>NC_138768.1:102578468-103178468 GCF_965119305.1 Pelophylax lessonae
CACCCATAACTGGGGTGGGGGGACGTCTTCGCCGGTTCCCGGATCCATGGGTTTCCAGAATCCCGGACAAGTGGGTTTGCGAAGTCATAAGGTCAGGGTACAAGATCGAGTTTCGATCTCTCCCACCGGCGCGATTCTTCCCTTCCAATATTCGACTATCCCCGGATCGTTTAGAAGATCTGCGGAGAGCAGTCACGGATTTACTACAACAAGGAGTGGTAGTCCACGTTCCTTGGACAGAACGTTTTCAGGGGTTTTTTATTCAAACCTATTTACAATACCCAGGAAAGAGGGCAAAGTGCGTCCAATTCTGGACTTAAGGGCACTCAATTCTTTTGTCAACATAAGATTCAGAATGGAGTCCATTCGCACAGTAGCAGCCTTCCTGCATCCAGGGGATGTCCTAGCGTCCATAGACATCTAGGACGCATATCTTCACATTCCCATTTTCGCAGGACATCAGCGGTTTCTACGCTTTTCCGTAGAAGAGAACCACTATCAGTTTGTGGCGTTACCTTTCGGTCTCGCCACGGCTCCTCGGGTCTTCACGAAGGTGTTGGCCCCAATGTTGGCACTACTGCGCCAAAGAGGCATATCGATTCTTGGTTACCTAGACGATCTTCTGCTTCATGCAGAGTCTCCTCAGACCTTGCTACAAAACATAGAAATTACTATGATTTCTTTACAGGAATTCGGGTGGCTGGTGAACCAGCAAAAGTCATTTCTGGTTCCCACCCAGAGGCTCGAATATCTGGGTCTAATTCTAGACACAGTCAGGACAAGAGTTTTTCTTCCGGTAGGGAAACTCCGAAAGATTCAATCAGCAGTCCAGTTGTTACTATCCAACAGCTGGTCTTCCCTTCGGACTTGCATGAGGGTTCTGGGGTTGATGGTGGCTTCCTTCGAAGCAGTCCCATTTGCCCAGTCCCATACCCGAATTCTTCAGCAAGAGATTCTTTTCAGATGGAATCGGAATCCGGAATCCCTGGACAATAAGATCCGATTGAGCAAACAGACCAGAGAGTCTCTGGTCTGGTGGCTTCGGTCTCCGATGCTCAGCCAGGGAAAGTCATTTCTGCCAATATATTGGACGATAGTGACCACGGATGCCAGTCTATCCGGATGGGGAGGAATTCTCGGTCCGTTATCTGTCCAGGGACTTTGGTCCCCGGAAGAATCCAGGTTGCCGATAAATGTATTGGAACTGAGAGCGATCAGACTTTGTCTGATTCACTGGACCGAGCAGCTCCAGGGCAGCCCGGTTCGGATCCAGTTGGACAACGCCACGGCCGTGGCTTATGTCAATCACCAGGGGGGCACCAAGAGTGTCCGAGCGGCCAAAGAAGTGGCTGGCATTCTTCGCTGGGCGGAACGATTTGTTCCAGCTATCTCTGCGGTGTTCATTCCGGGGGTGGAAAATTGGCAGGCAGATTATCTCAGCCGTCAGACTCCGGATCAGGGGGAATGGTCCCTCCATCCAGAAGTTTTCCACCAGTTGTGCCTACGTTGGGGCACCCCGGATGTGGATCTGTTGGCATCACGATTCAACAGAAAAGTACAGAGATTCGTGGCTCGCTCCCGCGATCCTCTAGCAGAGACCGCAGACGCACTGGTCACCCCGTGGGGGCAATACCAGCTAATGTATGCCTTCCCTACTCTTGGGTTACTGCCAAGACTTCTTCGCAGGATAGAGGAGGAAGGAATTCCAGTAATCCTGGCAGCTCCGGACTGGCCTCGTCGAGCTTGATACGCCGACTTGGTCAGACTGGTGGCGGACGTCCCGTGGAGACTTCCTCTCAGGGAGGATCTACTGTCTCAGGGAACCGATCTTTCATCCTGCTTTACGATCGCTGGTTTTAAACGGCCTGGTTATTGAGACCCAGGTGCTGAAGGACAAGGGATTGTCAGCTTCAGTTATTCCTACTCTAGTTAAAACAAGGAAAGCGACTTCCAGAAAGATTATCATCGTACATGGAAGTCTTATATTGTGTGGTGTGAATCCCTTGGGTTCCATCTACATCTTTATTCGGTAGTCCGAATATTGGCCTTTCTGCAACAGGGAGTTGAGCAGAAGCTGGCCTTGAGTGTTATCAAGGGTCTGGTTTCAGCATTTGCTATCTTCTTTCAGAAGCCTTTGTCTACTCATTCCTTGGTGCGGAATTTCATCCAGGGGGTGCGACACCTGGCTCTGCCAGTGCACGCGCCGTTACCATCCTGGGATCTTAATTTGGTGCTGTCGGTTCTTCAGACACCTCCCTTTGAAAATATCAGGGAGATTCCCTTGCTTACTTTATCCCAGAAGGTGGTCTTCTTGGTGGCTATCACTTCTGCACGCAGGGTGTCAGAACTGGCTGCATTATCCTGTTGTTCTCCAGATCTGGTGGTTCATAGGGATAAGGTTGTTCTTCATCCGAATCCATCCTTCCTTCCTAAGGTGGTTTCAAAGTTTCATTGAATGAGGACAGTGTATTGTCCTTCCTATGTCCTTAGCCCAATCATCCTCGAGAATTGCGTTGCATTCCTTGGATGTAGTTCGGGCGATCAGGATATATTTGAATACTACGGATTCAATTTGTAAGACGGATTCACTGTTTGTGATCACGGATGGCCCTAAGAAGGGGTTGCCTGGGGGGCGTGACCGGATGTAGAGCGGACCAGACGTGCCTGCCTGGAACTCCGGGGACCCTGCCTAATCCTTCGCTTCTCTCATCCTTCACCCCGCTTCTACCTGCCGTTACCGGACCTGTGGAGGGTCGGGACACCCGTGAGCTACGTCCGACATGCCTGGGAAGGGCAAATCCGCGGCCGCCGCTGCGAAACAGAAGCCGGCCTCCCCGCCGGCGGTGCCTCCGGACGCCATCTTGGAAGGCCTGCGTGCTCTACTCACCAACATGGAGCTCCCGGCGGAATCTGTTGCTGCTCCATCTGCATCCATCCCGGCCCAGGCAAGTGACACTGTCATGATTTTATCTGCCATTGAGCAGAGTAAGACTTCCTTATTGGCCAGGATTGATTATTTGGCGGAGGAGTGCAATCTTATCCGGGCTGACTTGGACAAGATTAGGGGGAGGCTTACGGACACTGAACATCGTATCTCCTCGGCTGAGGACCTCACTACCCAGCACTCTGCCTCCCTTTCCTCCCTTCAGCACACAGTTCAGATGCTATTAGCTAAGGCGGATGATGCCGAAAACCGCCAGCGGCGGAATAATGTGCGGGTGCTGGGACTGCCTGAGGGGGCTGAGGGGGATAGGCCTGCTGATTTTGCCGAACGTTTTTTCAAGGACCTCCTGCACCTTACTGACCTGGCTCCCACCTATGTCGTTGAGAGGGCACATAGAGTCCCTACAGGCCGTGTGATCCCTGGGGCCCCCCCTCGCCCCTTCTTGGTCCGCTTCCTGAACTATCGTGACAGGGACCGTATACTGAGTGAGGCCCGCAAGCATGACACTTTGCCTTACGGAAACGCTGCAGTTCATCTATACCCTGATTTCTCTGCAGAGCTTCAGAAAAAGAGGAAGACCTTTAATGATGTGCGGCGGAGGCTCCGTGAAAAAGAAATCAAGTATTCCATGCTCTATCCCAGCCGACTCCGTGTGCAACATGCTGGCTCTGTCAAGTTTTTTGATTCTCCTGATGACGCGGACGCTTGGTTGCTCAGCCTGCGGTGAGCTTCCTTGTCCCTACTCTGTTGGCCTTGCTGGCCGGACTCCCTGTTCCCCCCTCTGTCCCCCCTTTTTGAGTTGTCTTATTGGACTGTGACTGGAGGGGACTCCCTCTCCCCGGATGCTCTCTGACTCTCCACATCAATGCCCCTGAGTAGTTTTATTTTTTGCCCTTGTTTTTTGCTATTTTCCCCCTTTCTACATATGTGTCCCTGGAGCTGGGGCTGGTGACGGCCTCTGTTAGACTTTTCCCACAAGATTGCTGTTCCTGGTCCTTGGGACTGTTGGGACCGTCGGCCGGCCTTGCCTCTGGTTAGCCCTCCGGCTACTCCCCTCCTGGCCTAGTGCCAGATGACTATTGGCTGGGCATTTTCCTAGTCGATAGTGTGTTGTTTTTTCTTCTAGGTTTTTGGGATGAAGTTGGCCTGTAGCACTGTTGCTCTCTGGCTGACAGGGGTTTCTATGTGTTCTTGTTTATTGTCTTTTCTTTTTTTTCTTTTTTGGTTTTTGGCTGCATACCCGTACTGTGTTTTACTATTCATTGTGCAATGTGCTATTTCACTGTGTGTCGCTGACTCCTTGTGGGTCGCTGTCCGAGCTGCTTGCTTCCCTGCACTAGATACTGAGGGGTGGCGTGGTTGGTCTCTCATCTGGCCCCTGGCTCCCCCGCCGCTGTTCCTATTTCTCCTGCCCCATTTTCTCTCCCAATGCTATGGCTGACCGCATTAGGGTGCTATCTTGGAACGTGCGGGGCCTAAATAGCAAGTTCAAGCGTGCTTTGCTATTCAAATATCTCCAATCCTCTAAACCACATGTGGTCTTCCTCCAGGAGACTCACCTGACGGGGAGTGCTGTATTGGCACTACGCAGGCGCTGGGTGAGTCATACCTTCCACGCCACCTACTCCACTTACGCCAGGGGGACCTCCATTTTGGTACATAGGGCCCTGCCCTGTCGTGTTGAGAGGGTTATAACGGATCCCAAGGGTCAATATGTTATCCTAGCTCTTGAGATTGCGGGTAAACTGTTTATTTTTGTCAACGTGTATGTCCCCCCACCTTTTTCTAGTGCTGTGTTGTACCACATTTATGATCGCTTGGCCGAATTCTCGACCCAGCGCATCTTTGTGGCTGGGGATTTTAACAGCATCCTGGATGGTGACTTGGACACCTCGAATGCGAATCGTCAATCCTGCTCTGAGCTGTGCACCTGGGCCTCGACCTTGCAGCTCACAGAACTGTGGAGGTGGAAACACCCGCAGGATCGGTTCTATTCTCACGTGTCCTCGTCACACCACTCCGGCTCCCGTATAGATCTTGCATTCTGCTCTCCCTCAGTCCTGCCATTTGTGCTGTCGGCCGGCTACCTGCCCGCCGGTCTCTCGGATCACTCCCCGCTTGAGATTCAGCTGCGGCTGGGTGATCCGGGGGAGCGGGGTGGCTGGAGGCTGGGCTGTGGGTGGCTTCAGAATCAGCGGGTGGTGGAGGGGGTGTCTGGTAAGATTGCCCAGTACTGGGGGGTTAATGACCTCACCACATCCGCCTTGGTGTGTTGGGATGCTTTCAAGGCCGCTATTCGTGGTGACTATATCTCCGCTATTAAGGCTGCGCGGGTGGAGTGCGCCTCGGTGAGGACGGATTTGGAGGCAGTGGTTAAGGAGTCCGAGGCTGCGTTTGCCTTGGATCCCTCCCCTGAGGCGTACTCCTCCCTGGCCCAGGCTCGGAGGGCGTTGCACCTACATGTGTCATCGGCCGCTGAGGCGGAGGTGGGGTCGCTGCGGGCCAGGATATTCGAGTCCGGGGACAAGAACGGCAGGCTTTTGGCTAACTTGTCCGCGGACTCTAGGTTCCAGACGGTGGTTCCAGTCATACAGTCTGCGGATGGCAGTGTTCTTCGGGATCCTGCTGATATTCTCCTGGAATTTCGTAATTTCTATGAACGTGTGTACCGGGCGGACCCCCCCCCGCCGGGGGGTCGGGACTTGGGGTCTCTCGGGGAGCTGGCGCTGCCCACTCTGGCCCCGGAGGACGTGGCTCTCCTGGAGGCGGACTTCACGTTGGAGGAGGTCGAGCTGGCTATTCGCTCCCTCCCCCCTGGGAAGACCCCTGGTCCCGATGGCCTGCCGGGGGATTGGTACAAGATGTATATCTCTGAACTAGCTCCTAGGCTTTTGAAGACCTATGCATCTTGCCTTGACTTGGGAGCTCTCCCGGAGTCCATGTCTTTGGCGCATATAGTCCTAATTCATAAACCGGGGAAGGATCCTACTTTGTGCTCGGCCTACAGGCCCATTTCTCTTTTGAATTATGACCTGAAGATACTTACCAAACTGCTTGCTAACAGATTGATGAAGGTCCTTCCCTACTTGGTCAACATGGACCAGACTGGCTTCATGCCAGGCAAATCCACTGATATTAACATACGCAGAGTGTTCACTCATTTGCAGGTCCCAGCGGAGGCTCAGAGTACACGTGTGATGGTGGCACTTGATTTAGAAAAGGCATTTGATTCGGTGGACTGGTCCTACATGATGTTAGTTCTGGAAAGGTTTGGTTTTGGCCCTGTTTTTTGTAAATGGATTGCCATGCTTTATGCTCACCCCAGTGCTCAGATTAAGTTGGGGGGGAGGCTGTCTTGTCCCTTTTCGATCGCGCGGGGCACTCGCCAGGGGTGCCCTCTCTCGCCTGCCTTGTTTTCCTTGGCTGTTGAGCCTCTGGCGGCGGCTGTTCGTGGTTCCGGGGCGGTCGGGGGGATCCGGGTGGGGTCCTTGGAGGAAAAGTTGGCGCTTTATGCTGACGATATTATCCTTTTCCTTCGGGACCCCGGCCGGTCGCTCCGTTCGGCCCTGGATCTGTTGGCAGTCTTCACCACCTTGTCTGGCCTGCGAGTGAACTGGGACAAGTCGCTTATCCTTCCGGTGGACGCGGGGGCCCGTGCCCACGCGGACCCGTCCTTGCCCCTGTGTTGGACAGACAGGCTCAAATATCTGGGCATAGTGATATCCCCTGACATTCGAGACTTTTGTGATCTTAATTTATCTCCCTTGTTGTTGAAATTCGGGACCAAGCTGCGCTCCTGGGCTAATCTCCCCTTGACCCTGATTGGCCGCATTAACCTAGTCAAGATGAAGCTGTTGCCCCCTCTCCTATATGTGCTTCGTCACTCCCCTGTCTGGATACCGAAGGCCGTTTTTCGTCGGCTCCACTCTCGCATCCTTACTTTTATCTGGAATTCTCGCCCTCCTAGACTTCGACTGACGATCCTACAGCGACCCTGGACTCGGGGGGGACTGGCGTGTCCGGATTTTTTCCGTTACTTCGTGGCGGGACTTTTGACGCATGCACACAACTGGCTGATCTCGGATGCCTCCAATGCTGCGGTAGCCCTGGAGGCGGGCCTGCTGGGCTCATATGAGGCTTTACGTAACTTGTTGCTGCGTGGACCGAGGGCCCCGTACCCTGTCACTGTCTCGATGTTGGCAGTGATTAGGGCATGGAAGTTGCAATCGCCCTACATTCGGTTGGGACCTGGTCGGCGTTCCCCGAATTCCCCCCTATGGATGAATCCGGAGTTACCGGAGTTTTTCTCCATCCCGGATCCCTCCGTGTGGGCCTCCAAGGGCATTCTGTCTCTCTCTCACATCTGTCGGGGGGAGGAGCTTGCGTCGTTTGATCAACTGAAGGCCGATTTCTCCCTACCCAATTCCCACTTTTTCAGGTACCTGCAGCTCCGCCATGCCTTCCACACACAGTTCGGTAATTTTTCTTGCGACTTCACGCTAGCTGACTTAGAGGCCATTCTCCGAAACGAGACCTTAAAAAAACCACTCTCCACTATCTATGGTACCCTGCTCCCCAGTGTGCACTCGGGGCTGGAGGTCCTGCAGGCCTTCTGGGTGGCAGAGGTTCCCGGCCTTGATGCGGAGGACTGGGAGGACGTCTGGGATTACCCGTTCCGTCACCTGGTGGCCGCCAGGGACCGCCTTGTGCAGTTTAAAATCCTTCATCGGTTTCATCTAACCCCGACCCGACTGCACAGGGCCTTCCCTGATACGCCTGCGGTCTGCTGGCGCTGCGGAGCGCCGGACGCCGCGTATACACACATGATTTGGCATTGCCCACCCCTGGTGGAGTACTGGACCCGGATTCTGGACTTTGTTGCTCGAGTGACCACCATCCGCGTGCCTCTAAAGCTGGAGTATTGTATTCTGGGACTTGTGAATGATCTGGCCCACTCTGTGGCGTCTCGCACTCTTTTAGGACTTCTGTTGTTCTACGCTAGGAAAATGGTGGTTCTCCACTGGCGGAAGCCTGCTGCACCCACCGTTTCCTCGTGGAAATCTCTTGTGAACTCAGTAATCCCACTTTACAAAGCAACCTATGCTAATAGGGGTTGCCCGCAAAAATTCTCAAAGGTGTGGGACATTTGGTTGGAGTCTGATGATACTACCAATGATGCGGGGGGCCCTGCTGTATCGACTTAGGACCCTTAATTGTATTTGTTATTGCTAATTATTTCCCCTACATGCAGTGGACTCTGTTCAGATCTTCTTCTCTATTGAACTGATGGACCTTCACACAGTGAACGGCTTTCTCCTGTCACCGGGATCCTTGTGCGTTGAACACCCTTATGAAGTAGCAGTTGGGTGCAGCCTTGTTTGGGGTTGTTTTTGCCTTTTTGTTGCTGTGTATTTTTTATTTTATTTTATTTTGTTCTTTTTGTCTTGTTGTTGAGCCAGGGAATGCCCAATGGCTGTGTTTTTGTATGTTGTTCTTTTTGAAACAAATAAAAAGAATTTTCAAAAAAAAAAAGAAGGGGTTGCCTGTTCTGCTGCGACCATCTTTAGATGGATCAGACAGACGGTGGTGTAGGCTTATTTTATCTAAGGGTCGGGATCCCCCGTTCCCTTTTAAGGCGCATTCTACTCGGGCGCTTAGTTTCCTGGACCTTCCGCCATCAGGCGTCAGTGGTTCAGGTTTTCAAGGCGACTGTTTAGTCGTCGGTTCATACCTTTACAATATTGTATAAGGTTTATGTGATGGCATCGTCGGATGCCTCTTCTGGCCGCAAGGTTCCTGCAGGCCACTGTTTGAGGAGACTGTTGGTCTACCTCGAGGATTTGTGGGGTAGGTCTCATCTGTTTACTCGATGAGTCCTTTGATACTTCTGGTTGGGTCCGGTTGGGCCTTCTAGTTTGGATTTTGATTTCGGTCAATCCCACCCCTCATTTGTGGCACTGCTTCTGGATGTCCCAGCTCTTGAGAATCAAGAAGACTACGTCTGTCAATGAGCGATAGAGAAAAATGTATTTTTGTAAGATCTTACCGTAAAATCCTTTTCTCTTAAGCTCATTGACAGACGTAGTACCCGCCCCTCTATCATTGAGTTGGGTTGGGTTAAATTCTCTGTTACTGCTTTAGAACAGAACTGATTCCCTGTAGCAGAGAGAGGGAGGATATACCCTCAGGGACTGCCCCTAAGGTGGAGCCAGAACGTTTTGTCTTTCTGCCTAGTCTTACTCCTGCGGAGACAACCTAACCAGCTCTTGAGAATCAAGAAGACTACGTCTGTCAATGAGCTTAAGAGAAAAGGATTTTACGGTAAGATCTTACAAAAATCCATTTTTTCTGTCAATATGGAATTTTACAAGTATACCGAGTGCTGACCCTACTAACCCAGTCCTATACAGTGGGTGCTCCTTACTACTACTTCCCACAATGCTAGTCATACCTGCCTACCCACTGAAGATGATGTATTTCCTATGTGACTGATATCTCGACAGGTTAAACAGGGAGGCTGACTGATTGCAGTGATGCACAGAGCTCATTTTTAAAGTGATACTAAAGTCTGTTTTTTAACAAAAAAAAAGGGTTATTTACCTGCATTGTGCAGTGGTTTTGCACAGAGCAACTCCAATCCTCCTCTTCTCAGGTTCCTCTTCGGTGCTCCTGGCCCCTCCCTCCTGTTGAGTGCCCCCACAGCAAGCAGCTTGCTATAGGGGCATCCGAGCTGAGCCGCTGCTGTGTCCATTCAGACATAGAGCCGTGGCCCTGCCCTGCCCCCTCTTTTTCCTTGTTGGCTCACTTACTTTGACAGCAGCAAGAGCCAATGGTGCCACACTGCTGTCTCTGAGCCAATAAGTAGGGGAGTCCTGGACAGCTGAGTCTCTCATGCAACATCGCTGGATCTGGATGGGACTGATGCACATAGTTTTTTTTTATCTTAATGCATTAAGATAAAAAAAACCTTCTGACTTTGCAACCACTTTAAATTGTAACAATCGTAAGCTTATTTTAAACAAGCCAATTGGTACATCAGATACGTAAATTTGTGGTAATGGGTACTTTTTTTTGTGTCTGCATATCATGTCTGATGTCTTGAAGAGCACAATGGGGTTCCCCAGATATCTATGCAAAAAATAACTCTTCTGGTCACCAATTCTGGCTTACCCTGTTCACCCCTCACTCCAGAAAGATTTGTCATGGACAGCCCCACTAAGCAAATAGTAAGCCAAAATATGGGGTTAGACAGAGATGGCAAACACAGGTTCTATGAATATTTTGCATATCCATGAGCCCTGGAATTTGAGTTCCAAAGTCATGTTACAGGACATTGAAATGGACATACACCCTCCCTGGAGTAGCCTGTATTCCATGTTGTGTGATTTTTTTTGTTTTCATTGTTTTTTAAGCTCATTTATACACTTTATTGTGAACAATGCAATAGTGACTGAAAAAATCTTTTAATGATACAGTATTAGTGATTTTTATCATTCTGCTTTCAAAATACTGAAAATACCTTTTTAGTTGTAGGAGAAAAAAAAGGCAGCAGGCAGAGGAGACATCAAGTTCAATTTAAAAAGCTTTAACGTTTGTAATCGAATCACAATGGATGTAATTAAAAATAACTGCTAAAAACAGATATACTTATCCCAGTGTGTCAGCTTTTTGAATTGAGCCAATAGTATGTCCGTTTTGCAGGAAAAAGTCTGCCTGCTAGTATGTTCCCCCCCCCCCCCCCCAAGTAGAGTTATTTTTTCCTCTTGCACACAGGAATAAAAAAGCCACATTTTTTACTGATTTGAAATGCGATGCATTGTTGTCTATGGAACAATGTACGCAGCTGAGTAAAGATCACTAATCCTGCAATAAGTACAGAGCCGTAAAACAAAAATAGAAAATTTTGCAGTAATTAACTTGCATACACGAGTTTACTCACCTATTTGCTTAGGCACCTTTACACACCTATACTCAACATTACTTGAGTCATTACACAGTTTTTTTTTTTTTACTCAGGGACTTTAACAAGTAAACATCAGTAAATTATGACAACTGTGTGCAATGACATACATAACATGATTGTACGCAACAAAATTTCAGCCTACATAATTATGTAAATTATCTGGGTACTCTGATAAATACTATCAAATTTAAAGGGGAATTTCACCCAAAAAGGAATTTCCCCTGTACCCAACCCCCCCAGAAACTGGGGATGCCTTCAGAATAGAAAAAGCCGTCCTCTTATTTATTATTATTATTATACAGGATTTATATAGCGCCAACAGTTTGCGCAGCGCTTTACAATGTGAAGGAAGACAATACAGTTACAATACAGTTCAAAACAGGAGGAACTAGAGGGCTCTCCTGTTTGAGAAAGCAACTTTCCTTGGGCTCTAAGCTATAGCCTAAGTCTTCGGTCCTCTTCAGGGCTGCCTGGACCTGGGAAGTTACAGACTAGGTCTGCAGCATGTTGTCCAGAGACTGCAAGCTAGAGTATTTCTGCTTCTCCTCCACGTTTTAATGCGCTCCAGAGTTTCTTCAAATCTACATAAAAGATCATTTTTGTTTGGCTCTTAAATGGCTGCTGTCCCAAGGCTTCTTTGAACCTGTATCCGAGGCGCAGAGGTCTCATGGCTTTAATTCCTCCATGTTCATAGTTCCCAAGCCAAACAGACATCCAGCCTATTGTGGTTCCTGAAAGTTCAGAAATTCAAGCTGGAATCTGCCTGATCAGTGATTGCTTTTTATATGTGGGGACTTCTGGTGTCAGTGGAAATCAAAGATGCTATACATCCCAATTTTCCAGCCCTGCCAATGGTTTCTGCAATTTGTAGTGCAGAATCGCCATTACCATTATTTGTGCTGTTGCCATTTGGCCTGTCCCTGGACCCCAAGGTGTTGACCAAGCTGATGGCTCTAGTTCTGCCATTGTTGAGTACTCGGGTATCCCCATTGTGGAATGCTTGGACAACATGCACTTCAGGGAGCAAACTTGACATCTGTAGTCCCAAGAGTCAAGTCTGCCACAGATGGATCGAACCTTGGCTGGTTCAGCAGGGACTGGCCGAGTCTTGATCCATCTATTTGGGCAGATTAGTTGTACCTAACTCAATCCATTGATCGACTTTGGTACAACCAACCTGTCAGATTTGTTACATGCGATTATGGCCAATGGCTGTAGCCGCTAGCAGTAATTGTTGTATTCTGGTTGCTGGGAATGCCAACAAAATAATATAGCGAGATGAAAGGAGTTGGCAATTTTCTTTCCTTCAACCCGCGCTGGAATGAAAACCAATCAATCTATGGCTTGCCTTAGTCCTCAGTACTGTAAAGTCTCCTCAATCCCAGGTGGAGTCCCTGAAGTCATTAGAAAGTCCCTTTATTTGGGTCTGCGTTATGGGGCAGGGGAAGAGGGTAGCCACCTTCATTGCTATCCCTTTTTTTCAGTTCCACTCCATAGTTGGAAGTGGAAGGTCTTGATAACAGGCGCCAGCCTGTCAGGCTGGAGAGGTGTTCTAAAGAACCTTTTGGTCCAGAGAATGTATTTTTTAGAGGAGGTGGAAGTTGCTGCCCAACATCCTTGATCTTCAGACGATTCAGTTAGGTCTCTTACACTGGTCTGTTTGTCTTCGGGGATCTGCCTGTCAGTGTGCATTCAGACAATGCCACGTCTGTGGTATAGATCAACCACAAACTGGACAGGTTTGTGTCCTGAACAAGGGCTCCTCCTCATGAGTTTGAAATAGCAGCCCTGGTGACTCCTTGGGATCAGTTTTCTAATGTCTGTCTTCTCTGCACTTCAGCTTCTTCCTCGCCTGTTCTGGAGGGTAATAGCAGAGGGCATTCAGATAATTCCATTAACACCTGCTTGGCCAGGAAGAATGTGGGTCTCTTGGTGGTAAGCCTCACATTATCCCAGGTTAGCCAGATTTGCTGTTGCAGAATAAGATTTTCCATCCTTTGTTTGTCTCTGGCTTTGATGGCGTGTTTAAAGCCCAAGTCCTGCAAGATAGAGGTGTTTTTGACTCTTTGACCCCTACCTACCCTCCTCAAGGCAAGAAAGTTGACCTGCAGGAAGGTGTAGTATAATGCATGGAAAGCCCTTTTCACCTGTGTGAGGCTCAAAAGTTGCATCCCCAACAGTTTGTTGTGTAGATAACCTTTCTCCAGTCTGGTATGCACTTGTTTCTGGCATTAAAGTGTAACTACTTTTGCTTAGGAAAAAACAATCCTCTGGGCGATCAAGTACATTGAAATGGTTTTAACAAACTTTGTTTCAGATTCCTAACTGTTTTTTCTCTGAAGGAAAAGCGGTTTGTTGTATGTCTTTTTAGATACGGATTCTGAATGTGAATGACTTTTCATTATTGATCAGCTGATGTACTTGCAGGGTTCTGAGGAGAGTTGCCAGGCCTGCATGCCTTTTAAAAGTGATTACCCTTTGGGAGCATGTCACGGAACCAAAACATTTCACTTAAGTTCATTGATGAACACAGCTCCTGATCATCTTAAACATTTGGGTTATACTACCCCCTACAGGAGTAGGACACTAGGCAGAAAAAAGTCTGGTTGCGCCTATGGGCAGTCCCAGGGCATATACTCACTCTCTCTGCTGTAGGTACTCATTATTTTTTTTTTTTAGGTTTTTTTTTTCTGCCTAGTCAAGAGTAAGGCTGCCTAGTCAAGAGTAAAGACCTAGTTCTTTGCTGGGATCTTTTTTCTCTTTAATTTTTTTTCCTGAGAGATCTACAATCAACTGCCGGGCTGGGTGACGGGCTGGATAATCTAGATCCAGTGGTCACCCCAGTCTGCCTTGGCCAGTGAGCACACGCACACCTCAGCTCCACTCTAGTTGGCCGCGACATAGCCTCACTGGAAGGGGGCTGGCCTGTGAGTTAAACGCCTCGTGAGGTCGCATACGACTGGGTCTCAGCCTGATTCGCCACGTTCCTTCTGGCCAACAGCCCACCATTTCTATGGCGAGGGGTTCTGTCTGGAGTGGTACCTGTCTGGTTCCTGGTATGGTGAGTAGCTGTCCCCCCCCCCTCTCCCCCTGGAGGGTTTTGGGGTGGATGTGGGCCCATCGTTGAGATGGACGGACCCCCGGGTTGCCCTCCTTCCCGTCAGGCACCCCTCTTTATCTGTCTCCCCCATCCTACCCCTCCACTTATGCTGGGGCTGTGTGGGTGGTCTGGTCCACCTCCTGGGGTGGGGCAGGGCGCTAGGGGGGTGCGCCGCCGGCGACAAGACGATCGGCTGTGCGGGGGGGCTGTTTGTACCTGGTGGGGGCTTCTGCCTGGGCCTATCCTTGAGGCCTAGGGATCTCTCCTGGGAGCCTCATGGGGTCACCATTTTCTTGTAGCCTGTGTGCTCAATGCACGGCAGCCATGTTTGTGTAGTCTGGTGGCCATTTTGCGGTGGTTTGCCACTGAAAATAGCGGCGGCCATGACAGTGGAGCCCTCTGGTTGGCAATTTTGGCGGTGGGAGCCCCTTCTCCGATCCATGGTGGCTTTGTTCTTTGGTGCTTCGGCTGGACAAATCCTTCCTCCTCTTGTATTGCACAGTGGTCACCAAGGATGCCAGCCTGTCCAGTTTGGGGAGGCGTCCTCTGCAAATATTCTGCTTAGGGGATATGGACACTGGAAGAGTCCAGACTACTGAATAATGTCTTGGAACTCTGAGCGGTCAGATTGTGCCTGGAACATTGAACGGATAGTCTTCAGGAATGTCCATTGCGTATTCAATCGGACAATGTCAGTCACCAGGGGGGCACAAGAAGTGTCTTGGCGGCTCTGGAGGTAGCCGGCATTCTAAGGTGGGCAGAACAGGTCGTTCCAGCCCTTTCCGCCGTACACATGCCTGGGGTGTAAAACTGGCAGACGGATTACCTCAGTCGACAGGCATTGAACCAAGTGAAGTGGTCCCTTCATCCGGAGGCGTTTAATCAGTTGTGTCCCTAAAGGAGCATCCCCGAGGTGGATCTGTTGGCTTCCCGGCTCAACAGAAAGGTGCAGAAGTTTGTGGCTCAGTCACAGGATCCTCTGGCGGACGCCACAGATGTGCTAGTGGCCCGTGGGGTCAGTATCGTCTGATTTACACCTTCCCTTCTCTCATGCTTCTGCCAAGACTTCAATGCGTGATTGAGACAGAAGGGATTCCGGTCATTTTGGTGGCCCCGGACTTGCCTTGCCGAGCTTGTAACGCTGATCAGGTGCGGCTGGTCGCCTACAATCCTTGGAAGCTTCCTCTCAGGGAGGATCTGCTGTCCCAAGGACCATGTATTCCACGTAGCTCTTCCTAGAAGTAGGTTTCCTAGCTTTTAACAGCGTTGGAAACGCCAACTCATGACAGTAAAGCAGGATGGAAGATGGTCCTCTGGACCTTCAGAGCGCATGCGCCGCTCGCGTCAGCATGCAGCGCAAATATCTCCTAAACCGTGCAGGTTTAGGAGATATTAATTGTACCTACAGGTAAGCCTTATTAAAGGCTTACCTGTAGTTAAAAATCACAAAAAGCGGTATACTACCGATTTCAGTTTTGGGCACCAGTTTTTAAAAAGAAAATCGGGGAACTGGAGAGAGTGCAGAGAAGGGCAACCAAACTGATAAGAGGCATGGAGGAGCTCAGCTACGAGAAATTATTAGAGGAACTGAATTCTCTCTTGAGAAGAGGAGATTAAGGGGGGGGGGGATATGATCAACATGTATAAATACATAAGGGGTTCTTGTAGTGAACTTGGTGTTGAGTTATTCACTTTAAGGTCAACACAGAGGACAAGGGGGCACTCTTTATGTCTAGAGGAAAACAGATTTTCTCTATCGCTCATTGACAGACGTAGTCCTCGTTGATTAATAACAACTCGGGTTATACTGCCCTCTACAGGAGTAGGACTAGACAGGAAAGAAAACATTCTGGCCACACCATAGGGGCAGTCCCAGAGGGTATATCCTCTCTCTCTCTGCTACAGCAAATCAGTTTTTTTCTGTCTAGTTAGGAGTAAGGACCTAGATGCCTTGCTAGGATCTTCGGTCCTGGCAGGAATTTTTCTTAGATTTTTTTTAGACAGCTTTTTTCTCCAGTGTTCCTGTGAGATCTTCAAGCAAGCAAGCTGTAACTGGGCGACGGGCTGGATGTTGAGATCCAGTGGTCACCCCAGTTCAGCCTACGAGCGCGTGCAGGCCATAGCTCCGCGCTGGGTCGGCCGCGACATAGTCCCACTGGACGGGGACTGACCCTGCGAGTTAAACGTCTCGCCTGAACGCCAATGACCAACAGAGTCACGGCGTCCGTATTGGTCGACAGCCCCCCCACCCCGGTGGAGAGGGGTTTTGTCAGGAGTGGGCGCCCGCCTGGTTCCGGTATGGTGAGTAGTATGTTCCCCCTCCCCCCTGTCGGGTTTGTGGTGGACGCGGGCCCCTCTGGAATGGTAGGATGGGTCTCCCCTCTATCCTATAACAGGTCACAGATCCCCCAATTTGAGTGTGATTTTTTGTGAACAAAAACCAGGAGGCTTGGTTTGGGAGCTGACTATCTAAGGTCATTGCAAAACTGTAAGGGTGACTGAAGTCAGTGGCAGTACTATAAGGGGCATTACTATTGAAGTAAAAGGTATCCTACCTGTCAGAGGTGTACACAGGCCGATGCCTAATGGGGAGGTGCCTGAGTCACTGCAGTCCAGATCGCCATTCCTCCAGCAAAGGGTCACTTCGGAAGGACAGAGGGCTGCCTCCCGACGGCCCACGGACCGCATGCGGCCCGCCAGGGTCCTGTACCGCCGGCCAGGCTTATCACCATTCAGGATGAAGGTTGTGGGGCCGAGATACTCCCGCAGGCCGCCAGGCCGAACATAGACATCCCGCAGGCCGCTGCTGGCGCCGCTATCCTATACAGGCCGCCGCCATTGTCTTACAGATCGCACGAGGCCGCCATATTTGCGTAGCCTCGTGTCTCCAGCATGGGGGCGGCCATGTTTGAGGTGACCAAACACCTCGAGGAGCTATGGGGAGGCGCCGGAAGGTGTGCAAAGGGGCGGAGCCGCTCCTTTTACCCGGCATAGCCTCGTGTCTCCAGCATGGGGGCGGCCATGTTTGAGGTGACCAAACACCTCGAGGAGCTAAGGGGAGGCGCCGGAAGGTGTGCAAAGGGGCGGAGCCGCCTCCTTTTACTCGGGAAAGCCAGCCAAAGACTTCCTGTCTGTAATAGACAGTGCTGGAACAGGTTGTATTGAAACTTCTGAGCATCAAGTGGTGAGCCTTGGGGTCTCTCTCTCTCTCTCCCTCTGTAGGGGTCCCTAAGCCCAGGTAACACTGAGGGGCGCTGTGGCGCTGGGGGTCTAAAGAAAAAAAAAACACAATTTTAGTTTTTTTGGCAAATTAATTTTTTACGGCAAGTGTCTGGAATAATCATGGACCCTGTCACACAGGTACCCCCACCTGTTTCCCTCGAAGTGGCCGCAGGACCCTCCAGTTCACAGAGTATGGATGCATTCACAGCAGTTTTGGAGTCTTTGGTGTCTCGGGTGGAGACGGCCTGTCAGGGACGGGGGTCAAGAAAGCGACCCCGCCTACCCCTATGTCATCTGATACTTCAGATTCTGAGATGGTCATTGCAGCTGCAGGTCCCTCTGCAGGGGCTGTTGTCTCAGGTAAAGTTCCCTCAGACAGTGAGGAGGACGTTCCTGCCTCTGCCATAGCACAAGAAGAAGCATTGGTGGACGCACTAGTTGTGGCGGTCCGGGAAACCTTAAGACTTGAGGTTTTTCCGGCAGAGGCTTTGGTACTAGTAAACCTACCAAGACGGCGAAGGTTTTTCCCTTACCCAAATGTTTTGGTAATAAAATTAAAGAGGAATGGGATCATTCAAAACGTACCTTTACTGTTTCCAAGCACATTGCTAGACGCTATCCGTTTGAGGAATCCCTCATTAAGAAATGGATGGTACCACCAGTGGTGGATCCACCTATTTCCAGACTGAATAAAGCCACTGTTATCCCGTTGGAGGACGCTTTGTCCTTTAAGGATCCGGTGGATCGGAAGATGGAAGCGGAGTCCCGCACTATTTTTTCCCTGATAGGGTCAGCCTTTAGACCAGTGATTGTCATTGGTTTAGTTTCACAGACATTAACGGAATGGGCAAGATTGGTACGCCATGACCTAAAGGGGAAAGGTATCCCCCAGGCAGCATCTGATTTGATGGAACAAATTATACAAGGACTGCAGTTCGTCTGTGACGCAGCCCTGGATGCCACCCCCTTGTTAGGGCATGCATCTATGTCAGCGGTAATCCTCAGACGTGTGCTGTGGTTAAAATGCTGGTCAGCGGATCTAGGTTCCAAAAAAGCCTTGGCGAATCTCCCCTTTCAGGGGAATCGCCTATTTGGGGCCACCCTAGATGAGATCATTAAGGATGTCACTGGGGGCAAGAGCACTTTTTTGCCGCAGGCTGCTAAAGCTAAAGGACCTCGTAACAAGCGTGGACCTTTCTTTGCCGCTCATAAAGGGTTCGTTCGCTCCGCTGGGGCGAGCGGGAAAGGCAAGGCCCCTCTAGGAGGGTTCAAGAGGCGCTGGTCGGGCAAACAAAAGGCCGACTCAGCCAAACCTGAAGTTAAGGCTAATACAACCTGAAGGTGCGCCCCCACCCGGCTTGAGGGTGGGGGGACGTCTTAACCGGCATTCAGAGCTAGAGCCTTCCTGAATCTCGGACTAAGGGGTTCAGGAGATCATACGATCAGGACACAAGATCAAGTATCGATCACTGCTACCGGTGCGATTCTTCCCTTCCAACATTTAGGTGCTACAGGGAGCGGTAGTTACCGTTCCCTGAACAGATCATTTTCTTTACCTTTTCCAAAGATTAGTCTCAGTTCCCTACAGGAATCGGATCCGGTTGAGCAAACAGACCAAGGAGCCTCTAGTCTGGTGACTTCGGTCTCTAATGCTCAACCAGGAGAAATCCTCACTCCTGATAAGAATCAAGTTTCTGATAAATGTGTGGCAACAGAGAGCGATCAGACTTTGTCGGATTGCCTGGACCAAGCAGCTCTAGGGCAGCCTGGTTCGGATCCAGTCAGACAATATCAGGGTGATGACTTAGGTCAATCACCAAGGATTTCACCATCTGTGTCTTCATCAGAGCATCCCGGAGGTGGATCTGTTGGCATATCGGCTCAACCGGAAGGCGCGGAGGTTGGTAACGCGCGGCCGCGATCCTCTAGCGGACGCAGCAGACGCGCTGAACGGCCTACAAAGGCAGTATCAGCTACTATACGTCTTCCCCCCCTCTCAAGTTGCTGCTGAGATTTCTCCGCAGGATAGAGATGGAGGGAACTCCAGTTATCCTGGAAATTCGAGGCTAGCCTCGTCAGGCCGACTTGGACATGCTAGTCGCGAACGCTCCTTGGAGACCTCCTCTCAGGGAGGATCTGCGGTCTCAAGGACCGATCTTCCATCGTGCTTTACAGTCGCTGGTTTTAATGGCCTGGCCATTGAGACCCAGGTACTGAAGGGCAGAGGGTTGTCGGCTTCAGTTATTTCTACTCTAATTAAAGCAAGGAAAGCGACTTCCAGCAAAGTCTATTATCGCACATGGAAGACTTATATTGCGTGGTGTGAATCTTTGGGATTTCCCCCACGTACCTATTCGGTGACCCGAATCTTGGCTTTTCTGCAAAAGGGTTGAGCAGAAACTATCCTTGAGCACCATCAAGGGTCAGGTTTCAGCATTAGCAATCTTCTTTCAGAAGCCTTTGGCTACTCATTCCCTGGTGCGGAATTTCATCCAGGGGGTGCGGCACTTGGCTCCGCCAGTCCGCGCGCCCTTACCACCTTGGGATCTTAATTTGGTTTTGTCGGTTCTGCAGAAACCTCCCTTTGAAAATATCAGGGAGATTCCCTTGCTTACATTATCTCAGAAGGTGGCCTTCTTGGTGGCTATCACTTTTGCACGCAGGGTGTCAGAACTGGCTGCATTATCATGCCATTCCCCATATCTAGTGGTTCATAGGGATAAGGTAGTTCTTCATCCAAAGCCATCCTTTTTTCCTAAGGTGGTTTCAGACTTTCATCTGAATGAAGATATTGTGCTACCTTCCTTGTGTCCTCAGCCCAATCTAAAGTTGATGTGATGGCATCGGCGGATGCCTCATTTGGCCGCAAGGTTTTGCAGGCCGCAATTTGAGGAGACCGGTGGTCTACCTCGAGGGTTTTTTTCCGTTGGAATTTCAGTTGAGTCTCATTGTGTGATTGATGAGCCTTTAAAACTTCTAGTTGGCACCGGTTGGGCCTTCTAGATTGGATTTTGATTTCCATTTTCCCACCCCTCATTTGTGGTACTGCTTTGGGACGTCCCGAGTTGTTATTAATCAACGAGGACTACGTCTGTCAATGAGCGACAGAAAAATTGATTTTTGTAAAATCTTACCGTAAAATCCTTTTCTCTTAAGCTCATTGACAGACGTAGTACCCGCCCCTCTGTTTTTGAGTTGGGTTGGGTTAAATTCTCTAAACACTGCTTTGTGACATAACTGATTTGCTGTAGCAGAGAGAGAGAGGATATACCCTCTGGGACTGCCCCTAAGGTGTGGCCAGAATGTTTTCTTTCCTGTCTAGTCCTACTCCTGTAGAGGGCAGTATAACCCGAGTTGTTATTAATCAACGAGGACTACGTCTGTCAATGAGCTTAAGAGAAAAGGATTTTACGGTAAGATTTTACAAAAATCCATTTTTATCTCCAAATACGGAAAGGTTTCTTCACCGTAAGAGGTGTGAAAATGTGGAATAGACTCTTCAGAGGTGGTTCTGGCTAGCTCACTAGATTACTTTTAAAAAGGCCTGGATTTTTTCCTGGGTGTACAATATAAATGGGTACTAATATTCATAGGTAAAGTTTATCCAGGAAATATCCGATTGCGTCTCGGGGGAATCAGGGAGGAATTTTTTTCCCCTGCTGTAGCATTGGATCATGCTTTGCTGGGGGTGTTTTTGCCTTCCTCTTGATCAACTGCAATTATAGGATTGTGTATATTGGATTGTTTTGTTGAGTTTTCTTTACGTTTTTTTTTTTTTTTTTTTTTGGTTGAGCCAGATGGACTTGTCTTTTTCCAACCTGGCTATGTAACTAGTTCGGTCTTGTCCTCCGGAAAGGTCTTTTTCCCTTCCAACCTGCGCTTGTCTCCAGATCGCTTACGGAGTCTCTTTGGGGCAGTGCAAGACTTGTTACTTTAAGGGGCGATTGTTCCAGTTCCGACTTCTGAATATTGTCAAGGATTTTTTACTCAAACCTCTTTACAGTCCCCAGGAAGAAAGGCAAGGTACGTCCAATTTTGCTGCTTTGTGCGAGTACAGAAGTTCAGCATGGAGTCCATCAGTGGCGGCCGGTGTACTGAGGGCGCAGGGGCGCCGCCCCCATCCATGCGTCGGACGCATGGAGTTCAATGGGGCTTTTTCTTTTTTGGCATCAGCTGATTAGAGCCAGAGGCTCTAATAGGGCGATGCAAAGGGTGGACCTGGGGCGCAGAGCAGTGCGTCCCGAGCCCACCTATTGTGTGACAATAGCGAATAAAAATTCGCTATTGTCACACCGATCCTCCTCCTGGCCAATCAGGAAGCGTGTCCGATACGCGCTTCCTGATTGGCCGCAGGGCAAACCCCATGTCGTTGGCCGAGGAGGAGGCGGGAGGACTGGAGGAGACGCGCCGCCGGGACCGAGGAGAAGCCGACGCCGAGAGACTGATGAGAAGCCGCCGCTGCTGCTCCAGGTAAGTAAGGGGGCACGCACACTGATCTCTGCATTGGGGGCATGTATGCTGGTCACTGCATTGGGGGCATGTATGCTGGTCACTGCATTGGGGGCATGTATGCTGGTCACTGCATTGGGGGCATGTATGCTGGTCACTGCATTGGGGGCATGTATGCTGGCCACTGCATTGAAAGGGGGCATGTGCGCTGGTCAATGCATTGAAAGGGGGCATGTACGCTGGTCACTGTGAATTGAAAGGGGGCATGTACGCTGGTCACTGTGAATTGAAAGGGGGCATGTACGCTGGTCACTGTGCATTGAAAGGGGGCACACTATACCTTAATTACTGAAGGCCCCTTTCACACTTGCGACCTCAAAGTCATGCAATTTTTTTACAGCGTTTTTTGCCGCAAAGCAATGCCTTTTACATTTTTCTGTTTGCGCCCCCCCCCCCCAAAAAAAAAATTTTGAGCAACAGGCGCCACTGGAGTCCATTCACATGGTAATGGCTTTTTTCTCACTTCTATTGACATCAGAGACGCCTACCTGCACATTCTAGAATGTGCTGGTCGGCAGCGCTTTCTCTGTTTTGCCATGGACGAGGAGCATTATCAGTTTGTGGCGCTGACCTTTGGTCTCCCCTCCACACCTCGGGTCTTCACAGGAGTGTTAGCCCCGGTGCTGGCATTGTTTGAGTTAGCTGGGGATCGTGGTACTGGGGTACCTGGACTATCTTCTGCAAGCAAGAGTTTCCAACTCCTCTGATGGACTTCTGCTTTGGTTCTGTCCACAAAAACTGGACTATCTGGGTCTGACTCTGTCTTCCTCTGGAAACTCTCCAGATATTGCAGGAGGCAATTCAGCTGCTGCTGTTGTTAAGCAAACTGTCATACCTCTGGGGCTTGCGTGCACGTGCTGTGCCTGATGGTGTCCACTATCAAGGCAGTCTGTTTGCACAGTTCCACACAAGATCTCTGCTCAAGAGTTTCTGGTGAAATAGATCAAGGATCCACTGTCTCTAGTGGTGGCTTTGCTCTCCAGCTCTTCGACAGGGAAAATCCTTCTCCCCTGTACATGACGGTTGTCTCCATGGAAGTCAGCCTGTCCAGGTGGGGAGATGTCCTCGGTTTAGACGTGCTCAGGCGGTATGGACTCTGCAAGACCCCAGACTGCTGATTAGGGTACTGGAACTCTGAGCGATCAGTCTTTGTCTGGCTCATTGGACAATAGTCTTCAGGGGTGTACGGTACAAATTCACTCGAACAATGCCACGGCAGTAGTCTGTCAATCACCAAGGGAGCACAAGAAGTGTCCTGGCGGCTCGGTAAGTAGCTTGCATCCTAAGGTGGGCTGACTGATTCGTTCCAGCCCTCTCAAACTTCTGTCACGACTCCTATGCAGGATTCAGGCAGAAGGGATTTGCCGGTCTTGGTATACTGATCTGGTACGGCTAGTCGCCAATGCTCCTTGGGAGACTTCCTCTCTGGGAGGATCTGCTGTCCCAAGGACCAATCTTACATCCTGCTTTACAGTCGCTGTCTTTAACGGCTTGGCCAGGTGCTGAAGGCTGGAGGTTTGTTTGAATCAGTGATTCCTACGCTGTTAAAAGCTAGGAAATCTGTCTGTAGGAAGATCTACCATCGTACGTGGATGATGTACATTGTGTGGTGTGAGTCTCTTGGGGTTCATCCTCGCTCCTTCTCGGTGGATTGGATCTTTACCTTCCTTCAATGGGGGAGTTCCTCAAAATTTGACCTTGTGTACCATCAAGGGCCAGGTATCAGGTTTTGGTGGTCTTTTTCCAAGGACCTTTGGCCACACACTCGCTGGTGCTTACCTTTTCTTCATGGTGTCCAACATTTGGTTCCTTCAGTGCGGGCTCCATTGCTGCCCTGAAATCTTAATGTGTTGCTTTCAGTTCTACTGAAGCTTCGCTTTGAAAATATTTGAGAGGTTTCCCTGCTTATGCTGCCCCAGAAGGTGACCACCTTGGTGGCTATCACCTCTGCATGTAAGGTGTTGGATCTGACGGTGTTATCCTGTCCACCTTATGGTGATTCACAAGGACAAGGTGGTGCTTTTGCCTCTGTCCGTCATTCCTTCCTAAGGTGGTCTCTGACTGTCTTTTGAATGAAGACATTGTGTTGCCTTCCGTGTCCCAGTCCTAAACATCTGGGAAAGGCCTTGCATGTCTTGGATGTGGTCCGGGTAGTTAGGGTGTACCTGGCAGCTACAGAGTCTTATAGGAAGTCAGACTCTCTATTTGTGCTCTTCAGATGCCCAGATCCTCGATGGCAGCTGCCTGCTTCCAAGATCAAGTAAGAGATTACAGATGTACAAGTATGCGGACAGTTATGCCAATATCCAAATAAAAGAATGCAAGTACTAAGAATCAGGGGGGTGCTTTAATCAAAAAAATTCTTAGGAAACCGGAGCTTCACTTAAACTTAATTTGTGTGCTAGACGATTCCAGTTGAATCTATACACACTAAAATATGTTCAAAAATGAAAATGGCTCAAGTGGCCTTTTCTATTCCTGGCACCAAAGGCAGATAAACTCAGTCTGTAAAGAAATTGTAATTGCTGGGTGTAGCCCAGACCTCACATCGGGTATTTTCTTTAATGTGTGATTTCCAGAGTATAATTAGCAGAGTTTTCACACAGCTCCACCTTTTGTTCATGGCACAGAGGATGTTTAATCCCTTTGACACCTTTTTAAAAAAAAAAAAAAAAAATGTTGTTTTCCTTTAAAGCGTTCCAGCAAGTTTATTAAAGTGACTTCAACATCTGCTGCTTTTGGCACAATTGAATGGACAAGTTCTGATATATACATTCAAAGAACATCTTCAAGTAATATATAATAAAACACCTTTTGTATTTCTTAAGTGATGTATTAATTTCTCAACTCAACTGTTGGTTATCATAATAATGTCCTTATGTCGTCATACGCTAAGCCGTAAGTAAAAATTTGGTAGCCAGTAGGAATGCTTTTATATAAAATTGATGATTGTCAAGGGAATAGCAGAGTGTAAAGAATTGCAGCCTGTAGAGTGACACGTGTAGAGTACATGCAATAAAGTGGAACTTTATGCTTGGCAAATCAAATTGGTGGACAGGCAGGATTTTAAATGCAGAAGAGACATACTTTGTCTTGCTTAAAGCCACGTACCTGCCTGTTCACCACTTTACAGGGAGTTGCACAGTTCCCTATACAAATTCGGCAATGCCAAATCTGACTGTACTCCGGCACATTCTCAGGAGTCATATCATCCCCACCTGGCCAGTGATGGCGGCTGGTGATCGAGCCACAGAAGCTTTAAGCTGAGGGGAGTTTTGTTCTGCTTTAATTTCTGAAATTGTAAAGTGTGTATATATGCGTGTATATTATATATATAATTTCATCTGTATATTTAACATTTTGGCTATGGGTGTATTTTTTTTAAACTTGCTTTTTTTTTCTCTCACAGGTATTACAAAAATCAAGAGGGATATTGTTTTTGCTGCCAGCTTGTATTTGTAGCAGGGATGGGATTCAGCGCCAGTTTTGATCCAACAAAACCTTTTATTTTAAAGTTTGTACAAATTCATCAATGTATGACTGATCTTGTTTATATAAACAATTTTATTGTTTTGGTGTTACAGTTTGCAGAACCAAGCAATGTTCGTGCAGGGCAAAATACATGTTTGTACATACCATTACCACACTATTTTAATAAAAAAAATTTACAATTTGAATACCACATTTCTTGTATTGTGTCTCTGTATAGTTGCTAAAAGCATTAAACAAATTTATTTTAAAAATTTAAAGCTATAACATATACATAAAAAGGTGTTCTTTATAACTATATACAAAGTGGGCATCTGACGGGTATAGCAGCAGCAGTCCATAGTGTGTTATACACAGTGCACAGAGCCATTATGTATACTGAGCTGACATTCAAGAACCTCTCCAGTGGAGTGGCCCGGCTGCCTTTTCACCAATGGCTGCCTGCACAGTGTATAGGCAACAAATGCAGATTACATGCTTAAGTGCTAGAGTGCCATGCAGGGTCAGCGTCTCCAGCACTGAAGGCAAGGACTAAGCTACACTAGCAGATTTAGTCTCATGCTAGTAAGCCATTAAATCTCTTGCTGGCAGTTATCTTTGCAGCACATTGAGGTGTGTGGCAAAGCACCTACCAACCAGTGGATTAAATCGCTCTGCTTGAAATTAAAACTGCTTGTGTTGTTTAGCCCTACAGGCTAGTTGAGAGAAAATAACTTGTGTCAATGCTTTGTGGTGAAAGCAGGATACTAGCAGAAGTGGCTTCATGGCTGGTGGCCGCTTCCATAGTGGTTCCCGTTGGTTGACGTCTCATGCAGCGTAGTGTGTGAATCTTCCTCTTTGGGATTGAAGCTGTTCCTCTTGTCTTTGAAAAAATCTGACACGTACACAACCTGTGTAATACAAGACCACATGTTAAAGGAAAATGATTACTTGTCTTTGTTTTTCCAGAGTACATGTTGAGTTTTTGTATTGGGTTTGCCCAGAAGGTATTTCAGGCGTTAGCTGTACATTGTTACTGGTCCATATTTCATAAGTATAGCTCATGCAGACTCGAGGTGGTCTCTCTGCAGCTCTACTAACCTGGAGGCAGATCCTGCATAAAAAAACAATATGGATTTTGCAGGTGTCTGCATATGTAATAAACTTGGCTGCCTAATCAAGAGCTTTGGAGTTGGGGATTTTTGAGGGTAATCAAAGAGTAAAACCTGGGCATTAGGGAGAAGTTACAGCCTAGGTATAGTAATTGGGCCTGGACTTGCTACCTTGTGGTAGGAAGGCAAAACCCTTTTGATCACAACTTTCCCCAATAGGATTCAGAGATTTGCTTTTTGAAAGAATCTCATAGCAAGAAATATAGGGGAAAATGCTAGTCACCAGTCTACCACTGGAACAAACATGCAGCCTCATATTCGCATAGGTTTTACCATGAAAGTATGTTTGATCATTTTTATAAATTCGTGTTTGTCATTTTTCATTATTTGAGAAAAATTTGCAATTTAAAAACCTTGTAATACAGGGTTTCCATAATCTACTGGGATTTCTATTGGAAAGCCCTGCACAAGCTATACACTTTACTGCTTCTGCAAAAAAAAGTGGATACTTTTTTTTTTTTTTTTTTTTTTGGGGGGGGGGGTTGTGGTGTGTCCCCAGGGTCATTTTGAGGGATGTATATAGAAACATCTGATATTTAGCTATCTAGTGTTTGGGAGGCTCTGGTCGCCTTGCACTTTCTGAAATGTTTACATGTAGTATTTCATACTTGAGTGTGAAAAAAAGATATAGCAAGCAAAGCATGTTTAAGTAGTAGAACCTGTTTCCATTCTATTTTAGTGCCTTTGACAACACTGACAGGGGTCTTCTTACACGAATAGAAGCACAGAAATTCTCATCTACGTATATACAGTGTATGACAATAGCATTGAGGCAGTTTGAGTTTTTACTACAGAGGATGACTTTTTTTAGAAGCAACAATTAGAGAGTTCATCAACAGTAATACACTTACAATAAGGACTGCCACAATGGCTCCCTGGATGAGGCCAATGAGGACGTCACTCCAGTGGTGTTTGTAGTCAGATACTCTAGAAAGACCAACATAGATGGAAACCGCGACAAGCCCAAACTGGATGGTGGGACGGAGAAGCCTGGCCCAATCGCCTCTCATGCGGGACTGAAGATACAGCTGGAAGAAAGATAAGGGATATGAAGGTGTGAAAGGTATATCATTTTAAAGACAACCTATCACAAAATGTATTTTCACATGCCTGCCTCAAACTGCTATTACAAACACTTCTTTGTATGTAAGGCTTACACCATTTCAACCTTAGTTCATCTGTTGCCCCCCAGTAGCACAATAGCCATGTCCCTGAACATTTTTATTTTTCCAACACACTGTCGTGCAAGCAATGTCCACATGAGTGGCAACTCTACTCTGAATTCAGGAGCAGTGTAGCATTGTTCCCACACCAACACTAGGTGCTTTAGGTAGATTTTAATGGGACTATCAGGCAACTGTAAGTACAGATGCACTTAATATAAATATATTATTTTTTTTTATGGGAGGCCTGAGTTATACTTTAATTTAGATTGACCTGATTAATATACATTTTGTCAATGACAGAACAGAAATGAATCCTTATGAAGACAATAGGATGCTTTACTGGACACAAGGACCTACAGTTGATACAGCTCAGCATCAGTTCCCAGGACACCTCTGATAAGGGGAAAGTGTTTGAATAGAACATGTCCATTACTAATGTAATCTTTTAAAGCCCAACTCCAGAAAGGGGGGGGGGGCTGCACTGTTAAATGCTTGTTATGTCTAGGGGGAACAGTGCAGGTTATGTTATTTACTTGACTCCCTGTTACAACCAGCCCTGCCCTCCACTCTGCCTGAAGCTCTGGTCTGTGGATGAAGCCTCCCTGTCATGCAATATAAGGATATTTAACCCTGTTCGTGTACATGGAGAAGGCTATTGTGTGAATGTGGCGTTCATAGGCAGCCATGAGGAACAGGTTGCAGCGCTGGAGGGACACTGCTTGAGCATAAAAAATGGTATTCATTCTTTCTTCAGTATATTGCAGTATGGGAGGAGCCCACTGCAAAAAGGTGGATATTCTTTTCCCCCACGTTTCTGCAGTTGGGCTTTAAATGGCCCTCCTACAAGCACAAACTGTGTCCTACCAATCTAGTGACTTGTCACTTCTGAGTCACAGACCTGGAACAAGTATGCATATTAGGAGGTCTGATTTCACTTGCACTATAAATTCCTCCAGGACAGTGACTCAAAGAACTTATGTCACGGAAAGCCAGGTAACTCCTTTTGGCAGCTTACATAGAAGTATATAGCATGGGTTTTCAGAAACCAGAGGGTGAGGCCATACCTTAAGAATTCTATCCAAATCAGGTAGACTTTTGAACTACGTAGTTATTAGTAAAAAAATAAATACCATCAGATTGTACATTTTGGCAAGCGTTAGCTGTTCTGATTAATATCAATTGGATTGTATGGTAAACAGTATAATAATACCACTCAGTTTAAGAACAGAAATCCTGTTATCCCCATAATGAAAACACTTTAAATACGAGATCATTTTCTTGGTATTGTTCCCAAGCCCTTTAAAGCCGTGTAAGCAGATTTATGACAGCAAAATCCTTGGCTGTGTGTGTGGCAATGTGATGGAGATGCTGCAGGTTTATTCCCACCAGGAGGGGAATTAGCAAGGCATTTATTGTAAGTTACATGATAAGGGGGGACAGGCAGTGCCTGGTCGCATCTCAGACGCCAGTGAATCTGCATTCACCAGCAATGTCCTCTAATAACCACATCATCAGCCAACTCCGATGCCACAACAATCCATTGATGCAAACCATGAGCTGTGAGTATAGAGAAGCTTACACTTGTGTGTCAGTTATGGAGACCACTCCATAGACAAACTAGGGGGGAATCCTTATTTCAAAGATTGTGATCAATACTTTCAACCCTTTAACTTTAATCGTGTGGCTAAAATAAAGAATCTTATGTGAAAGCCTTATGAACTGAGCCCATTGTGGCATGTCTCCCAACCCTTACAGTACAGAACTGGGGTTTGGTGAGAAGGAAAGGCTTATTTTATTAAAATGATAGCTTTTGCTTTAAGGTCTCATGAATAGGCTTGCATTAGGAGCATACAATGTAAACAAAACCTGGCTTTGTTCTGCACCCAGAACACAGGTACAATATACACCAGTACTTGTGAGACCGGCGTATAGCGTAAGAACTTATTCCCTGAGAGAGTCTGCGGTCAGGGAATACATCCTTGCACTATACACCAGTGTCTGTGTATACAGCTGTTTGTGTCTTTGGCCATCTGTATGCAGTCCCTGGGCTTCTAAGGAGCAGACCAAAAAAGCCAAAATATACATTGTATTTGGGGGGGATGAAATGAATCTGATGATCCAGTATAAGGCCTCATGCATAGGAGCATGTCTGGGGCAGTGTGCTCATGTTCATGAGCCCTAATACTGGATGACAACCGTTTCAAATCCTCAGATTCCCCCAAGCTCTATACACAGTGGTTACATGGCCACTTTATTAGGTACGCCTGTTCCAATTGCTTGATAACACAAATTGCTAACTGGCCAATCGCATGGCAGCCACTCAATGCATTTTGGCATCTAGACATGGTGAAGATGACTTGAAGTTCAACCCGAGCATTAGAATGGGGAAGAAGGGATTAAAGTAACTTTGAACGTGGCATGGTTGTTGGTGCTAGACAGGCTGGTCTGAGTATTTAAACTGCTGATCTACTGGGATTTTCACGCACAACCATCTCTATGCTTTACAGAGAATGGCCAAAAAAAATAAATTATCCAGGGAGTAGCAGTCATGTGGATTAAAATGTTTGAGGTCAGAGGAGAATGGGCAGACTGGTTCGAGATGATAGAAAGGCAGCAGTAACTCAAATAACTAATTACAACCAAGGAGTGCAGAATGCCATCTCTAAATGCACAACACATGGAACCTTGAAGCAGCAAAAGACTGAGTACCACAAGAACAGAAAACAGAGGCTACAATTTGCGCAGGCTCACCAAAATTGGACAACAGAAAATTGGAAAAATCATTGCCTGGATTGATGAGTCTCGCTTGCAGCTGTGACATTCAAATGGTAGGGTATCAATGGTTCAGGGGTGGTGGTGTAATGGTGGGGGAGGATTTCTTTATTAGCACACTTTGGGCCCCTTAGTACCAATTGAGCATCATTTCAATGGCACAGCATACCCAAGTATTGTTGCTGACCATTGCCATCCCGTTATGACTACAGTGTATCCATATCACAAGACACTGCCTTTTAAGGTCCATCCTGGCTTTGTTCCTCACTTGGTCATCTCACACTGCTGCTCCTTTGTCATCCCCACTCTGTTATTTACTGTGCACCGCTCTGCACCTGTATTTACCTTCTCAGTGTGGCAGATGGTCCAGTGTCTTTCAGATGTTGATATAGTGGGTAGATGCAAACACTACAATCCACTAACATAACAGAAGGCAGTCAGACACCGACTCTGCTCATCACACAGCCATGTGAATGCTTCTCTAAGCAATTGTATGAGTCAGCTGGCTCAGTGAACCTTTCTGCCCCGGCCATCCAGGAGTGTGTCTGGTATGGGGGACTCACAGCAGCTGCTTCCCCCTGACACCTGTGTGTATGTGGCCTTATGTGGGTTTGATGTTTATTGTATTTCCAGCCTAAAAACCTTTTTGTTTTTCTTACACATTAAAGCAACCCTGTTACTATGTTAAACTAAAACAAATGCACCCTGTGAAAGAATAATGACCAGTCTGGCAGATGGTGAGTCAAATGTTCACTCTTACAGAACTACCACTGCTGCTATCCAACACTATTGGATGTGTCAATAGCATGTCACCCCCCCCCCCCAATTAGTTAAGTAATAGTGTTCCTTCAAAGTGTGATTTTGCTTTATTTTATTTTTTAATAAAGTTGGACGGTCCCTTTTAAAGAGGAAGTAAACCCTCCTCAGGAAGTTGTACCTATAGGTAAGCCTATGTTAAGGCTTACCTATAGGTACTGTAAATATCTCCTAAACATGTACCGTTTAGGAGATATTTACATTTGATGCAGCCAGTGACGTCACTGGCGCATGCGCTCTGAAGGAACGGCAGATCGTGCCGTTCCTTCAGAGCCCTGTGCCGTGACCGTTGGCTCCCGCGCGCGTGCGCGGGAGTGACGTCACCGCGGCTCCGGCCAATCAGATGGCCGGATGCCGCGATCCCGGAAGACGGGCGACTGTACATGTCGCCCGTCATAGAGGTAAGAGAGCGGCGCGGCGAGGGCTCGTTCTAAGGTAAGTATTTGATAATGAGCTAGTATGCGATGCATACTAGCTCATTATGTCTTTATCTTTCAGGATGTAAAGAAAAGAAAAAAAAAAATTATCGGTTTACAACCTCTTTAAGTGAAGGTTTACCCAAAACAGCTTGATAAGAAATAAGGTTCTGTAGCAAGGAACATACATTCCACAATGATAATGCTTTCAAAATTAGTGTGTGCTGTAAATTGCCTCCAGCATTGCTCCGCTTTCTTCTTGCCGGAGGCTGCCATTTTGCTGAAGCCCAGAGCCCCTGAACAGCAGTAAATCTTTAGGTTGTTCGCAGATCTGCCTCTACAAATTTGGCACAGTACCCAAAAATGGAAAGCAATTGAGCATGTGCAAAGCAGGGTGGGACTGTGTCTTACTGGATTATAAACAGCATAGGCACTATTTGTTCATGTTTTACATTGCAATACCTGCAAAAGGGGCCAGCCTGAATCTAGCAGGACTAAAATTGGATACACACTATACAACTAGATTTCCTTTAGATTTACCTTCAACTGTAGTGCAAGGGCCTGCCTGATTGCATACAAATTGAAAGTGTTTAGGTTTGAGCTCATAGTTTATGGTTTCAGTAAATCTAAAGGAAAAAATCTGGAGAAAATTGTATTGTGTGTATTCAGCTTTAGGCTCCATGTACACGGGACGTTGCAAACGGCCGTTTAGGAGCAGTTGGGCGTTTTTTTCAGAAGCCCCTGAACACAGCTCCATGTTATCTTATCTGTCCATGTACATACACTGGGTCGTTTACAGTCATTTGCAGGCAGTTGCGTTCAGGGACTTTTTTTAGAACGCAATTATTTGCGTTCGAATGTGTGTTTCCCGGCGTTTCAAACGCGTCCGAACGCGATGACCCGCGTTTAGCGTTTGCTTTTTTCCATTTTAAAGGGGAATAATTTTTTTGACCTCTAGGAACGGTTCTAAACGCAAACGCCCGCTAAACGCGGGTGCAAACGTCCTAAAAATTCCAGCATTCAAAGGGACTTTTAACAACGTCCCGTGTACATGGAGCCTTAGGCTTCATGTATACTGGCCTACATTTGCAGCAGCCGCATGTCCACACATTCCTATCCTGAAGGCGATTCTTTCAGGTTCAGGAGAGGGAGGTTAAAGCTCCTAAACTCTGCTAAAAGCTATATGTACATTGCTAAGTAGGCTTTTATGGAGATGAGTTTTGGAGCTTTTGGTGTTTATTTTGCCAAAGCGCCTAAACTCAAGTTTGAGCTGCCCGTGTACAGAAAGCTTTCATTTACTGACTAGTAAAGTTCTACTTTAAGATGCAATTCTCCCCTCGCAACTCATAATAAGGTCTTCTCTGGGACAAATTTGTCTACTTAATGTGCTTTAAACGGATATTTTGGAAAGTCCTTTTCAAAATATACTTACTGCTAGGAAGAGCATGCAGTACATGGAGAAGGAAGAGTGCCCGGAATAGAAGGACAGCCTGGAAGACAGGAAGAAGACACAGCTGGTTAGTATAAAATTACTATTAGGATAATATAGATTTATTGTTTGTTTTATTTTTGCTTAAAATCCTTCTGTTCTTTGGCAATGATGTACTCAGCATGCAGAAGACACTGAATTTTGGCAAAAAAGAGAGGATCACATATGATGTCAGTAAAGGGCAAATTTTCCACTGTGAGGGTTTTTTTTCTCTCTACAATGTCTGATGGCAGTTACAAAATCTTTGATCATTTTTTTTTATTTATAATAGGTTAAAATAGACAAAATAACAAATTATTCCCATGGTATTTTACTTTAAAAAAAAAAAAAAACGTCCTTTTACAAAAGCATTTTGTTTTTGTTTTTTTAAACCCTAATGCATCCTATGCATTAAGGTAAAAACCTTCTGGATGCAGCTCCCCCCCAATACCACTTACCTGAACCCCATCTTGATCCAGTGATGTGCATGAGAGTAGCAGCTCTCCTGGGGGTCTCTCTCCTCATTGGCTCACCCAGCTTTGAGAGCCATTGGCTCCTACTACTGTCAATCACAGCCAGTAAGCCAATGAGGTGAGAGCAGGAGAGGGGCCAAGCCATGCTCTGTGTGTAAATGAACAATGTCCAGTCACAGTAGCACTGCTCGGGAGTGAGCCTACTCGCGTTCCCCATAGCAAGAGGCTTACTCTTGGTGGGCACTCAGTGGGGGGGGGGGGGGGGGAGAGCCAGGAGCTCTAAGGGTAAGGGAAACCTTTTTCAACAGCCCAGCAATGTCAGCAAAAAGCGAGAGATAAAAAGGTTGGTTTCATAAATATTACAGTATAGCAATGGGCAAGGTTTTGTAGGCTGCTTTCACACTGATCCACAGGTGCAGCAAAGTACACCTGTGGCTTACCTGCACTGAGCCATAGACTTCTATTTAAACTTGCCATTTTGGTGCATTTTCAGAGAGTGCACCACACCCCCCGAGATGTAATAGAAGTGTAGGAAAGCCGGCGGTACACTGCGCTGCACCCGTGGTGTGGATAAACTGCAAGGACTCATTTTACTTTTACAGTTAGAGGGGCAGTAAAAGCCTATTATTATTAATATAATAAAGGATTTATATAGCGCCAACAATTTGCGCGGTGCTTTACAACATGAGGGCAGACAGTACAGTTACAATACAACTCAATACAGGATGAATCAGAGGGCCCCACTCATTAAAGCTTACAATCTAGGAGGGAGGGTCAAGATATATAAAAGGTAATAGCTGTGGGGGAGGTGGTGGAAGTGATGGAGAAATTAAGGGTACAGTTTTTAGGTGAATGCAGGATAGGCTTCTCTGAAGAGATGGGTTTTCGGGGATCGTCTAAAAGCAAACAGAGTAGGAGGAGATAATCGGACGGATTGGGGTAGGGAGTTCCATATGATGGGAGAGGCTTGGGAAAAGTCATAGAGGCAAAAATGGGAGGAGGTGACAAGGAAGATAGAGAGCAGGAGGTATTTGGAGGAACGAAGAGAACAATTAGGTTGGTATTTTGAGACTAAACTAGTGATGTAGCTGGGGCAGAGTTGTGGATGGCTTTGTAAGTGGTTAGTATTTTGAATTTAATTTGTGGGATGAGTGGTAGCCATTGAAGGGATTTACACAGAGAAGTAGCAGACACTGAGCGGTTTGTAAGGTGGATGAGCCAGGCAGCAGCATTCATAACAGACTGAAGGGGGGGTAGCTGATGTAATGGTAATCCCATAAAGGAGGGAGTTGTAGTAGTCAAGATGACCAGGGAGTGAATTAGGAGTTTAGTGGGGTCCTTGGTTAGAAAGGGACATATTTTGGAGATGTTGCGGAGCTTGAGGCAGCAAAATTTGGACAGTGGCTAGATGTGGGACCAAAAGGATAGATCCAGGATTACACCTAGAACCTAGGCATGTGGGGATGGGCTGATAGTTGTGCCCTCGATCTTGACCTAGAGATCAGGGAAAGGAGCACAAGGGGGAGGAAAATTATGAGCTTGGTTTTGGAAAGATTGAGTTTGAGGAAGTGGTGTGATATCTCTGTTAGTAAATTAGTGAGCTGGGGGGGGGGGGGGGGTAGAGAGAGAAATTTGGGTGTCGGCGACATAATGATGGTATTGGAAGCCATGGGATGCCATCAGCTGGCCCAGGGAGGAGGTGTAGATAAAGAATAGGAGAGGTTGACAGCCCATTGTGCCTGTGACCCATTACCACATCATTTAGGTGGCTCTCACGCTTCAAAAGGTTGGGCACCCCTGCTATAGAATATTATATTCACCTGCCAGCTGTCACTGTGGGGGACAATGCCGATAAAGCAACTCATGGAAGGAAGCAAACTCTACAGCCCAGAAGTCTCCAAAATGACCCCAAAAGTGAAGAGGAACTGGGGCCTGGCAGTGTTGGAGTGACTAGGAAAGGCCTATCCAGAAAAAGGTAAATGCAGAACATGTACAGTATACTACAGAGACCCAGCAATGTAACTCTGCCAGAATTACAGTTGGTACTCACACAAGGCATCGTCTGGGGTGGTGATTTATGTATGTACAAAGCGGAGGAAACACCAGAATAAATTAACCAATCTCAAAAACCTGGTATGTAGAAAATGTGTTACAGTAGATTAAAACATTCCAGCCATTAAAGGCTTGTATTATCCCAACACAGACATTCATTAGGTCTTTTAAATGTGCATTGGTGGTGAGTGTGCACAGAGACTGCAGACTCAATTAAAATGTCAGGTTATTTTGGGAATATCAATTTACATCTCATCATAGCTTGTTCTATGAAAGCTTCCAGATTGCCCTCCCATGGGAGAATGTCCTTCTTGTTTCTAATCATATTACACAGAAATGTGAGTGCATTGTCATGGTGCAATTAGTGATTGCTGGGAATGGGCCGACATTCTTCTCAGCAATAACGGGCGCATCAATAATGGTGTCTCCATGGGGACCAGTGCATGCATGATGCACACACAACATAGAGGGAGCTACCCTTCCTGGCCAGCCATTAATCTATCACACAGACCACTGATCAAGGGGGGGAGGCACAGGTCTGAATGGAAGGCATTATTCAGAACACAGGGCAGCCACCCACCCAGGAAGAAAATTATCTCGTTTCTGCTGTCCACCCATCTGCCTGACATACCAAGCTCTCTATTTTAGTCTAGTTTTTATAATTCTGCTCCATCATTGATTATTCCAAACAGTGCTCTAATTTAGAAAAAAATAAATAAAAGAATACTTTCAAAAGTAAGAGGTCTGCCTGAGAGGACTACAAGACATTCTCTAATATTTATACTAAACCCCAAAAGCCTCTTCTCTGCTTTGACTTTTGTTTCAAAGTGGACCTTGAGGCTCTATGCACACTAATAGCTTAAAAAACACACACAAAAAAAAAAACGCTAATATTTAGCGTTTTTTTTTCCCCGTGCGTTTAGCAGTGTTTTATGCATTGTCTAGCCGGCTGCCGTGTCCTTAACCACTTAAGCCCCGGAGGATTTGGCTGCTCAAAGACCAGGGCCTATTTTGCAATTCGGCACTGCGTGGCTTTAACGGACAATTGCACGGTCGTGCGACGCTGTACCCAAATGAAATTGACGTCCTTTTTTTCCCCTTTTTTTCTTTTGGTCGTATAAACAAAAAAAGAGCGTCAATTTTGAAAAAATAACAATATTTTTCATTTTTTTTGTATGAAATTTCCCCCAAAAAAAATGTAAAAATCAAAATTTTTTAACATTTTAGGCCAATTTGTTTTCTGCTACATATTTTTGGTAAAAAAAAAAAAAAAACAAAATCGCAATAAGCATATTTTGATTGGTTTGTGCAAAAGTTATTGCATTTACTAACTAAGGGAAAGATTTATGTCATTTTTATTGTTTTTTGCTAGTAATGGCGGCGATCTGCAATTTTTATTTTGCGGGACTTCGACATTGCGGCGGACAGATCGGACCCCTGACTACAGTAATCAGTGCTATACATACAGTATGCACTGTTACTGTAAAAATGACACTGGCAGGGAAAGGGTTAACTTTATTAGAGATCCAGGGGTTAAGTGTGTCCCTAGGGGCGTGCTTCTAACTGTCAAGGGGTGTGGCTTTTGATGTAACCACAGAGACATACGATCCTACATAGGATTGTATGATCTCTGCTGTTACACCAGGGAGAATGACAGACAGCTTTTGTCCCGGCGGACATCGGAGTCGCCGTGAACGAGCGGGGGGCGGGAGCGCGCCTCCGGCGGCGCGCTCGCCCCCTACAGGCTCCTGGGCGAGCGACGTAGTACTACGTCACTTTGCCCAGGAGGGGCTGACTGCCTCAGTTAATGTACTTGCGGCGGTTGGCAAGCGGTTAAAGAGGAAGTAAAGCTTTCTCTGTAACTTGTACCTATAGGTAAGGCTTACCTATAGGTACTGTAAATATCTAAACATGCATCGTTTAGGAGATATTTACTTTTCATGCAGCCAGTGAACGGCGGCTCCTGTGCACATGCATGGGAGTGACATCATCGTGGCTCCAGCCAATCAGATGGCCGGAGGACGCAAACCCGGAAGGAATACGGGTGAACATGTCAGCTGTGTCAGTGGTGTGCGGGCGCTTGGTTCGAAGGTAAGTATTTCATAATGAGCTAGTATGTGATGCATACTAGCTCATTATGCCTCTTGTCTTTCAGGTTTTTATTTATTTATTTATTTTTGGAGGTTTACAACCTCTTTGACAGCCAATGACTGACTCCTCAGGTGTTAATGACTTGGCAAGCACCCGCTCCTTAACAGCCCGCTAGTCGCTGCTAAAACGCCATAACATATATGCTAAATAGGAGCGTTTTTTTGGCCTGGCCTTTGTTACAGCTGCTAATGTGCATGGAGACTGAATGAATGTTAGCTCTCTTTAGCTGGGAGCCTCAACCCACTAAAAAAAATTATTTGAAAAAAAAAAAAGTGGAATGAGAGCTGGCAGGGGTTAGACATGAAAAGAAATTAGACCAGAAACCAGCACAGAATTGGTTCTGTAATATCAGGCATTTTGGGGTACATTCTCTGTTAGGTAATGTAAAAAAGGTAACTGTAAAAGACGCCCATTATATGCATGTCTGACAGCCCTCAGATGTCTGTGGAGTTGCCAACCCAAATTTAACTTTAAACCATAACCAACCAGAAATCATCTCTTATGGAACTAGTGACTGGCTTACTGGTGGCATATAAATCTTGCTCTTAGCACTGCCATCATGAATAAGCCAGTTCTATTCCCTGGTACAATGACAAGTGAAGCTCTGAACAAATCTGGTCATCTGTCTGGCGGGATGATTCCTCGCCCTCTGTCACAGCTTTACGTCTTCTATGCTGACATGTGATGCCAGCTGCTGTAGAAAAGCTTTTTAGACCCACTGCCAATCATTACACCATTGGATCCGGTGTAGGATTATCCCACTGCTGAAACTCAGTGTGAACATATAAAGACAGGTGCCAACATCTGTGTTATAAGAGATGGATTCTGAACACAAAACATATCCCAATCATGGATATGACAATAGATTTCTGGCAGCAGATGGCCATGCCAAGTGACAAGTACAGAGGACAAGTTGCTCTGGTACTCACTCCTGGTAGGTCCCTTGCACACGGCGCTGGCATTTTAGTGTGCCCAGGAGGGACAGGTGTGTAGTGTCCAGCCCCACCGGCTGTAGCAAGTCAATGCCGATTGCAGGCTGCGTCTGGACAGGGCTGTACCTGCATGTGGTCAGGAAGAAATGCCCAAAATGCAAGTCTTCTGCGTTATCATTTATCTGGTCTTTTGCTGTTATGTTTAATGATACTTTTAAACCTTCACACCCTCTGGTCATATTCTGGAACCAGTTTCAGTCAGGGCTGGGAATCCAACTGTGCAGACATTGTATTAAGAGGTATGTATCAAAGGTATCTATAAAAAAGATTCCCTGCATTTAACTGTAAATATGCATTTTTTTAATGGTGCCCTAACCAAAAGTAAAGGCCCGTACACACGTACCGATTGTCGGCCGTAAATATTCGGCCAACGTCCGATCGGCCGATTGTCAGCTTGTTAGTATGATGCTTCCGACAACCGACTGCGACTTTTCGGCCGAACAAAATCTGGTGTGCATGCTATAAAATTTTTGTAGGCCAACAAAGAACGGCCGATTGTTCATCAGTCAGTACAGATTTCGGCCGACAAAAAGCAGACGAGCAAGACTGGGCATGCTCAGAGAAGAAAAAACACACGGAAAGTTAACCATCACATGACATCACTTCTGCACTTCAGTCGGTTGTTGTTGGCCCGACAAAATTTGTGTGCAGTCTTTAGCACTTTTCAACCAAAAAAACAGCACCGGACAAAAGACGGCCGATCGTTCGGCCAACAATCGGTACGTGTGTACGGGGCTTAAGGGGAAAGATAGTCATCTGTCCTTTACCCCTCCTGGTATTCTTTGCTGCCCCCCACAATGATACAGCTGAAGATTTCACACTCAGCACGCTACCTGCAGAAAGACAATATATAACTACCTGGTCAGAAGACTAGTGGGCAGGCACTGCCAACCCAGGGCATGTGCACCCAACACTCTCACAGTTGTCTGAACATTTCTGGGAATATACAGTGAATCCACCAACAGCGCTTCACTTCTTACACATTTTGTTATGTTACAGCCTTATTCCAAAATGGATTACATTCATCATTTTCCTAACATTCTACAAACAATACCCCACGATGACAACATGAAATAAGTTTGTTTGAAATCTTTGCAAATTAAGTACAAAAAACAAATCACATGTACATAAGTATCACAGCGTTTGCCATGCCACTCAAAATTGAGCTCAGGTGCATCCTGATTCCACTGATCAATCAAGTTGTAGAAACATCTCAAAGATGGAGTCCCCCCAGTGGAAAACTCAGTTGATTGGAAATGATTTGGAAAGGCCCACACCTGTTTATATAAGATCCCACAGTTACAGGGCTTATCAGAGCTAAAACCAAGCCATGAAGTCCAAGGAGGTGTTTGTAGACCTCAAAGACAGGATTGTATGGAGGCACAGATCTGGGGGAGGGTACAGAAAAATGTCTGCAGTATTGAAGGACCAAATGAGCACAGTGGCCTCCATCACCAGTAAATGGGAGAAGTTTGGCACCACCAGGACTCTTCCTAGAGTGGACCACCCAGCCAAACAGTGTTTGGGAGAGAAGGGCCTTGGTCAGGGAGATGACCAAGAACCCAATGGTCACACCGATAGAGCTCCAGCTTTTCTCTGTGGAGAGAGGAGAAACTTCCAGAAGAACAACCATCTCTGCAGCACTCCACCAATCAGGCCTGTATGTGGCCAGACGGAAGCAACTCCTAAGTAAAAGGCACACAGCAGCCCACCTGAAGTTTTCCAAAAGGCACCAGAAGGACTCTTAGACCATGAGAAACAAAATTCTCTAGTCTGATGAAACAAAGCTTGAACTTGGCCTGAATGGCAAGCGTCATGTTTGGAGGAAACCAGGCACCTCTCATCACCTGGCTGGTGGCAGCATCATGTTGTGGGGATGTTTTTCAGTAGCAGGAACTGGGAGACTAGTCAGGATTGAGGGAAAGATGAATGCAGCAATGTACAGAGACATGCTTGATGAAAAACTGCTCCAGAGCACTCTGGACCTCAGACTTGGGCGAAGGTCCATCTTCTAACAGGACGACTCTAAGCACACAGCCAAGATAACAAAGGAGTAGCTACAGGCCAACTCTGTGAATGTCCTTGAGTGGCCCAGCCAGAGCCCAGACTTGAATCTGATTAACTATCTCTGGAGAGATCTGAAAATGGCTGTGCACCGACGCTCCCCAACCAACCTGATGGATCTGAAAATGGCTGTGTATCGACGCTCCCCAACCAACCTGATGGAGCTTGAGAGGTCCTGCAAAGAATAATGGGAGAAACTGCTAAAAAAAAAAATAGGTGTGCCAAGCCTCTGGCATTAGGCTTCGTTTCCACTATTGCAGCTACAAAGTCACGCTACTTCTAGCGCGACTTTGTAGTGTGACTTGTTTGCGGCTACTTCTGGGGACTTCAGTGCGACCTTCCTTCTATGAGGGCAAGTCGGCCCAAAAGTAGTGCAAAAACTATTTTTCAAGTCGCAGCAGTTAGAACGGGCCAAATTTAAATTAATGGCTTTTGACTTGCTGTGCGACTTGACATGTGTCAAGTTGCACAACAAGTCGCAATAGTGGAAACGGAGCCTCATGCTCAAAATTACTTGAGGTTGTAATTGGTGCCAAGGGTGCTTCAACAAAGTATTGAGCAAAGGCTGTGAATACTTCTGTACATGAGATTTGTTTCATTTTTTTTATTTGTAATAAATGTAAAAAGATTTCAAAAAAACTTCTTTCACATTGTCATTATGGGATATTGCTTATAGAAGAATTGTGAGGAAAGTAACAAATTGAATCAATTTTGGAATAGAGCTGTAACATTACAAAATGTGGAAAAAGTAAAGTACAGAGAATACTTTCCGGATTCACTATATGGTGCTCCAAGTCTACATCTTCCAGGAGTCCACTGGTAATGTCATTCCCATCTAGGTGAGAAATGTGTAAGTGGAGAGGGAGGGAAGGTGTAAAAATGTATTTAGTTTAAGAGAAAAAAAAAAAAAGGGATATGTAATTCTATTAAAGTTGGGTGTGAGAATTCAAATGAGGGAATTAGCAAACAGAGCGAAGGTTCGCTTCAAGGCAAAACCTAAATATAAAGTACCATAACTTATGCAAATAAAAAAGCAGACTACAGCAAGCTGAAACCTGATTGGCTTGTAGAAATAAAGACACCAGCCCTGTTTTTTGCATTTTGTTAAAGTGGAACTTTACCCATAACGACGTGATAAAAAATGTTGTTTAGCAAGGAAAATACATTCCACATTAATAATTATGCTACCAAAATGAGTGTGTGTAGTAAATTGCCTCCAGCTTTGCTTCGGTTTCTTCTTTCTGAAGGCAGACATTTTGCTGAAGCCCAGAAACACAAAGAAACAGAACTAAACCCATAATTTTAATGGTTTAAAAAAACAGATAGATTTCTTGAATGCCGGTATTGCTAGCTGTCACATTAGCTTGTGTCCTCAACCAAACTGTCAAACCATCAAATAAACCGTTTTTTTTTATTGGTTGATCCAGATGGACTTGTGTCATTTTTCAACCCGACTATGTAAATGGCTGGAGTCATAACTGATCACGTGTGCAGCACCATGGCAGTTGCAGATCAAACAGAAGCAGCTTCCTTGGCTGTAAAGCATAGGAGGATTTAATTTTGCTTTAAGGCTGTCAGCAGATCGGCCTCTACAAATTCATCAGTGCCTAAAAATAGAGAGCAACTGAGGATGTGCAGAGCCGGGATAACAGTGTATTACTGGCTTTTTTAACAGCATAGGCACTTATTTTTAATGTTTTACATAGCTATACCTGCAAACGTGGCCCAAATTTGGTCAAATTTTAAAGAACTTGCAGTCAGAGAAATGTAATGCCTCGTTTCCACTGAGCGGAACGGTTTGGGTCGGTACAGTTTGGAAGGGTTAGAATGGTCCGGTCTATTCAGGTGAGCGTTTCCACTGCAAGTCGGGCCACCAGGGACCATGCGGGGTTTACACCAAATGAGGTGTTTGTTTTGCTCTTTCATTTGACGTGAGCATTGATGGTTTTCTGTCCGCCAATCAGTGGACTCTATCGTGTGACGCCAGTAGCTCCGCCCTAACCGTACTGTACCATTTCCTATGGCCCTACATCTGAAGCAGGACCAGGAATGGTGCAGTTTGGTTCAGTTGTATGGGCCACTTTCATAATGGAAACACTCAAATTAGTGTACCGTACCGAACCGATCCGCTCAGTGGAAACGAGGCATTAGTGCAACTAAAAACAAACAGTGATGTCTCAGCGGTGGTTTTCCACAGCCTAATATATAAAAGTTAATGTGAACTGATCTATACAGCAAAGTAAATAGACACATGCCAGCAGGGAAGAGAAAAGGTCTATCAGCTGCTCGCAGGAAATGGTTGCTGAAAGACAACCTGCACATGCTAGATAATAATAATACTGAGCTCAAACCATCATTACACCACAGTGACAGTTATTTTCAGCAATGACAGGCAATGTGAGCTGATAAATAAAAGCCACATATTTAAAAATAACAAGTAACACATGCATTCTATTTTAGTGAATTCAGCCTATTCAGTTCTCTACATCAGGCTTGGGTAAGTAATGCACTGAGCCAAATAAAGATAAGCACTGAGTCTCCTTACTTCTACTGTGCTTTGATAAATCAGACTGCAGCATCTGTCAGAATTTTCAGTTCTTGTTCTATATAACTCCTCCAGCCAGAGCTCTATTCTCAACAGCACCAAAGTATAAAGCTCTTCCATAAGATAGAACATTTAGCCTCAAATACACTTCAAAGTAGAACTGAAGCCCAAAAATTTACACAAAACGAATAGCCCAATAAAAAGATACATTAACAAAATCAACTTAATATTCATTTCAAAGCCAGAGATTTCCCCCGCAGTACTTTTTTCTGCCTTTAGATGTCCTACCTTTGATGACAATCATTATTCAACCCATTTCCTCTAAACCCAGGTGTGATCATGGACCTGCCTGTGACTGGACATGATAGAGAAGCAGCATAGTGATGAGCCCATTTCTCGGTCATTCTGCTCTCTACTCCTAACAACATGCTTCTCATCATTACATGAACTGACTTCTTCCTCTTATACTCCAGTCCCTAACACCGGGTCAAATGCACCTCTTGCATTTCAAAAAATGCATTATTGATTACTTATCTGCCTAGAGATTATCCTTTTTTTCTTAGTAAGGGCCCACTAAGTGGGATTTAAAGCCCAACTATAGGAATTAGACAAAATCTACTCTTGCAGTGGGGACCACCGCACTGCAAAGGATAACTGCTCATTTAGTCTAGGAGAGCAGAGATACAGTATCTCACAAAAGTGAGTAGATTCCTCACATTTTTGTATATATTTTATCTTTTCATGTGACAACACTGAAGAAATTACACTTTGCTACAATGTAAAGTAGTAAGTGTACAGCTTGTATAACAGTGTAAATTTGCTGTCCCCTAAAAATAACTCAACACACAGCCATTCATGTCTAAACAGCGGGCAACAAAAGGGAGTACACCCCATGTGAAAAAGTCAAAATTGGGCCCAATTAGCCATTTTTCCCTCTCCGGTGTCATGTGACTCATTAGTGTTACAAGGTCTCAGGTGTGAAAGGGGAGCAGGTGTGTTAAATTTGGTGTTATCGCGCTCACTCTCATACTGGTCACTGGAAGTTCAACATGGCAATGAACTGTCTGAAAAAAATAATTGTTGCTCTACATATAGATGGCCTTGGCTATAAGAAGATTGCCAAGACCATGAAACTGAGCTGCAGCACGGTGGCCAAGACCATACATCGGTTTAACAGGACAGGTTCCACTCAAAACAGGCCTCGCCATGGTTGACCAAAGAAGTTGAGCGCACATACTCAGCGTCATATCCAGAGGTTGTCTTTGGGGAAATAGACGTATGAGTGCTGCCAGCATTGATGCAGAGGTTGAAGAGTTGGGGGGGTCACCCTGTCAGTGCTTAGACCATACACCGCATCAAATTGGTCTGCATGGCTGTCATCCAGAAGGAAGCCTCCTCTAAAAATGATGCACAAGAAAGCCCACAAACAGTTTGCTGAAGACAAGCAGACTAAGGAGATGGATTACTGAAACCATGTCCTGTGGTCTGATGAGACCAAGATAAACGTATTTGGTTCAGATGGTGTCAACCGTGTGTGGCGGAAACCAGGTGAGGAGTACAAAGACAAGTGTTTCTTACCTACAATCAAGCATGGTGGTGGGAGTGTCATGGTCTGGGGCTGCATGAGTGCTACCGGTACTGGGAAGCTACAGTTTACTGAGGGAACCATGAATGCCAACATGTACTGTGACATACTGAAGTATGAGCATGATCCCCTCACTTTGGAGACTGGGCCGTAGGGCAGTGTTCCAACATGATCACAACCCCAAACACACCTCCAAGATGACCACTGCCTTGCTAAAGAAGCTGAGGGTAAAGGTGATGGACTGGCCAAGCAGGTCTCAAGACCTAAACCCTATTGAGCATCTGTGGGGCATCCTCAAATGGAAGGTGGAGGAGCGCAAGGTCTCTAACATCCACCAGTTCTGTGATGTCGTCATGGAGGGGTGGAAGAGGACTCCAGTGGCAACCTGTGAAGCTCTGGTGAACTCCATGCCCAAGAGGTTTAAGGCAGTGCTGGAAAATAATAGTGGTCACAGAAAATATTGACACTTTGGGCCCAATTTGGACATTTTCACTTAGGGGTGCACTCCCTTTTGTTGTCAGCGGTTTAGACAATGGCTGTAAGTTGAGTTATTTTAAGGGGACAGCAAATATACACTGTAATGCAAGCTGTACATTCACTGCTTTATATTGTAGCAAAGTGTCATTTCCTCAGTGTTGTCACATGAAAAGATATAATAAAATATTTACAAAAATGTGAGGGGTGTACTCACTTTTCTTAACCACTTGCCGACTGCCTAACGACTATCTACGTCAGCAGTCAGCCCCTCACAGGCAAAGTCTACGTCGCTAGCCTGTGAGGGTCTAGGGAGTGAGCGCGCGCCGCTGGAGGCGCGCTCCCGCTCCCGCGTGGTCACGGTCTACTACTATGTAGAACCGTTGATCACTGTTTCTACAGCTCAACAGACAGCCAATCACAGTTAGAATCACGCCCCTAGGGACACACACAGCCCCTCCCTCTCAAATAAAGTTAACCCCTTCACTACCAGTGTAATTTTGCAGTAACAGTGCATATGTATAGCACTGATTACTGCAGTAATGTCACTGGTAACCCCAAAAGTGTCAAAAATGTCAGTCAAGGGTCCGATCTGTCCGCCGCAATGTCGCAGTACCACAAAAAAAAAAAAAATCGCAGATCGCCGCCATTACGCTTTAAAAAAAAAAAAAAAAAAATGACAAGAATCTTTCCCTTTGTTAGTAAACGCAATAACTTTTGCGCAAACCAATCAAAATACGCTTTTTGCGATTTTTTTTACCAAATATAGGTAGCATAAAACAAATTGGCCGAAAATGTTAAAAAATTTTGATTTTTACATTTTTTTGGGGGGGAATTTCATATAAAAAAATGTGAAAAATATTGGGTTTTTTTTGCAAAATTGACGCTCTTTTTTTGTTTATAGCGCATGATCAAAAAATCGCACAGGTGATCAAATACCACCAAAAGAAAGCTCTGTTTGTGGGAAAAAAAGTACGTCAAATTCGTTTAGGTACAGCGTCGCATGACCGCGCAATTGTCCGTTAAAGTCACGCAGTGCCGAATCGCAAAATACCCCCTGGTCAGGAAGGGGGTAAAATCTTCCGGGGCTTAAGTGGTTAAATACTGTAGGAATACCTTGTTCCTAACTCAAGCAGGGTCCCTCCAGCCATGCAACCAGCCCCGTGCAACCTACTATGGTGCTACTGTCCCTGGTCGCACGCCTGTCTCCTCCACACAGGGGTTTATAGTCCTACATTGTATGTGATGATGCCTAGGGAGCCCCCACAGCCCGGAGCACTGGGAAGAGGAGGAGAGCTCTGGAGCTGGCAGGGGTTAGGTAAGCAGTGTAGCCTCCTCAGCTAGATCCCTATAATGAGCATTAAACCTTGGAGCACAGAGGGAGGTCCCCACTGCAAGGGTAGATTGCAGGCAGGGCTCACTTTTTTTTTTTTTTTTTTTTAGAGTACTTGGTTCTTTCCTCTCCAGAAGAGTTAACAGTTTGTTTAGTAGACAATGTAGGGCTGCTGTTCCTGGATAGATGAAAAGCATCTGTATATTCTGTGTATTTTTAGCAAATATAAACCATAAAATATGTGCAGCAAAGATGTCAATGTGTGTCCAACGCCCCCTCACCATGAGAGGATTCTTCAATTGTTGACATATTTCATATTCATATCAGCCTACACATATTGAGTTGCATTCATTTTTCATCGGGGTTAATACAGGAGTCAGATAGCCAAACAACTGAAACCAGCCATAGTCAGCTCAAATCTCAGCCGGTTCAGCAGGGACCGGCCAAGAGTCGAACCACATGTCGGCAGGCTGAATGTACCAAAGTTGGTCGATCAATCGACTTGGGTATGAATATTGCTAGTGGCTATTGTAGTCGCTAGCAGTAATCATTTTGTTCTCCCTGCGGAGACGGCTCCAACCCCCCGCCATGGCTCCGTGGGAGGGATTACCTCAAACACTAGCGAGATGTTGGTTGCAGTAAAAAAAGAAAATCACTCCATCTTTGGCTGGCTTAAGAAATAACAGTGCCTGCCCTTTCTGAGCCTTATCCATTTCTGTGTGTAGAATCATGGGTTCCTTTCCTCTTTAAGCGTTGCCTGCTGTTTATTAGATAGGATTGGACAAATTAAAATCGCTTTTAATTGCTAGTCAGGACAAAGTTCTTCCTGTTGAGTTCTCACGGGAAAACTATCCTTGTCCACCCCGGCACCACTGTACAGCTATAGCGATGGAGGTCTATGCACAGATAGTCCATCACTGGTATACTGAGGGTGAAGGCTATAGGTCCGAGACGTTCCATTGCCAGGGGCCTAAAGGAGATTTACAGAAACAAACAGGCAGACATATGTATTAAGCTTGACAAGTGTTGTGACTGCTGGCAATAATTACATTTGTGAGTCATTACGGGAAAGTGCGTGCATCAGAAATGCTAAATGTTGTGTGCAGAGAATGTTACAACATGCCGGAGATCGCGCCAACACAAGATGTGCTTACGTTCTTATGACTGCTTTCTGGAACTTGTGTCCTTCGCATATCCCAGAATGCTTTGCCAGCTTCATGATATTTCACTAAACCTGACAATCTCCGATCATAAGATTATGAAGAATAATAATAATGAACAGCAGCTCTTCCATTTTCCGCATCTTCTGAAGTGTTGCCTATGTAGGAGTACGCAATTCTGGGTACACAGCTAAGAAAATATGACCTGCTATACTTGCTTAAAGGAGTTGTAAAGGCAGAAGGTTTTTTTTATCAGCAGATATTTAGAGTTATGAATGGTTTTTAAAGCCTCCTACTGTATTTGACCTGTACATTAACCCCTTAACCTCTCCCTGCCTCTGTGTATGACCTGTATGCACTGCTGTATTCTAGTACACCATTACCAAGCTCGGTTTTAACCACATGAATACTGTCATGCTGCTTGTGGCCATAAAGCAGATCAACGTGGGGGGGGGGGGGGGGGGGGCAAAAAAAGTGGTCATTTAGGGGTTGTTCATACTGTACCTAGCATTGTGATATGATTTATAACCAATAGTAAGGGAACTTTTTTTTTTTTTTTTTTTAATATTGGTCTGTTATCCTTTGTGTAGCAAGTACTATTAAACAAAAGTTCTACATGTCTTTAAAATATGATATAAAAATGAATTTGGATGTAGTGTTGCATGACACAGTATATGTCAGGCAAACTATCACAATTCTAAAAGCTTAAAAATGGCCTGGTAATGATGTGATATTACAGGCTTGTACTGAAGTAGTTAAATTGGTTGTAAAAGCAAAAAAGTTTTTTTTTTTTTTCTATCTTAATGCATTCTCTGCATTAGGATAAAAAGCCTTCTGTGTGCAGCCCCCTTCCGCCCCAAGCCCCTCTAATACTTACCTGAGGTCCCTCTCTGTCCATTGATGTCCATGAGTGTCTCAGCCAACCGAGATTCTCATTCCTGATGGTCTCCCACTACTATCAAAGTTAGCTAGCCAATCAGGGGAGAAAGGGGGCGGGGCTCTGGGTCTGAACGGACACAGGAAGCTGTGACTCAGCTCGGGTGCCCCCATAGCACTGCTTGCTGTGGGGGCACTGAACAGGAGGGAGGGCCAGGATCACAGAAGAGGGACCCGAGAAGAGGAGGATCCGTGCTGCTCTGTGCAAATCCACTGCAACAGAGCAGGTAAGTATAACATGTTTATTTTTAAAGGAAAAAAAAAAGAAAATCGCTTTAAAAGATTAATATTCCTGTTAAGCCAGTGCTGTGATTTAGGTGCTCCTGTCAGACAGCAAGGTCCTGAACCTCACTGCAGATTATATGGCTGTTAAAGTACACCTGTGTTGCCTAATCACAACAAAATGATAGGTCCCAGTGGAAGGGGTTGATGACTGATAGAAACCTAACATCACGGTGTTACCTTTGGAAATACTTGGTACTTCCAGGTATGAGGGAAAACTACCGCAATGCAAAGATCAGTGCACCAGCAGCTGATTTCTAATCCTGAGAAGTGTCAAATTGGACAAGTAGAAGGTCATTAGTTCTGTGAAAGCTCTGGCACAGATCAACACTGATCCTACGCATGGCTCTGGCAGGTGAACAGGGTGATGGGGAAGTTAGGAGAAGAAGAATATCAGCAGAAGGGGTGGGCTATCAAAAAAACCTGTCAATTACCATGAAAGGGCAAAATGACATGTTCTCTTTAAATAATAAAGCATGGTCAACAATCCACCAAAGACTTTGATTGGACAATAAAGGAGTAGCAACAAATTGACAAGGTCTTCCTGATAGAAATGTACAAAGCAATACAAATTTGATTGGCCCCAAGTGCTGTCCTTCCTCCTCTAGTGTGAGACCTGCTGTGCAAGAGAATACAGGAGACGGATATTGTATGCCCGGTTTTAATGAAAAAAAATAACTATACATTTTTTTTTAAACATACGAAGAGTTCAGGGAAATAATAATCCCAAGTGTTTAAAAAAATGAATGGGGAATTTCCACACCAATTCACCATGTGCACTTGCTCTATGACACACTGTATATTCACAAACCCTGCAATCATTCCAGATCTGCAAATTCCAACATTAGGGCACGTGGGTCTGCTGATATATTTGATTAAAAAGTTACGCCATGCTAAAATTGCCTCATAGTCTAGAAATGACGCAGATCCTGGTGAGCAGAGATCTGTCTTGGGTTAGGTTAAGAAAATAAGAAGCCCCGAAGCTTTGATCTTTCATTAAGCCATCACAGATTGTTTTCACAATCTTCCATCAGGTCCGATCATGTTTAATAAAAAGACATGGAAAGAAAAGCTGCTGAATTTCCTTTTATCTGGCTGAACTCTATTTCAACATACAGCGTTCATAATCAAGCCTTCATTTCACACAGCGGCTGAACAGAATCTCAAGAGGGAATAAGAAAGTTGGGAAACTACAACTTCAAGCAACAAGTAAAATTAAAAGAGGGATCTGCTATGGAAGTCCAGCAACCACTGCAGCCATGCTAAAAATTACAAAATTTTCCTTTTTTTTAATGTTTTATAAAATGAATGCATCCAGATTGGTCGGATTTTTACTGAGGTTGCTGGTTTAGATCTGCAGCCTCTTGTTACATGAGTCTGTACTCCACTTATGTTTCAAAGTGTGAGACTGTGGTAGGCAACGCAAACAGTCTGGAATGAACAATAAAGGGGTCTTGCGGCCGTACATTAGGGGTATACAGCTGTACAGCTTAAAATCATCCTGTTGTTGTGGCGCCTAGGAGCAAGAGCTGCAGTGTAATTTGGCCCATTGACATGTATTGCAGAAAATGCCATGCCTGGTAATACACTTACAACTGCGTGACTTTCATTTTACTTTTTGAAAAATAGTCCTCTGCTGTAAGAACACCTTGATCAGCACTGATCCAATGTAAATTTGCAAACAGTCCCGTTCAACATGAGTCGATCATTTGATCAACTCCTTTTCAACAGGAGAATTCAATCATTTATCAACTCTTCTTGAACAGGAATGGCAATAGATGGATCAAAATCCAGCTTGTTCCTGCAGAACCGGTTACATTTTGATCCATCCATGCCCAGCCTGTGCTGCAGTCTTAACAGTTACATCATTCTCAGATATTTCCCTTTATGCTATTGAGAAAAAAAATGTAGGAGGCAGTCCTGACACTAGGGTGTCCATGCTTCTCCTCCATAGATACAGAAGAGTGATGAGTGTTGTCACCCTAGGACAGAAAGTGTGTTACTGGCAGGACCACCAGGTGAAATTAAATGGAAAACCAATGCAGCCAGTACATAGAAGGATTGGTGATCGGAAATATATTACATGTTGCTCATTGGGTTTATATACACTTTATTATAAGTAATGACAGTATATACATTTTATTTTTTTCATATACAGTAAACCCCAGTTATATCGCGGTTCAGTTTTGCGGTCCCCGTATATTGCAGTTTTTTTTCTGTAAGACCTATTAATATTTTACTAATTAAATCATTGTTAATTCAATATTTTTTCCATAGCTCTTGTCCTGTCTCTCAGTATCTTTTATGTGTTTAAATGAGTTTCTATTGTTTTAAAAGTCTGTTTAAAGACCTTAAAATGCTTTTAAAAGTAAAGTGAAAGTTATAAAACATGCCTAGAGTGTTTTTTAATAGGGTCTTTCTATTTCGCGGATTTTCACTTTTCACGGATGGGTCCTGGAACGTAACCCCCGCAATGGAGGGGGGTTTACTGTACCCTTATTTATATTTTTCTTGTGCCACATAGGATTGTTGTACATATTCAGTTGATTAAAATGATCCGTTTAAATGGCCAATCTCATGAATAACTGATACATGTATGACCAACATCAAATCAAGAACATGTAGATGCAGATCAGGATCCCAGGAGGTACAAAGAGCCTGTGATCGGAGACCAGCTACACCCTCATCACCAGACACTGATCATTAACAATTCATTTCAGAGGCCAACCAACACAGCTGTCACCTGTCTGCAGGTAATCACATGACATGTACGGCAGGCTGACGCCATTCTCTGACAGCTACACAAAACTGGATTCTGAAAAGCTGATGATTCAATTTGGCCATTTTCTCCTCTTATCAGTGTTGTCACATTCGGCCCGTCTCCCTGATTTTCCTGTGTGGGAAATGGCTGATGTGAGTCTAGAATCTCCAGGGACTCCGGAAAGGGGAAAATAATTAGAAGAGATCAGTGTCCAGTGATGAGTCACTTCCCCTCCTCTGCTCCATTACACCAGCCTGCCTATAACATGGCATGACCCTGCAAATGGAAACCCTTCATGCTGACGTCCCAGGGAGGTATATGTCCAAATCCAGACAGTCTGTGTGTCAGCTGATTTTCTATATCTAATGGGGGGGATATTGGAAATGGGAACATTATAACCAAAGATGGCAGAACAGGGACCATATGGGACCCTAAAGAGCTCCCCTACATGCACAGTGGCTTAGTGGTTTACACTTCTACCTTGCAGCACTGGAGTTCTTGGTTCATGTCCCACACAGGGCACTATCTGCATGTTCCCCCTATAATTGTGTGGGTTTCCCCAGGGTACTGCAATTTCCTCCAACATGCCGAAGACATGGTGGTAGGTTCCTTGTCCTCTATGCGAGAGAGGGGCCTTTGATAGTAAAGTTCCTTGAGGGCAGGGACTGAGTATAAAGCGCTGCATTAAAAAATCATTGGCATCAAGAAGCAACAACTACTGCAAGATCATGGATCGCACCTTATGCCCCCCAAAATATAACATACCACCACCATCATGCAAAAGCCATCTGTACTGATGCAGGTTGCACCCAGACTGTCCTTGCAATGAAGGGAAAAAAAAATTCTAGAGGTAAGCCTATCAACAGGTTATGAGCTACACGTGTGCAAAACATTGTCTGAGTGATGCTGCAACACACAAAGAGATAGCCCAAAACAATGAGAAAAGTATTGCTTAAATGGCCCGCAAACCTGTATCAGTCAGATCAGCATGGGAATAGACTGGTGCAAGACAGACAGGATCAGGCTCAAGTAGACTTCAACAACATAAAAAGTATAAATAAGTTGCGCTAGAAATGACGTAATAAATTATCCAAATAAATACAAATGTGAACATGACTGCAGGAGTATATGAATCCAATACACAAATTGGAATATATGAAATGTTAAACGTTTTGCATAAATAAAATATCATGCAAAAAAAAAAAATATTGTTAGTGTAAAAAGTGCATGAGAAATGAATACAAACACGTTTTACATAAATAAACCATGCAAATAAACAAATAATTTAAATAAGCATAAATTAAATTAACTAAATAGTCCGGTGTAGGTGATAAGAAATTCAAAGTAACAATGGTGACAGTCCCAAAAATTGTGAAATAATCGCAGAAATCTCAAGACGTGAATACATCCACCGCTGGTGTGACAATCCCCCGCCACATGCTGGTCTGCTAACCAAATATACAAGGGTAACCAAACACCAAGCATCCAAGGCAGCAGGGCTTCCGACCAGCAATATGGAAATATTCTGAGGGGGGGTCCCCAGTCAAGGAGGAGAGGCAGCAAATGGCCAAAGATCCTGTCACACTCCTAATCAACCGGGAATTAAATTGGGGCCGCCATTTAAAAAATAGTAACGGCTCTATAGTGTAAAACCATCTTTGCCATTTATTAGAATATAGAGTAACACTTACAAAATTGCAGACCAATCAGCATAAAACAAGCGAGCGGGCCGGCTCCATGTACCGCCCGTCACTTCCGGGTTCGCTAGGTGACGTCAGCACGCGTTTTGTCATATATGACAACAACAACATGGCAGCGGTCTGCACATAGACACTGATTCCCTGTTGCATGAATTTGAATAAAAAGGAGTAAAAGGCCTCACTTATTAAGCCCCAAAAAGGGCGAAAAAGCATCTGAGGAGTTCTCCACATGTGGGGAAAAGGAGCTGAAGCCATCATTTTTATGCAACATGGACGGCCGCCATTTTGTGTAAGATGAACACAAAGGTGTACAGTGTATGTACTTGGGTGTTTTTGTTTTTTTTTACATAGAACCTCAGTCTTTGTATCAGACTCCTGTAATCTCCTACTTATCAATATTCAGGCTGGAAGAGGACGGGCACCATGTAAATAATGTAAAATAAAAACCTGCATTGCAAAGTGCTGTGTTTCTAACAAATGCTTGCTGATTGGAGGAGAAATGACTAGGACAACTTACAGTAAGCTGCTGCTCATTCATTATCTAGTCACGGAATTGACCAAACTGTATTGTCTGGACTGCAGTGGAAAAGAAAAGCAAGGTCAGGACATGGCCATTGTGCCTGGACCAAGAAATCTGAACTGATTTAGAACCATATTATCAAGTACGTCTCCATATAAGAATTTTAAATGCTTCTATAAGTACACATTGGAAATACATTTGTGTAAACTTATTGACCAAAGATGGTTCAAATTCGGTTGCACTTACACCAGCATGCAAAAAAAAAAAAAAAAAAAAGTAATCAGATAGTGCCTATTAAAAGTGAGAACACAGCTTTTTTTTCTAAAGCTGTCCCAACTTATTTATTTTCACCATGTCACCTGTTTTTCAGGTTCTGTGATAACCAATGACATCCCAACCAGTTCCTCTGAGCTTGGGTAGTCACATACATGCCCCCCTGTGGTGGCATCAATAGAGCAGCCTGGGTTCATGGTACAAATGCCCTAACCAGCATTACTTGAGCACCCTGGAGTGCAGAAGTAGGAACCGTTCACCATCCCTGCCGAATGAAAGCGGAGGACAGCTGCATTAAAAGGAATATATGCTTTTTTGTCTTTTGAAATGATACGCGTCGGAGGCTGTGGGGAGGTAGAGGAGGTAAGGGTTAGTTCTTATGGAACGTGGAGTTTAGGAGCCTTGAAGTAATGTTGGTGTGCTTTAAAAACTGAGCCAGGCAACTAGCATTTTTAGGTCACTAATGGCCAGTGTTGGGGGTAACTAGTTACAAAGTAACGGATTACAGTAACTACATTACTTTTTTTGGTAACTAAGTAAAGTAACTATTTACAATACTAATATTGGTAACTACACTACTTTACTAGGCTATAGGAGGTAACTACACTACTTTACTAGGCTATAGGAACGCGCTTTCCTGCGTTACCCAAGCCGTGCGATACAATCGTTATTTCGAAGAATAGAGAGGGATGAAGTTTATGACTTTTTGTTGCACTTTATGTTTTATTCTGTTTTTTCAGGTTTTGTTCTCATGTTTCCCAAAGCCTGTGTTTATACAATAAACTCTATGCAGAAAGAGTATCATGTATCTTCTTCTACACGGTCAATTAAGAAAGAGGAAGGTAAAGTAATAAGTAGTGAAGTTACTTTTCAAATGCAGTAACTAGTAAAGTAATCTTGTTACAATTTACAGAAGTAACTAGTAACTAGTTACATTTTTTGAGTAACTACCCCAACACTGCTAATGGCAGCCAACACATTTCTCTCAATACAGGTTTCTTTTGCAACACTAATGCCCCATACACACGTGCAGATTATCTGCAGACTTTTGTCTGCAGACTTACCTTTTCTATGTAGTGCAAGGGCCTGCCGGATTGCATACAAATTTAAAGTGTTTAGGTTTGACCTCATATTATATGGTTTTGGTAAGTGTGCAGACAAAAGTCTGCAGATAATCTGCACGTGTGTATGGGGCATAAGTTAAAACAAACTTACCTGTTCAAAGTGTCATGTCCATACACATGGAGTTAAACCCAAGAAAAGTGGTGTGTATATAAGAGGAGCGTCACCACTGACCTACAACATTTTACTGAAGCTTTCATCATCAGAGTTCCAAACACAGGAATGTAAAAGTATACCTGAAGGATGGAAAAACAACTAATAACTAGTTACCAAGTACATCTATCATGGACTTATTTATTCCATGGAATTTCTGGAAAACGCTGGAGATGCCGCAGAATGTGGTGGAAAATCTGAAGGGAAACCATACAGAGAAATACAACCTGTAAGGGTTCCTGCACATGATGCTGATTTATGAACAGCGGATCTTCCTGGTAGAAAGCTCTTGTGCAAAAAAAAAACAGAAGTATAGTCCATATAGTGAGCATGTTTACGCACTATTAGATTGTAAGTTCTTATGAGCAGGGCCCTCTTAACCCTCTTGTATTTTATTGTATTGTAACAGTATTGTCTCCCTTTATATTGTAAAGTGCTGTGCAAACTGTTGGCGCTATATTAATCCTGTATAATAATAATAATAATAATATATGTGGGTAAAATTTCTTCTAGCTATGATATTACCTAGTATTCAAGGGAATGTGGGATTTAAGCTGGATACACACTATACAACTTTCTTTAGATTTTTTTCCTTTAGATTTGCCAAAACTATATAATATGAGGTCAGACCTAAACTCTTTCAATTTGTATGCAATTAGGTCGGCCCTTGCACTACATAGTTGAAGGTAAATCTAAAGGAAATCTACCAGCAAAAGGTGTATGTGTGTATCTAGCTTTAGGGGCCATACACACTATACAATTGTCTTTACTTTAGATTTACCAAAACCATATAATATGAGGTCAAATCTAAACACTTTCAATTTGTTTGCAATCTAGCATGTCCTTGCACTACATAGAAAAGGTAAATCTAAAGGAAATCTAACAACAAAAGTTGTATAGTGTGTATCCAGCTTTAGGCATGTAGAATGCTGACCAGTGACGCAGATTTATATATTTTTTAACTAATCAAAAATCACAGGGCTAGTTTACTGACATTTATGTGCCTCTATGAAAGCAAAAGGCTGCAATCAGACAAGTTAAAAGAAAAAAAAAAAATGCAATACTACAGGTAAGAGGGGAAAAATGATACAAAGGTTGTTTAGTACAACTTTAGAGTGTGCATAGAAACACTTGTTTTAGTATTCGAGTAGTAAAGAATATAATGGCACTTTTCCACTGCAAGTACCGGCTCAGCTACACTCGGCCCTGCTTGGCTCGGTTTGGTTTTCCACTGCATGGTACCGCATGGTACGGTGTTGGAACGGTTCGGTACGGTTTGCTTTTCAACTAATTGTCACTACTAGCCACTGATTGGTCAGAGAATCGTTGTTATCCCACCCACTTACTAACAGTCAAGGCTGCATGCAAAGGATTGTGGGATATGGTACCGGTACGGCCCTCTTGGAACCACAACCGAGGTGGTACTGTTTAAGCAAGCCGTACCATTCGGTTCCATGTAGCGTACCGAACCGTTCCAACACAGTACCATGCGGTACCATGCAGTGGAAAAGCGCAAAAGGGAGCCGAACCGTTCAGTTCCATGCAGTGGAAAAGCGCCATAAGCAACCCTGTTAAGGTATAATCGCTGTCTGCTCCTGGAACTGATGGAAAATCCAACACCTTTGAGTTGTCATCTTGAGTCCTGTTGAGTTCAGTTCACACCACGAGTCCAAGGGTCTGCTTTAAAAAGGTATTGATATTTTTGACATAGTTACATTGATGCAGCTTGAACCAATAGAACCATGTATATACCATACCTGTGGTATGGTACCTGTGGTATCCCTCTAGAAGCTAGGAATGAATTTACTAGGCACTGTTACTCCAGTGATCTCCACTAGTTTCTGGGTACCCTGTGAACGCTCGGGCGCCATTCAGAGATCACTTTGATTTTCCAAATGAATGTACACCATTCTCTGATTGGACAGGGTGGAGAAGTAGGGCAGTGCTTAAAATTCTTCTTTAAAATTTCTGTATAATTCCAACTCTCCTTGTCTATAGATTTCATCAGTACCATTTAGAGATGAATATAATGGGTTGTTAAAGTTGCTAAAACAGCATCAGTGTTCCATTTAATATGTTGGTTTTAGATGGTCTGGAAAGGTTTTCAGTAAACATTTGCTGAAATTAAAACTGCGATGAAAACCATCCCAAGTGAATTTGATTTTCTTTAATAATCCTCGCTATGCTCTTTCCAGTTCCAAGAGGCTTCAGCACTGATAGTACTACTGGCCTATTTATTGCCTTTGTTTCTCATCCAGAAAAATAAAATGCTGATTAGGAGCCAGACCTGACGTAATCCAGATTAATTGTAAACAGACTTTCTCTCTCCAACCTATGAGCAGAAGTAGTGCGTAAATTACAGTCAAGCATTTGTCACACTTGGATTGGGGGGGGGGGGGGGGGTGAAGAGAATAAAAGTGGAGAATGTAATCCAGTTCAGATGCTGCGATGAGAGATAACGCAATCCGGGAAAAAACTTTCTCCAGGAATGGTGCCGAAGGCTCTCATAGTAGATTCAAAAGGGGGAATTTGCTGTAAACCTACGACCACTGCACTGTTCTATGGTTCTGTGTGATCATAAATCAATTGTGAAGCCATTTCACATGAATTAACATTTACTTTCTCCATCCCCACATAGTTCTTACTTTTTATATCGCTTACACCTCCGTTTAAGACTGTAAGTTCCTAAGAGCAGGGCCCTCCTAAAACTCTTGTATTGAACTGTATTGTATCTGTACAGGGGGGCCCAGAAGATCCACCCATTACAAACAGCCTGCAGAAAATTACAAGAGGGGCGGAGACAAGACCAGTCACACCACACAAGCAGAGTGAGCAGCAATGGCCGGTCTTTATAAGCTCTTTCACAGAAGAAAAGTTTCACACTGGATTACTGCAAAGATCTGAAAGAAAAGCACAAACACCAGGATTCGAAGGAAGAATACACATTCCTATTGTAGTTTAAAACAGCGTTTAGCTTTAACATAATAATGTAATTTTTTAAAACTGGAGAGTGCAAAATCTGGTGCAGCTGTGCATGGTAGCCAATCAGCTTCTAACTTCAGCTTGTGTAATTAAACTTTGACAAAAAAAAAAAAAAAAACCTGGAAGGGGATTGTTTCCTATGCAGAGCTGCACCAGATCTTGCACTCTTAAGCTTAATTAAATCAACCCCTTGGTGGTCCTGCCATGAAGGTTCTTGTTCAGGAACTTCCTGTTCCTGGTGCTCCAATGTGGTCACCCTCTCACATGGACATTGAGAGTGACTACAAGTGACCAAACTGGCACAAACTGCACAGACCTGGTCCATTGTTTATGTTGTCTGGAAACAGGTCCAATAGCCAAAAGTACCACTGGCTCTGGAGTGAGTACTTGCAGACAGTAGTGGCTAAAAAAAGGCGGCAGGAGAGCAGCAGCTCTGAATTGCAAAGAGGATAAAAAAAAAGGTAAAAGAATGTATTTTAGGAAAAAAATAACATGACAACTTCACAGCCATGTGAGTGCAGATCCCAAAAATGTAGACCGTGTGCATTCAGAAACCTGCACCTGCACCTGCACAGATGTCAAATTGGGTGTAGTGGCTACGTCCATGCAGCCACTGTCCCAACTGATATGAATGGAACTGCCTGAACCAGGATGCACGGAACACCTGTGAATCGCCGTATGGGCATACACGGTTGGACAAACACTTAAGTACGCATAAGTGAAGGAGGACTATCGCAAATGATAGCTAAAAAGTCAAAACATTTTTAGACCTTATGCACACAGGCAGCTTGAGGCTTCCCAAGTAATTTGTGGGTTTATTTCTGCACTTGAGAGTCAGCTGTAGCCTACAGCCGCCCACAGTAATAAATAGCTATGCACGGGTATACATTATGCATATGTAAACTACGTTCACTTTAAAACTAAACAAAACACCAAGCAATGAAAGTTCCTAATTTGTTAAGTTTACAGTGGTCCCTCACTAACAGGGCATCAAAAAGCCTAAAGTACTTCCTTTTTCTGGAGAAAACATTACTCTAGTCTCCCTCTTGTAACACCGGACCAAAAGGACTAGGCATTACACTGAAAAAAATATAGAATGATAGATTGTACCTCAAGACAATTCTTCAAGAATTGTACAAAGAATCTCAGGTAAGTCTCGGAGGCCAGCTTCCCACCTTTGAGGTGGGTTATCTTACGTTGTGTTAAAGCAGCTTTTTTACTTTAATGGGTTGCCAATTTATCTTAGTGTGCCTTAAACTACACTTGACCCCTTTTTTGCCATTGTACCACACAGCAATGCGAGTTGTTATATTGAGCTAGGGTGCCATTAAAAAAGAGTTGCACCACAATGCACTAAAAATGTGCTTTACACGTTAACGTGTGCTGCAGTATCGCAATGCAAATGTGCGAAGCTGGAAAACTGACCTCTGCTAGCCTTTCCCCAATATAAAATGTTTTTCACAATAAAAGACAACAATTCTGATTGGTTCACATAGACAATAAGTACAGTTGTCCACATTTTATACAAGATAACTGTGGTTGGTTCCCATTGGCTCAGACGTTCTATGGTTAGCATGAGTCTTTGCGTCATTTTCTTTCATAGCGGTGTTGTTGATGTAGGAAAGTCTAGTTAAAGAATACATTTTTGGGTGAGCTGACCAATAAATCCCTTTAAACTCAGTGACCTATGATGTATAACCACAGTACTCAGAGGCAGAGGCATACACATGTAGTGTAAACAAGTTATGCGAGATAGTGTTATGTGGTAGACCACAAGGCCAACGTGAAGCTCAATACCAACCCAGCACCTCTTGAGATTTTTTGAGGAAAATTACTGCTGTTTTGGAGTCCCAAAGATGTGGACTTTTCCATAAACTGAATATGCAGTCAGTACTAGTATCTCCCTAGCTCATGAAAGTTTATTAGTATGTATAATTAGAACATATGAGAACAAGGCAGCAGAGGATCCAAGATGAAGATCACTACTGCCCCACTGCTTCACATTTTGCAAAGCAGTATTTGGCAAAAAGGGACGGTTCTGTAGAGCACCTCATGATGCAATCACTTTAAAAGCAGTATTGTACTTGTAGCCACAGATTTCTCAATGTGTCTCTGAAGCCACCGAAAGTACAATACAGTCAATGTTCGCCATGTAAACAGATGCAGGAACATTCCTGATTTACATAGTTGTTCTAGTTTTCGACCAAGCACCAGTCCTTATTCCAGTGGTATCATCTGACTGGACATCCTAGAACTCCGCGTTCTTAAGCCTACAATTTAGGAGTCTAGTATTCTGAAAATGATATTCGCCTAGTTGTCTTGTTGACTCTTTGGCATCAAAACTATCAAAACTAAGAGCCTTTTAGCTGTACATTGTCCTGTTCTTTGGGTTGTCACTACATTAAAAATATGGATGAGAGTTGTTCCTGAAGGGTTATTGCATGTTTGAATTTATGCAGCATTGCTATGGTATTTTTACTGTGCCCAGAGTTGGGCTTTAAAGCATTTCAATCCAGTCACTATTCTTAACATTTAGGGTTGTAGGACCATAAGTGGTAAAAAGATGTGAGACTTTAACTAAGCCTAAAGTGGTGTTAACCCTTTAGGGCCGACGACTGCCGGCCCTTTAAGGGCTTTAGAATAATGGGAGGCGGGGCTTATGGTCATGTGACAAACATGATTGGCCATCACATGATCGCAAGCAGCGAACGGGAGCTTTGAGTTAGCCATCAGTAACTGTACCGGGAGCGCGCTCTCGGCCCAGTTCTTTAGGTAATATTGCACGCAAATATGCGGCGGGCCGCCAAGAGGCCGCATATTTGTATGCACTCAGAGCAAAAAGCTTAAACTCAAAAGCAAACTTTTTTATATTGCAACTTACCAATTCTTAGATGTGACGGCTGCATTTGTTTTTTTTACATTAGGCTTTCCTACTTCTATTTTAACCTGGTGATCTGGCCAGTGTGTTTTTCAAAAGTAGAAACTCTACAGCAGAATGTAGTCAGCAGTCAGTTGTAGATATGAGGCAAACCATTTAAAAATAGCAGAGGCCCCACGCGCCTCTGGCTCCTCTGTTGGGCAACCCTTCGTTTCCCCCGGGCCTGTGCCCCTCGGCTTTCGAGTGGTGGACAAACAAAGGCCTCCTTCGACTGGCAGATCTCTGTGATCACCGTGGATTGCTCAGCAGGGACCAGCTGGAGGAAAAATACTCCCTCCCGAGCGGTGAATGCTACCGCTACACCCAAATTTCTCATTATGTAACCTCCCTAAAAAACAAGAGCGACATCACTACCTCCACGCAAATGGAATTTTTATGTCGCATGGTGGATAAGCAAAAGAGTTACATATCCTCGATCTATAACATGTTGCATGATGACGAAACTAAACTACCGTACATGCTCCGCTGGGAGGAAGATCTAAATGATGACTTAGACCGAGCTGAATGGAATACCCTGGCACAATCTAACTCCAAATCCATCCTCAACACCTCTTTAATAGAGGCCAACTACAAGGTGTTCCTTCGCTGGTACATGGTCCCGGTCAGATTGGCGGCGGCAGTTCGTACCGCGTCCCCCGACTGTTTTCGGGGATGCAGACAAGCGGGCACGGTATTCCACACTTGGTGGACTTGCCCGAAAGTAAGACGCTTCTGGATCCGCACATACAATTTGATCTACTCATTGACGCAAGTCAATCTAGTTAAATCCCCCCAACAAGCCTTATTGGGTGGGCGGATCAAGGGGGAGTCTAAACCCGCTAAGCGCCTTATAGCTTTTATATTTACAGCGGCTAAAATTGCGATAGCCCGCTCCTGGCGCTCGCCGGTTATACCGCTGGAGCTGCTCAAAGCCAAGCTGACGTGGATCATGATAAATGAACGGATGGTGGCGCTGCTTAACGATAAAATGCGCCAGTTTGATAAGACGTGGGACCCTTGGCTCAGATATTTGGCAGGCCCCCATTGAGGGGAAGTGCTATTGGCCCACACGGGAGCTGGGGTGAGCGAGGTGACCTGCTGGGGGTGGACGGACCTGGGCGCGGACGCCCCCCTACCCTCTTGACCCACCGCTACTAACTCCCCTTCCCTCTCTTTCATTGCTATTGCTTGGGCCCTAGTGGACCACTTACCCCCTTCTCTCTTCCCCTTCTTTCACCCTTTGCTTCCCTTCTCTTTGCTCACTTCTACCTTTTCTATTTTTGTTTTGTTCTCCCTTTTTTTTTTTTTTTTTTTCCTTTCTTTCTTTTCCTTCTCTTCTCTCTCCCTGCTTCTTCGTTCTTACTCATTACAGTGCACTGCCGGAAAGCCGGTGCCCCCCCCTCAGTTTAGGGTGGGGGGCCAGGGCCGGGGGTCTGGGGCCTCCTCCCTCCTTGGGCGCAGTGTGTTCCCTTGTGGGGCGCCGGAGGGGGTGGCTCGGGCCCCTGGCCAACCTGGCGGCCGATTCAGGCTGCCATTCTTACCATTACTATGTTTCTGTTGCATTTTTTCTTTTATTTTACACCGGCTATATCTGTATCAGTTGTGCCTTGATTTATATTATGGGATGTTATGCTATCCTTGAGATATATGTTTGAGCCTTATGGGCGTAAATTGCACTGTTGTACACTTTGTTTACTTTTTGAAAAACTTTAATAAAAGTATTGGAAATTAAAAATAGCAGAGGATGCATACAATGATAAGGTTTTATTTAATTTATCCACTTGCCGACCGCTGGATCGCTTTCAGAAGCGGCAGGAGGGGACACATATGCCCCCCCCCCCCATAATTTTTTTCCAGCACGGAGCTGCCCTTAAAAAGTCCCAGATAAGAGTGACAAAAGAACATTTTTCTGTCCAACCATTTCAAAGGGTTATAAATAGGACCCATTTCTTCCAGATGTTTCGTTGTACTTTTACCATAGAAACAGATGCTGCAGACATTTTATTTTGGAGAAAACATACTTTATGTTCTTACTGCAGACACACCTGACGTATTGGCAATGCCTCATGAACTTCTACCCTCCTATGAATAATTCAGAGAAAATGAATTTTAAAAATGTTCAGCCGTACAAAAAATATATTTATATTGTTATTCCAGTTGCAGTCATCTGGCATGCAGAAATACTCAGTAACGCTTATAAACAAGTATGTTCCACTTGAAAAGTCACTATTACTCATAGGCCTGTCAGCCCTGGTACTGCCAGCTGCTCCTTCCAGGAAGTTATGTGCCAGGAGCAAAAGGAAAAAAAAAAAAAAGAAAATCTTAAAGAGCAATTTCACTTCAACCCATTATTAGGTATTTATGTTGGTGGTTTGTATGATCCATCAGCTTCTTATACCTGTTGGGCCATGCAGGAGTGAGATATCTCCAACTTTGTTCCCAGCCCATCCTCATGCCAGGATAATTACAAATTGGCCTTATTAATGTAATTATTAGGATTATTATAGAGGGTTCATATAGCACAAAACAGCCCGTGCAGAACTTTACAAAATAAAAAGACACAGAGGGTTAAGAGGGACCTTACAGCTTATACTCTAAACAGGGATCTCCAACCTACGGCCCTCCACATCCCATGAGGCATTGTAAAACTCTGACATTCACAGACATGACTAGGCATGATGGGAACTGTAGTTCTTGAACAACTGGAGGGCCATAGTTTGGAGACCCCTGCTCGAAAAGATTATATCTGTTACTGAGTTTAGGATACAGAAACTGCAGAAGGAGCACTGGGACTCCTGTGCTGGATTCCTGATCAAATGTAGGTTGAACACCTTATTAAATTATCCATTTTATGTGGATTAGGGGACCGCCAATGGTGACTTTTTTTTTAATATCAGTACCCAACACCACCCCCCTTTACCTTTAAATGACAACACTAACTCACATTGGGATTAAATGGCAGGTTCAGTCTTTTATTAAACAAAACCATAAATAACAGAAAAAAATAAAACAGTCAAACCAATCCAGCTCAAAGAATGGTTGCAGGATCCTTGACGATACCATCTCCCACAACTTTGGAGTCTGTGGTACCATTAAGTTAGGTTCTGTCCCGAGCTGCCAAAACACCGCCTCGAGGACTATCCTAACAGACCACAAACCCCTACCACCTTACGCTACCCGGGCGGTCTAGACTGAACCAGACCAACCAAAGGACTCCATACCCGAGATGGGTCCCACCATTTTATCGTTCAATGCCATGTTTTGGACCCTCGTCTAGGACCCCAACCGCCACAAGTGTGAAACCTTACACTTGTGCCCGCCGCCACACCCTGAAGGCCCTCTGGATACCATAATGTAATCCCAAGGCCCACAGGTCAATACCCACCGCAATGAGATGCAATCCATTCTCTCTCAGGTACAACCATGTGTCTGTCTCCAGCTCCACATGCAGTGGCGTAGCGTGGGTTGTCAGCACCCGGGGCAGGGCAAGTAATTTGCGCCCCCTAACTCGCGGGATTTTAGCACTCGAGTCTCTTCCACTAGATTAGTTAAAGAAACCCTTACCTCCTAAGCAAATGTATTGTTTGTTATGAAAATACTGATGTAATTAAAGTAAAATGCATCTAAATACAAGTTTGAATGACCAGCGTGCCCCCTTTCAATGCAGAGAGACCAGCGTGCTCCCTTTCAATGCAGAATGACCAGCATGCCCCCCTTCAATGCAGAGAGATCATTGTGCCCCCTTTCAATGCAGACAGACCAGCGCCAGGCTGCTGACTCACTCGCTGCTAAACTGACAGAGGAGTGAGGAGAGGCGGCATAGGCAGGGCTTGGCTTGCCACGCCACCCCACCCTACACCAATGGACAGGTGAGGCACAGTCCAGCCCTGCCCCGACCCGCCATTTTCAGCCATAGGGTGGCCGCACTGGACATCTCCCAGCCTAAAGATGGAGGCAGCCGCAGACAGTGTGTGAACTGTGTATGTCAAAGTCAGACAGACAGAGTGACACTACAGATGCGCCCCCCCAGATGTTGCGCCCGGTGCGGCCGGCCCCCCCTGCACCCCCCACGCTACGCCACTGTCCACATGCCTAACCACTAATCCACCATTCCTAGCAATGAATCTGCCCACCTCCTTATTCACCTTTATCCAGGCATTATTTAACTTCTCCGCCGACCTAGCCCCTCTCTTTGCAGTGCAGGCCACCATATCTGACCATACTTTGATCATGTCAGGAAAGGAAAACCTAAGTTGCTGGTAGTCGAGTTTAACATCCCTAAGTCGTTCCCACCAGCATGCAAGACAAAAACATCCGGCGGTATGTCCAGCCGGGCAAATCGGTGACCCTCAGGTAAGACCCTCTGCCAGAGTATCTCTGGCACCCCAATGCATCTAACAATGCCTCTTTTCTTGAAACTCCCAACTGCCATCCATTGGGCCTAACCTCCACCCTCTTTTCCCCCCAAAACACATAAGAGTGCCCAGAATCCAGATGAGACACCAGGGAAAATCTGTGAAGACATAAAGATGACCATGCACCAACTGTACCGGAAGGTCCGCAAACAAACAACATAAATAAATACAAAGAACGACAGGAAAAACAGACAGGAGGAAAACACACCACCCATCACTGAGACTACAGCAGATGAGGCCGCACATATATTTTGCATCTCTTGGACTCCCACCTGCCTGTTCGTTTTACCATTGCTTATAAAGACCCCACCGTGACACCTCGGTCGCTGCCCCTATGTGGAAAGAATGGGAGGAACAATCTCCAGCAACCAACCCCGCCTCCGATAGACACTTACGGAAAACCACAAGGAATTGAAACTTGGACAGAAATGAACCATCTGAGTGGATGAACAAGGCATCCTCCTCTCTGGGCAGCACATTCAGAAATTGTTGCGAGAGGCGAGTGTTTGGAATTTATGTTTTATAATAAAATTTCTAGCTATACAGTATAACGCTATGTGTGGCATCCCTTTTATATCCCTCTATGTGGTTCTCCATAAAACTGGTATCTGAGCTGTGGTGATCAAGGAGAGAGGAGTCCAAGGTGTAACTAATTGTGAATAAGGCTTGGCTGCTGGTTTATAATCTTACCAGCAGATTCTCTGGTGAGTTCACCCAGGCATATGGATTGAGAATGCTCACCGCCTCCACCTATAACTGGTCTTAGTGGTAAGGAGCACTGGAAGGGCGGACGCAGATCAAAAAAACGAAGAGATTTCCAGTAACAACTTACCAACCAGCCAGTGACCAACCGAATTGACCTGTCTAACAGTATGCGTTAAAAACAGGGGTTTGGTTGCACACATTTGCAAATACATGCGTAAGCTGCAGGCCCCGACAAGGCCCCCTGTGATCTGCAGTCCCTAACTCTACAATTTAAAGAGTCTCTACAATGAGAGCACATGCATTTAATGGGATAGATGGAGGACAGGTGACTAGAGGGAGCCCACCCCTCCTTAAAGGCACAGGGTCACACTGAACACCCAGCACATCGCACAATGGCGGTAAAGGTTCAATATAGATATCAATAATGTTATCTAGTCACCTGTCCTCCATCTATCCCATTAAATGCATGTGCTCTCGTTGTGGAGACTCTTTAAATTGTAGAGTTAGGGACTGCAGATATCAGGGTGCCTTGCCGTGGCCCTCAGCTTACGCATGTATTTGCAAATGTGTGCAACCAAACCCCTGTTTTTAACGCATACTGTTAGACAGGTCAATTCGGTTGGTCACTGGCTGGTTGGTAAGTTGTGACTGGAAATCTCTTTGTTTTTTTTTATTTTGATTGAGAACTGTGGTGAAAGGATCTTCACTGATACACTGTGAGCACCTTGGAAATTACTAATCAGCACAATTGGCACTTTTGTCACGGGAGGATTGCAATATGGACTTTATTCAATGAACTTTATTTACACAATTATATGATATTAATAATTGCGGAGATTTTTTGTTTATATTTATGTATTGCACTTTAATATCATTTTTTGTATTTTTTTTTTGCACTTGCACTTTGGCGTTTAGAAGATATTTTTGGGATATAATAATTTTGACCATTTTTTTCACTGTATTATATTAACTGTTCACTAGCAAACAGTAAGTTTTGGGTATATGAATTTTAATATCTAATATTTATGAACTATTATTTAAAGGCATGTATCATTGCACTGGAACATTAGCACATACTTGCACTAGCACTTTTCTCACACGCCTCCCATAGATCTAATTTTTAAATCAATTAGCACCCACCATTTAAAATCACTATTTTCTTATATTATTAGCAAAAATGAATTTTTAAACAGATATTGCGCCTGATTTATTTTCTCGGCTTCTAAAATTTACTGCAGACTTCAGCAGCCAGATATTCTCTCTAATGCTCCCCCCCCCCCCCCACCCCAAGATTTGCTCCTGGCTCTGTTGCTGACCACCTTGAGGTTTAGAGTGTTCACACCCATTATGTTCATAATCCTCCTGTTGCATTTTCCATAGTATACCTGGAGTGAGCAATCCAGTTAGGATAGGGGGATCCTCTCTTAATGATCACCACTGGCTTGTGGATCTGGAAACCCAAGCACAGAGCTCTCCACGTTGGATCTCTCAAGAGGTACTAGAACTTGTAAGGTGGCTTAACCATTTATAATGACCCTGAGCAAGTATGTAGATTGGACAGCAGTGGCTGCATGCTTGTTCTGAGTCAGCACCGCAATAAGTAGTGAATGAGAAGTGTTAGATTTCAATGCTCATAGATCTGAAAAGCCAACAGAATTATTCCACTGGATCTACAGAGATTGATACAAGAACCCATGACGTGATGTAACTCTACAAAACACTATAAAATCAGTCTGGGTGGCCCAACGCTTAAAAGAAAAGTTTTCCAATTGTCTCGTCAGCCCTGAAAAGGCTCCTTACGGGACTTTACTGACCTGCAGCAAACGCGTAGGTTGGCCAGCACTGGCTGCATAGTCTTGGTCAGTAGCACAATGAGTAGTGAAGCGAAGAGATCATTATGACCAAGCTCATCAGCCAAATAAGTAGTATTTTGGAAGGGGTTCAGAAATGGCAGCAAAGATGTTTTTAGGAGAACAGTCATTTAATGTAGATAACTTTACTTACATAATGAACAGAATTTGTTCAGTAGCAGAGAACATTGATCAACTCATTTTTAAACTTTGAAAAAGGGAAGCAACAAAAGATGTGGTCACGTCAAACAGCCTGTAAAAATGTAAAATGGTTTGGCTAATCACCTTAGGGAGAAGTATGAGATTAAACAAGAACAGGAACAGGAGAGATGCTCAGGAAATAGTGAAGTACAAAACTGAATACTCATATTCTGTGTTATGAGCATAAACATATCTTGGGCAATAAAGCATTTGCTGTCACCTACTGGAATTAAAAGAAATCAATGTAAAAAAGTAGTGGTTGGGATAGGGGCTGCCTACATTTTTAGCGCTTCCAGAATTACGAGCCAACTGATTTACTTAAGGAACATACCGTACATGCCTGGCTGTTGCAGTATTTTTAATCCTACAATGCTTCTGATACAATGGATTAGGGTATAGCAACACCATTGGGGGGTGACAAGGCATGGTCTCCGTGTCATGCTGGCTGACAATAATAAAGTTGACCAGGTAGCAGTAGGGTTTTGTTTGAATGTTTATAGAGAAATTCTGAAAAATCTTTATTTAGAACATTTGATCTTGCCATCGAGTCAACTAATTTTGCTCAAAAAGCCCTTAAAATTTCGTTCAGACTTGTTATTTGAATGGAGTTCCAGAAGTAGAACACAGATTCCTTTAGTCCCTAAAACATGCACATTACAATATGCATAATTCTTCCTGAACAGAAAACACATTCACAGTTAGAATTTTGTGTGTCTGATAACAATTTTCTATCTAACTTCACTGTCTGAAATTATGGTTGATTTGAAGCCACTGAAATTTTAGAAAATTTAACAAACATTCGAAAAATGAAAATGTTCAAACAAAAATGTATTCCTGTATAGCCAGCTTTATGACCAACCTCACTCAGATTCTGCCCCAACCTCTCTCTCAGAGAATCATGCCTATCACAATTTATTGCACCAGGAGGCCTAGAGGGGGTAAAAACCTCATACAGGTCACTAGAAAAATTTGCACTGAAAAGGAAGTACTGGTTTATGCACACAAATTGCCATACATTGCCGCCTATTGAAATACTGCAACCTAACTCCAGCCAGACAATAGGATAAGGAGCGCAAAAAAAATAAATAATAATAATATATGAAAATAATAATAATGTCATATCCTCCTGACCTACCCTATTCTCATTTCCCATCACTTCCTGAGCTGACAGGAAGTGAGGTGAAATCTCCCCAACAAGTCAACCTTCATATGCGCTAGCACACCACGGATCATCAATGTCGTCAAAAAAGCTTTTTTTTTTTAAATTGAAGAATGATCACATCAAAAAAAGAAAAGGTACAACGTTTTGGAGCCGGGCAGGACCCCTAATCAAGCATGTGATGACAGCGCTGACTGAACAAAAATTTCCCAATGGCCAGCTTTAGTTTCCGAAGAGGATGAAAAGGAAGCCTGCATGGCTTCTTGCATATCACGTATAGATAATTCAGTGATCAGACTGTTTGCAAACATCGGACCACAATCTTCTATCAAAAGGGGAAATTAATTTTATATATCTATACAAGCTTTTCTCACGTAAAACTCCATCATTCAAAAATTCACGAAGGCAGATTGTTAACATGCACTTTTCTGGCCAAACCGATCTAGTAATACATTTCCTGCTGCGGAGACAGTTTTCACACCCACTGAACCCTGTGGTCTGTGATTGCGCACATAGTCCAGGCAAATACCATCAAGCTGGAGCTCTTAAGTCAGTATATTGATGTTGTATTCTGCTTTAGTATAATATGAGTCTTCTAGCAGAATTTAAACTAGAATAGGGAGGACAAAATACCCCTCCTACATTTATTCAGGTAACTGGAGGTGCTAACCACTTTCTTGGTTTCAAACTTGAGTTTTTATCAGGTTTCAATGTTTTTATCGTTTTCAAAAAGGTAGATAAGTGTACAAAACATTCAAAGGCTGTTAATATATTAGATATCCTTTAGAACATCTGGCATAGTAAATACTGACAAAACACAACATTTTTGTCTTTCGTTGGTAAGTCTATTCAAGATAGTCAGTAGCAGTACTAATTAGATCATGGGTGTCCAACCTTTTGGCTTCTCTGGGCCACATTGAATGTAGAGAAATTTTCTCGGGCTGCATATAAAATATATACTATAGTTAAGGTATACAAGTAATAAAATGCCGCCGCGCCCTTCCCGCGCCACTGCACCCCCCGCACTAATTTAGCACAACTAGAGGATGATCAAATGAAATGGAATCAGTATACAGAGGTTTACTTCTTCTGAGAGATAATAAAAGGAACACTCTAACCACCATGACCACTTCAATGATTCGAAATGGTAATGGTGGTAGGAGTCAGAAACACTCCACACGCTCCCCCCCCCCCCCTCCCTTTTGAGGCAGCCTTTGCCTACCGTTAGTTGGAAGCTGCTGTGGCCGAGCCCCGACCCAATTTCCTTCCTCCCCAGCAACAAAAAAAATTGTCAGGGGGCAGTGGGCCGCATGCGCCCCCCGGGCCGCAGGTTGGACATGCCTGGGTTAGATCGACCCCCCCTCCGATACCCCACTGGGAACAAACTGTGTTTTGAAGCGGAGGGCGACCCGCAAAGTATGGTTGCTAAAGAACTTGAGTTTTTTTAATGTGATTCTCTCTACTCAGTATAAAATCTCAGAATTTATTCCACATTATATGTTCTGTCAAACAATCCATGGTGAATGACAGAAGGAGAAGTATGCCACTGATATGGATAAAGATATCTTTGGAGTAATAGAATGGATGAATTATTAGTTCCTGCGACTCTGAAGCCCCAGAGCCAGCATGGATTAGGCCTGGAAAAGCGGACATTACTGTGGTCGGTTGTCATGGTGAGCTGGCACTGTGGCGGAGGTATACCGGAATAGCAGACAACATCCCTTCTGTGATTCCATTTTTAAAAGTGTCATAATACACCTTGCCATTTAAAATGATGCATTCACATGCAATAAGCACCTTTTCATGATCAAAAGGCAGGAACTAAAGAAGAATTCCGTTTTGTTAGAAATAGCAAAAATATTTCATATTGTTTGCTTGCACTGCATTTACCTCATTTCCTTGCAATAGAAAGCAGCTTTTATGCAGCCCAGTATCTGACACCCTAACATACTCTGTCACCCAGCATGACCCCTTACTGTGAATCTGTGCTTTTCTCATTCAGGGCAACAGGTTCCTTATCAACCCCCACCCCGGAGTAGTATACTTACCTCGCCATCACTCTCCAATTATGAAAGAGCATGTGACAGTGCTGGCCTATTCAGTGCTGTCACAGGGAAAGTCCATAATCCAGTAAGTGCTACAACTCCAGCAAGTTGCAGCTCACCCCAACACTTCATATTCCTCATATGTGCCTGCTGTACCATGTACTTGTATGAAAAAGTATCCTGTTCTCTTTGTATGCTTCCTTTATGTCAAACTCCTGGTGTTCTGCCAGTCGCTCTGCTTTCCTATTAAAAACTGACCACACTAAGCAGGAGAGCACACTGTGGACAGTTCTCTAGCTATGCTGGGAACTTGGTGTGTTCTCCTTCAATGATTGACTTGTCCTTACACCCCCCCCCCCGATAGTCATTCACTGGGAATTCGGTGCAGCTGCTGCTGCTTCTCCTCCCCCCCCCCCCAGCTCTTATGCAGCTGAGAACAGAGGGAATGTGATCACATATTAAAAAAAAAAATTATAAATACCTTTTTTATATCTATGCAAAGATGTTTTGACTTTCATTTCTATTTCAAATTGAATGGGTTGTTTTAAAAGGTGATCAATTACAATTACTATAAGGGCCGTACACACGAGCAGGATATTGTGTGGCATCAGCCTGTTCAATAGAAACTGGCAGACATTCAGCCTGTGTGTACGGCAGCCGGTCCAACTAAAGCCCTACCCCCCCCCCCCCCCCCCCCGATCTTACACATCAATGGACAAGATGCATCTCGCTTTTTGGGGAGATTTCTAGAGAATGAGTACCCCAAATTTCATTAGAAGACACTCCAGTCCATTGCAAGAGCATCTTCTTGTGAGAGTTGACTTGCTCTGCATTACTCAGGATCTCACCAAAAGGATCAGGACATCGCACTCCCCTAAGCACCATAGGCAGAAGGCAGGGTTAAGGTATAATAATTGCAACTTTATTTTTTTTTTACTAGTACCTTTTCCACATACTTCCAGCATTTTTTACAGGGGGAGGGGAGCTGGGCAAAAGAGGACCTTGCATTTTACTGCAAAGCCTGTTTTAAAGGTCTGCTTCAAATGGACAAAGAGCCGATTGACCATATGAATCAGTTCTGTGTAAATGTAGATAAGGTACAGAGTCAATGTAATATAAATAATTTGGACAAGTCAGCGACTAAAGGGATGAACTGCCGAACCTGATGCCCCTCCTCAATAGCAGTAAAAGCAGGGCTTTTTTTCTCAGAGAATAGGTGCAGGAACTCCCCTCTCCCAAGTTACCCGTCGTCTCTGCCCCCACCCACCTCCAAGCACCATACCTTGTTTCAACCCCCTACCCACCACCCAGTACAACCTCTTTTAGAGAAAACAGAAACAGGTATCATTTTATGGTGTTAAGTAATCTGAAATTTGGTAATTATAATTCGAAAAACAGTAAAATGGATCCCATGCAGCTAGAAACAATAGCCCCCCCACAATAATAGACACTCCCAACAACAACAGATCCACCCCAGGAACAATAGACCCCTTCCTTAATAGTGGATCCCTCCCGGCAACAATTGACCTACTAGCAACATAATACCCCCCCCCCCCCCCAGAAACAATTGACCTACTAGCAACATAATACCCCCCCCCAGCAACAAATGACCATTTGCAACAAAATACCGCCATACAACAACAGATCCACCCTGGGAATAACAGACCACCACCAGCAACATTTGACCCAAACTCCCTTAACAGTAAATCCCTCCCAGCAACAGTTGACCCACTAGCAACATAATACCTCCCCATCAGCAATAGATCTCCTAGCAGCTGAATTAATTGGACTCTTAAGCACACCCCACTACCCCCCTTTCCACTACATAACTGCATGCATTCAGTGCTGGAGGTGCCGGAACTGCGTTCCCCCGCGTTCCTGCTGAAAAATAGCCCTGAGTAAAAAGGCACCAGATACTGTATATGGCAGCTGTGAAGCTACAAGTCCTAGAATTTATCATGCTCTGGCCTCTTCAACTGTTTTCTTAGATATAAATATGCTTTTAAAAAATGTATAAAATGTAAAAAAACAATGAAGTAACCACTATGTTTTCAGTGATAGTACGGTTATTTGTTGCTGGGATGCTAACCTACTAATTACCAGGAGTAATAGCTATTGGACAGGGTGGGAAGTCATATCCAATATCTGTTCTTCGCGCCCCCCCCAGTAAGCATGTGTTGGAAGGGTCTGCCACTCACCTCTCATGCCACACTACTCCATTACCTAAACACAATAGTCTTCTGTGCTTAGAGAAGCATTGGCCTGCACAGATGCCTGGGTTGTGCTCATGCCTACACATGCCATCACCCTTTTCTATACCTTAGCTGGTACAGATAATGAGAAACATAACAGGCTGAGATTAAAGCCATTTCTTTTAATGGTCATGTAAACAGCTGCTTAAACTACCAGATGTGCGTTAGCGCTACAATGCATACACATCGTCCATCAGGTCCCACCATCTGCTCTACAAGTTACCGGCAATGAGGTCACCGAGCCGTCTGCTCAGATACACTGCATAGTACATTAGAGCTACAACTATTCCCAAACTCTTGAAATGTACTTGTGTACTCTATTTCAAACATTGCTGTCCTACAGGGGGTCAGCGACATGGTAAGGACAGTACAAGGATTAAACTGTCCAGCGCTGTTTTGTATGGCTGACTTGTAACCTGGGAGTTTAAGCTTTGGAAAACAGATGTTATTTTTAATCTAAATTTCCAACTGTGCCATATTTGGCCATATAAATCTTAACTGATTGCGAGGCCAGATGCCGATAACAGTCGTCTGTCAAACTGCCCAGCTTTAAATCATAGCAACAAAATTTTGCCTTTGTGACGGAGCTGCGTTTAAATACCGCCGGGGGATCCGTGTCATCTATGGGAAAAAGATTACCAGGCTTGTAAGCAGGAAGAACAAATATCGTCAAGGAGTTTATTTTCTGCCAAAGGGCTTGCAAGACTTATTAAATAGCAAGTAAATCCGCTATTGACCATTAACAGGTTCCATATAAAACTGAGCTAATAATTTCACTGGAGATCTCTGTTACAAAGTAATGATTTCACTGGAGAACTGAAAGGAAACCTATTCATAGGCTACTATCACAGACCTTATTCAGAAAATGCTAATTGTTTGGCTGTAATTCTGCAATGAATTGCATTCAGCGCTATCAGGGTCACTAAACTTGTAAACTTAGGCTGGCCATACATGTCCAATTTTCTTGTCCAATTTTCTGTTAGATTTAACAAAAAACACATAATATGAGGTCAAAACTAAACAACAATTTCAGTTGTATCCTATAGGCCTTTGTACTACATAGTTGAAGGTAAATCTACAGAAAATTGTACAGAAAATTGTAAGAAAATTGTATAATGTATGGCCAGCCTTACTTAAGTATTGGCGTTTTGGCTTTACCTGCTGTTCCTGTTTGGAGTCAACGAGTTGGGAAAACACTGAAACCACTAGTTTAGCATAGCTAGAAAACATCTTCTAAAAAGAGGGCCCCAATAGCACCTCACCCATTTCTCATTGCACAGTTTTGTCATAAAGTACTAAAAACTGGTGGTATATGTATGTGGGATAGATTATATATATATATATATATATATATATATATATATATATATATATATATATATATATATATATATATATATATAAAATATATATAGTAAACCCCCCTCCATTGCAGGGGTTACGTTTCGGACCCAGCCGCGAAAAGTGAAAATCCGCGAAATAGAAAAACCCTATTAAAATGCATTGTAGGCATGTTTTTTACTGTCACTGTACGTGTAAAAGAATTTTAAAGGTCTTTAAACACACTTTTAAAACAATAGAAACTAATTTAAACACATAAAAGATACTGAGAGACATAGCAAGAGCTATGGAAAACACAAAAATATTTCATTTTGAATGATTCATATAGTAAAATAACATTACAAAAAAAAAAAAAAAAAAAAAAACGCAATATACCGGGACCGCAAAAACTGAACCGTGATGGAGCGGGGGTTTACTGTATATATATATATATATATATATATATATATATATATATATATATATATATATATATATATATATATATATAAATATAAATAATATTAGGTTTGTGAATAAGGACTAAAGTTAAATAAAAAAATAAAAAAAAATGTAAAAATTACTTCAAAAAAAGGTACACTCGAGTCAGAAATTAAAACACCAAGTACTTTGAGTTCCAAAAGGTAGGCTTTGAAGACTAGAAATTATATATATATATATATATATATATATATATACACACACATATATATATATATATACACATATACACACACACACACACATACATATACATACATACATACATATATATATATATATATATATATATATATATATATACACACACACACATACATACATACATACACATATACACATATATATATACACACACACACACAGGGAGTGCAGAATTGTTAGGCAAATGAGTATTTTGCAACCGTGTAGGGAGAAAGCGAACCGCTCCGGTGAGGGGATGATCCCAAGCACATCCAGCACAGGTGCAAGCAAGGATCCGCAATCCAGGACAGCAACAATGGGAGGAAACAAGGAGCCGCACAACTGGGTGGAGATGCAAATCATAAAAGTCCAAATTTTATTGAATTCCAAAGATAAAAACACATCCAATGTGTGACCACAGCAGTCGGAGACATGGAAAAAGCACGGCGGTTGACGCGTTTCACGGAATCTACCGCTTAGTCGTAACCAAGGTTCAATAAAATTTGGACTTTTATGATTTGCATCTCCACCCAGTTGTGCGGCTCCTTGTTTCCTCCCATTGTAAATGAGTATTTTGACCACATCATCCTCTTTATGCATGTTGTCTTACTCCAAGCTGTATATGCTCGAAAGCCTACTACCAATTAAGCATATTAGGTGATGTGCATCTCTGTAATGAGAAGGGGTGTGGTCTAATGACATCAACACCCTATATCAGGTGTGCATAATTATTAGGCAACTTCCTTTCCTTGGGCAAAATGGGTCAAAAGAAGGACTTGACAGGCTCAGAAAAGTAAAAAATAGTGAGATATCTTGCAGAGGGATGCAGCACTCTTAAAATTGCAAAGCTTCTGAAGCGTGATCATTGAACAATCAAGCATTTCATTCAAAATAGTCAACAGGGTCGCAAGAAGCGTGTGGAAAAACCAAGGTGCAAAATAACAGCCCATGAACTGAGAAAAGCCAAGCGTGCAGCTGCCAAGATGCCACTTGCCACCAGTTTGGCCATATTTCATATTATGGTGTGGAATTGTTCTTTTCCCCCTAGTTCCAGTGAAGGTAATTCTTAAAAGTGGTTGTATACCCCCCCTGTAATGTTTGTACCTATAGGTAAGCCTATAATAAGGCTTACCTATAGGGAATGAAAAAATCTCCTAATCTTGCACTGTTTAGGAAATATTTACATTGCATGCAGCCGATGACGTCATCGGTGCATGCGCTCTGAATGAATGGCCACCCGTGTCATTTCTTCAGAGCCCTGTGCCGTGGCCGACGGCTCCCACGCACATGCGCGGGAGTGAGGTCACGCAGCTTCGGCCAATAGCACAGCTGGGGTCCACAGACCCTGACGGAAGACAGACGAAGATAGATGCAGCCTCCAGCGGGGATGACATGGGCTTAGTTTGCACGCAAGTGTCACATAATGTGCTAGTATGCGTTGCTACTACTAATAAAAGCACATTAAAAATATGTACTTAGGCTCCATTCACACCAATGCGTTTTTTCATGTTTTATTTTTGTAGAAACACAGGACATTATTTTTAACTTGGGTTCCTATGGAACATGTTCACATTAATGCTTTTATCTGCCTCTGCGTTTTTGGAAAGGGTCAGGGACTTTTTTTATTTATTTATTTGTTAACTCAAAACTGTGCTTTATTTGCTTTTTTGGTTCAATATACTTTAATAGAGAAGCTGCAGAAAATCATGTAGTGCTTTTTACCACGATTTTAGTTTTTTAAATCTGTCCAACAAATTTGCCAAGAAAAACAAAAAAAAACATAAAAACCGCAAAACGCAAATTGCAGCAAAAACGCGGTAAAAAAAACCCACAAAAAGCACTGAAGAATTGCTCAAAAGCAAACTGCATAGGTGTGAATGGAGCCTAAAAATGCCCTAAAATTGTCTGAATACACTATGCTTAAAAGCCCCGTGCACATGGGCTAAATGTCGGCCCACATCGGCCGGTTAAAAAAAAAAAAAAATGGCCGACATTCAGCCTGTGTGCAAGCCAGCCAATCTGACAGAAGCGGAGCATTTGGGCGACTTTTGTTGGACGTGCATGCTGGAAAACCAGCAGATGACCGGCTCCCGATCGGCGCTCTCAGCCAACATTGTGTACCAGGCACATTTGTGTATAGATTTAAACAAAAAAATAAAAAAGTTTTAAATACAATTTTTTCTAAGTGATCACATAATCCCTGTTTTCAGCTACATAACAGCTGGGGGGAGGAGGAGGAGAAGCAGCAGCACGCTGAGCTTCCCAGTGAATGGCTGTGCAGCAAGGGCATGTCAGGAAAAGTTTGATCATTGGAGGAGAGCACACTGAGCTCCCAGCATAGCTAGAGAACTGACAAAAGTGTGTTCTCCTGCATAGTGTGGTCAGTTTTTAATAGGAAAGCAAGAGTACTAGCAGGAACACCAGGGATTTCACATAAATGAAGACATACAAAGAGAACAGGATACTTTCTCATACAAAAACATGGCACAGCAGCCACATATCAGGAATATGAAATGTTGGGGTAACAAACACTTTAAGTGTGAATGGGGGCAACAAGCTGGTGAGAGATTGGGGTGAGAGGTGAGCTGAAGGTAAGTACACGCTGCTTATGCTTCAGAGAGTTAGGTGAACCTGTATTTTGCATTATAGGTAATATACAGGTTCCATTTAAAGCCCAATTATACCCTTTTTCTTTTTTAAGTTTTGAAAAGAATGAAAAAGGATTAAACCATCTGTAAGGTTTTATGTTGTCCATGTCCCCACCTGCGAAACTTCTCCTAATTTCCTGTGTAGTCACCAAGAACTAACAAAGCTTCCAACCCCTCCCTATGCTAACCAAAAATGGCTAGCGTTGGGCTTTAATAAGAAAGCTTTCCTCCTACAGACGGATGCTGCCAGGCCATAAACCATAGCAGACAATATCTAAGGAAGTCTTCAGTCAAAGTATCATTGTAAGCACTGTAAGTGATATCTGCTGCTACAGTGTGACAAACCCTCCATAGAGAAGCCATCATTCCATTCACATATCCTGATTACAATATCCCTTTCCCACACCGGGCACAGGATTGGAAGCTTTCTACACAAAGCCATAAAATGCTTATTTTTCTCTTTGAAATGCAACTAAGCTGACAATCCTCCAGACACACAGGGGAATGTTTGCTATTAATACTGTTAGCAGGGTTCCTGAACCCTTCACAGCAGGCCTTTGAAATAAAAGGCACTTGTAATATCAAGTTAACCACACCAATAGTCAAGTTACATATAATTATAGTAACAGGCCCAGCACCCCAATATTCCCTTAAGCTGGAGAGACCCGTGCCAAGAATTAGCACAGCTATATATCAGGCTGGATGAGGCCGAGTTTCAAAAGCCTTTCTTTTGCAGTTGTAGCAAAAAGAAAAAAAAAAAAAAAAAGTGTCTGAAATGGGAAAGAGGGACGCCATTTAGGACAAAAGTATATAAAATAAAGGACACCCCCTGCCCCCCCCCCCCCCAAGTTAAACTCCCCATGAAGAATTCATGTTGTAAAATATATTGGTTAGAGCCTAAGGCTGGCCATAAATGTTCAATTTTCTGTTAGATTTACCAAAAACCATATAAAATGAGGTTAAAACTAACCACTTTCAATTGTATCAAATTATGGCATTTTCCACTGCAAGTACCGGCTCGGCTCTACTCGGCCCTGCTTGGCCCGGTTTGCTTTTCCACTGCGGTACCGCATGGTACGGTGTTGGAACGGTTCGGTACGGTACGGTATGGTTTGCTTTTCCATTAAAGTAGTACTAAAGTTAAGTGGGTGGGATGTGGGTGGGATAAAAACGATTCTCTGACCAATCAGTGGCTAGTAGTGACTGCATGCAAAGGATTGTGGGATATGGTACCGGGTATGGTACCTCTTGGAACCACAATCGAGGTGGTACTGTTTTTGAGAGCCGTACCGTTCGGTTCCATGCAGTGGAAAAGCGCCGCTGTACCGTACTGTACTGAACCGTTCCTACACCGTACCATGCGGTACCAGCAGGAGAAAAGCACAAAAGCGAGCCGAACCGTTCGGTTCCATGCAGTAGAAAAGCGCCTTTGTACTACATAGTTGAAGGTAAATTTAAAGAAAACTGTACAGAAAATTGTAAGAACATTGTATAATGTATGGCCAGCCTAAGTTTAGATATTTTTTTAAATCAGCACAAGGGATGTTACCTAAATCTAATGAGAAGTGTCCTTTGTGCTGGTGCCAGCTGTCATAGCGATAATCAGAAGTCCTCGGCCCCCTCCCATACCCCGCAGCTGTAATCTTCCGGTGTTGCAGCAGTCAATACCATGGGCAGGGGGAATGAATGAGGATGGGCAGATGAATAAATGACCACTTTTTATCATTAGAAGCTATAGTACAGCTTTCTATGAATGTAGGAGGGGAGACGTAGACGACACTCTTGACGAGTGCCTTTTACAGGTCCAGCGCTAGTATTTACCCCCGTAGCCCTATTGTTCCAGTGGGAGCGAGGCAGAGGACTTTGGATGTCCACTATGACAGCTTGCACCAGCATAAGGGACAATTTACATTAAAAGTAATAACTTTTGTGCTGTTTTTCTTTTTCCCTAAGTTTAGGCTTAAAGCCTAAAAGTTTTTTTTTTAACACTACTTCCTCTTTACTCTGGCTTTTTAAATAGTAAATGCAATATCTTTAAAGTTGGATTAAAATTTAGGAAGCATCAAACCAAAAAAAAAATGAGGACCACTATGGAGAAAAGACGGAGTGATTTGGTTCCAAGAAGGAACAGCTGGGGACTTACCTTGTATTTACAAGAAAAAGTCATGACAACTACTGGTATTTTGTTCAGGTGAAAGCTTGCAATGAACAATATATTACACTTCACTTTATTACCAGAGGAAACCTGCTTCCTTTGAATGCACATTCCTTCAGGAAAGAATTATTTTTCTATTGATGGAGCAAATAGGACAATGCTTTATAGGTTTTTATTGACTTCCTATAGATCAATCCTAGGTGTATGCAGGACTGCTGTCAGAAACCACGGGGCCCCGGGGGTGCTGATCACTCATTGTGTTCATTAAGGAAAGGAAGGGGCTGGTAAATATAACATATTTACCGAACCCTTCCCCCCACTCTCCATCCTGAAGGATCCTCCTGTATGCTTGCAACTGCCTGCAGTAAGGAGAATAGGGAAGCCAGCAAAACTCTGTGGGTAGGGGGGCCTGGGGCGAGGGGTAAATGTATGGTGCACAGGGTGGGTGATCAGTGCGGTGTGGGGGGCAATTACAGGACCCAATCCCCTGTATGGCTCACTCTGCAGCAGCTGAAAGCCGGCAGGAGGGAGAGGGGAAGATACCAGCTTTCAGCTGCTGTAGAGAAAGCCATTCAGGGGATTGGTTCCAGTAATTCCCCCTGTCCAGGCGAATCAACCTTACTGCCCACATCTGATGCCCCCTGCTGCCTGGGTCTCCCACAGGATGTTTTGTATAAATGTGAAAGACTTGACTTTCTGATACTGACTAGCTCAATTAGGAGCCAGCACATACAGAAAGGTCCTAATATCAGATACCGTTAAAAGGTCCTTCCCTAGAACAGTTCCATCGTATTCAGGTACTCGTTGACTCTGGCATCCAATCTCTGCACCTCGGTTCTTAGCCCTATTCACCTGCTGACTATAGTAAAGACACACAGCTGGAGGTGGGATGTGTGAATGCCTATGTACTAAACCCTTTCTAAAGGACTCAGCTAACTGATCATGTACAAAAACTTCGCTACCATCTAATAAATAAACAAACAAGCTTAGTTTATGATCCTGAACCTCAAACATTACATTTTATGAAGGTTGTGAGAGCTGTTCTGGATTTGTATTCAGTTTATTTCTGCAATAGGCATTTGTTTCTGGGCTGCAGGATCTCGTTGGAGGTACAAAGAAGAATAAACCGCTCTGGAGCTCGCTGAAATCTCCAAGGCTTTTACTGAGTGGTGGAAAGAAACAGCTGGCTGAAAAGTCAGGGATGTCAATCAATAAGCCCTGTAGACAGTCAGTCTGCTAAGCACATTGTGACAGCTCTCAGGCACTCACATACAGAGAACTAAGTACAGCACAAGGTCAAGAATTAGTCTTTAATTGCTGTTTGTCACTCATTTCTACAGAACTGACAATTCAGCAGCACTTTACAAAGTACACCTAATCACTCACCTCAGAGGGTGTAATATATATATATATATATATATATATATATATATATATATATATATATATATATATATATATATATATATATATATATATATATATACACACACACACACACACACACACATACACATATCTTTATTATATACACACACACACACTTGATTTTTTTAATGTGCCTTGTCCCCTATAAATCCCTTATATTTTCAGAGAGTTAAATTATGATTATTCATATTATCTTTATTTTATTCTGAATTTACAGTATGGGCTCATACAAATGATCTTCCTTGAACCCTACATGTGTTCAATCATCAGATGTGTACCTGTGCATGAAGGATGGATGCCACTCCATTCTATGACATGTAGGATGTAGTGTGTGCACACAGCAAAATTTAGAACCACAACCCATATGGCTAGCCCAAAACTGTACAGAGAGGCAGCCTTGTGTCCTCCAAAGTTCACTACAGTGGTAACCTGCTGTGTGTGTCTATGAGAGCCTCGAGTCTTCAATGTAGATCAGTGGCAAACACCATGGCCTTGAAACACTGATGCTCTGGGTTAAATTACAAACCAGAAAGATATCTGCATGGGGTCTGCGTGTACCCCCAGAGTAAGTGTGCCCAACCTCCAAGTACTCTGGTTTCCTCCCACAGTTTTAAAACATATTAAAAAGTTGATTCGCTATCATTGGAGACGGCCAAAGCATTTGACAGTGTGGAGTGGCCCTATCTGTGGGAGGTGCTGTCTAGGTTTGGACTGGGGACCGAATTTGTTAGCTGGATACAAGCCCTGTATTCGGCTCCTTGTGCTAGGATCAGGGTGAATGGGAGACTGTCCTCTCCGTTCCCATTGTTTCGGGGCACTCGGCGGGGCTGTCCCCTTTCTCCCCTATTATTCACGCTGGCCATTGAACCACCCGCGGCCCTTATTAGGAGCAGTCCGGAGGTGGTGGGGTTCCGCAGGGGTGGGGTTGAGGAGTGGGTGTCCCTTTATGCGGATGATACGTTCCTGTACCTGGGGGACACTGCTGGGTCCCTAGACGCTCTCATGCAAATGATTGAGGACTTTGGGTCTTTCTCCGGATTTACCATTAATTGGGATGAATCTATTTTGATGCTGCTTGACCCTCTCCAGGAGGTCTCATCCCCTATGTTGGGGAGGTTGCGTGTGGTATAATGATTTCCCAGACCCCCTCTCAATATTTGGATTTGAACTTTCTGCCTCTTCTTGACAAACAACGCACAAAGGGTCGCTGCTGGTGCAAGCTCCCCCTGTCTGTAGTGGGCAGGGTGAACTTGATAAAGATGATCTAGGCCCCACAGCTGTTGTATATCTTTCATAACTCTCCGGTGTGGATACCGCAGCGTTGGTTCCGGCAAGTGGAGTCCCAATTTCGGGACCTTTTGTGCAAGAGGCAACAACCCAGGATTAAATTTTCCACCCTCCAATTCCCCAAAGATAGGGGCGGCTTATCGTTGCCTCATCCCAAATTGTATTTTCTAGAGGCACAGTTCCAACATCTAGCAGGCTGGGGATCCATAGGTCTTCCGGATCCCTCGGCTATGTTACTGTCCAGTCCGAACCCTTCACTTTCAGTAGCATCTCATATCGAAATGGGCCTCCCGGTACTCCCGGGTTCAGCGCCTACTTCGGTTTTGCTGCGACGAGTGTGGAGGGATCTGAGGGCCTTCTCCCATACTGTGGGCTTCCTAGACTGTACCCCCCTGTGGGATAACCCATTATATCCAGAAATAGCCAAGTTAAAAGACTCTTTGGGGTGGAGGGACTTGGGCATACTTTACGTGACACAATTCTTTTCGGGCACCACCTTTAAATCTTTTGACCAACTGAGAGCTGATTTCCAGCTCCCTAGACACCACTTCTATAGATATCTGCAGCTGCAGGCTCAACAACAATTATCCCCACTCTGCAGAGCCGACCCTACCATAACAGATTCGGTGCTACAGGTGCAGGACAGGAGGGGGATGATTTCTTGCAAGTATCAATGGCTCCTCTCATGTACCCAGGACCCGGCGACCCTGCGGTGCCGGGCAGCATGGATGGAGGACTTGGGACCCATAGAGGGGGATCAGGCTTTGGAAATGCTACCTACTGTGTCACAGTCGGCATCTCAAACTGTCACAATTGTTTATCCTCCAGAGTGTACCGTACTCCAGAGCAATTGTTTAAATGGGGGCGCTGAGACTCCCCCCTTTGTCCAAAATGTGACATACACAGGGGTGATTTTTTTCACCTGTTGTGGAGATGTCCGAAATTGACTAGATATTGGACCCAAAGTGGTGCAGTGTGTCTCCTGGGTCTCCCATAGTACGCTAGCTGCTCACCCTCTGGTGTGCATTTTGGGCATACTGGACCCTGAACCGTACCCATTGGACACATACACCATGGTCCAACGCTTGTTATATTTGGCTAGGAAAGTTTAAGCTAGTCATTGGATGAGCCCTACGATCCCCACGGTGACACAGTGGATTACTAGAGTGAACACGATTCTGTTACGAGAACTAGCCTACCGCCATAGAAATGCACTTAGAAAGTTCTATACAGTTCGGCAGGATTGGTTGGAGAGCCCGGGCTTAGCCCCGGCACAATTGCTGATGGATAGAATTTTGCAGGTCTAACTCAGGATGTTCTTCTATGCATCTGGTCTCTGGGAGACTCTCACCTGTTTTTTCTTTTCTTACTTGTAGCTTTCTCTTTCTTTCCCCCCCCCCCCCCCTTCACTCTCTTTTCCTTACCTCCCCCTCTCCTCCCTTGTTTTTTTTTTTTTCCTATTCTTTTTATCTTTATGATCTGGGTCGTATGACCACTTTTTGCACTATTGTATCGTAGAGAGCATATGGTACACACTTGTTGTTTACTTACGGGGATTGGATTATAGTGCCTTTTGAGATGAGCCTCTTGACCAGACAATGGAACCACATGGTCCTGTATACTTATTTGCTATGGTGTAATTTAAAATACTGTCGGTGGGTTCTATTGTGTGTATTTAGGCCCCTTGTTTATGCATGCTTTCTAATGTGTGTCCTCTGTAAAGGAAGGTTGTGATGTTATCGCTCCTACGATTTTTTGTACAGTTTATGCTGTTTGTTTGTTTTCTAATAAACTTTGGATTAAAAAAAAAAAAAAGTTAATTCACTGCTTTTCAATGATACAAGTGTTTCATGTTTGTGCATGATTATGATGCATACACTAGACCAGTGATGGCGAACCTTGGCACCCCAGATGTTTTGGAACTACATTTCCCATAATGCTCCTGCACTCTGCAGTGTAGTTGAGCATCATGGGAAATGTTGTTTCAAAACATCTGGGGTGCCAAGGTTTGCCATCACTGCTAGACTGTATAAGTCTGTAGGACAAGGACTGGTACACCTATAATGTTCTCTGTAAAGTTCTGCAGGATAGGTCGGTGTTATATACATGTGTTTAGAGATGAAGTGCAACTGACCACAAATATGCTGAAATTTATGCAAAAAATAAGCCTTCTATATACACCAATAGCCTCCCCTGACCCTAGCAGTAAACCCTTTGAATTTCACTCTCATGTACACACAAACACTTCCGGGGGCAACTTTCTACAGCGGAGTGTTAGTGCAGAAAACTGCTCCTGAATCCACGTGTTGAGGCCACCACCACATGTATGTATGTATGTATGGTCCTGTGTTAACAGGCATTAAGCTGGTGTCCATGACATCTGTTTGAGATGCTTCATTCAGAATTTATTGACAGGTGCCTGCAGTTAACCTGCATTTTACCTGCTTCAAGCAGGTTTTGTATGGGAAAACCCCACCTGACACCAACAAAAGGGCGGTGACACAGGCCCTATGTCGGCTATAATACACAAATGTGTAATCACTTACCGGGCCTCACTGGACTTCACAGGATCCCCTTCACAAACAAAGTTCACAATATAGCCGGCACTGCAGTTGATCTTGGACCAATTAGGTTTGCAAACATCCAGAAAATGAGGCCTGAGGCGACCTATAGTGTACTTGGCGATATCTGTCAATGACTGGCTGGCTGCGGCCCCGAAGATGAAAGTCCCGATGGCTTTGTAAAGAGTTGCTACATATTGATTCCTGATAAAGCCATTAGACTGCACCCGATTATAATATACTGACAATGCCTCTCCTAATATGATCTGCAGGAAGAAGAAAGACACGGGTTAACAATGTTACCACTGTAAAATCTGCACACGCTGCCGTACAATTAATGAGATCACATACACACTGTCATTTCAATATGTCTAAATACATTCATCACAAGACCGTTCAGGGATAATGGATCTCTATTGTAGCAGAAATGCATGCAACCACACAACCTGCACTGAATGCACCCAAAAGCTGTATATTCTATATAACAAACAAAATAAGCCTTCAAAGTTTCAACAAATATAGAAATATATTGCCTGACAATGGGAAAAAATAATACTACAACACTGCAGAAGTGCACTTCATAATAGTGTGTGATGACACGTTAAACATAATCACTTTACCTCCTAAAATTATTAGGTTATTTCTTGATCCTTAAACCTTTCACAATCTTATATACTTCCTTCGGGGTGAAATTAGCAGTATTGTACTTAATTACATGTAAAAACCAAAAAGTGCAGCGCTGAAATCAGTATACAATTATATAGCTGAAAAGCTCATATAAAGAAAACAAAAAAGGAGAGGGGATAATGTCCAAATGAATAGTCCCAATATTAAGTGCAGAGATGTGAATCCACGTGCAAAATAACTTTCTTCCAGTGACACCAGGGAAAAGTGTAGGAAGGGGACACCCTTGTGCTCAGGTATAACAAGCAGCTTACCGAAATTCCGTGGCTGCTCAATTTAATGAGACAGCCTCTCCCAGCTAGTAGTAAACCAGTAGGTCAACCGATATCAAGCTCAGGTGCTTCGAAAGACTCCAAAAGCCGAAAGCCGTTTCCGGTGTGTTGTTAAACCGATCACATTAATATGTGGCACACTTGGAACTTCTCATATACTCCATTGAACGTAAAGCCATATGTAGAAAGAAACAGAGGCCCATAGCGTAATCCCGTAAACCAATAGGTAAATTTATTAAAAAAACTACTTACAATTTAAAAGACAAAAACAGGCATGTAGTATGTGCCGGTCATGGATCTAACCGCGGCGTCCCGCAAGTCTCCAGATCAGCATATGGATAAACGGCCGGCTTCGTTGGGGGGCGTGTGGACGTTTATGTCTGGGATCGCCAACGTTTCGTCATAAGAAAGACTTCTTCTGGGCGCCCAGAAGAAGTCTTTCTTATGACGAAACGTTGGCGATCCCAGACATAAACGTCCACACGCCCCCCAACGAAGCCGGCCGTTTATCCATATGCTGATCTGGAGACTTGCGGGACGCCGCGGTTAGATCCATGACCGGCACATACTACATGCCTGTTTTTGTCTTTTAAATTGTAAGTAGTTTTTTTAATAAATTTACCTATTGGTTTACGGGATTACGCTATGGGCCTCTGTTTCTTTCTACATATGGCTTTACGTTCAATGGAGTATATGAGAAGTTCCAAGTGTGCCACATATTAATGTGATCGGTTTAACAACACACCGGAAACGGCTTTCGGCTTTTGGAGTCTTTCGAAGCACCTGAGCTTGATATCGGTTGACCTACTGGTTTACTACTAGCTGGGAGAGGCTGTCTCATTAAATTGAGCAGCCACGGAATTTCGGTAAGCTGCTTGTTATACCTGAGCACAAGGGTGTCCCCTTCCTACACTTTTCCCTGGTGTCACTGGAAGAAAGTTATTTTGCACGTGGATTCACATCTCTGCACTTAATATTGGGACTATTCATTTGGACATTATCCCCTCTCCTTTTTTGTTTTCTTTATATGAGCTTTTCAGCTATATAATTGTATACTGATTTCAGCGCTGCACTTTTTGGTTTTTATTGTATTTTTTGAATCACTGTTAGTTGATTTTGTGCCAGCTGCTCACTATTGTTCTTAATCATTTGGTTTTCTGTCACATCTAGCGCGGAAATTTTTCTTCTATTTATATTACACTTAATTACATGTGCTTAAAGTGATATTAAATTCTTGTTTTGTAAGCACTTTCAGCAGCTGATGTAATCACTTACTGAGTATGCAGCTTCTTCATCTTATAATCCTTGCCTATGTTCCAGTATATGTTGATGCCATGATTGCCAACCCAACTTTCCTCTTTCAGGATGACTCCTTTCTCTTGCAGCATCCTATAGAGTCACCCTTGCCTGCAGGAATTAGATTTGTGTCTCCCAACATTGTGTCCATCAATAGAAACACACAGCCCTGTAGCCTAGGATGGCAAGGCACTTCCCTGCTCCTCCCTTCCCTTTTTTAAAGCTGAACTCCAGAAAAGAAAATTTCCCCCATGCAGTGGGGCTGTGCCTGCACTATATGGATAACTGATTTTTATGTAGGGGAGAGGAGAGCCTGAGATTTACTTACCTAATTCTACAATCCTCCCAGCACAAAAATGGCCTGGCTCCCCCGCGCTCCAGCGGTCTTGAATAGTGGACTGTTCCTGGTGCCATCACATCAAGAGCAGGCTGCATAGACCAGTCCCTTGCTGGACATGTGGGAACACCATTTTCCAGGGGATCAAAGGATGAGGCGAGTATAAGATTTGTGCTCACCTCCTGACAAAACGAGCAGTTTAATTAAAAAAAATAAAAGTGGGGGTGGGGGGGTATTAGACTACTTTAATTACATACTCCCTAACCCCTTAACCAATTCTTATATTGGCAAGTACACAGGGGCCGAACTTCGGGTGGCATTGAATGGTTTAATAGAAACCGGCCAACATTCGGTCCGGGAGTACGGCAGCAGGTCCAACAGAAGTCGGCCGTCTTCTGTCGAAGGGGCATCACTGCAAAAGGTCTGCAGACCGGCTCTGGATTAGTGCTATCATCCATCGGCAATCAGCCATCAGCCAAACTATTGTCCCTGATTGAATAAAAAAACACATAGCCATAGACACTAGATGACTGACATACAGGTATAATGCAGCAGCCAATATTTGTTCTATTTCATCGCTATGTTAACATGCAAGTTCAGGCGTTAAAAAGGTGTATTTTTTAAAAAAGGAACAAAATTCTAAATTGTTTTCAGACAAAATGACATTTCCGAAAGTATTACCATTTAAAAACAGTTGAAGGAACTTCAAACTCTCAAAGTAGCACAATTTATTTATTTTTTTATCATGTAATTTTTACCTTTTTCTCACTAAACTTTACTTAGCGAATTCTACTATTCTTTGTAGATAGGTCCACGATGTGTGTTGAGGAAAGCATCAGAAGAACAGCTAGACACCCCGGCACCAATCCTATCTTAAGGGAAACAATATGGCCAAAACTCAGCCAATTGTCTGTTCTCTGGGAAGGATAATCCAGGGATGTGAACTCTTTAAAAATGAATGACTTTGCAAAATAAAACACCAGAGTGTACTGTGTTTTGGAATGCACTCTTTAAAAGTAGTTATTGGGCAGGCAAAACAAAATGCAATGTTAGATAAAATTAGTGCTATTCCTCCATCCTCCTCAATGTCCGTAATCAAGAAATACCGCAAACTTACTCATCCATATCTTTATGGATCTTGCTTTGTGCACTGGTCCAAATTATTTGGTGGATGGGAGATTATGGTGTGGGGTTGTTGTCAGGGGTTGGGCTTGGCCCCTTTTTTCTAGTAAGGGAAACTCTTAAGGCATCAGAATACCAAGACATTTTGGCCAATTTTATGCTCCCAACTTTGTGGTAACAGTTTGGGAATGACGCCTTCCTGTTCCAACAATAGTGCGCACCAGTGTACAAAGCAAGGTCCATAAAGACATGGATGAGTGAGTTTGGGGTGGAGGAACTTGATTGGCCTGCACAGAGTCCTGACCTCAACCCGATAGAACACCTTTGGGATGAATTAGAAAGCAGACTGCGAGCCAGGCTCTCTCTCCAACATCAGTACCGGACCTCACAAACGCGCTTATGGAAGAATGATCAAACATTCCCATAGACACACTCCTGAACCTTGTGGACAGCTTTCCCAGAAGAGTTGAAGCTGTTACAGTTGCAAAGGGTGGACCAACTCAATATTGAACCCTACGGACTAAGATTGGGATGACATTAAAGTTCATGTGGGTGTAACGGCTGGTGTCCCAATACTTTTGGTAATATCTGCACTAATCTGTGAACTTCAGGTAGCAACACAACTTTATTCAAAAGCTGTAGGCAAATATTATTATAGAAATATTATGATTAAAATTATTTTTAAATTAAACTAGCAGACTCAAGAAATAGTTCTGGCCGGCTCAGTAGATTGTTTTATAAGGAGCTAGATTAATTCTGAAATGCACAAAATATAACTGGATACGAATGTTAATAAGTAATAACACCAGGGTTAGTTGATTCCAAGGAATATTCAGTTGCCTTCAGGGATAAGGAAGGATTTTCCCCCCTGCTGGAGCAAATTTGGGCCAAGCTTTTGGGTTTTGCTTTCCTCTGGATCAGCTATGGGTATAGAATTCTGTATATTGAGGTTTTCTATTTATCATTTTTTTTATTTTCGAATGGTTAAACTAGATGGAATCATGCCTTTTTTTCCAACATATGTACAAAAGCCTGTCCTCCTATCAACCTCTTGTGACCCTCATCACAACAGCACTGCGAAACAGAGGGGTAGCACTCTATTGCTGCATGCAGTGCTTCCATCTACTAGTTACTACAGAAGGGGAGAGTCCTGGGACCATCAGGCTGGAGGGGTTCTGGACCAGGCTGTTCTGATGAACTGTAGTGTGGTCTGCAGGGAGGAACACTCAGGAACTGTCCCGCACTATCCAGAAAGGGTGTCTGGATCACAAGACTGGATGATGCCGATAAAACAATTCACCATATATTTAGCTGCCTGACTACAGCTCAATTGAATAGAATTTGATATTGTGTGTGCTTACTGTTCTCCTTTGACTTTCAGATTTGTTCTTTGTCACTGCGTTGAACTTATTCTATGCAAGGAAGGAAAAGATAAAACCTATTTCCTTTGTGCACCAATTATTTCCCAATGTTGGCATATTGAGGGAGTTGTAATCTGATTGTTATATCACCACTTCCTAGGTAGAGTTAAAGAAATAACTGTTACAGTACCAGGAGACACGAGGACTGTAACTCAATGCCGCTTTTTTAGCCAGCAGTAGATATCCCTGGAGAGCTACCGGCTGGGGAGGTCTGCTTCTATCCACAGATAATGGACGTCCAGTGATCCACCTAAAAACATGGTTGCAATGTTCTATCATCCAAGGTACCTTAACTAGTATTCCTTTTACTTTTACTCTACCCAGGGAAAACCGAAACGGTTATCAGATCACAAATTCAATGCTGGGAAAATAAATTGTGCACACACTTGTTTTATCACTTCCTTCCTTGTGCTGAATAAATCAAGGAGAAAAATAAAACCCAGAACAAGTCTGAAAGGCCAAAGAACTCCAGTAAACTTACAGAATATCAAATTATGCTCACTCTGCAATTTTCTTTTTTCAAACAGTAAACTGTCTCAGCGCCTGTTGACGTTTACAAATTGCTTCCCAGCAGGTGTGTACATTTGAAATGATGGCACAATGAGGGATTTTTTTTTTTCTCGAGACGGTGGTGCAATGCACAAAACTAGGTACACCAAAGTGAACCAAAGAAGTACATGTGAACATACACACAAAAAAAGTGCACTAGTATGTGTCAAAAAGGAAGGGCCTCTCCCTGACCTCCCAAGGTGCAAGACTCTAACAGGGGTAAGCATGTTCAGGTCCACCTAGATAAAAGGCCAGGTAGACCCTGCTCCTCATAAACAAAGTCGATCAATGAATACTGGGTGGGAGGCTCTCCCAAGGAGAGCCCCCCCCCAAACCAGGTGAGAAAGGAACCCAACGGCAACATATCTTCCCTCTAAGAGCCCATTCACACAGGGGCGACACGACTTGCTGGGGCGACCCGTTGTGCACCGCGACCTCGGCGCAACATGCATGGACTTCATATAATTGAAGTCAATGCAATTCACCTCCAGCTCGCCCCAAAGTAGTAGAGGACCCTTTTTCTAAGTCGGAGCGACTTGTGTCGCTCCTATTAGAACGGGTCCTGTGCTAATCAATGGCAGGCGACCCACCGCGACTTGTCAGGCGACTTGGTCAAGTCGCGCTAGTGTGAATGGGGTCTAAACAGGCCCGACGACCCACATCCCACAATCCTGAGTGACACACAAAAAAGTGAAAGTGACAGACACATGAAGAAAAAATAAATAAATAGGGTATCAATGTGCAGGACAATGGCTAGGCCTTGTAGCATGGCAACAATAATTGCCCTCGGACTAGTCCATGCGGCACTGTACAGAAAAGACTGTGGTACTGTAGCTAAGTGCCTTTTTCCACAGTGGGGTCCCATGCACATAGTGATACTCAGAGCACCCTCGGGGTGCAATTTCCTGGGGATGCTTAGCCTCGCAGGCTCTCTGCCTTCATGGCCCCTGGCCAGACCAGGCAGCATTGTTATTAATCAGGAGGCACTGGGCCCCTTAGAATCTCCCACACTAGAGAAGTGCTCCAAACCCACACCTAGAATAATGGTGGAGTACCCTTACTGAACACTGATAAGAATGGACACTACACTTGATCTTGGCCAAAAGGCAGAGAAGCAATGGCATAATGAGGGATGGGGAAGCACTGATTGGACTGCAGAATATAATTGCATTGCGAAGTTACGTACACAACACACAACAGGCAGAATTGGTTTACCTTTTGGCTACAGGCCTAAGATTTTGTGGCATATAACTTCAGCTTTTAAAAGGACATAGCCACACACAAGAAGTAGACCCAGTATTGTGTGCAATACAAATTAGTTCCTGATTTTTCGATTTGTCCTATTTTATCACTGCTAAACACACGGGCCCAAAAAAAGCACAGTGCGCACTCACTTAGAACTAATCACATTATGGTGGAATGCCTAATTCACAAATACTGGGCAAGCAAATTGAATCCCTTCCATTACTTAAAATAAACCCATCATTAGAGAATTACAGAGCTCGTCCCCTGATTGCTGACCCCTGATATCAATACTAACCCAATGTCTCAGAACAGGTAAGCATTAAAATAAAATAAAAATAAATACAAATAAAAAAAACAAGGGAGGAATCCCCCATCTGCTTACTTATCTTGGACAACCTCAAAGTACTGATGCAAGTGGCTCACCAAGGCAGCCAGGCAATTGGCATTTTGTAAGGGACAGCCTCTAGGTTTTAGAAACCCTTTAAAAAAAGTAGAAACTTTCCAGGCCCTATAGAGGGCCTGGCCCTCAGAGATTGCTTTTCTTTGGACAGAACATTCTATGGAGCTGCATATTTCCATCTGCTTCTTGACAACCTTCCCGGGCTGGAATTATCCTTTTTAGACTTTTAGTGCTGGGAAAGATTCCTTCAAGTCTTTCTTCTGTCAGAACTGCTGGCAAGACCATTCCTTTCTCTGCATGAGTCTGACAAAGATGATGAGGAATCTCACAGAAGAGAAGGGTTTTTGGCCAGATTTTCTTGCTGCGAAGAGGACTTATGTTTCAGTTATAACGTTTAAACTGTCCACATATATAAAGACACAAGGGCAAAGAAACAGGTTTGCTTCAACTTAACTCTTTCCACTTGTAGTGTATAGAGAGAAATAGCCACACTCCAACTTGAAGGTGAAAAATATAAAATCTGTTTTATTCGTATCCAAAAAATAAAATCAATTCAAAGTGTATCCATAATACAGTCAGAGACAAGAGATGAGCGCATAGTAGTTGACGCGTTTCACGGATAAACGTCCGCTTAGTCGTAACTAAGCGGACGTTTATCCGTGAAACGCATCAGCTACTATGCGCTCATCTCTTGTCTCTGACTGTATTATGGATACACTTTGAATTGATTTTATTTTTTGGATACAAATAAAACAGATTTTATATTTTTCACCTTCAAGTTGGAGTGCGGCTATTTCTCTCTATACACTACAATTGTCTGGACTGCGGATCCTTGCTGCACCTTATTTTGATGGTTTGGGATTACCTTATCACTGGAGCGGTTCTCTTTGCCCTTTCTGCTGATTTGTAACTCTTTCCACTTGCCATCCTTTCACCCCAATCCCCCCTCCCCCACAATTATCTTTTTAAAGTGAAGGAAAGCCCTGTGTACGGAACAAGACACTGGCAATGTGGTAGTGGGAACTGGTCACACCAGGGACAAGGCATTTTCCCTTGTCTGACGAGAAGGGTGCAGTGGGGCAGAGCTGGAATAGCCACCCCACACAGTCCCAACACATCTGCTGTGAATGGATCCTGAGACATTAATTTAAGTATTTTAAAAAAAGTTAAAAGGAAAAATGAGGAGTTAGGAATCAGCGGTCGCCGTGGCAATGCGTAGTGTTTTTATAAATGTTAATGATTAGTGTGGATAGAGGAATCAATAGATTAAACTGTGTGAATGGAGAAATATGTCCAGCTGTCTATTCTGTTTGGACAGTAGGCACCCAAGGCAGTTAAAATCCCTGAACAGTGGTTAAATCTGATTGGATAGGGCCTTTGGCTGACAATTTCCAGCCAGCTTCTTAATTTTTCTGAAGGAAACGGCACAAATTTCCTTATGAACCGGACAACATTTTCTCCATATTTGGCCAGCTTTAGTCTAGATTTGGATAGAATGGGGGAAGAGGAAAAAACTCTGTCAGGTCTTTATTCCTGTGTGACCCCATTGGCAAGATTTTCCCTAAATTCCTGTGACATGCCTGGACAACACCCTAGTTATAACCCTTCCTTGTCTGTAGGTGGAACAATTTCCCATAACATCCTGTCCTAGTTGAGGCTTCAGAGCTACTTATATTTTTCCAGTATGTATGTAGCACATATTACAGACTATGTTCAGCCATTGACGTTCTTCATTTTTTATACAGATTGCTTACTGCCAGGGCCGGTGCTGCCACTAGGCAAACTAGGCAGCCTCCTAGGGTGTCTGCCACTTAGGGGCGCAGCCACGAGTCAGCAATCTCTCTCCATCATGAATGATCCTTGGGAGCTGAGGGGAGGTGCAGCAGTGGGGGAGGAAGAAGGGACAGAGGAAAATGCCAGGTGTCTGGGGCAATGGCGGAACTTCCAGGCCCTGGATTTCCACCATTGTTGGGGGGGCCCCAAGAGGCAGGAAGTGAGCCCACCGGAGTGCTGCCTGCATAATGATCCTCTTCATCTTGAGCTGAGTGGCCTAAACCCTGGGCAGGATGTGATTCTCTACACTGAGCTGGTGGGCAGCTGTTCATTTCCCTGTGTCAGTATTAAGCAGGGAGCGGAGGAGAGCTGAACCTGAGCCGGAGCTCGGCACTGTAGGGCGGCACCTTTACTGGAGCAGAAGCGACGAGGTACCGGAATGGTCTGAGGAGGTTGGTGATGAAGGATGTGCAGAGCTCTCTAACTGCTGCTTCTCCCTCCACCAGGAGCCAGTTGGAGCTGTGGTGAGCACTGTGGTCCAGGAGAAGAGCGTCCTGGGAGAAGGAATTTAGCAGAATCACAGTGAAGGAGGGCAGAGTGCGGGCCACTCTCTTCATACTGCCCAGTGAGTGTCCCCAGAACAGGGGATCAGGGTCCCTGGGTGTGACATGGAGGATCCCGGGTGTGAAAGAGAATTGGGGTCACCAGGTGTGCCATGGGGAATTGGAGTCATAAAGGTATGACATGGGGGATAGGGGGTCACGAGTGTAACGGGTTCGGGGTCACCAGGTGTGCAATGAGGAATTGTGACCCCTTGGTATGCCATGGGGGGGTTGAGGTCCACAGGTGTGACATGGAGGAACATCATGGTCCGCAGGTGTGACATGGAGGAACATCAGGGTCCCCAGGTGTGACATGGAGGAACATCAGGGTCTCCGGGTATGACATGGAGGAGCATCAGGTGCCCCTGATGTGACATAGAGGAACATTGGGGTCACTGGGTATGACAGCACGACATGGAGGAACACAGGGGTCCCTGGGTGTGACATGGAGGAACATCGGGGTCAGTGTGTATGACAGTATGACGTGGAGGAATATTGGGGTCCCAGAATGTGACATGGGAAAACATTAGGGTCCCTGGGTGTGACATAGGGGGACATCAAGGTCCCCGGGTGTGACATGGAGGAATATGGGGGTCACTGGGTATGAAAGAATTACATGGAGGAACCATCAGATCAGAGTCACTGAATATGACATAGAGGAGTTTTTAAACCCTTCCCTTTTTGTTTTATTTTTTTTTGGGGGGGGGAGGGGGTGCGAGTAGCTGGTCTTGCCTAGGGCGTAAAATAGCCTAGCCAGTGTAAAACAAAAGGCACCTTGGCAATGTCTTTGCACTAGAGGCCAGAATCTCTTCTCTCCCAATGGAAGTATGGCAGCTCTGATGCGGTTCTGTCCTCTATAAGCCTTTACAAAGATGCCATAGTCAGCTCCCAAAAAGTATTTACTTTCATTAAACTGTGACCATCTGCCAGCTGGACCAAACTGGCAATTTCTATGCTTGGCTACCAAAGATATTTCCCATGCTCTTTATTCCTAATGTCCCTGTGTCCCTTTAAAATTTTATATATGTTTGTACATAACTGTAGACATTTCTAGGGGGAAAAAAAAAAATCCAAGTAGCAGTCACTGTTCTCAATCATTGTAATAATTTTTTTTCCAAGCGTTTTATTTAGCGTCACGTTCCCGTTTTATTAGACACAGATTTTATGCCAATGGCGATTTCCTTGCCAGCATGTTAAACCCTTGTTGACACAGCCTGGCAGCACATGGCCCCTTCCCAGGGTCTAACTACGGATTCAAGATAGTAGAAAACTGGCTTGCTTCTTGCAAAGTGAAGGCGATGAGTGAGCAACATTGTAATCCACTAAACATTCAAGATTTACCAAGCTTTTTTTCCCCCATTTAGCATATGAGGTGGAACAGCATAACTCCCCCCCCCCCCCCGTATACCATGAACACTAGTGCTAAAGCCAGTTGTATCCCTGCCAATCAACTTTTCAACATGAATCCGTTAGCAACTTTAAAGCTACTACTTTCTCGCAGCTGTTCTAATTTTTACGCAACGATTCAAGCTGACCGGTTACACCAATGATGGATTTTTAAAGGCCAGATGGATCACACTAGAAAAGCCATATGGATCCAAGCATGGCAGAAGCCTAGACGATGTCCACAGGCTTGTCTTGATTTGTTTTATCATTGGGGTATGAATACAGCTCACTGAATGCAGGGATTTTCCATAGAACAGATTAGAGATGGAAACCCCCTAAAAGAAACATGCATTCAATCACATTCTCAGATGCCCATGAAATAGGAGTTTAGCAGAACTGATGATATTAGAGACCAGACATGTGTAAGTATGGGTCATCAGCAGAACTAAGTGTAAAAAATCTGACAGTTTTGAGAATTTGGACAATCTGCAAGAATTTCAATGAAGAGTTTAGTTCCACTTTAATGTATGGAATTTCCAGTGTGAATAGTGCTGTGCACAGTGAGATAGCTCATAAGAATCACCACTTTCTGCCTGGTCTGTCCAGACCCAGCAAAATTTGCTCACCAACACTCATTCCATCAGATTTCAGTTTTTTTTCTATTTAAACCTTCTGATAGTCACCGTGTGGGGACCTCAGTGTGGACCACTCGGGCCCCATGTTTGGGGGCGTCTGTTAACACCTCCTACCTATGGCAAAAGTGAATTTTGCCTTTATATTTATACGGCTGTATTATGTACTGCTCATCTTGAATTAAATTAAAAATTTGTGATCTTCTCGCCATAATACCCCTAAAGAAAAGGATTGAACTCTTCCTGAAACCCGTCGGGGAAGTAGAGAAGACAATATCTATATATGAATATTGCTAAAATAATTCAGCCGTTCTTTTTGGATGACCCATTTTTAACTATTTGTATTGTTATTTTCAAAGTTTATATGGATGTAATCAAAACTATATAATACAAACTCCGTGATTTTCTAAGTTGCCCATAAAGTCCCATAGAGTACTTGGTGTAAATATTTTTTCCTTAATTTTGTATAGGGATGTTGGCAACATCTTATTTCACACTCTCTGGTATTTTTTGATATTTTTTACCTGCACAGCCTCATTTCATTGTTCAGCTTGTGTGCGCCAACAAGGTATAAATATTATGGACCGCTATACATTTATAAAAAATCTAACTGATCCACTCCCGATGCTGTCTACACCTTTTAACTTCGCTCAGCAATGGACTCAGTAAATGAACCTAGGCCTACACTCATTGGTTCTCCAGTCTTTTTAGCCAGCAGGATTTCACTGTATTTTCCATGTGTGGTCTATTCTCCATAGGCACTAATGGAAAATTTGTACCTCTAAAGACTTGCTGCCCTACTGGTTGAGAAGACGACTAGAATGCCACCCAACATAGGATTCATCTTGTAGATTTGGTCTCCAATTAATTTAAGATAGCATTTGAGGGAAGAAGGGATTGGTTAGGAATAAGTTATTAAAATGTATAGTTATGCTTTATATTCCACGGAATTGTAGGAGCTCAAATCGATTCATAATGAATTTCAAGACTTATGGTGGAGTAGGTGAACTAAAAGGTGTTTGATCTCAAGGGCTCAATCACGTAGTGCTGCCTCATTCTTATGGCGAGGTTGTCCACCATTGCGACACATCATGAACAGCCTCTATAGGAATTAATAAATATTTTCCATGCATGTAAAGGAGAAAAAAGTTGCTCGCATGGGAGATCTTGGTGGCTGTGCAGGCTCCCAGTTGGACTCTATAAAGTGGTAGTAAAATCATTATTATTTAAAATCCGCTGACAGGTAGGGTTTTATAACAGAAGATACCCCAGTGGCATTTTCTGTCATAATTGTCCCCCCTGCCTGTCAGCGGGTAATACGATCAGAACCGCACATACGCAGCTCAAATCAGATCACATTTGCAGCCCGCTGTGTGCCACAGCAATGTCACTCCTGTGCGCAGAAGTGTTGTCACTGCAGCATGCCCATTCAATTGTCCGAAGATACGAAACCCTGAAAGAACACAGGGTGAAGCAGTGATGTTTTGGGGCTGTCGCTGGGCAACATGGACTTTCAACTCCCTCCATAGGTTTTCTATGGGGTTGAGATCTGGAGACTGGCTAGGCCACTCCAGGACCTTGAAATGCTTCTTACAAAGCCACCGTTGCCCGGGTGGGTGTTTGGGATCATTGTCCCAGCCACTTTTCATCTTCAATGCCCTTGCTGATGGAAGGAAGTTTTCACTCAAAATCTCACGATACATGGCCTCATTCATTCTTTCCTTTGCACGGATCAGTCATCCTGGTCCCTTTACAGAAAAACAGCCCCAAAGCATGATGTTTCCACCCCCATGCTTCACAGTTGGTATGGTGTTCTTTGGATGCAACTCAGCATTCTTTCTCCTCAACACACGACAAGTTTTTTTTACCAAAAAGTTCTATTTTGGTTTCATCTGACCATATGACATTTTATCCAGTCCTCTTTTGGATCATCCAAATGCTCTCTAGCCAACTTCAGAAGGGCCCGGACATGTACTGGCTTAAGCAGGGGGACACGTCTGACACTTTGAGTCCCTGGCGGCATAGTGTGTTAATGATGGTAGCCTTTGTTACTTTGGTCCCAGCTCTCTGCAGGTCATTCACTAGGTCCCCCCCCGGTTTTGGGATTTTTGCTCATCGTTCCTGTGATCATTTTGACCGCACGGGGTGAGATCTTGCGTGGAGCCCCAGATCGAGGGAGATTATCAGTGGTCTTGTATGCCTTCCATTTTCTAATAATTGCTCCCACAGTTGATTTCTTCACACCAAGCTGCTTCTCTGCTTCTTCCCAGCCTGGTGCAGGTCTACAATTTTGTTTCTGGTGTCCTTCGACAGCTCTTTGGTCTTGGCCATAGTGGAGTTTGGAGTGTGACTGTTTGAGGTGTCTTTTATACTGATAACAAGTTCAAACATGTGCCAATAATACAGGTAACAAGTGGAGGACAGAGGAGCCTTTTAAAGAAGTTACAGATCTGTGAGAGACAGAAAACTCGCTTCTTTGTAGGTGACCAAATACTTATTTTACCAAGGAATTTACCAATTAATTCATTAGAAATCCTACAATGTGATTTCCTGGATTCTTTCCCCCCATTCTGTCTCTCATAGTTGAAGTGTACCTATGATGAAAATTACAAGCCTCTCTCTCATCTTTTTAAGTGGGAGAACTTGCTCAATTGGTGGCTGACTAAATAATTTTTTGCCCAACTGTATGTGCTTATTAGAAATGCAAGGATGTGCTTCCAGCTTCGTAGCATTGCACAGTCATTTCTGGGAATAAATGGAAAATTGTGAACACCCATGTGATCAGATTCTGATGTGGACCAAAAAAAGGGTCCAGCGTGACTTTTGTCCGAATGCGATGCAAATTCAGCCATGCAATCTGCATGGCTGAATTCGCATTTCACAGACATCACATGTGATTTGCCTAGCAGTGCGGGGCGAATCACACGTGATGTCTCACATCGCATGTGAGAGAACCGGCACGGACTCCATTAAACTGATTAAAGCCATGGTGAAAACACAACTTAGTGACCCTAATGGAAAATCATAAAAATCGTAAATACAATTTTGGTCTTTTAAATTAACAGTTTAGATTGATGGCCTTTCCATAATTCTGTCATTACGTAGAACTGTCCACTGAAAAGAAAACAGACATTAGTCAAAGAACCCAGAGAATAAAGAGCAAAAGAAAGCATGGTTAGCACTTACAATAAGAATACTGAGCGGTATCACTATGGCCGCTAACAACTGATAAGAAATTGTGTCTTCTTTGTACGGGTAGCGGATGGAATCATCGTTACAGAAAAATCCACGCTGGAAAGAGCTATGCTTCAAATTGAGAATTGCAAAAGGCAATCCAGCTAGCAAAAAGGAAGAGAGATATGCGTTAATACTGGCAGGGAGCAATGGCACAACACAATGAAACATCGAGGTAATGAGAAATGATTAGCTGGGCAAGAAGTAGAGAAAGTGGGAAGCAAAAAACAGGAAACACTAGAATAAAAGGACTGTATTGTGGTGCATGCTTCACTTATATGAGAGAATGGAAATCCCAGACGGATTTATAATGCAGCAAGAGGAAGGATTAGGATGAAGAATAAATATTACTACATGCAGTCATTATTTCCCATATTTATGACGGTAACAAATAAACCATAGTCAATATAGCGAACCTGACCTTGGCCTAAAACATTTAAAACGGATAGGTGAACGATAGGCAGACAAGCCTAATTTCAACTTGGGCACAAGTTGAGGCCCTTTTTAAAAATCAAAGAAATTTCACGGGGATCAAATTTAGCACTAACGCAGGTACTTGCAAGCACTACAAGGTTCTTTTACTTTAGCAAAATATAGCAACAGTTTAGACTGGGGGGTCGGAAACCCCAATCAATTGCACCAGAGGAGTGACCCTGCTGTGCCAGTTCCCACTTAGACTTGGCATCTCACTTTCTGCCTCTTGCTGCTCAGTTCTACTAAGCGGCTCTTCCTTACCCACTGAACTCCCCCAGCATCGCCTCCTGCAGCCACTAGATGGCAGTGCCTGGAGTGCAATAGGTTAGTGCAGCTAGTCACACACAGGGGTCAAACTGGCGGCCCTCCAGCTGTTGCGGGACTAAAAGTCCCATGAGGCACTGCAAGGCTGATAGTTACGAGCATGACGCCCACAGGCATGATGGGACTTGTAGTTCCGAAACAGCTGGAGGGCCGCAAATTTGACATCCCTGAGTTTGCTGCTAGTGGAAGAACTGCAGTGCAACAAAAGATGTAAGGAAAATGAACTCCCTGTAAAAGAATGGTTTTCAATCAGTGGGACGGATTAGTGACAGCTAATTTTAGGACATTTGGTACCCAACATTTGTAATCACTCATAGCCAGTTCTGAGAAAAAAAATAGCAAACTTGTTCTACCAAACACTTATGACCCATGTACTCTGCATCACATACTACCATCCCTGGGAACTGTTATTTACCACTGACCCCATGTATTCTGTGTTACATACTACTGACCTCTGAACTACTTAGTCCTAACCCCTGCATTACATAATCTTGACCTCTGACCTCTACATTACATACTACAGACTTCTGAACACTGTGTTACTTACTCTTGACCCCCTGCACTGTCCTTAGCAAAATGTATACTGCATTGGCAGGGTGAAGCAAACCCAGCCAGCCAAGCCGAACTGAACCCAGCCCAGGCAGAGCTTAGCCTAGCCAGCCAGGCCAAAACCCAGCCAGGAATAATACAGGACCAGACAGAAACACCATATGGACTCCTGTATCAGATTCGGGAAAATGAATTACTCTCCAGACGTGAAAAAAAAAAAATTCTCACAAAAGTTAAAAAGGTAAAATAAGACATTTGTATTATTATCCTTTTTTATTTTTCTGCATACCTTCCTTGCTTTTAGATGGATCTTGCTAGGTTATTTCTTTACAAAAAAAAAAAAAAAAGGTTTGATCCTTGCTAGAAGTAATAAAATATAAGTTTTTGCTTTCCAGCAATGTTCTTAAAATTGCACACTGAGCCACAAATTTCCAGAAAGCGCATTTTCGGCATGCACAGACGTTACATCATCCTGGGCCAGCCAATCAGGATGGCTGAAGACACCAAAACCAGGAGGAAACCGGCAAACATGACCGCAGTGGCAATGGACCAAAAGCTTACAATTACTAAAAGGGACAGCGTTGGCAGCAAAGTCAGCTATATAAATGCACACTTGCATAATATTATGGCATAAACCCACCCACCACAATGCAGACTTTAGTACTGCTTTAAATCTTTCCAAGCAAAAAGAAAAATCCACAATGGAGGTAAAAGGGAGATGTAGGCACATCTCTCTCTCTCCAAAAGGACACAACAGGAAGGGAGAGGAAATTCCAGTTGTTATCTCCTGTTCTGGCGACATCTGTGAAATTTTGGTACTCTCATTATTCTCTAGTCTAGGTGACACTCCTCACCAGGATATATATATAGATTGTGAGCCTCCCTAGAAAAAACAGACATCAACCCTTTATTACTTTTTAGATACTTTATTGAGTATATAAATCCTAAGGCTCTGTTCACACCATGCAGGTGTGACAGTGTTTTTGCGCATTCCCATACGTTGCGCTTAGAGCAGCCCATTCATTTTAATGGGTTTCCCAACTCACGAGTCCCAGACTCTTTTTAAAAATGAAACTGCACCAAAATGCATGGTACTTTGTTACCATGCGTTTGGGCATAAATTAATGTGCAAATTAGCAAAATGCGCAGGGATGCCAATAAGAATTAATGGCACAGCTGTGTATCTGCTAAAGGGCTGCGCATTTTTTGTGTGTTGCAAGAAAGCACATGATTTTGCACACGTTCCCGCAATGCAAAAGTATGAACGTAGCCTAACAATGAATTGATCTTTATTGCTTCCGTTTGATCTATTAACAATACCAGTCTGTTCCTGACTCTGCTGACTGTCTTCCTTGTCCCAAGCTCCCTTTGTGAATGACGGTACACATTCATTTATGTTATAAAGAAGGGTGGTGGTCTGTAGTCCACAGAGACAGCTAGGCACAACAATGCCCTACACCACTGTTCCTCCATAAATACCACACCAGTCAGTGAGTGTGATATTCACCCTAGGACTGGAATTTTGTTACTGGCAGGATCACCAGGTGAAAAAAAAAAAAGAACCAATGCAGCCAACACATCTGAGCATTGTGAAGCCACAAAAGTTTTCATATTTACATAGTTACATAGTTACATAGTAGGTGAGGTTGAATAAAGACAATAGTCCATCCAGTTCAACCTGTGTAGGCATGTGTGGCTGTAATCATCTCCCATACCCCTGAATGTTCTGATCCTTGAGATGTAAGTCTAAGAGTCTTTTGAAAGCCACCATACTACCCGCAGAAACCACCTCTTGTGGTAGAGAATTCCACAATCTTGTTGCCCTAACAGTAAAGAACCCCCCGCGTTGCCTGAGGTTAAAACGCTTCTCCTCTAATCGCATTGTATGCCCTCGAGTCCTCATGCAATCCCTTCGAATGAACAGCTTTTTTTCTAAGCTGGGATCCCCATTAAGATATTTATAAATTGCTATCATGTCCCCCCTCAGACGTCTCTTCTCCAGGGAGAATAAATCGAGCGATTGTAGACGCTCTTCATAGTCAAGGTCCTCCAATCCCCTAATTAGTTTAGTTGCCCTTCTCTGGACTCTCTCCAGCTCCAACACATCCCTCCTGAGGACTGGCGACCAGAACTGGACGGAATACTCCAGATGCGGTCGGACCAGAGTTTTATAAAGTGGAAGGATTATAGTCTTATCTCTGGAATGCATCCCTTTCTTTATGCATGCTAATATTCTGTTGGCTTTGGAAGCTGCCGCTTGACATTGCATGCTGTTTCCTAATCTATCATCAACCAATACTCCCAGATCCTTCTCCATTTTTGATTCCCCCAAGGGCTCCCCTCCTAACGTGTATTGTGATTTTATGTTTTTAGTCCCCAAGTGCAAAACCTTACACTTCTCCACGTTAAACCTCATTTGCCATGTCGTTGCCCACTCTGTTATTTTGTCCAGGTCATTCTGCAGGATATCTGCTTCATGTTGTGAAGTTATTGCCCTGCCCAATTTTGTGTCATCTGCAAAAACTGATATCGAACTACTGATCCCGACCTCAATGTTGTTTATGAATAAATTGAACAAGGTTGGTCCCAGGACTGAGCCTTGGGGGACCCCGCTTACCACCTCAGACCAGTCTGAGTATGCGCTGTTTATTACTACCCTTTGGACCCGCCTTTTTAGCCAGTTCTGTATCCAAGAGCAAACCCTGCTATCGATACCTGCAGACCTTATTTTATAAATTAAGCGCTTGTGGGGAACTGTATCAAACGCCTTAGCGAAATCCAAGTACACCACATCCACATTTGCTCTGAGATTTAAACATGCTTTACATCAAATTACTTTATTAGAGTCTGGAGACATCAAGGGTTTCTGTACATAGAGCCTGGAAACCACCCAGTCAAGATCCAATGCTTTCAAGAGCATTCAGAAAACAAAAAGATTAATTGTAAAGCTACACTTGATGTGTTTGCTAGACACCTATGTACATATGTGTTTAATCAGCACTAGGTAATTGTATATTTTGTTTGGTTTTCACAATGGAATCGTACCACACTTCATACATTCACATCTGCCACCGTCAGATGCCACACAAATTTTAAATACCAGAGATGGAATATTCAGGCTTGAATACAGAGATAAACATGTATACTGCCTTCACCAAGCTCTCCAATGGAAAATTTGCTGTGGGCATTGCAGCTGTGCTTTTCCTTCATAAAGCAGAATCCTTGCCAACTTTGTAATCCCCAAGGACCAAGGCTGAAAACAATTCACTAGAGGATTACAGAGGAAGGATCATTGTTATTTGAAAGTTTTATTATCATTCCCAACCAGTAGATGACTGAGAAACCTTAGGCCTAGGGGGTAAACACAACCAACTGGCATGGTAGGGACATATTTCTGTGAGATAAAGAAAAGTACCATACAAAATGTGCCATGGTGTCATAGTAATTGGTTGGCATGGTGAAAGGGGACGGTTTCTAAAAGATATTGGTTCATTCAACACACGGTTTCCCATTTTTCGGCATTGGCTTGCCTTGGGTTTCTTAGTATTTGGTCACGACATCTAAAATCCATAAAAGTCCATGCTGATAGACCTCCCCTTGCTTAAATCACAGACATGAGCAGGAAGCTGGAAATATAGAATGCAAATGTCCCCCTGCCCCTGGCCCAGTCCTCTTATTTTCCCAACTTAACCAGATAAATCATCTTTTTAATACGATAAAGCAGATTACAGACATCAAAGAACCCTAGGCAACAAAAGCCACTATTCTTTTTTGACAGGGCCTGCAGCTTACTCACATATTTGCAAATATGTGCAAACTAAAGCCCTGTTCTTAATGAATATTGTTAGACAGGTCAATTAGGTTGGTCACTGGCTGGTCGGTAAGTTTGAGCTTGGAAATCACTTTGTATTTGTTTGACATGCGTCGCCCTTCCAGGGCTCCTTGCTGTAAACACCAGTTATAGGTGGGGGCAGTGGCCACTTGTTTGTAGAATGCAAAAGTCCCTCTGTCCCTAGCCAGTGGTGTTTTAAGGTTTTGTGCTGCCCTAGGCCTGACTAAGTTTGTGCACCCCCTAATTTAAATATGACCCACCCCTTCCTGTAAAGGACACACCCCTTCCGGTTTATGACCCGCCCTGTCATCTGTACACCACAGACCACAACCACAGTGTATCGGTGCCCATCAGCATAGCCTTATCAGTTCCCATAAGTTCAGCTTCATCAGTGCCACCTCATTACTGCCCATCAGTGCAGCCTCATAAGTGCAGCATATCAGTGTGCCCTAATCAGTGGCCATCAGTACAGCCCCATCAGTGCAGCCTATCATACCGGCAGGTAGCAGTGTGACTGCTTTATGGGGGTGCCAAACTGATTTACCTCCTGGACCCTGCCCTCTGGCCCAATTCGCCCCATAATACTGACACTAAACTAAAAGTGTAGCGCAAGCCGGCGGGGACCCTTTTCGTGTGGAAGCCGGGTGGAGGCTAGTTTTTTTCAAGTGGTGTGCAGCTTTTTTGCTGCCCCCCTGCAAAGTGCCACCCTAGACCTGGGCTTTATTGGCCTAGGCCAAGATACAGCACTGTCCCTAGCCCAGTCCTCCTCTGCTCCCAACTTAACCAGATAAATCATCTTTTAATATGACCTACCGGACTACAGACGTTAAAGAACCACTTTTCTTTCAATCACTTGTAAACTTGAGGACTTTAAAGCTCAATTTCTTATATACACATTGTTGATTAATGAGCCATCAACATTTGCAAAAAACAAATGGCTCGGCACCAGAGAGTCCAAAGGTTCTCGATGAGGATCGTGTGATGGTCTAAGAAATGTCAACGGCAGATTTAATTAATAGTCACAAACGCCTGGAGAGGAGAAGGTCACACGCCCATCCTATTATTAGCTCCCTCCAAAATCCATCCTGCCTCTCTCACAGAAGGGTGTAGCAGAAGAGACTTTTCACACACTAAACCAACAACTAAAAACCTCGCAATTTAAAAAAAGGTCAGATTAAGCCCAGGGAGAAAATATAAAAGTTGCACTTAATCATAAAATGGGGAACAAAGACTCACAATGCCGTGAGAATATGACCACCCAATTAGATACATTCCCTTTTTTAATGTGTGTTTTTTTTTAAAGTCCAATAATAGGCAAAATTTTACGTTTACATTTTGACTACAATTGGGAAGTGGTTATACTTCTGTCCAGTTTCCATTTCTTTAGAGGGATTTTGCCTCACTTCCTGTTTCTGTGACACGACGACCTCTCCTATTATTTATTGTCCTAGGGAACAAAACACACATACCGTAATACTAACCTGACAGGCATTTTAATCCTCACCCATTTTCTTGCATTGTCTCCACTGGAGACATTTCCTATCATTGCTTATCCCCATAGAAAGTGAAGACATAGATGGATCGAATCTCAGCTGGTTCAGCCAAGATTGGATCCATTCTTGGGCAGGCTGGTTGTACTGAAGTTGATCGATTGACCTCAGTATAGCCAGCCTCTCTGATTTTTTACATGTGATTACTACTGGCGGCTGTAGCTGCCAGCAGTGACCATTGTGTTCTGCCAGCAGGGAAGGCTCCCCATGCTCCCTGCTGGCAGAACACAATAGCACTGCAGAAAAGATTCTGCCATCAACACAGTCAGTGATCAAGCAATTTTATTTCCTTCCACTAGTGGTGGGAGATTAGAAAATTGCATAATCTATGGCAGGGGTCTTCAAACAATGGCCCTCCAGTTGTTCAGGAACTATAATTCCCATCATGCCTTGTCATGTCTGTGAATGTCAGAGTTTTACAATGCCTCATGGGACGTGTAGTTCTGCAACAGCTGGAGGGCCGTAGTTTGAGCATCACTGATCTATGGGCTACTTTAGGGAAGATGTTTCCAATTAAGTCACAGACCACAAAAATAAATAAATAAAAATAAATATATATATAATATATTACATCCTTTCCTTTGCATTCGTATGTGTTGCATGTAGGACAGACCATTTATTTCAATTGGGTGCCTTACGTGCAAGAAATGTGGAAAAGTTGCCCCTTACTCTTTTTCCAAAGCTGCGCCGCACCAAACGACTGTGACATCATGGGGTTTGGTGCATGTGAAACACTCACATTTTCAGATGCATGGGGGTGCCAATACAATTGCAATTGCTAAAGGGCAATGCATTTCTGTGCATGTAGGAAAAGCACATGATTTTGCCACATGTTCCCAACACACAAAAATGGGAACCTAGCCAACATCCCAAAAAAAAAAAAAAAATTCCAGCTTTATTTGAAGTTGTGCTACAAACACAAACAAGAGTCATATTTTGCAATAAACAATCAACAAGAAAGTTAAAGCTAAACTGCACGTATGATCTGTAATGCCTAGTTACATTGGTCCAGCTTGGCACATATCTCATACATATTTCATGCCTGATGATAGCGGACAAACCGCGTAGAATTCGGCCCCACTACAGTGAAAGCTGCAATCTTCCAGGTCTTGTGCCATGTGGCTTCCCCACTGCACCCCAACCATTGGGGGACTCACTTGGCCCTGCTGCCATTCTCAGAGCCCCATGTATATTTTTTCAATACAAGGCGTTCTCTAATTGGATGAGGTGAAGATTGTGAGGTCACCATCCCTCAACCAAAAAATACTTTGTGCTCTTTAAAAAAATAAAAAATACAAGGTGCGGAGCAAGTGACCCCTGGTGACCAGTGTGCACAATGAAAGCCACCTGGCACAGGAATGGAAGATTGCGTCTATTGGGGCTTTTTCACGCCACAAAAAAGCACTCCAGAGCCGTTTCAGATGTGTTTCTGCATGCGCATTTTTAACATGTTTCTGTCTCCATTCAGTGCTTTTTTGATGCATTTCCAGATGCTTTTTTCTTTCTTCACTGTACTCGGGTCTGGTGCATTTATGATGCACTTTTGATGCATTCCAGTGCATTCTGCTGCATTTTTATGTGTTCTACCATGTTCTAGTACAGTCTAATGCAGGAAAAATGCAGCATGTTCTACTTTTTTTTTAATCTGGAACTGGAACGCCCTAAAACTGACCGCACTGGTGTGAACTATGCTATAGGAAACCATCTCTGCAATCCCTAGACTGGCTCCCGATTGCCCAGCGAATTAAATTCAAAATACTAACCATAACATACAAAGCCATTCACAACTCTGCCCCGAGCTACATCACCAATCTTGTCTCCAAATATCACCCAAACTGTCCTATCAAGACTTCCTACTCTCAAGCTCCCTTGTCTTCTCCTCCCATGCTTGTCTCCAGGATTTCTCCAGGGCCTCTCCCATCCTCTGGAACGCTCTACCTCAACCTGTACGGCTATCTCCTACTCTAGCTGCTTTCAGGCGATCCCTGAAAACTCATCTCTTCTGGGAAGCCTATCACACCGCCAACTAATCTGCCATCAAGTCATTCCCTACTTTTACAACCTCTTGTACCACCTGCCCCACCCCATTAGATTGTAAGCTCTTTTGAGCAGGGCCCTCTTAATCCTCTTGTATTTCATTGTATTGTAACTGTATTGTCTCCCTCTAACATTGTAAAGCACTGCGAAAACTGCTGGCGCTATAGAAATCCTGAATAATAAAACCTACTTTCCATGCATTTTTGATGCAGAATAATAACGCACTGGACTGCATGTGGTGTGAACTGGCCCTCACTGTAGTAGTAGCACCAACTACTATAGTGATTGTCAGCTTCCACAGAGGCCCCTCAGGTATGAGATATGTATACTTACATATGAACCTTCATTCTAGAACAGTTTAATATAATCCTAAACTCCATTAAACTGCTAAATACAAGGGAGAAATGCATAGATTTTAAAATGTCTAATCTGCCCAAAAAAAAAAAAAAACTATAAGCCAATTCTGTTAAGCCAATTTTACAATCTAGGCACCCCTGCCTGGCAGAATCAATAAATCAGTGACCTCACTTTTCTCTTCTGCAGTTAAGCAATATTTTTTATACATATTTTGCCTTTGTTATATTAAATTAATTAATGGTGTAGAATATATACAATGTAAAAAAATTAAAATATTCCTGTGTTCACGTGAATTTCCTCTGGGTTCTCTAGTTTCCTCCCTCACAATACCAGCTGGTAGGTTGGTTGGCTCCTGTGTAAATAGACGCTAGTATGTGTATACAAATTGGATAATGCACAGGTTATCATATTCTGCATGCCAGTCCCAAGTCGAGCGATGGGGGGGAGGGGGGGTATTTTAGGGACCTGGCGACCTACCTTGCAAATAATAGAATCTATAGAAAAAGGCTTTTAATTCTATCAGACATGGCGCCCATAGAATCGCTAAGAGTTGGGTATGACTGAACAGATATATACAGACAATACCAGTATACATTTGCTCCAACAGATGATGCCAGTTACTAGAATCACTATATATACTCCTCTACTTCTAAATAAGCTACACATGTAGACAACATCCAGGAATAAAAACTCTCTAGAAAATTTCCGATACACACACCTTGTTGTTGGCGTTGATTACAGCTTTCAAAATAAATCCGAAATATTTAGCACTTGGCTAGAGGAGCTAGAACAACAAACGGCAAGGCCAAAAGGAGAAGAAAAAAACTCCCTTTTCCCGTCAGGTCTAAAAGCAGAGAGTGGATTTTTATAGTATTTCCTCTACACTTCCTAAATGACAGCTGGAAAAAAAACCTTCAGATTTATGAAGTCAGCGAAGAATGCCAGAAGACTAGGCTGAGACTGCCCTGGAAACAAGAGAACGACAAAGAACAATCTCAGATCATAATTTTCATCAGCGACCACCAGGTGACGGCCATTAATCCACTGTTACTTCCTTTTGCTGTAAAAATAAAAGTTAGGTTTACTTTGAACTTTGTTCAGCAACCCATGACTACGCCGAAAATGTGGAACTGCAAGAATGACATCCCCAGATTGGCCACCAAGACAAAGAGCCGAGTATAATAATATGAAGGGTCTTCTGCTGGACTCGTCCATTAGTGAGCAGACTCCGAATACAGGTTTGTAATCTCAGTTGAACCCGATGTGAATAAATTGACCCAGAGGGGTTGGATCGCCTTTTCACTGCCTGTTTTAACCCCCTAAATGTTGGATTACCACACCGTAACCGCATGCTTTGTGCGCAGTTGTGGGGCAGTTGTAGAGCAGCCCTATTCACTAGAATAGTTTGCATACAGCAGGCAGAGGGTGTGGGTCCTCGGACCTACCCTGAAGTCTAGGGGCAGGATGTGTGCCAATTAGGTGCCTTTCATATATGTCATACATATTTTGGCAGTGGATAAACCTAGTGGCCCTCTGCTTTGAAGGAATGTATAGGATTCCTTAAAAGATTAACCATGGGGTGACTGCACGTATTTCGCCTACACCGCATACTGTACCGCCATCTTCAGGCTATACCTTCTAAGCGAGGTGTAAGTTGAAACCAAGAATTTAGGATGGCATATATATAAGGATGGTATTATTATTATTATAATAATAATATTATACTTACCGTGTGTAGCGCTGCCCCCTAGAGGACTGCTGAAAATTGCACTTTCTGGATTCCCCTGGGTTACCCGTAGCAACTGATAGCAAATAAACAGCAATATAAGTCCGTGGCTCAGTCAATCAATCCAGGGAATGTTGTTTTTGTGTTTTTATTTGGAACTTGGATAGGAGAAGGGATGAGTGGGATACTACAACTATTAACTATTCACAGTCTTGAGGACAGCTAACTGTAGAATGCGGCAAGGCCGCTGCTTCACTCTGCCACTAAAGTGAAGATACTTAAAAGGTTCCTGCTTGGTTATTCTCTTCAGGGTTCTAACTTGGAACCCCTTTACTCTCAATGCCTGTGTGCTGACACCCATCCGCTGACTCTAGCCTCTGGAGTGGTCCCCTTTCTGGCAGACCCCTGGGCAAGTTGTTCTGTACTCACGGACACTGTTTTTCCAGAACCACCATTGCCTCCAACTCCACTAGTCAGCTTCCACTGGACCTCTGGCTTCAGCCACACTTTCTGGTTCACTAGGCCGACTGCCTGTGACCACCTTCCACAGCTTCAGAAGAGGAGACAGCCGTCACCCTCCTTCTGGAACTTGGCTTCCCGCCCAAAGTCACCCTACCACATGTATCCTTGGCTTTTATAGCATATCCCAGGATGCACCACTGTCTGTGCCAACCCACTGAGAGTCACAAAAGCCTGTATGTCACTGGCTGGGTTTCCTCCACTGTCCAACAGGCCTCCCTATTGGACACAGTGGGGACACTCCCTCAGCCCAGATGAATCACACATCAGACACACTAAACAGGCCAAACTAGTGATCATGCTCCCCTGATAAGCAGAGTGCAGCTATATTTTGCCTGCTGCTCTCCTGATAGGCAGGCAGAGCCAAAACCACTCTCCCTACCTAGCACCTATCCGTGCTACACGTGTATTTTTCTTTGGCTAGGCCATTACATTTTGCTTCCAAGATAAGGAGGTCCAGAGGAAACTGATAGATGCTAGTGTCTCCCGAAAGTGGGGAAGGATACCGGTCAAAACCAGATACCCGTTTCCCCCTCCCCCCTGAAAGGTGCTAAATGTGGCACTGGAAGGGGGGGGGGGGAGCAGATGAGGAAAGTTCCACTTTTGGGTGGAACGCCGCTTTAAGGCTACTAGATAACTATAAACACAACATATCATCATTTCGTTTTTTTGCATCTAAGGAATAAAATTACCGTATATACTCGAGTATAAGCCGAGTTTTTCAGCACATTTTTTTGTGCTGAAAACGTCCCCCTCGGCTTATACTCGAGTCAAGGAAAAAAAAAAAAAAAATTCCTGTCCGCTCCGACGGGTTTAAGGTTTAAAAATTGCACCGCCCGTTGCATACATGTCACTGCGCATGCGCCGCCGCCGCTCGTGTCATTTCGGCTATTCCCGGCGCCGCTCGGGAGAGGCCGGGAATAGCCGAAAGTATACGAGCGGCGGCGGCGCGTGCGCAATGACGTGTCGGCGCCGGGCGGCGCCATTTTTAAAATGAAGGCGCCTCGGGAACAGGTAAGTGAAACAGCTTCACTACCTGCCATTATGCAGGGCTGCGGTCACACTACAAGGGATGCAGTGCTGCGGGCATGGTCCACATGTACCATGCCCACAGCACTGCATCTCCTGTAGTATGCCCACAACCCCGGATACTCTTGTACCATGCCAGTACCCTGCATTCTCCTGCACCATGCCAGTCACCCTGCATTCTCCTGCACCATGCCAGTACCCTGCATTCTCCTGCACCATGCCAGTACCCTGCATTCTCCTGCACCATGCCAGTCACCCTGCATTCTCCTGCACCATGCCAGTCACCCTGCATTCTCCTGCACCATGCCAGTCACCCTGCATTCTCCTGCACCATGCCAGTCACCCTGCATTCTCACCCTAGGCTTATACTCGAGTCAATGATTTTTCCCATCTTTTTGTGGTAAAAGTAGGGGTCTCGGCTTATACTCGGGTCGGCTTATACTCGAGTATATACGGTAGGTCTGTAAAGGAGGGCAGTTCAACCTCTTAAAGTGGTTGTAAACCTAAAATAAGGCTTACCCTATAGGTGCTGTAAATATCTCTTAAACTTGCACTGTTTAGGAGATATTTACATTGCATGTAGCCGATGACGTCATCGGCGCATGCACTCTGAAGAAACGGCCGCCCGTGCCATTCCTTCAGAGCCCTGTGCCGTGACTGGCAGCTCCCGCGCGGGAGTGATGTCACGCGGCTCCGGCCAGTAATACAGCCGGAGTCCGCAGACCCAGAAGGAAGATGGATGTGGCCGGCAGCAGGGACAACGTGGGCTTCGTTGCAGGAAGTGTCAAATAATGTGTTAGTATGCGATGCATACTATCACATTATGCATTTTATATATATATATTTTTTTTTTTTTCAGCAGAGACCCCAGAGAATAAAATGGTGATCATTGCAAAACTTTTTGTCACACTGTATTTGCGCAGAAGTCTTTCAAACGCAGTTTTTTTGGAAAAAATAAACTTTAATGAATTAAAAAAAAAAACTAGACAGTAAAGATAGCCAAATTTTTTAGTAAAATGTAAAAGATGACGCTACGGCGTGAATCATGACCTTTATTCTAAGCAAAAAAATCATGATTCTCATTTTATCCAGAATCGTACAGCTCTAATGGACACGAGAGAAAACTGAAACCGATTTCTAGAACAGAGCGGGTTAATTGCTCGACATTTAAACTGTTATTTATTGTTACACAGGGAGAATGGTAATGCAATTACAGCCTTATCTTAGACCATAAAAGTTAATGAAACCAGCAGTAATTTCAATACAAAAAAGGACAAGTATCTCTTCCTGTGACGCCTTCAAGTTGCACAATGTGGACAATAGGCCGTAACTGGGAAAAGCTCCCTTCACTCCGGCTGCTCCTTCTCAGAGCTGGCAGCTGTGGAAGAGTTAGCATTCCAGCAGCCATTTTCAATCCATCAATTCTATTTTTACACGCTATGGACACAAAGAAGTAGATTTTCACCAGCTGATAATGAACACTGGAGAGGAGACCTTATACTCAACACAGAAAGGAAAGTAGAGGAATATTTTTCCTTTAAAGGCACCCTTTTCTCAGGTAGGACAATTCAGCCCTTAGGACTTCCCCCACTAGCCAAGTTCTTCTACTGCTGACCTTCTAAGCTGAATCTGGGCCGAAGAAAATACAAAGCAGTGTGCTCACTGTTCTAAACACTATGTGTGGAAAGACCACAATCGTGGCCTTAGAATGCCATTTGGCATGTGCACAGAGACTGTTCTGTTGAGGGCCCTTTCGGGAAGAGTGAGATCTTAACCCTTTAACAAGTACCAGAGCTTAGTATTCGGATTCCCTGACACAAGAGTGGAGGATAAAGTGTGTGTAAATCCTTGCATATACCATAGGCGTGCACATGGGGTGCACCAGGTGTGCCTGGGCACACCCTAATCACCCCATGCAGCGTAAATTCCCCCAGCTACCCAAGCCCCCCCCCCCACAGTGCTGCCGGCTTCTATCTGTCCCTCTATCAGGGGTCTGTTTAAACCCCTGATATTTCACTAAAGCCCCCCAATGGGGCACTTAAAGTTATAAAAAAACACTATAAAAGAAATAATAAAGACAAAAAACTACTGCTCTACTGACTGACACCATCCTCTGTCCTACTGACACCATCCACTGCCTTTGAGCTTTGGGGTGCACACCTAATGCAATAGGCTGCAACACCTATAGCATTTAGACAGGAAAGTGGCTGGCCTCAGAAGATACACAGAGTCAGAGTTGTTCCCAGGAGTTCTGCCGCAAATCAACATTGTGGCGGATGTATACCACCTAATGTTGTTCTCAAAGCACCCTAACAGTCAATACTGTCAGTGAGCGTTGATACACGATGCCTCCTCTGTAGTTCTGGCTCCTGTGAACTCAGAGGGAGACGCCGGGAGTAGTACAGAGATCGGGAAGTGAAGAAGTAGGGGACTGCCAATGGCAGCTCTGATCAGAGACTGTGAAAGGGAGCACAGAGCTCGAGCATATGGCTGGACAAGGAGGGGAGATCCAATGAGAAGTCTGTGTGAGGCAGCAGTGTGATGAAGAGGGGGGCAGAGAGTCGGAGCATTATGTGTATAAGACTGAAGTGTGATCCAGGGGGAGGGGGGCAGAGAGCCGGAGTATTGGGTGTATAAGGTGTGTAGAATTCATATTAGTGGTCCGTGGGATTTAAATCTAAGGCCTGTGAGGTCCAAAAAGGTTGGCGACCACTGCTATACAGGGATATGATTTGTTCATATTTCAGGTCTCAGGTTTACAACCACTTTAAAAAAAAGTATAGCCACGCAATAGGTAGTGAAAGGAAAACTTTACAAAGTAGGACAGTTGTCTCCAAAACAGGCAATCCCATTGGAAGAGACTGTAAATCTGAGATTTTGTCCCATTCTAGGTCTTGGGGACAATGGTCACCCTGACAAATAGTCAAGGTGAATCTCCTCAAAAGGGTCAAACACACAGCGATAAAAACTTGGCATCTGTTTTAATTCAACACTACTCTATTTGTGAATGAGAGAAACCCATAGATGCCTCTCCATGCTCATTATCCATGCCTCTAGCCACGCTCATTAGTATTACACTTGTACCCTGAGAGGTGGCACCTGATTGGTGGTCACTGTAAAGCTGACATTTTATGCCCGCCCCCCTTCATTTTCTTGAGCTGGCCGGTGTTGGTGTGGCCACCCAGAGTTTGAATACTGGGTGATTCACAGAAATCGGCTGAAGTTTGAGCCATGATTTGCTAGTCTGTGTAAAGTATATGTGAACCCTCACCTTGAAAAACAACCCATTCAGTCTAAAATAGAAATGTAAAGCATCTTTATTTAACAAGTGATCACATCAGCTCTGTTCTCAGCTACATAGGAGGAGGGTGTGGAGACGACAGCAAGGCGAGTCAGGAGGCAGCAGAAAAAGAGCAATACACATTGTTCCAGGGTAGGGAGGCGTGTCAGCACAAGTCTGACCACTGGAGGAGAGGCAGGCTGTGTTCCCAGCACAGCCAGAAAACTGACCACATTGGGAAGGTTGTGCTTCCTTGTCTAGTGTGGTCAATTTGAAATAGGAAAGGAAGCCGACTGGCAGGATCACCAGCTGTTTCACACAAAGGAAGAAATACAGAAAGAACAGGATACTTTTTAACAAAAGTACAAGCTACAACACGCGCATATGAGGAATTTAAAATCTTGGGGGGTAATAAAAACTTTTAGGAAAAATAAAGCTGATCGGCTACTATTAGTTAAACAAAATGTACCCTTTAGCACACGTTTCATATATCAGGCACTATATAATGGATAAAGCAAATGACACATAAATACAGAGTCTCCTTCAGCTCTGTACATAGAGCAGATGGCACGGTGCCTTTAACAGCATTCTGATGATCATGTAACACAATGACCAAAAAAGGTGAGACCTTATGAACGAGCGTTATTATTTAATCGTGCTCAGACAGCATAGATTCAAACACAGCCTGCCTACACAGAAGACATTGCGGACCATTTACATATTCATTTAGGACCTGACAAGCTTAGTAGGAAAACCTGTCTCAGCATGTATTTGCCAACCACAAACAGAAAGAGACGCAGGGTGAACTGCATAAGCTGGGCCTATACAAATGCTGCATTTGTTTGCTTTGTCTTAGGGAATGAGAATACTTCACATTTCCATTAAGGCCTCATGTACACTGCTGCTGATACTGGGCCCCTGAACTCTCCTCTATGTTATCTTATCTGTCCATGTACACTCAGTTTTTTTATAGTCCTTACATTAAGCCGGTTCACACTGGGGGCGACTGAAAGTCTCACCGACTTTGAGCCGCCCCGTGCAGCACGACTTCATCGCGGCTTGCAAACAACTTCTATAATAGAAGTCAATGCAAGCCGATCCGATGTCACCCCGAAGTAGTGCAGGAACTTTTTTCTAAGTCGGAGCGACTTGAGTCGTTCTGATTAGAATGGTTCCATGGCACAAAATGGAGCATGACTGGTTAGGCGACCAAGTCGCCTGACAAGTCGTGGCAGTGTGAACCGGAACTTAAAGGCATTACATTGAACGCAAAAAAAATGCGTCCAGGATGGAAAATTATAGGCATTCAAAATCCCAAATTGCTTGCAAACGTGTCTAAACGCAGTAGAAACATTTATATCAGTCTGTAATAGGAAAACAAGAGAGAGGGAGAGGGCGATTTGGGATCAGTAAAAACTGTTATTTGCAAAAACGCTTCTAAACGAAAACGCTGCTGAACGCCTGTAAACGTGGCACGTAAAAGTGGTCAAACTGACGTTTTTTAAGTTGCTCACTAGCTGTCAAGTTACAGCGTCCAGAAGAGGTTTTTAAACGTCCAGTGTACATGAGGCCTAAGACTCTGTACACACCTATGCGATGCTGCAAGTGAGTCTTGGTGCGTTGTGTTTAGGACAGTACATTTGTTTCAGTGGGCTACCCGATGTGTAAAAATCACACAAAAGAAGTGCATGATGCCCCCCCCCCCCTTTGTAACCATTGGTTTTGTGCAAGTTAGCAAGGTAGATTGGGGTACCATTAAGGATTCATTGAACCGCCGTGCTTTAGTGCCTTCCTGCATAGCACAAAATGTGAAGCTAGCTGAAAAAGGGACCCGCAGTGGCAGAGAGCTCCTGGCCTGGTCCTATACACTTGTTTTCTCTACAGACAAACAGGCTCCCATCTCACACACGTCCCATTGTTCAACACAAGAGTTCATTATGATCTCAAGTGATGTCATGGCATTCTGTACCGTATTGACAAGCGTCCTAAGCGACGCTCCAGGCCCACACTGAGAATGTGAACGACTTGTCGCCTTTTTTTTAAAGGATTTAATTCCATTACAAAAGAGGAAAACATAACTCATTCTTTCCCTTTTTCTTACATGAATGCTATTCGTCAGTAAATTGCACATACAAAATGAGAGAATTAAAACTTCATCCCCTAAAGATGACGGTAACCCAAGCTTTAGACAACACCCAATACAGATAACTGATTATTCCATCCAGCTGCAGAATACTCTGGTTATTGGCTAGTAGTCATTAAATGCCAACAATGAAGTTCTCTTATTTGGGACTTCTTTTGGTTATATCTGTTAAGTGAAAAAAACAAATTGCCTGTTGATTCTGTCCAAAATCTTATCAGTTGATAACGTCCTGTGCTCTCTGACTGGGCTGCATTTTTTCGATTACATTGATCCTAACTGAGGATTACAGAACCCCTCACTTTATGTAATGGATGAAATGGGAAAGGTTAATGTGGTGTAAACTCCTATGCATAATTTGTACCTATCATAAGACTTACCTATAGGTAGTGTAAATATCTCCTAAACGTGCACCATTTAGGATATATTTACTGTACATGAAGCCGGTGAGGTCACCAATGCATGCACTCTGAAGGAATGGGTACCCCTGCTGTTCCTTACAAGTCCTGTGCCTTAAACGGCAGCTCCCGCGAGCATGCGTGGGAGTGACATCATCACAGCTGCGGCCACTCACACAGCCAAGTCCGCCAACCCAGAAGGAAGACTGGGTGAAGATAGAAGCCTTCCCAGCGGTCAGCGGTGACAGCTTGCCGCTGAAAGGCTTTGTTTTAAAGGTAAGTTTCACATAACGTGCTAGCATGCAATGCATACTAGCACATTATGGATTTACCTTGCAGGTTCCAAAAAAAAAAAAACAGCCACTTTAAGCAGCATGTTTAACCCACTAAGTGTTGATAGAATGCAATAGCTCTGCAGGGGGGATTCCCCTAACAGTGGGGAATAACCCACGGTCAGAACACTATAATCAGTGTTGCCAGCCGGCACGGATCGAGCAAAATAAAAAAAAAAAAAACAACACGGGCTGGGACTAGAGAAGTCAATCAAAAGATCGACTTCTATACAACCAGCCTGCCTATAAATGAATTGAAATTCAGCCAGTTCATCAGGGAAAGGCTGAATTTTCAATCAAAGTATGGCCAGCATTCACGGACTGGCGTAAGTACTACCTGGCAGGACAGATGGTGTTTGCAAGGCATTGGTTACGGGCGGATATGGAGGACTCAGCTACGGTTCTGGAAGCTACCCACTTGGGGTCCTACGAGAGCCTGCGTCTGGCACTGTTCAGAGGTGTGGGTTCTGACCTGCCACTGACAGCCTCTATGAGGGCAACGATTAAGGCGTGGGGCCAGACTGTGAGGCTGACGTGTCCCAGTTACTTCGGGTTTTCTTCATCTGCCCCTTTGTGGATGAACCCCAAGTTCCCTCATTTCTATCGGCTACCGGACCCTATGGTGTGTGCCACTGTGGGGATCAAGACATTGGGGGACATTACCACCGAGGGAGACTTGATTACGTTTGATACCCTACGAACTCGCCATGACCTGCCCACGACTTATTTTTTCAGATACCTACAGCTACGTCACGCTTCTAGGAGTCAGTTTGCTGATTCCAAGATTGAGCCGGTGCCGTCGGACCTGGAGCTGATGCTGACTAACCCTGACCTTTGTAAAACATTATCTACTGTTTACAAAGACCTGTTCCGACTGACCCCACCAGGTATTGTTAGATGTAGGGAACACTGGACAGCAGAAATTCCTGACCTACAAGGTGAGGACTGGGATATGTGGATCGACCCCTTAAAAATTTTGTAGCGGCCAGGGATAGGCTTATTCAATTTAAGTTCCTTCATAGGGCGTACTATACACCTGCCTGGTTGGCCAGGATCTTCCCAACCGCCTCCGCTGAATGCTGGCGCTGTTCGGCTACTTCAGTGGATGCACATCATGTGTTCTGGGACTGTGCACCAGTTCAGCGTTACTGGTCAGAGGTGGTCTCCTGCCTTGGGAGGGTGCTGAGGACTTTGGTTCCGTTGACCCCGAGCGTCTGGGTTGGTTTCTACACTTTGTTTTATTGTGCCGCCCCACCTGTGTACGGAGGTTGGTAGTTTGTCATGTTTTGTCAATGTTTTCTTTCTTGTATTGTCTGTATTTTCTTGTTACAAATAATAATAAAAATAATTTTTCAAAAAAAAAAAAAAGTATGGCCAGCATTAGGGTGGAAATGCTGCTTCTGTCTAGATACAGTACAGCAAATGAGCACTTCTAATGATCGAACTGAAAGTATGTTAAGGGCTCATTCACATCACGTGCAGTGACCAGTGTTTTTATCGCACTGAATCCGCACAGCTCGCTGCAAGGGCACATAGAATTCAAATAATTTTGTATATGCCTCATTCACCCCACAATGTTTTGTATCTTTATGTTGCGGTATGTTGTGTAAAGGGGAAAGCCTTGTCAACTGCAATGTATTACATTTTTATTCTTAAAGCGGAGTTCCAGGCACAGAAGTCAATTTTCAATAAGCATACCCCCGGGACAGTCAGGGCTAGCACATTCCACAATGGCTAGCCTCTGATCTGTCCCGGTTCTCACTTACCTTTTAGAAGAAATACTTCCTTATAAAATTTCTTCCACAGTGTTTCCATCTCTCTTGTGGGCAGCTGAAGCCGGCGCGGTCCTCTTCTGTGTCTTCTTCCGCGTCTTCTTGTCCCAGAATGCGCCGCACCGGCCCCTCTCGTCACTTCCGGCGCGGCGCCGCATTCCTCCACAGCTTCTGGGCATGCCCAGAAGCTGTTTAACAGAGGAATGCGGCGTCGCCCGGAAATGACGAGCGGGGCCGGTGCCTTCGCATGGATTCCTGGGAGCTGTGACGTTCAGCTCCCAGGAATCATAGCGAGACAGGAAGTGACGGGGTGAGCCGCGGCTCCGAGGGAGGAAGTACTCTGAGGTGAGTATCTTCGATCTTCAATTGCAAGGTGAGTAAACAAAAAAAAAAAAAAAATAACTATCCAATTCCTTTTCAGGTGCGGCATATCTAGCGGAGGGGCACAAAAAAAAAAAATAGTTTTTGTGCCCGGAACTCCGCTTTAAGCAAGGTACACATTAAAGAAAATCCGATTTTCCTTGTTGTCTAACAGAAAATTGAAACCAAAAAAAAAGAAAATTCGTAAAAAAAATTCTTATACGACAAATGCTTTTTTTTTTTTGTGGTTTGGGTTTCCGATCATGCACAGTCTATCGTTTCTGATTTTTCTTGTACGAAAATGGTACACCAGTAAAACAAAAATCGTTAATTCTGTTCCCAATTGAGAACAATTTTGGAGCTGGTCCCTTCGGAAATTCATTCAGAAGGTCAGAATCGGCTGTAGAAAGTTGAACACACTATACGAAAACCGTACAAAAGTTCCTTGGACGAAAATTCTCATCTGATTTTCTTATAGTGTGTACAAGCCTTTAGGTTTAGAGATGCTACAAAGCTGGACTCTGGGTAAAATCAAGTTTCCCTTGCAGCTGGGCTCCCCCCTTTTAGTTTATTTGGCTTGGACCTACGAAATTAAGACATGCCAGAGTAGAGAAGCAGTCACACATAGGAACTAAAATGTCATTTTAGGTATATTGTAGGCCTCACTATGAACAGGTTTTTTTCCCTAGAAATCTTTTATCTTATTTTTTGTGATTTTTAGATACAAACAGTGCTTAGAGGCAATTTTCTTCAACAACCTCAAGCCAATGAGAAACTCCAAATTCCAAATGGTCCTGCCAAGTTTAAGTTTTATGCCCCGTACACACGTTCCGATAATCGTACGACTAATGTTTCGCAAATTGTTGCATGTTACAAAAATCAAAACCAACTCTGCGTACAAACCATCAGATTTTCTTCGTACGATTCACTGACCAAGTGTATTTTTCGTAGCTACGTATAGGAAGTGATGTCATATATGTCTGACCCCTGCCTCGTGCAACGTCATTTCACCATTTCCGATCATGCGTGGTATTTGTCGATCGATTTTTAGCGTACGCATACTGTATTGATGAAACGATTATCGTTCGATAAGCTGTCGTACGACAGAAGTTTTCCTGTTTGTCCCTTCAGATTTTGTTGGACCAACTGTCGTGATCGGCTGTCGAAAGCTGGGTACCAACGATCAGATTATCGTGAGATCAGGTCGAAAGCGAGTTTTGTCGTACGATTATCGGAACGTGTGTACGGGGCATTCGTTTGTAGTCACCAAATATACGGAATCTGCTAGGTAACTTGACAAAAGTCTGCCCTGCAAGCAAAAAAAATTTTGAGGAAGAAGGCTGGTTTCTTTCATTTTGAACTCTCCCTAGCTGAATGGATGGACGTGAGAAATGTCCTTAGCAACCAATACAACATAGATGGTGACGATCTCCTGATGAACCAGAATAAAGTCGCTATGTGGGTGGCCACGTGGGCCCCATCCCACTTGACATGCAGTTTAAAAATTGAATGAGCTGGATAGAAAATTTAAGCCAAACTGTGGCTGCCTCCAATCAGATACAATAAGCACAGAGCGAGATTCGTCAATCCATGCCGTATAGCCTGGATGGAAAAATCTGTTCCCATTTTTGTTCAGTCTGCAGGCTAAATGAAGAAAATCTAACAGTGTATGGCCAGCTTTAGGAACAGATACTACATCTTACATATTCTAAATGCATGCTAGGTCTCAGTGCTTTAATAAAGTGAATTACAAGTTTACCATGGCTTTTTTAGCACTACAAATGTAGGAAGATTATCATATTTCCATGTACAGTATATACGATGATGAATTATACAACAACCCATTTGTATTGTCATCTTCAGCATGAATCCATCCACTTTTGTCACCAAGCATTAAATACCTACTTACTGCTGTGGTTTGAGAAAAAACATCATGATCAAAGAGGATTTTCTGCTGCCAATTCTTGAGAATGAAAAACCAACAATCTGGGTAACATTCACTGACAGATTTTGGTCAAAAATAAACTTGCATCCAATATGGCAATAACAAGGGTACCACATTACCTACTGTATTTACTAAGGGCACTGAACACTGCTTCAAGTTGGAAGCAAAACCTGTATGGAAGTAGGATCTTTCAATGATACGAACAGAGGATCACTGGGGTTCGAGAACCAACGCGATCCATCACTCATGCCTGTGTGTGCAGCATGTTGAGTAGGCACACTTGAAATGCTTTGTCTTCTGATGAAGCATACAGTGATAATCTCCTTTGGGGCTCGTGTCCATGGGCGGTGTGGCTCATAGTTTTTGGGCACCAGGGAGGCACAGGTATATCATCCAGCCGATGCCACCTGCCTGTCAAAATCAATGAGGCAGCAAAATTCCTGCATTCAGGGTATACATCCTTGTTTGCAAAAAGCTTAAAATGGTTCTAAAGGCAGAAGTTTGTTTTACATTAAGATAAAAAACCTTCTGTATGCAGCGGCCCCAATACTTACCTAAGCCCCATCACGATCCATCGATGTGGACGAGAGCCTTGGCTCCTCAGGGACTCTCCCTCCTCATTGGCTGAGACAGCAATTGTGTCAATCACAGCCAGTAAGCCAACGAGGAAAGAGGGGGTGGGGCCAAGCAGCAGCTGTGTTCGTGTGAATGGGCACACAGTAGTGGCTTGGGAACAAGCCTGCTCAGGTGCCTCTATAGCAAGCTGCTTGCTCTGGGGGCACTCAGCAGGAGGGAGGGGCTAGGAGAGCCGGGACCCGAGAAGAGGATTGGGTGTGCACAGAGCAGATAACTGTTTGTTTATTTTGTTTTTTTAAAGCCAAGCCTTTAATATCACTTTAAGATGGGAGTAACACTCAAAACAGTGTGCAGCACCCAGGAGTTTTGCCACCTTCATTGATTTTGACAGGTTTCTGGCAGTGGACTCTACACTACACCTGTGCCTCCCGGTCGGCCAAAGACACCATTTTTTTTTGCTGTATGAGCCAATCCGCCCAAGTGCATGAGCCCTTAGATTTACCATGCATTTTGGAGTGTAATTTGTATTACATATTACATCGTTTTGGTAACTATAGAGGAGATTGTACAATTCATATTGTAACAAGTATGGCCAACTTAAAGGCATAGTTCATATTTACCTACAACCTGCCTTTGCAGATAAAGGGCATCTGTAAATAATAAACTGTCTACCTTTGTCCAAAGTTGAGTAAAGCCCTTGCTATAGGTGTAGGCCATTTATGTGCCTCGTGAAGCCTGGATAAAAACTCCCAAAGATTGCATCTCCCTGTCCTGCCTTGATGCTAGGACATTACTAAGAAAGGCCCAGCTCTTACCTTCATAATCACAAGAGCGCTCTCTCTCTCTCTCTCTCTCTCTCTCTCTTTTAAAGTGGTAGTAAACTCTTTTTTTTTTTAACTTGTATCTACAGGTAAGCCTATAATAAGGCTTACCTGTAGGTACAGTGAATATCTCCTAAACTTGCACAGTTTGGAAGATATTCACACTGCAAGCAGCCAGTGATGTCACCAGCGTATGCACTCAGAAGAGAGGGCATACCCATGCCTTCCCTTCATAGCTTTGTGCCGCGGTCCGTGACTCCCACGCGTGTGAATGGGAGTGGCGGCATCACGGCTCGGCCAATCAGAAGGCCAGGGATGCAAACCAGTAAGGAAGACAAGGTAAAGATGGAGGCCTTTGTTCGAAGGTAAGCATTTCATAATGTGCTAGTATCAATGTGCGATGCATTTTTTGCAGTTATTTTTTGTTTTTTTAAAGTTGCCGTTTACTACCACTTAAAATCCTCTCCCCTGAATTTTCTTTCCCCTGATGCAGTAGCTTTGAGCTCAGCGGCTGAGAGCTCGCTCCTGTGATAGTGTATGTGAACAGTAGCAGCTGGGCATTTCTTAGCAACATCCTAGGAATGGGGCAGGACAGTTTTTCAACCAGGCTTCATGAAGCACATGCATGGCCTACACCTATAGGACGTTATTCAACATTGGTCAGAGCTGCAACGTTTTGTTTTATATCTAGAAAGATGCCCCTGCTGCACAGTTTGTTTTTTATTTAGGTGCGCCCCTTATCTGCATAGGCAGTTTTTTGGTAAAGATGAAGTAGGTCTTCAAGATCTGATCTGGAAGACGCTCCAGTTGTCTGTAGATTCAGCTACTTACTGAGCATATAGGCAGAGTGAAGCCTACTGTGTAGAGTACTGTGGAGGTGACCGTACTGTCATGGAAGGGATACTTGATGCTGTCGTCATTACAGAAAAAACCCCTCTGATACGGCTTTTTTGTGATCAACTTTAAAACGCCAAGAGGCAGGCCAGCTGTAGAGGGAGAAAAGAGAAATTAAGAAGCCTGGACTACCAATACCAGATGGAAGAATAAAGCTATGGTGTGCGCCAAGGGAAGCCCATGCAGGTGATAAATAAAAAATTCAAGGTGTTCCAGGACATCTACTATATTTATTTATTATTTATTTCAGGTTCTTATATAGCGCTGGATTTATATATATATATATATATATATATATATATATATATATATATATTTTTTTTTTTTTCTATTTATTTACATACATAGACACACCCACGGGTCCATCTCATAAAATTAGAATATCATCAAAAAGTTAATTTATTTCAGTAATTCAATTCAAAAAGTGAAATTAAAAATTTTATATAGATGCATTACACACAGTGATTTATTTCAAGCATTTTCTTTTTAATTAAGAGGATTATGACTTACAGCTAGTGAAAACCCAAAATTCAGTATCTCAGAAAATTAGATTACATTAGACCAATTAAAAAAAAAAAAAGAAGAAGATTTTGAATACAGAAATGTTGGCTTACTGAAAAGTATGTCCATGTACAGTATAGTATGCACTCAGTACTTGGTCAGGGCTCTTTTGCATGAATTACTGCATCAATGAGGAGTGGCATGGAGGCGATCAGCCTGTGGCACTGATGAGGTGTTATGGAAGCCCAGGTTGCTTTGATAGCGGCCTTCAGCTTGTCCACATTGTTGGGCCTGGTGTCTCATTTTCCTCTTGACAATACCCCACAGATTCTCTATGGGGTTTAGGTCAGGCGAGTTTTCTGGCCATTTAGGCACAGTGATACCATGATCATTAAGACAAGGTATTGCTATTTTGGCAGTGTGGGCAGGTGCCAAGTCCTGCTGAAAAATGAAATCAGCATCTCCATAAAGCTGGTCAGCAGAGGGAAGCATGAAGTGCCGAGAATTTCCTGCTAAAGGGCTGCGCTGACTTTGGACTTGATAAAACACAGTGGACCAACACCAGCAGATGACCTGGCTTGGTGGCTCCCCAAATCATCACTGACTGTGGAAACTTCACACTGGACCCCATGCAACTTGAATTCTGTGCCTCTCCACTCTTTCTCCAGACTCTGGGACCTGGATTTCAAAATGAAATGCAAAATTTTGCACAGTCCGTGATTTGGGGGAGCCAGGTCATCTGCTGGTGTTGGTCCACTGCATTTTATCAAGTCCAAAGTCAGCGCAGCCCTCTAGCAGGAAATTCTAGAGCACTTCATGCTTCCCTCTGCTGACCAGTTTATTGGAGTTGCTAATTTCATTTTCCATCAGGACTTGGCACCTGCCCACACTGCCAAAAGTACCAATACCTGGTTTAATGATCATGGCATCACTGTGCTTTATTGGCCAGCAAACTCACCTGACCTAAACCCCATAGAGAATCTGTGGGGTACTGCCAAGAGGAAGATGAGACATCGGACCCAACAATGCGGACGAGCTGAAGGCCGCTATCAAAGAAACCTGGGCTTCCATAACACCTCAGCAGTGCCACAGGTTGATCACCTCCATGCCACGCCTCATTGTTGCAGTCATTCGTGCAAATGGAGTCCTGACCAAGTATTGAGTGCATGCTATACTGTACATGGACATACAGAAATGTTGGCTTACTGTGAAGTATTAAAAATTATTTTTTTTTTTATTGGGCTTATGCAATATTTTAATTTTTACTGAATTTTAAGATTTCACTAGCTGTAAACCAGAATCACCAAAAGTTTCACTTTTTATATTGAATTACTGAATTAAAATTAACTTTTTTGATGATATTCTAACTTTATGAGATGCGTGTGTGTGTGTGTGTGTGTGTGTGTGTGTGTATATATATATATATATATATATTATATACACACACATACACACTGTATGTATGATATATATTATATTATATTATATTATATTATATTATATATATATATATATATATATATATATATATATATATATATATATATATATATATATATTCTATCAGTGAGGGCAGGTTAGTGTGTGCTGTGACATCAGGGACAAAGTATTTCTTGAATAAATATAGCACATGTGACATGGACTGTGCAATATCACTTTGTTGTGTAATCAGCTCAGGTGACAGGTAAAATTCTAAGCTATCTTTCTGAAGCATATATTCCATTAGACCTTTTTCAGATGACCCCATGAAGGTGGATAGTCTGCAGAGCTCAGAGGAACCTCCTCTGGGTGCACCAACACTATATGCTATGGACAAAAAGCTGCGTCCAGAAAGACCACACCCACAATTATCAGAATATAAGGAAACCCAAACCGAGACTGCCTCTGATTGGCCAGAATTTTTTTCGCATAGCTCCTGTTTTAGCTTGAAATTTGTCAAGCCAAGTGGTGCCCAAAAGGCCACCCAAGGCCCAAATGATTCAGCAGGAATTTGCCGAAATTCAAGCCATGTATGGCCAGCATTACACCTAAATGGTGTCACCTTTCTACCCCCTGCCTGCTGATTGGACAATGAAGGAACAGTAAGTCAATGAAAAGCCATCAGCTCAGCTCTCTCCTGCTGTCAGCAAGTTCACTAATAACAGGGCTGTACAGGGCAGGCCAGGAGGCTGATCATTAGACTGCTTCATGCCAGCTGTGTATTAAAGTTTTTTTTTAGTACACAGTAGCAATAAAAGGTGTTAATCGCCACCTGTAATTCAGCTTTAAAGCTTGGTTATAAATGTAAAGTACTACAAGCTGTGCTAGTCAGAGCAGTCAGTGTGAGCTGGAAAAAAAAAGGTTTAGACGCAGGGCAGGGTTATTTGTATACAGAGTAACTGCAACCATTACAGGATATTTTTTTTACCAAAAACCATTAACATGCTGCAGTTCACATGTAGACAGACATAGTAAGTCAATCACACATACCTGCCCATGCAGTGCCAGGACAAGGTCATCGAGCGCCCAGGGCAAAGATGCCAAACCGCCCCCCCCCCCATTCCGGGTCAGGGTGCCCCAATCCCTGCAATAAACCACTGCGCCCAGGGCAGTTCCCCCTCCTGCCCACCCCTTGTCCTGGCCCTATGCCCATGTCTAGACCAGGGTTATAAACTTTTTACTTGGACAATGCAATGATAAAAGCTCCACACTACAAGCAGCTTCTTGCTTATAGTAGACCCCTTTCACACAAAGGGGGCCATCAGGTCTGCCTGTTAGTTTTTTAGATGGACCGGATTGAACCCTCCATTCACCCCTATGCACAAGGGGGTGTAAATGAATTCCATTTACATCTGGCTTCCTCCAATCTGATCCATTAAAAAAAATAAATAAATATCCACCACACACACGGGCATCCGCCCCCCATCTAGGCAAATCAGACTGAAGGGCTGACTGGTATAAACAGAAAGTGGAGTCCGTTTACACCCGCTGATCCTTAAAGCTGTGCGGGCTCTGTCCATGTCCGCTCTGCATAAGTGGGCACAGACCCGTCATCCGCCCGCCCTGCTCTGATCTGCAGCCAGATCTCCTGCTGATCTAATCGGAGTCCACCCTGTGTGGAAGGGACCTTAGCGATATAAATCTGAACTAATTATACATATTAAATTCACATATAGCAGTTGTTCCACCTGCCAAATGATTTGCATTTCTGTCAATCCTGTGCTGAGATGTACATAGCTCTGCTACACAGCACTGTGATACATCACAGCTAAAACTTACAGGTCTTGTCCATGTTGGGGAAGGGACAGTAAATTTAGAATCATTCTATCACTCTGCTCTCTCCTCCTATCAGCATGTTTGTTAATCCATGAGTACATGAGAACTGCAGTACAACAGACTAGCAATTTCTTCTGCCCCTCCCTCTCCCAGTCTGAGTTCTGCTATAAAGGGACTGCAAGAGGTTGATACCAGGTCAAATACAGGTACCTACACTGCTTACATTAAAAAAAAGAAATGTATGATGGAATAATGAATGCAGTGCTGCCATAATGTGTGTCTATTATGTCTGCTTGGGGTTCTGTTTTCAATAGAAGGTAATATTAGGATACTTCGGAAAAATGAAAAACGGATTTCCACACTCTTTAATGTTTGGCCATAGACAGCTCAAATTTTGTCTGATTGCTGAACGTCAAGTCATGAAGAGCTGTGTAAGCACCAATGGCTGGACAAAAGTGCAGCGGTTACCTGAATACAAGAGTGGGCCAGTGGAAATGCCTCACCCCATACTGTGAGTGTCGATTGGGAAATTGATCGATTTCTTTCTCATTCAGTTCCCAGGCTGACCTCAATCACACGGGAAGATTTGATCTGTGCCCCATGCAGGGCTGTGTTTACCTGTGCAGGGATGCATATGCATCCCCATGTGGGTACTCCCATTAAGGTCTACTGGGACACAGCCATTGCTCCCAACACACCCTGGGAGTGTTCGGGCCATGCATCTGCACCGAAGTTATAGACAGCTATGGGACCGCCAATATGGGGATTTACGCAACTCCTTTGCATTCCCATGTCGGTAAAACACGGCCCTGCATGGGTAAAACACGGCCCTGCATGGGTAAAACACGGCCCTGCATGGGTAAAACACGGCCCTGCATGGGTAAAACACGGCCCTGCATGGGTAAAACACGGCCCTGCATGGGTCAATTAGCCTCATGTCACTAAGGCCTAAATCAACCATTTAACACTGACTTTGGTTCACAGGTCAATAATGGTTTACTGTGTAATGATCTGTATCCAACTGATTTAAAGGGGGTTGTATGCCGTAATTTTTTTATACACTGATACAATGAAATTGGACATTATAGTAAAATCTAACATGTTTAGTTATATTTATTTGTGCGGTGTAATAAACCTTGAATTTTTTTATCCAATGATCGCAGGATTGGGAAGCGACAAGCATCAGTTGGCACAATTTAAAATAACAGGAGCTGAGGGCATGCAGAGCTAGGGAAGGTTATATTCAGCTTCAAATCAGGAAATAAAGAAGACAAGGAGGACAGACAGTGAGTACGGAAAACCGGAGGAGGACAGGACAGAGGAAACCATCAATTCACAGCCAAGAATGTCAGGTGGGAACCAAAAATAGATACAGAACACTAACAGAACACTAACAATAAAATAGGTACAAAATACAAAGCAGGATATAAACTAAAAAAACAAAAAACAAAAAAAAAAAAATTAAAAGTTCAAATCTGCTTTAAACATTTAAAGAGGAATTAAGGGAGTATTAAGAGGATGGGTATAAATAAAGCCTATGCAAAACTAATCTATCAGCCGTAACAGATCCCACACCACTGGGCAAAGTGAATTAAACCCAAATGAACATTATTCATTGTGGGCATCAAAACCAAGAAAGCCTTCATTCACTGCTATGCTGGTGGCTGCCATCAGTGTTATGGTTTCTGGAACTGGAGTAAAGTGCAATCAACTTATGATACCGAACATAATTTTATATATCCCACCCTAACTCCCAACTAATTAAGGCAAATCAAAATTCAGAGTTTGGCTTTACTTTATGAATCTTGAAAATATCTGAAATAAGAACTGTCTGCACTGCCACTAATCATATTCTAAGACAGTTCGTATATTGAGCAGTTCAAGTAGATTTTGTATTACCTGCAGGGTGTCCCAAGTTCAGACAAGCTGACAAAAGACTTTTCGATGCATTTCATCGTGTCCAAAAGGAGACTCCCAACATGGTAAAGAAAGTACAGCCCATTTTAAATCCTTCTTTCCGCCCAGGCTTAGCCTATGAACATGGGTCTATGCTCTTCATAGTATTTGTAAATGCAATTTATATTTTAGTTTTAAAAATAATGGAGTAGGGTTAAACCCTCGGTCAAGTTTGCTGTCTATGTCCCCACTGAGGACATCAGAGCCAGAGATAAGGAAGAAATGTTGAGTAGTCAAAAAATTTGGGATGGGGCAGTGTTCATTTTGGAGCATTTTGTCTCTACAAAATGGAATGTGAAGGCAAATTTCCCCAGTGGTCTACATACAGCAAAAAAATAGTCTGACAGGCGTTATCAATATTTCCCAAAAGAAAAAAACCCAGAAACGTCTGGGCTTTACACCCTTTACTAGTCCTTGTGACCAAGACAGAAAGGAAGGACTAATGAAAATATACCAAGTTGTTATCAGAGCCAGATATGAGGAATAATGCACCAATAAGGTAAAACATTTTGAGTTTTCAAAAAATTTGGGGATATGAATGATGTTCACCTGGAAAGATCTTGGATAGGAAGTAAAGGCAAGTCTTCTCAGTTAGCCACAGACAGCAGAACATAAAATTGTTGTAAACCTCCCTGTGCGGTTTGTACCTATAGGTAAGCCTATAATAAGGCTTACCTGTAGGTACTGTAAATATCTCCTAAACTTGCACCGTTTAGGAGATATTTACATTGCATGCAGTCGATGATGTCATCGGCGCATGTTCTCTGAAGGAATGGCCGCCCGAGCAGTTTCTTCAGAGCCCTGTGCCGTGACCTGTGGCTCCCACGCGCATGTGCAGGAGTGACGTCACGCAGCTCCAGCCAGTAGCACAGCCGGAGTCCGAAGACCCGGAACGAAGACGGGCCAAGATGGATGCATGGATGCAGCCTTCAGCGGGGACGACGCGGGTTCGTTTGCAGGTAAGTGTCGCATTTGCATATTAGCACAATATGCATTTACTTTGCAGGTAACCAGAAAGAAAAAAAAAATGTTTCCAGACTTTACTTCCACTTTAAAGGGGGGGGGGGGATAGTTTGGGCTTTACATAGATTTCATATACAAAATCCTATCTACCACCACTCTGTGCTTGAAAAGAACATAATACAATGCTCGTATGAACCAAATGCTTATCAAAAGGAAAAGTGTGGGAAGTAAAAAAACAAACAAACATCAGCTGTTCCCCACTGGCTCCAAGCCCAAGAACTAAGCGATCACATGATCGCAGATTGCGCAGTTCTTGGGTCCACTCTGAGCTTATCACTGTTGCTGTGAGTCACAGCTCTTTACGCTATCCCCTCCAGCGCTTACTGGAGCACTGGGCTGTGGAGGAAGCAGAAGCAGCTGGATTGGGCTTTTAGTGGGATGCTGAGAGGCTGAGCCAGCTGCCAACTAGGCTTCTGGGTGGATCCCGACGATATTGTCGCGATACATCCAGAGACTGGCTTGACTCTGTGACCTCAGCCAACAGCAGAGTGTAGCACGCTGCCGGCTGATTCTTGGTAACAGGAGAGAAAACATAAGTGCGCTCCTGTGACCCACATAAGAAGTACGATCAAGCAAGCTTTGGACATGCTTCTCTTTTTTTTTTTTTTAATGAAAAAATGTCTAGTATCCCTAATGACTCCCAATCCAAATTCCTAAATCCGTGGCTTAAAGTAGTTGTAAAGTCAGAAGGTTGTTTTATCTCAATGCATTCTATGTATTAGAATAAAATGACTTCTGTGTGCAGCAGCCCCCCTCATACTTACCTGATCCCATCTATCCAGTGATGTTCACGAGTGCCTCAGCCATCCAGGAATCTCTAGCGCTCTCTCCTGATTGGATAAGACACAGCAACAATGCTAATGGCTCCTGCTGCTGTCAATTAAAGTCAATAAGCCAATCAGGAGAAAGAGGGGCGGGGCCGAAGAGCAGCTCCATGTCTGAATGGATACACTGAGCTGCAGTTCTGCTCGGGTGCCCCCATAGCAAGCTGCTTGCTGTGGGGGCACTTAACAGGAGGGAGGGGCCAGGAGCTTCAGCCATGGACCCGAGAAGAGGAGGATCCTTGCTGCTCTGTGCAAAACCTCCGCACAGAGCAGGGAAGTACAACAGGTTTGTTATTTTAATAAAAAAGACTTTACAATCACTTTAACTATGCCTTACCATTCTTGAACCCTGTCTTCCTGAGCTTGCTATAACGGGGTTGTTGTTTTTCTTACCCCAAGTCTGTGGGGGGTTAGACCCTGCTCTCTCTCTTTATCCCCTTATCTCCTTTCCTCTGCACCTTCTCTTTTCTCCTCATTATCTATTCTGGAGACCCCTCTGTGCACCTCCCGGCCTTTGGCTTTGGGGCCAGTGGTCTCTCCCTACAGGGATGTCGCTTAGGACCCTGGTTTTCTGAATTTTTATGTTTTTTTCTTTTTGTGTGTGTTCTTCATCAGTGCTGCTGCCCCTGTGTGTGCAAGCTATTTACATGACCTTGTACTATGGTTATCACCTGAAGAATTGAAAGAGAAAAAAAATGCAATGCATGACAAAAGTGACCCAAGAGAAAGGAGCGATATAAAAATGAGGAACCACCATGCATTTAGGAAAACCATTTGCTGTAATCAGATAAAACCTGGAAAACTTTAGCACCCGGGTCAAGCAAATAATCAACAAAAATTGGGTGAGAAAATGCGTATAATCCATACAAAACCCAGCCCAGACACGCCGCTACTGTCATCCCTGATATTTAACAGCAAATGTAACATAAACATTACCACTCAAGGCAATGATTGCTTGCCAAGGAGTCACGGCGGGTACTTGCAGGACTATTAAAAGGCAAATATTTCCCCTGATACTCATTTACACTTCATTGCACTACCAGAACACCATAATAAAAATATTTTGTCTAAAATAAAGCAGGAGTCCCACAAAAAAAGAGAAAATGGGAAACACGCAGGTATAGTTCAATGTATATGGCCTGATCCTATTTGGAATGCTGTAAAATCTTTCTGCCAGCTACTGTTTAAACAGAACCCGCTAAGCACTAATATTTGCAAAGTACTATGTGCAGGGAAACTAAGAGCTCAGCATAAATTACACAGAAAGCAGTCATGTGTTAAATCTTCCTCCCATAACGTGTGGCTGAACGTGCTGTGACAGATTTTATACATTATTTTAAGCTGCAATTTTATCTGACAAAATTGCATTACTACAACCCCTGGGAGAGAAAAAAGGAGTACAGTAAAGCTGGGCAGAAATAACTTAAAACTTTTTATTTTTTTACACAATATACCCATGTATGTTTTCTTAAGGATATTGAATAAGAAATAAACTTAGAATGAATGGGATGCATGCAAAAAGATTCAAAAGCAACTAACTGAGCACCGAGTGAAACACATTTTACTGACTGTTAGGCGATTTAAATTTATTATTATGTACTACTATATTTTAAAACTTATCTAAACCCCAAATTTTCCTATTTTCTTCTGAATAGTGTAGAAAATGTTAAAACTGCTGCCAGGTTTTTATTGCTGTCTGCGTCCAATTGGGAACACACCAGAGGAAAGAGGAAATTGCTCCACAGTGATCAGAAATCCCCTTTCAGACAGCAGTTACTGAAACAGTGAAGGCTTTACATTTTTGGGTTAACCATCTCTTTTTTGACAATGGTCACCAGAGCAGACACTGTTAATCTGCCCATTGGGGACCCAGAAAGAAAAAGCCATGACAGAGATTAGAACTTTTCCCTATTTCCCTATTCTACCTGAAATGAAAATGAAATGTGAAGTTCTCAAAATGTAAGTGTAAAGTCCAAATGAAATGGGCTTTAACCACTTTACCACCGGAGGATTTTGCGGTCTTACGTCCAGGCCACTTTTTGCGATTCGGCACTGTGCGACTTTAACTGACAATTGTGCGGTCATGCAATGCTGTACCCAAACGAAATTTACGTCCTTTTTTCCCCACAAACAGAGCTTTCTTTTGGTGGTATTTGATCACCTGTGCGATTTTAACTTTTTGCGCTATAAACAAAAAAAAGAGTGTACATTTTGAAAAAATAACAATATTTTTCACATTTTTTTTTATATGAAATTCCTCCCCCCCCAAAAAATGTAAAAATCAAAATGTTTTTAATTTTTTGGCCAATTTGTTTTCTACTACCTATGTTTGGTAAAAAAAAAAAAATCACAATAAGCGTATTTTGATTGGTTTGCGCAAAAGTTATTGCGTTTACTAACTAAGGGAAACATTTCTGTCATTTTTGGTGTTTTTTTTTTTTTTAACGAGTAATGGTGGCGATCTGCGATTTTTTTTGCGGGACTGCGACATTGCGGCGGACAGATCAGACCCTTGACTGACATTTTTGGGGGTACCAGTGACATTACTACAGTAATCAGTGCTATAAATATGCACTGTTACTGTAAAAATGACACTGGCAGGGAAGGGGTTAATTTTATTGGAGAGGGAGGGGTTAATGTATGCCTGGTGCTAACTAACGTGTGTGGGGGGGAGGTGACTGAGTGACACAGGGACAGATCGCAGGTTAAGCTATGCTGAGCCCTGCAATCTGTCACTTAGGAGATCTGCCTGCTTTGTTTACACAAGCGGGCGGATCTCCAAACTCGATTCCCCGACGATCGGGAAAGAGCGGCGGTGATCACCGCCGCTCCTCCCCTGGCCCGACTCCCGCTGTGACTGAATACAGCGGGAGGGAGCCTCCGGTGGCGCGCGTGCGCCGTCCATAAGGGGAGGAGTCCAGCGATGTAGGTCTACGTCGCTGGACGGGAACTAGCCACTTTGCCGCAGTAGAGCTCGAGTGAGCGGTCGGCAAGTGGTTAAAATTTATTTTTATTTTTTTTGGGGGGGGGGGGTAATTTATTTCTGTAAGGGAGTCAGGCTGTGTATACAATCTTATAACCATATGCCTCTCTTTTATTTTACTTACAAGGCTAGAATTTTACTTACAAGGCTAGAATTTTTGCCGATTCCCGCTGAACTGCAGACATTCAGGCCCTGAGTGGTCCTGTCGGTACCGCCCAACTCAACAAAGTTGATTTAGGAATTAAAGGCATTGGGTGGAAAATTGTCAGCCAAACAAAGACTGCCCCTAATCAGATGCAGTCACTCTTCAGGCAGTCATGGGTGCTGCGGTTGTCTGCATACAATGGCAGTGGAGTTTCCTCCATTCCCATTGTTTAGGGTGTATGGGGGAAGATTGACTTCTATTGAGAAACCGAAGTGTGTATGGATAGCCATTGACACGAGCTCCCACACAAGCAGTCAGACATACCATACCGTCACTCTCTCTCCCTAGATCAGAGCAGCCTTCAGAGGGGACTTTTGGAGAGCTGGGAAGACCAACTCTCCTAGTATTGCCAGTACAAAGTTTTGTCTAACCCTTGCTTTAGCACTTAGCAAATAAAAAAGGGTACAAAACAGAGGCATATTCATTACTGTATATGCAGCCCTACTGAATTAAAATACATTACAAAGGGATCAATGTGACTTGAACATTTATTTTTTTTTTAGGAGCCCCAACGGTCACTTAAAAAAAATTGTCTTCCCAATAAAACCCAACAGAAATTTGGGGAAAAAACTATCTGGGCCCAAAGCCTTCTGCTTTAGACCAATACGCTAAAGTACTTTGGATCTGAACATAGAACAGCTTAACACAAAAGCCTGCTAGTCAGTTCTGTAGCATCCTGGAAGCATTTTCACTACTTTATGAATACGCAATTTATTATACATGAATTCAAATTAAAAATTCAAAAGAGCAGCTTGTCCTTCTTGCATTGCAAATGACAACAGGTCTTGAACAAACATTAACTACATTATGCACAACTTTGCATAATATTGCTGCCAGTTCTACACTCGGAAAATACCAACCACCTGCTTGCTGGCCTAACATGCAATAATCATGCAGAATTTATGGTGGACTTCTCAAGTTTATATTAGGATTATATCAGCAAGAAGTAATGTATCTGTACAGACAGTGGGGTTGATTTACTAAAACAAGCGAGTGTAAAATCTTGTGCACCTATGCATGGTAGCAAATCGGCTCCTAACTTCAGTTTGTTCAGTTAAACTTTGACAAAAAAAAAAAAATCTGGAAGCAAATTGGTTTCCATGCTGCACCAGATGTTGCACTCTCCAGTTTTAGTAAATCAATCCCTGTATATGCATATTGGAGATAAAAGTAAAAGGAGACAAACTTGTTCTACCTTGTAAAAGCATTGGGGTTTTATAAATCTGATAAAGGTTATCTTTAAAAGGGAGAGAAGGGCACTCCGTAGCACCAAGGTGTGCTTGACAGGAGTAAGAGGCTAACAAGGCCAGGGGTCAGCTTTTCTCCCCTGAACATGACCATATATGAAATTTCAGATTGCGCTTCTGGAAAGAACGTGCGCTATGGGCAAGTTGATGCAATTAAAGAATCGCCCCATTCACATACAGCGTGGATATTGTTTGTACTCCTTCGAAAGCAGAATGGATCATTTATGGTTTCTGAAATATAAATAATAGTCCACCAAGCCATTTTTAGGCATATATTCCAGAGCCACTAGATTACCCTTAACGGGAATAATTTAATTTAAAAAAATATTGTACAGAAAAGACTGAATACTTACCTGCTATGCTACCAATTGGCCTGTTGAATATTTTGCATCAGACACTTCTGGGTGTGTCAGATGCCTGGTCCCCCCAAAGTGTGCTATGGGTCCCTTCCCAGGCCCTTTAACACTGCTGTATCCTGTACGGACGTAGGGCCTCCCGGTCAAAAGGGGACCAGGCATCTGACTCACCTGAAGTGCTGGATGCTGGACAGTCTTTAGGCACTGTAACTCTGCAAGACAGCAAGCACTGAGTGGCAGGACACATTAGGTATTTATTTTATGGACAGCACTTTTTTCTCTCTCTCTCTCTCTATCTTGTCGTTTTAAATCACTAAAAACAGCATCGCAAGCAGATCAGGTACATTATTTCGATGCAGTGTCAAAAAAAGCAAACCGCTCTGTGGTTATGACAGGGCGCAATGCTTGTAATGGTCAAAAAATAGACCCGGTTTATGGTCACACCTCTTTTCTTAGCACGCTAGATTATGAAAATCTCTGAAAAAAAGAAAAACCGTTTCCATGATGCAGTAGCATACTCCTTCGTGCTCTATACATGCTACACTGTCAATAGGGATGATGTAATAGGGATCGGGCAGACCATTTTTCTCATGTTGTCAGGCTTGAGCGGTAGGAGTTTCTGCTTTAATTTAAGAAAATAAAGTGTCAGCTATTTATATTTAATTATATTTAATGAATTCATTAAGAATGATATCACTAAATATAAAAGTTGCTGACACTTTTGAGCCTTAGCTTTTTACTGTAAAATTATCTCCTACTTTTTTAATTAAATTAATATATCCTCCAAAATGGACCTGCCAAGAAAAATATGGGGACGGTCACTGCTGGCCTTCTCTGCATAGAATGGTAGCGGTCCATCTGTCATACTGACACTCTGCCACATGCAGTAAAGTATACAGTTCTGTGATCTTTGGGAGCCGGGGGCCAAGATATTGTACCAGGAGTTGTATCATCAGTGCCTATCCAATGGGCAAAGCCAAAAGACGGTGAGTAAAGAAGTAAAAAAGGATGTAACTCTAGTGGAGACCAGAAGGAGAACAGAACCAGAAGTAATTGTGTACAGCACAACTATTGCAAATGCTGGCCATATCAATTTCCGCTTTAAGGCAAGAGGATCACCATATAATAAAGTTAGAAAACTAACATTATTCAAAAGATATCTCTGATGACAAGCTTGTTTTAAAGAGTTCGAAGCAACCCAACCATTCTTAAAGAGTTCTCTTTGCAAGATGAAAGAATGACTTGACAAATCTATTAATACTTTTCTGCAGTACGATTCTTGTAATGATACAAGCCTGCCAGTTATGCAAAACTACCTCATCAGACAGTGCGGCTCATTGAAAATATGATATTAGTGAGTCACTAGGCTAATCTTTCCGTTCTGCTGCCAAGAAGAGAAATTGAATTGCTTATATTAAGCTGTACCCGCTCAAATCTAAAATATGCCACTTTATATTGAACACATGAGAATTATGAAGAAGCCCATGTATAATACTATATATTTCTAGCCAAAACTTAGAGTAGATTGGGGGAAGGGTTAGAATCTTTGCAGGATTTATACTGCTGTCCCAGTATGCTGGTCACCACTGGAAAAAAAAAGTGATGAGATATCAAAAATGGAACACATCCAATGTGGACACCTATTCCAGTGACAGCTGTAAGATGGGACTCGCTCTCACTTTGCATAGATTTTCATTTATTTCCTGCTGTGTTTAAACTAAGAAATTAAAAAGGGAAATCTTCCCAATGTGACAGAGACAGACAAAAAAAAATACCATTCCTTAGGCTAGCCATAAATGGACAAGCAAGAGAAAATCATTTGATTTCCCCATCCATGATAAACAGTGTTTGCATAGCACAGTGGCCTCCAAACTGCAGACCACAGGCCAGATGCAGTTTTTGCATGCCTTTATCCAGCCTTTGAGAATTCCTCCCACTGATATAAACATTGAAACATTATTTCTTTCACTCTAAATAATAATAGGGCACTATTCCACCCACTTTCACCAATGATTGGGCACTATTCCACCCACTGACACTGATAGGGGTTTACTCCTGTCAGTAATAACCAATATGGGGCACAATTCCTCCTCCTACTGACCACAGGCATTATGTAATTTTTCTACTCACTGACCATAATCTGGCCACCCTAAAGCCTGAAGGACAGTAAACTTGACCTTTATTTAAAAAATTTGGAGAATGCTGGGATAGAGGAATCGATAGAGATAGAGTTTAACAGGACATGTTCCACTCAGAACAGGCCTTGCCATGGTCAACCAAAGAGGTTGAGTTTACGTGCCCAGCGTCATATCCAGAGGTTGTCTTTGGGAAATAGACGTAGGAGTGCTGCCAGCATTGCTGCAGAGGTTGAAGGGGTGGGGGAATCAGTGAGTACACCCCTAAGTGCAAACGTGCAAATTGGGTCCAAAATGTCAATATTTTGTGTGGCCACCATTATTTTCCAGCACTGCCTTAACCCTCTTGGGCATGGAGTTCACCAGAGCTTCACAGGTTGCCACTGGAGTCCTCTTCCACTCCTCCATGATGACATCACGGAGCTGGAGGATGTTAGAAACCTTGCGCTCCTCCACCTTCCGTTTGAGGATGCCCCACAGATGCTCAATAGGGTTTAGAACTGCAGACATGCTTGGCCAGTCCATCACCTTTACCCTCAGCTTTTTTTTTTTTTAGCAAGGCAGTGCTCGTCTTGGAGGTGTGTTTGGGGTAGTTACGTTGGAATACTGCCCTGCGGCCCAGTCCCTGAAGGGAGGGGGGGGGGATCATTGCTCTGCTTCAGTACATGTTGGCATTCATGGTTCCCTCAATGAACTGTAGCACCCCAGTGCCGGCAGCACTCATGCAGCCCCAGACCATGACACTCCCACCACCATGCTTGACTATAGGCAAGACACACTTGTCTCTGTACTTCTCACCTGGTTGCTGCCACACACGCTTGACACCATCTGAACCAAATACGTTTTTCTTGGTCTCATCAGTCCACAGGACATGGTTCCAGTAATCCATGTCCTTAGTCTGCTTGTCTTCAGCAAACTGTTTGCGGGCTTTCTTGTGCATCATCTTTAGAAGAGGCTTCCTTCTGGGATGACAGCCTTGCAGACCAATTGGATGCAGTGTGCATCGTATGGTCTGAGCACTGACAGGCTGACCCCCCACCCCTTCAACCTCTGCAGCAATGCTGGCAGCACTCATACATCTATTTCCCAAAGACAACCTCTGGATAGGACACTGAGCACGTTCACTCAACTTCTTTGGTCAATCATGGCGAGGCCTGTTCTGAGTGGAACCTGTCCTGTTAAACTTCTATATGGTCTTGGCCACCATGCTGCAGCTTAGTTTCAGGGTCTTGGCAATCTTCTTATAGTCTAGGCCATCTTCATGTAGAACAATTCTTTTTTTTCAGATCCCCAGTGAGTTCTTTGCCATGAGGTGCCATGTTGAACTTCCAGTGACCAGTATGAGAGAGAGTGAGAGCAATAACACCAAATTTAACAAAAGTGCTCCCCATTCACCCCTGAGACCTTGTAAGACTAAACGAGTCACATGACACTGGGGAGGGAAAATAGCTAATTGGGCCCAATTTGGACATTTTTACTTTGGAGTGTGCTCACTTCTGTTGCCAGCGGTTTAGACATTAATGGCTGTGTGTTGAGTAATTTTGAGGGGGACAGCTAATTGACACTGTTATACAAGCTTTACACTCACTACTTTCCATTGCAGCAAAGTGTCATTTCTTCAGTGTTGTTGCATGAAAAGATATAATAAAATATTTACAAAAATGTGTTTGGGAGATGCGGTGTGTGTATATATTATATATATATATATATATTAATATATATATATATATATTATATACACACACACACACACACACACACATACATACATACATACATACATACATACATACACACAAAATACGGGGGGGCTGCTAAACTGCTTCAATATCTTTGAACCTGGCTCAGTCAATTTTGTCAAGCCAGGTGCAGCTTGCAGGGCCACCCAGGGATTGCATTTCATCCCTTTTTTAGCAGGAATCGGACACAATTTGAGCCGTCTATGGCCAGCCTTACAGCATTCAAACAAACAAAAGTCTGTATTAAGATATACTTGAGTCCAACCAGTTTCCAAGTCTACAAACAGGAATTATTTCTCTGAAATATGTAGACTAGGAGATACGCTGTTAAGATTCAGGAATGCTTTTCTTTTCCCCCTCCCTACACCTATGAGGACTATTTGGCTGCCATATTTTTTGCATTCTGCACATGTATCACAATCTGAAACACCTTAATATGTGAGCTTCTGCATGTGCAGCTGCTAACCTGATGCCTCTGGACAAGGCGTGGAGAGCCGCCTTTTCATCCTCGTATATCAGTCGTGTATTCTCGGTCTAGATGACGAGAAAGAAAAGCAGGTGCAGTGCATGAACCAAGACACTACATAATGCCATATGAGACAGCAAGTGTGAGCAGTGTCTTCTTTCATACAGACCAGAGCTCACCAGAGACCAATAGCTAAGGTTTATCTAGAAAAAAAAAAAAGGAAGTTGAAAAGAGGAAAAAATTGTATTTTTTTTTTATTAATAATAATAAAAAAAAAAAAATAAAAAAAAGAAAGCTTTTTCTAAAACTTAAAAGTCGCCTGACCCATGCAGAACGACAGCCTGTCTGCAAAGGGTTCCCCATTTCTTGAATACCCACCTCACCTTGTCAGCACCTCCCTACTGCTTGTTCCTCAATCAAAGCTGGCGACAATACTCTGCATGCATGGAGGCCAAGTGATCTTCTGCCCAGTGACAGTGCTCTGGCATAGCAGAAGATTTCTAGGTCAAATGACCAGGCAAGGTGGGTATAGGGTGTCAGGGAGGATGGGGGGGGGGAGGGGGGGTCACATGCTACTCTATTGGCGCTTTTCCACTGCATGGAACCGTAACGGTTCGGCACGCTTTTGTGCTTTTCCACTGCGGTACCGCATGGTATAGGGTCGGAACGGTTCGGTATGGTATAGGTTTGCTTTTCCACTGCATGGAACCGAACGGTACGGTACGGTACGGCTCTGAAAAAACAGTACCTACTCGATTGTGGTTCCAACAGGTACCAAACTGGTACCATATGCCACAATCCTTTGCATGCAGTCACTACTAGCCACTGATTGGTCAGAGAATCACACCCACCCCGTTGTTATCCCACCCACTTAACTTTAGTACTACTTTAGTGGAAAAGCAAACCTATACCGTACCGTACCGAACCGTTCCAACACTATACCATGCGGTACCGCAGTGGAAAAGCAAACCGGGCCAAGCAGGGCCGAGTAGAGCCGAGCCGGTACTAGCAGTGGAAAAGTGCCATATGTGTACTTTCTATGGCTTCTGCTGCTAAACAGACGTGGGAAAGGGAAGAAAAGGCAAGTATGCTCTGATGAGGAACGAGTACTAAAGGAACAAGCCCTGCATATTAAGATGAACATAGGTATTAGGGAAAATTCTCCTGTTTTGGATGGATTTGGTGATAATTTCCCCCAGTGACCTATCTAGATACCAATAGCAACCAATTGTAGAGATTAATTGTAGCTGAAAGCTGCTTTTCTCCGAGGTAAGCGGACAGTGGTGGTGTCTGGGTGTGTTCCCTATCCCGCCTTCATAAACATGAACGCCCAGCCGATCCACGTGAACATGCAGGAATCTATAAATGAAAGAAAACTTTGGGCCCTCAAATCGTGCCTGCACATCCAACTGTCCCATGTGGGGCCGGGTTTACATTTCTCTGAAGCATTCCTATCTCTTTGTGCAATGAGCCTTGCTGGAAACACCCACGAAACCACCACTCAATGATAATTACAAGACAACACCTTTCTTATTTTAGGAGTGAAACCCTACTCCATCCACAACTTCAATGTCAACACCAAAACCAGATTGACAGGATGCAAATTAGAACAGGACACACAGAACTAATTAAAGACAGACAGAAACCAAGATGCACAAAGTGCAATAACCCCATGCAACCAATGAGATTTCAGTTCATAGCATAATCATTGAAAAAAAGATTAGTTCTGACTGGCTGGCTGTGTTGGGGGATTACACTTTGCAATCAGCAAGTCACCACAAGCAATACTCAGACGTGCCACAAATCAAACACGGACTGATTTTTACCCTGCTTCCAATGTAGCAATTCCCTATAATGGTTTGCATACTTTTATTTTGGATAGCCCAGAATCCAAGACTGCAAGAAATGTATGGAAATGTCAATGGTTCAAGCACTTTACCTCCAAGGTCACTGTAAACAAGCCCATATATATCGGAGCACAAACAAATGAAGTGACATGAAGAAGGTCTGATAAATCTGGCGGCGCTTTTTGGTTAAACTGACTTTCCGACTCTACCGAAGCTGCAGGTGTTTGAAGCAGCAATATCAGTTCACCGAATACTAGAGATATTCTTCAGCAAGAGGATGATCACAGACTTGTACTGGTTGATACCTGGGGGTTTAACCACTTTACCACCGGAGGATTTTGCTGTCTTCCGTCCAGGCCACTTTTTGCGATTCGGCGCTGTGCGACTTTAACTGACAATTGCGCGGTCGTGCGACGCCGTACCCAAACAAAATTTATGTCCTTTTTTTCCCCACAAACAGAGCTTTCTTTTGGTGGTATTTGATCACCTGTGCGATTTTTACTTTTTGCGCTATAAACAAAAAAAGAGCGTTTATTTTGAAATTTGTTTCTGCTACCTATGTTTAGTAAAAAAAAAAAAAAAAAAAAAAAAAAAAAATCGCAATAAGCGAATTTTGATTGGTTTGCGCAAAAGTTATTGCGTTTACTAACTAAGGGAAAGATTTCTGTCATTTTTGGTGTTTTTTTTTTAACGCGTAATGGCGGTGATCTGCGATTTTTTTTTGCGGGACTGCGACATTGCGGCGGACAGATCGGACCCTTGACTGACATTTTTGACACTTTTGGGGGTACCAGTGACATTTCTACAGTAATCAGTGCTATATATATGCACTGTTACTGTAAAAATGACACTGGCAGGGAAGGGGTTAATTTTATTGGAGAGGGAGGGGTTAATGTATGCCTGGTGCTTACTGACGTGTGGGGGGGGGGAGGTGACTGTGTGACAGAAGGACAGATCGGATGTCCAGCTATGCTGAACACTCCGATCTGTCAGTCCCTGTCACTATGCAGACACACAGCGGGCGGATCTCCAGACTCGATCCCCGACGATCGGGGCAATCGCCGCTGCTCCTCCGCTGGCCCGACTCCCGCAATGAATGAACACAGCGGGAGCGAGCCTCCGGCGGCGCGCGAGTGCCGCCCACAAGGGGCGGAGTCCAGCGACGTAGGTCTACGTTGCTGGACGGGATCGCGGCACTTTGCCGCAGTAGCCTCCATGTGAGCGGAGGTAAAGTGGTTAAAGAGGAAGTAAACCCTCCTCTGCAACTTTTACCTATAGGTAAGCCTTATCATAGGCTTACCTATAGGTACTGTAAATATCTCCTAAACATGTACCGTTTAGGAGATATTTACCTTAGATGCAGCCAGTGACCTCACTGGCGTATGCGCTCTGAAGGAACGGCCGCTGGTGCCATTCCTTCAGAGCCCCATGCCGTGACCATCGGCGTGCGCGGGAGTGACGTCACCGCGGCTCCGGCCAATCAGATGGCTGAATGCCGCGATCCTGGAAGACGGGCGACTGAACATGTTGCCCATCATAGAGGTAAGCGGGCGGCACGGTGGGGGCTCGTTCTAAGGTAAGTATTACATAATGAGCTAGTATGCGATGCATACTAGCTCATTATGTGTTTCTCTTTCAAGTTGAAAAAAAAAAAAAAAAACTTGTAATGGGTTTACAACCTCTTTAAAAGGACTCCAACTTTATATTTGAAAACTTAAAAAAAAAAAAACACACACACACAATCTACTAATTATAACAGCCTGCCACCCTTAGGCAGTTTCACCCCACGATCTACTGCTCCACAGCCATGTTTGGATCATGATGTTTCCTCTCTTCCCAAGAACTATGCAGGTTAGGTGACTATATACGCTGCACTAACATTCAGAGTTACACAGACACCGCAACGACGCCAGGAGTGTCAGGTGCCGACGTCAACTAAAACATTTGTGGCAACCTTTTGTCAGACTATTAGAAATAATTACCTACTAAACCGCTACCAAGTGTCAAACCATCTGATCACAAGATGAGATAAGAAAAAAACAGGAACAAGATAAAAATGTGCGAGCAAATACAAAACGAACAAGCTGACTAGATACCCATTTCCTATTCTTATTAATCAGATATTTACCATAAATCAGTTTGTCCCTTGTGGCCTGTTGCTGTCAGTAGGTGTTTGTGATCAGACATGTGATTGGAAAGGTTATACTGTAATACTAATCACTATGGTTCTCCATAAAATATGATGTCAAGAGCCAATTCTGTGCTGCCTTCAGCTCTTCCCATTTCTATGGACATAATAAGCCTGTCAGCTCAGCACAAGATAACCCCTTTATGGAGCATTCTGAACCACTTTATAGAGTTTGTTCCATGGTGGCAATCATATCATAAGGTCATATACAGTATCTCACTAAATTGAGTACACCCCTCACATTTTTGTAAATATTTGATTATGTATCTTCTCATGTGACAACACTGAAGAAATGACACTTTGCTACAATGTAAAATAGTAAGTATACAGCTTGTATAAGTGCCGGTTCACACTGTTCCGACTTGTCAGATGACCAATGCTGTGCAATTGGAACCGTTCTAATAGGAGCGACTCAAGTCGCTCCGACTTAGAAAAAGGTTCCTGCACTACTTCGGAGCGACATCGGAGCGACTTGCATTGACTTCCATTATGTGAAGTCGTTGCAAGCCGCGCAGAAGTCGCAGTGCACGGGTGAGGGCATAACTCGCCCAAAGTCGTGCCGCCCTAGTGTGAACCGACACTAACAGTGTAAATTTGCTGTCCCCTGAAAATTACTCAACACACAGCCATTAATGTCTAAACCGCTGGCAACAAAAGTGAGTACACCCCTAAATCAAAATGTCCAAATTGGGCCCAAAGTGTCAATATTTTGTGTGGCCACCATTATTTCCCAGCACTGCCTTAACCCTCTGGGGCATGGAGTTCACCAGAGTTTCACAGGTTGCCACTGGAGTCCTCTTCCACTCCTCCATGACGACATCACAGAGCTGGTGGATGTTAGAGACCCTGGGCTCCTCCACCTTCTGTTTGGGGATGCCCCACAGATGCTCAATAGGGTTTAGGTCTGGAGACATGCTTGGCCAGTCAATCACCTTTACCCTCAGCTTCTTTAGCAAGGCAGTGGTTATCTTGGAGGTGTGTTTGGGGTCGTTATGTTGGAATACTACCCTGCAAAGGGAGGGGATCCTGCTCTGCTTCAGTATATCACAGTACATGTTGGCATTCATGGTTCCCTCAATGAACTGCAGCTCCCCAGTACCGGCAGCACTCCTGCAGCCCCAGACCATGACACTCCCACCACCATGCTTGACTGTAGGCAAGACACACTTGTCTTTTTACTCCTCACCTGATTGCCACCACACACGCATGACACCCTCTGAACCAAATACGTTTATCTTGGTCTCATCAGACCACAGGAGATGGTTCCAGTAATCCATGTCCTTAGTCTGCTTGTCCTCAGCAAACTGTTTGCGGGCTTTCTTGTGCATCATCTTTAGAAGAGGCTTCCTTCTGGGACGATAGCCATGCAGACCAATTTGATGCAGTGTGCGGTGTATGGTCTGAGCACTGACAGGCTGACTCCCCCTCCCTTTAACCTCTGCAGCAACGTTGGCAGCACTCATACGTCTATTTCCCAAATGCAACCTCTGGCTATGATGCTGAGCACGGGCAGTCAACTTCTTTGATTCGACCACGGCGAGGCCTGTTCTTAGTGGAACCTGTCCTGGTAAACTGCTGTTTGGTATTGGTCACCGTGCTGCAGCTCAGTTTCAGGGTCTTCGCAATCTTCTTCTAGCCTAGGCCATCTTTATGTAGAACAACAATTCTTTTTTTCAGATCCTCAGAGAGTTCTTTGCCATGAGATGCCATGCTGAACTTCCAGTGACCAGTATGAAAGACTGAGAGCGATAACACCAAATTTAACCTGCTCCCCATTCACACCTGAGACCTTGTAAGACCAACGAGTCACATGACACCGGGGAGGGAAAGCGGCTAATTGGACCCAATTTGGATATTTTCACTTAGTGGTGTACTTGCTTTTGTTGCCAGCAGTTTAGACATTATTGGCTGAGTGTTGAGTTATTTTAAGGGAACAGTAAATTTACACTAATATACAAGCTGTACACTCACTACTTTACAATGTAGCAAAGTGTAATTTCTTCAGTGTCGTCACATGAAAAGATATAATAAAATATATACAAAAATGGGAGGGGTGTACTTAATTTTGTGGGATACTGTAGGACTACTTGAGTAATTTTTGGGGTGCTATGTGCATTCAAGAAAATATAAAACAAATGTAAAAGTAAAACAAGTCCTCACTGTCTTCTGTAGCTTGCGGGCACTGTGGAGAAATTCACCTTCAATGTTCAAAGCAGTAGCACTGAAGTCATCAAAGTCTCATCTATCAGCAGCTCAGCTCCCCCTTTCAGCAGTGACTCAGCAGTCTTATCAGTGGTGTATTTTGGTTTCGTGCTGCCCTAGGCAAGACTAAAATTGGGCGCCCCCCCCCCCTATGTAAATTTGCCCCACTCCTTTTTGGCTACCACCAAAATTGAAGGACTACAAGTCCCAGCATTAACCCCTGAGATCTCACGAGAGGGGGGGTGGGTGAGGGAGAGAGGGGGAGTGATTGAGAGAGAGGGGGGATGAGAGAGAGGAGGGGTGAGAGGGGAGGGGTGAGAGAGAGAGCGATAGAGGGGGGTGTGAGAGAGAAGGGGGGATGAGAGCGAGAGAGAGGGGGCTCTAGCAACCAGTGGCCAATAGAGTCTCAGATGGAGGGGGGTGGCTTTTTTGCTGCCCCCCTGCAAAGTGCCGCCCTAGGCCTGGGCCTTGTTGGCCTAGGCCAAAATACAGCACTGAGTCTTATAGCTTTTTAATCTCTACTGCAAACACCCAGCACAGAGAGCAAGTGTCAGAGTGGGAGCATGGAGAGATGACCTACTTAGAAAAGTGCTGCTGCTATCAAAGGTGAGGCTGAATTCCCTGTTTACTGCTTGTTAAGAATATGTAAATTCTTGAATGTCCATAACCTGGCCACAGATCAACATTACTACCTACAAACTTTACTGATGAGAGGGCCAGGTAAAGCAAACTCTGGCCACAAAACAATCTAATAAAAGAAAAAAACAGGCAACTGCACAACATGCAAAAGGTTCAAGAACTAAGAAGGGGAAAATAGTCTGAGCTAATCAACTCACCCATCATAAATGGGTTGTGCCAACGGTTGGGCACAGTTTACAGCAATACAAATATTCCCTGGCCCAACTGTAAATGGCCACATTGAGCAAATGTTTTCAGATGTCTTTAGACACCTTACCCATATCATAATCAGAGATAGAAAGAGTATACAGACAACAGCTACATTTCCCATTCCTAGAGCTTCGATTGAGGTCTTCCATTTTTTAGAGCTAGACATACTGCACTAGAGTTCTTCGCACATAATCAGGCAGTATAAGAGAGTAGAGGAGGAGGAAATCAGCGAGCGGAGAACAAATCCACACTGCTGCCGTCCAGCTGTGCATACTCTGGGGCGTAGGACAGAAGCAGTTTTCAGGTCTGCTCTCAGCAACAATCCACATTTACAGGAAAGAGTTGGAAGTGAATTGTATCAATGTGGCCTGGGATGACCTGGCTCCAGTATTCTATTTCCAGAGCCTGGGATTACAGCTAAATACACTTTAGGTCTTCCTAGTATTTAACACCTCTAGCAGTTTTTAGAAAGCATTTTCTTTTCTGAGCATAATAGAGCCTCTCATTTTACTCCCCCTCTCCGGAGCTCAGAATACCTTCCTCAAGTGAAGTTCTCAGTCCAAGCATGGCTGGACAAGCATAAGGGTTGCATCCTAGGTGATCTGCCTGCACAGACTCATCTGATGCATCAACAACATTTACCAACAACTATGTGGATCTGCCCTTCTCAACCAGGGTTCTGTGGCACCATAGGGCTCTTCCAGAGGCTTCCACTGACCTCAATGTTGTCTATAGCTATCTATAATGGGGAGCAGTGGCAGCTGGTGCTAAACATTTTTTTTTTTTTTGGGGGGGCGGCAAACAAACCTCTCTAGGCCTGCACTCACCTCACAAAAGGGTCCCCTCAGTGGTCACGGCTCCCCTGATACCTGGCGCTGTGGCTTACCTTGCTTCCACTTGGCCTTTTTAGATACGACTCCTGTCCGGATTGGCCAGGACGAGAAGCCAGAAAGTGATGGCGAATATTGATTTGCTAGTATCAGAGTGGGAGAGTTCGGGGCGCAGTGCTCTGCCAACGTTATTTTTAGTAAAGAGATCATCAGTTTATCAGGGCAAACTTTAAATGCAACAAAATGCAAAACTTTTTAAAGTTTTAGATTGACAAACCCTTACCATTCTTTTTTTATTGTCGTCTGTGCCCCTGGAAGATTCACCCTCTCTAATTGTCCTGTTTACCATACTCATCGAAAGTGAAAGAAAAAAAAAAAAAAAAAAAAAAAAACAATTTTCGGGTTGACATCAGAACACTAAAGCAGGTCATACATGGGTCGAATTGCAAAATAATTTTCTTACAAAGATCACTCACAATTTGAGTGATCGGACAAGTTGCAAATTTTTGGAAAAACAAAACAAATTTCTAATCAACGATGGGAAAATCTTGCGATATAGAGATATATATATATATATATATATATATATATATATATATATATATATATATATATATATATATATATATATATATTATATATATGAAAAAGAAATGTGCATGAGCGGTGACCTGGAAAGAAAAGAAGATGCCCACCCATGGAAATTCTTTTCTATAGCAACATGAGGCTTGGTAGCTCGAATTTAAAAATCAATGGTGGCACCATCAAATCACAAAACGCAGAAAATTTCTGATTTTGAAAAGAAAATTAGTTTGGAATTCGACCCAGGTTAAGAGGAGAAATCCTCCAATGGGGACAATAGTTCTGGTGAAACACTGAGATTCCCTCAGTTTGGAAGAATATCCTCTCACTTCATGTTGTGGCTATGGGAAGGAAGTGAAGGTAAAGTCCCCGAAGTAGGACATAGAAGGCAAAAAAAAAAAAAAAAAAAAAGATACTGATGGGGATTATAACCCCAAAAAATATTTTCCTTGTAAACATTCCATAAGAATCTACCACCATTGAGAAGGTTCAAAAAGGATGCTCTGCTGAAAATGCTGTCCTTCTGAACCTTCAAGATATTAAGATGTGAATAAGGGCTCTTTCACACGGGCGTTCCGTATGTCCGTTTTTCATCCCATCCGTTTGCAGATGAAAAACGGACATAATGTATCTCCATGTAAATACGGCTGTCAGCGGATAATCATCCGCTGACATCCGTTTTTCGTCCTTTCCATTCAGTTCAGTTTTTTGGAACGGAAGAGAAACCTATTTTTTCTTCCGTTCAAAAAAACGGAACGGACGCAAAAACGGATGTCAGTGGTGTCATCCGCAGACATCAGTATTTACATAGACATGCATTATGTCCGTTTTTCATCCGCAAACGGATGGGATGAAAAATGGACAGACGGACCGGATGACACACAAGTGTCATCCGTGTCCGTTTCAAAAAAAAAAAAAAAAAAGGACCTGATTGGGCAAAAAAACCTGAACGCCCGTGTGAAAGAGCCCAAAGTTATATTACTTAAATACATAAAGGGTGTAAAGGAGGTTCAGGAAGGCCGTATTTTCTATACGAAGCCAAGATCAAGAACACGGGGACATGACCTCAAACTAGCAGGAGGAAAGTTCAAAAATAAACTTAGAAAGTATTATTTTACGGAAAAAGTAGTTGATGCTTGGAACAGACTTCCAACAGATATAGTGAGTCAGTCAACAAGTGAATATAAACATGCTTGAGAAAAAAAAAGTAAGAAAAGGAGCAGACTCGATGGACCCCTCTTGGTCGGTTTCTACTGTCACTCTAATGTTTTAATGACTCACTGCCAAATCCCAAGCAAACACTTCATTATATCCCCTCCCCCCTCTGATACAATACACACAGGAATGGTTTTGCTTTAACAATGGGCAGAATACTGTTTTCGGAAGGGCCAATTTACACTATTACATTATTTTAGGGTACTTTAGGTTGGGTGTGTAGGAGAATATAAAATACACTTTACTACCAAAAGTATTGGGATGCCTGCTTTTACACGCACATGAAATTTTTCTTTTTTCTTAGGCTCTATTCACAACAATGCGTTTTTTGAAGAAATGCAGGACATTTTTTTAACATTGGTTCCTATGGAACACGTTCACATTGATTCATTCAACTGTGCTTTTTGCTTGTTTTTTGATCAATAGACTTCAACAGAGAAGCTTCAGAAAAGCATGTAGTGTGTTTTTACAGCAACTTGAGTTTTTAATTCTGCCCAACAAATTTTCCCCCCCAAAAAAAGAAAAAGGCATAAAAGAAATGCAAAAAGCAAAAATCGGGGCAAAAATCACAGTAAAAAACATGAAAGCACAGCAAAAAGCACTACAGAAATGCTCAAAAGCAACATGCAAGAGTCCATGGGGTTCAAAACGGAGTTGGCCCAGCCTTTGCAGCTATAACAGCTTAAACTCTTCTGGGAAGGTTGTCCACAAGGTTTAGGAGTGTGTATGGGAATGTCTGACCATTCTCCCAGAAGTGCATTTGTGAGGTCAGGTACTGATGTGGATGAGAAAGCCTAGCTCACCTAGCTCACAGTCCCTGCTCCAATTCATCCCAAAGGTGTTCTATCAGGTTGAGACCAGTAAAGTTCCTCCACCCAAAACTCGCTCACTCATGTCTTTATGGACCTTGTTTCGTGCACTGGTCTAAACCATTTGGTGCAGGGGGGGGGGGGGGGTTATGGTTTGGGGTTGTTTTCAGGGGTTGGGCTTGGCCCCTTAGTTCCAGTGAAGGGAACTCTTAAGGAGTCTTCATATCAAGACATATTATGGCGCTTTTCCACTGCATGGAACGAACGGTTCGGCTTGCTTTTGTGCTTTTCCACTGCTGGTACCGCATGGTACTGTGTAGGAACGGTTCGGTACGGTACAGCGGCGCTTTTCCACTGCATGGAACCGAACGGTATGGCTCTCTAAAACAGTACCACCTCGATTGTGGTTCCAAGAGGTACCATACCTGGTACCATATCCCACAATCCTTTGCATGCAGTCACTACTAGCCACTGATTGGTCAGAGAATCCCACCCACCCCATTGTTATCCCACCCACTTAACTTTAGTACTGCTTTAGTGGAAAAGCAAACCATACCGTACCATACCGAACCGTTCCAACACCGTACCATGCGGTACCAGCAGTGGAAAAGCAAACCGGGCCAAGCAGGGCCGAGTAGAGCCGAGCCGGTACTTGCAGTGCCATTAGACAATTTCATGCTCCCAACTTTGTGGGAACAGTTTGGGGGATGGTTACTTACTGTTCCAACATGACTGCCCACCAGTGCACAAAGCAAGGTCCATAAAAAACATGGATTATCGAGTTTGGGGTGGAGGAACTTGAGAGGCCTGCACAAAGTCCTGACCTCCACCTGATAGAACACCTTTGGGATGAATTACAGCGGAGACTGTGAGCCTGGCCTTCTCATCCAATGTCAGTGCCTGACCTCATAAATGTGATTCTGGAAGAATGATCCCAAATTCCCATAGACGCACTCCTAAACCTTGTGGACAGCCTTCCCAGAAGAGTTGTATCTGTTATGGCTGCAAAGGGTGGGCCAACCTAATATTGAACCCTATGGGTTAAGACTGGGATGTCATTAAAGTTCATGTGCGTGTAAAGGCTGGCATCCCAATACATTTGGTAATATAGAGTATGTGCTATTTCTGTAAATATAAACTGCAATTTTCGTTTGACCTTCATGTCTAAAATTCAGCCCTAACCATGAGTAGTGTACAGGGGGTCCCCGGGTTACAGACAAGATAGGGTCTGTAGGTTTGTTCTTAAGTCAAATTTGTTTGCAAGTCGAAACAGGTACATTTTTTAAGTGTAGCTCCAGCCAGAAGAATAATTTTTAAGTGTTTTTGGAGAGCATAGGGAAGGGTTAACACCCCTGTAACATTTATTTTGCTGTCTTTGCCCTTGTTCAGAAGATTTCACCTAACTTTCTGCCCCTATGAAAATTGGATTTTGAAAATTTTGAGTTGTTGTGGAAACAAGGATTGGTGATAACAGTTCAGTGGAGACACCTTTTTCCCATGAGAACTCTTACAGGAGTGAATTTCCCATCCTAGGGGGGGAGATTTCCTCTCACTTCCTGTTGTCTCCCTCCGTTTGTAAGTAGGAGTCGTTTGTAAGTCGGATGTTTGTAACCCGAAGACCGCCTGTATTAGTATAAGTTCAGTCATAATACAGGCAAAATAAATAATTTTAAAGTCAAGAAAAGCGATATAGTTAAGAAAAAGGAATCAGAGTGAAAGGAGATACATAGGTCACAATAGATCTAGTACACGTCTGTGGGAAATTAAGAAATATTCAGCGTTGGGGAAATTCTGATTGGTCCATTCATTTGTAGTGCGAGTTTTTGTCATAGTACTGTTCTTTATCATTCAAGTAGGTGGTCTCTAAAATGTTAAATAAAAATGTTATAATAAGGGCCCCTATCCAGATAAATATTTCAGGAATGGCCCTGTCTGGGATACAGACAGTAACTTGAAGCCTATTTCTCATTCCATTATGCAGGAATTTGTCAGGACAGATGACAAGGGAAACGCAATCACTTCCCCCTCTTCCTCTGTCACAATAGGCGAAAGGGCAGAGGGAGGTGTTCTTTCCACCACACACATTATACAAAATGTAAACCAGGCACACCAAGGATTAGCAGGCAGGAAAAAACAAAAGCTTTGTTATCCTCCCGGGTTTCATGTACACAGTTCAGCCTGACGGTCAGGCAGCTAAGGAGTCCTTTACGGCACGTCTAAACACAATAACCAACTTCGTTATTCTCTGGAGTCTCCAAGTTCCATCGCCTCAAAGCAAGATTTCTTAACTTTCACTTAGGATAAAACTACGTAACAGCTCAAGCCGGCCATAGGAGAGTCGAAAACTGAAACTGACCATACGCTAGTAGATGTTTGCACAAACATTGTTAGTACATTCGATGGCTTTATGAATGTCATGCAAAATTGTGCTTGCTTTTAAACATTTGATTTGGAATAAATGGATTTTCCTAAATGAAAACCATCCTGCTCCTTCAATTTTCTTTTCACTGCAGTTGAAAACGAACAGCAGTTTGACCACAGACCACACTTGATTAGCAAATTGGATAAAAATTTAAAACAAAAAAATTCTGGACAAAATTATACTATTGTATGGCCAGCTTTACATGAGAACAAAGGCTGGGTAGAAGAAAGACCATAAAATATGTCAGACAACTACCTGAAGTAGAGGCTGATGGTTGCCTCGAAAGCAAAAAGTACTCCGGGTGCAAAAGGCCAAATTGCATTCGTATCTCCATACTGGCCATTGTAACCATCCTGTTCCATATCCATGGAGCTTTAAAAAGTACAGTAAATACATCAATTTTCTTCTTCTTTTTTTTTTAAAGCTCTATATAGAGTAGAAAAAGACTGGGATGAGTTAACCTCTGGCCATTGCCATAAAGACAGAAAGGAAAAAACTAAAATGTTAGAGCTGCCACCGATTACCGATTCCGTGAGAACTGTCCGAGTTACTGTACTTATGGTTTCATATTTCAGCAAGAAAGTAAAAATCTCCCCAATGGGCCAAAGACAACTAAAAATTGGACAGGAGATTTAACCTTACATTAAAAAATGTTGGCTTTAGACAGTTTTATAGGGACACAGTAGTGATGTAGTGGCCACCAGGTAGAATCAAGCATTCAGTGGGGGGGCACAGGCCTCCGACATGCTCAGAAGATTCTTGGCCAGAAAAGTGTATGGCACGCTTAAGAAAGTTCACACTTATGTATTTCAATTGTGTATTTAGCATTGTTTGCAAAGTTGGAGCTCAGCTTTCATCTGGCCAATAAAATAAGAAACCTATTTTAGTGCTCAGGAACCCAAACCAGAAATAACCTGGTCATCCATCCCTTCCTGTTTAACTTTACATTGTATGAACATAATATTCCCAGAATTCTGTGTTATTCACAGCACAGACAATACCAAAAATAGAGAACGGACTCCTGGACTGAGTGTAGCGCTACATAATTAAAATGTATTCAGGGACATAAATACAGACTATAGGGACTAAATTACACACACACACACACGTATGTGTGTGTGTGTGTGTGTGTGTGTGTGTGTGTGTGTGTGTGTGTATATATATATAATTTTTTTTTTTTTTTTTTTTATATACACACACACACTATATATATATATATTTTTTTATACACACACACACACTATAATATATATATATATATATATATATATATATATATATATATATATATATATATATATATATACACACACACACACACACACACACACACACACACACACATATATATATATATATATATATATATATATATACACACACACACACACACACACACACATATACACACACACTATATATATATATATATATATATATATATATATATATATATATATATATATATATATATATATATATACATACATATACATTATATATATTATGCACACACACACATTATCGATGTTAGTATCATGCAACAAAATGCGAACGATAAGTCGTCCGATTATCTGAACGTGTGTATGGGGGCTTAAGGCCCATTTCACACATGCGGACTGTTCATTTCAACAGTTGAAAGAAAAAAAAAAACAGATGAAGTTTACAGTTCTTCATCAGTTGCTCATCAGCTTTTACATCCACGATCAATGCAAAAACAGACTGTTTGTCCGTTTACATCTTTTTTTTTTTTTTTTTTTTAACGGAACAAAAAATAGGGCTTTGATCCATTTCAAAAAGTGTATGTAAATGGATGATCATTAGTTTACATCCGTTTTCATAGAGATGCATGGATGTCCGTTTTTTATCCGTCAACGGATGGATGAAAAAAAACGGAAAAACAGTGCGTATTTGTGAAAGGGCCCTTAGGCCCCATGCACATTGGATGTTACAAAAACACCAGAAGCTGTAGGATGCCGCAATAAAAACACAAGTTTTGTTGCGTTTTGAAGAGTTTTTTTAGCAAAATGATACTCCCACAAAATCTTACGGCTCAAAAAACGCAGGCGCGTTTTTCAGCGTTTCAAAATTAGAGAGTCTTTAAAGCTCCTCTTTAAACACACTATATCTGGGGTTATTTTTCCAGCCAGAAAACAGCCGTGTAAAAAAAAAAAAACGCTAGTAACAGCCTATGTGTGCATGGACACATAGGATAACATGCTGGGGAGTTTACTGGCTGCAGAAAAAGATGCCTGAAGCCAAAAACAGCAGCTGTGAAAATGTCCAGTGTGTAGGAGGCCTTCCATTGGTGGTGATAAGTGGAAGGAATGGCTCCTTACAGGGGTAGCCAGAATGACACCCTTGCATTCATGCACCTGGCTCTACCAACAGTTGGTGAATGTGGAACTATTCAGGAAGCATCTGATGGAAGATAGCCATAGCTCGAGGAACCCCTCACCATCACTGCAGGAACCCTAGGGTTCCACAAAACCCTGTTTGGGAATGGCTGCTTTATAACAAATAGTGAGCTATAAAGAGTTATAGTTACAGTTAATACCAGAATATGATGGCCCAGAAAATGACTAACAAGTTCTAATAGAGGAAGAGTGATGTACTGTGGTGTCAGCTGTGAGCTATACAGAGGATGTGGTTTCTACCTACAGTACATTATTGACTGAAATCTCTGTCTCACATTCAAAGAAGAACCGAAGAAATACATTTCCTGTGAGCCCATCCACCTACAAGACAAAAGCTGAAGCCCAGAGACAACCAATTATATGGCAGTGTACGGTCAAAGGAGCCCCTCTCTGGTGAAACCAATAAATACGAATCACTGGCAACCTAAGGATTGTAATTTTATCTCTGAGGGATCCAGTGTGATTTATATATGATATGTAACACACACGCCTTCCGTTTATCTCAGAATTCTGAAGGACAATCCAGGACAACCAATAAGATAAAAGTCACACAATACATGGCAGTCACCACTTGCTTTCTTTTGGGTAAAACAAACAGGAGACATTCAATCCAGCAAATCAATATTACAGAATTTTATCAATATTAAATCTGAACTTCAGGCTGATATAAAAATGGGATTTTTGACTTACCGTAAAATCCAATTCACTGATGTTCATTGACGGACACAGCTCCTGATCATCTTAACCATTGGGTTATAATGCCCCCTACAGGAGTAGGACACTAGGCAGAAAAAGTCTGGCTACATCTATGGGCAGTCACAGGGGGTTATAAGTAGTGTCAGAAGAATTAAAACTTCCCAGAGGGATGGGTGCTGTGTCAGTCAATGAACATCAGAGAAATGGATTTTACGGCAAGTCATAAATCACATTTTCCCTTTCGTTCATTGACGGACACAGCTCCTGATCTTCTTAACCATTGGTATGTCCCAAAGCAGTGTTAAAACTTGAGGGGTGGGAACAGTGAAAAACAAATTCCCAAGGCTAACTATAGCCAACCAGGTAAACAGGAGCTTAACCAAAACTGGAGCTCACCTGGAAAAAACAATACACCCTCAAAGAGGACCAGGTCGTCCAAACAGCAGCCTACAAAAACCTTGCGGCCAAAGGAAGCATCCATAGATGCCAACACATCCACTTCATAGACCTTTGAGAAAGTGTGCACCGACGACCAGAAGGCTGCCTTGCAAATTGAGCGCCCAAAAAGGATGAACCTTGAATGGGAAAGGAGTAACCTGACCCTTAATGGAATAGACCTGAACCATAGTCCATCTGATCCATCGGGAAATGGTCACAGAAAGGACAACCCTTTCCTGACTTCCTAAAAGACTCCATAGCTGCCAGGTACACCCCAATTGCCCGGACCTTTTTTCTGCCTAGTATCCTACTACTGTAGGGGGCAATATAACCCAATAATTAAGAAGATTAGAAGCAGTGTCTGTCAATGAACGAATGAGAAAATACAAGTTTAATCCAGTTACGTTTAGGTCAAACTGGAACTTCCCTCAAAAAGTAAAGCCCAGCTGGTTCACTTCCTCCCCAGCCTGTAACTGAATTAAAGGTGATTGTTTGTTTTTGGACGGGGGACGGGGGTTTGTGATAGTGTTATAAAAAGATCAGTGGTTCTCAACTCCGGTCCTCAGGGCACACTAACAGGCCAGATTTTAGGTATTACCTTGGAGAGATGCAGACTAGAATACTGCAATCACTGAGCAGCAAATGATATCACCTGTGATGTATTTCAGTTATCTTGCAAACCTGGCCTGTTAGTGGGTCCCGAGCACTGGAGTTGAGAAACACTGCACTAGATGGAACTGAGGATTCTAGGAAATAAATACATTGTGGTAGGAAGAAATATTATGTAACAATTCTAGAAAACGCTGGAGGGAATTGGCAAAAAAAAAAAGAATCCTTTATTACCATTGGTTACATTTATTTGCCATTTCCCTCCAGTGTTCTCTAGCCACTTCCCGACTGCAATACGCATCTATGCGTTGCGGATTGCAAGTGGTTGACCCGGGTTATGGCTGAAGCTTTCTGCCACTAGATGGAACTGAGGATTATAGGAAATAAATACATTGTAGTAGGAAGAAATATAATGTAACAATTCTACAGAACGCTGTAGGGAATTGGCAAAAAAAGGATCCTGTAGTAGCAGTGTTTACATTTAGTTGCCATTTCCCTCCAGCGTTCTCTAGCCACTTCCCGACCACAATATGTATCTATGCGTTGCGGTTTGCAAGTGGTTTACCCGGGTTATGGCTGAAGCTATCTTCCACTAGACCAGTGGTTCTCAAATCCTGTCCTCAGGGCACACTAATAGGCCAGATTTTAGGTATTACCTTTGAGAGATGCAGACTAGAGTACTGCAATCACTGAGCAGCAAATGAGATCACCTGTGATTTATTTCAGTTATCTTGCAAACCTGGCCTGTTAGTGTGCCCTGAGGACCGGAGCTGAGAAACACTGAGTTAGATTACTGGCATCTCATCTGACATCACAAAGAAAATCTTAGGCTTGAATTGTAAATTACACCTTAAAGTAAAACTACTGTATAGGCAACCCCCCCCCCATTTTGGATAGAGTAAGGGAGGGTTATAAACCCTGTCTTTTTGATTAAATTAAGGGAATCTCTTGCCCCTCCCCCCCAAAAGGTCACCAGAACTAATGTCCCCATTGAAAGATTTCCCCTCTATTCCTGTTTTGGGGCCATTTTTTCGAGGGGGAATGGTAAACAGTACAAATAGAGGGGGGAATGGCTGACGCCTAGTAAGGAAAAACGTGTCGGAGGGGAGGCGCCACGCCATCACGCCACGTGGACCGCGCTGCAGGCGACCACATTTTGCTACAGGAACCTTGTCTTATCCATTCGATATCATGTAAGTGCAATATCGCATTTACAGTGCCTTGCGAAAGTATTCGGCCCCCTTGAACTTTGCAACCTTTTGCCACATTTCAGGCTTCAAACAAAGATATAAAACTAATTTTTTGTGAAGAATCAACAAGTGGGACACAATCATGAAGTGGAATGAAATTTATTGGATATTTCAAACTTTAACAAATAAAAAACTGATTAATTGTTAATACTTTTTAGCGCCACCTTTTGCTGCGATTACAGCTGTAAGTCGCTTGGGGTATGTCTCTATCAGTTTTGCACATCAAGAGACTGAAATTTTTGCCCATTCCTCCTTGCAAAACAGCTCCAGCTCAGTGAGGTTGGATGGAGAGCGTTTGTGAATAGCAATTTTTAAGTTCTTTCTAGAGATTCTTGATTGGATTCAGGTCTGGACTTTGACTTGGCCATTCTAACACCTGGATGTGTTTATTTGTGAACCATTCCATTGTAGATTTTGCTTTATGTTTTGGATCATTGTCTTGTTGGAAGACAAATCTCTGTCCCAGTCTCAGGTCTTTTGCAGACTCCATCAGGTTTTCTTCCAGAATGGTCCTGTATTTGGCTCCATTCATCTTCCCATCAATTTCAACCATCTTCCCTGTCCCTGCTGAAGAAAAGTGGGCCCAAACCATGATGCTGCCACCACCATGTTTGACAGTGGGGATGGTGTGTTCAGGGTGATGAGCTGTGTTGCTTTTACGCCAAACATAACGTTTTGCATTGTTGCCAAAAAGTTCGATTTTGGTTTCATCTGACCAGAGCACCTTCTTCCACATGTTTGGTGTGTCTCCCAGGTGGCTTGTGGCAAACTTTAAACGAAACTTTTTATGGATATATTTAAGAAATGGCTTTCTTCTTGCCACTCTTCCATAAAGGCCAGATTTGTGCAGTATACGACTGATTGTTGTCCTATGGACAGAGTCTCCCACCTCAGCTGTAGATCTCTGCAGTTCATCCAGAGTGATCATGGGCCTCTTGGCTGCATCTCTGATCAGTCTTCTCCTTGTATGAGCTGAAAGTTTAGAGGGACGGCCAGGTCTTCGTAGATTTGCAATTGTCTGATACTCCTTCCATTTCAATATTATCGCTTGCACAGTGCTCCTTGGGATGTTTAAAGCTTGGGAAATCTTTTTGTATCCAAATCCGGCTTTAAACTTCTCCAAAACAGTATCTCGGACCTGACTGGTCTGTTCCTTGTTCTTCATGATGCTCTCTGCGCTTTAAAACGGACCTCTGAGACTATCACAGTGCAGGTGCATTTATACAGAGACTTGATTACACACAGGTGGATTCTATTTATCATCATTAGTCATTTAGGTCAACATTGGATCATTCAGAGATCCTCACTGAACTTCTGGAGAGAGTTTGTTGCACTGAAAGTAAATGGGCTGAATAATTTTGCACGCCCAATTTTTCAGTTTTTTATTTGTTAAATTTGAAGTAAGGGAATAATAACCGCGCTAAAGGAACAAGTAAATTGGGACAGCAGCAACTTCAAGTGTGACCACACCCTAATAGATATTGTATAAATAAGTCGCGCTAAATATATTAGATGGAGATGTAAAGTCCATAAAAAGTCCAAAAATGTATTATTGATAAATTCCAGGATCAAGCTCCCTTGAGGGTATGTGCTTACCAGATGAAGGTAAGAGAAAGGCAGTCTCGCTGCGTGGAAACTTGTCACCTTGACAGTAGATCCAAGCCTCTATGATCAATCAACTCAGTGGACATAGGATCATGAAAAGCAAAAAATAACGCAATAGCGTCAAACCCAACAAACAAATTGTGACTGTCACCACAGGTGTGGGTAAATAAAGATTGTGATGTGAAATGACCTCCACCACAATAATAATAAAATAAATTAAGTCATGCAAAAATTAGGGAACTTAGGGTAAATACCCCTTACCAGAAAGGTTAAGGGTTGACGCCTTAAGTGATTAAATGTGTATCGGTTGGAGTAGCCTCTTACCAAACATAAAAGTAATAACACAGTGAAGAAAACGTTGAAAGAAATAATCGTGCTGAACCACCACCAGCTGGATTCGCCTCTTACCCTGGATAGATATAGGTTAGCCAAAGTGTACTATACAAATCCAGTGTACCACTCAGGAGCCCGCAATATCACACCTGTGAGAGAGAGTCTCACAGGTGTGATATTGCGGGCTCCTGAGTGGTACACTGGATTTGTATAGTACACTTTGGCTAACCTATATCTATCCAGGGTAAGAGGCGAATCCAGCTGGTGGTGGTTCAGCACGATTATTTCTTTCAACGTTTTCTTCACTGTGTTATTACTTTTATGTTTGGTAAGAGGCTACTCCAACCGATACACATTTAATCACTTAAGGCGTCAACCCTTAACCTTTCTGGTAAGGGGTATTTACCCTAAGTTCCCTAATTTTTGCATGACTTAATTTATTTTATTATTATTGTGGTGGAGGTCATTTCACATCACAATCTTTATTTACCCACACCTGTGGTGACAGTCACAATTTGTTTGTTGGGTTTGACGCTATTGCGTTATTTTTTGCTTTTCATGATCCTATGTCCACTGAGTTGATTGATCATAGAGGCTTGGATCTACTGTCAAGGTGACAAGTTTCCACGCAGCGAGACTGCCTTTCTCTTACCTTCATCTGGTAAGCACATACCCTCAAGGGAGCTTGATCCTGGAATTTATCAATAATACATTTTTGGACTTTACATCTCCATCTAATATATTTAGCGCGACTTATTTTATTTGTTAAAGTTTGAAATATCCAATAAATTTCGTTCCACTTCATGATTGTGTCCCACTTGTTGATTCTTCACAAAAAAATTACAGTTTTATATCTTTATGTTTGAAGCCTGAAATGTGGCAAAAGGTTTTATCACCACTGTGTGGTTCAGTATCACTATATGATTTATTGTGTTGGTTGTATACACTCCATTTCATTTTTTCACTGTTATTTTCACCTTTTCTAGTGCAGCTGCATATATTATTTAGGTTAGCACACCCTTATTAATTTTTTCAGCAATAAAAACCTGACAGGTATTCTAATCCCTCTCCACTTTGTTAAAAACTAAAAAAAAAAAAAATTTGCCTTTAGTTATACTTTAAAAGGAGATCTCACCTTTCCAGAAAAAAATAAATAAAATGCAGGTAAAAAATTGTGCATTTATTATTTTTTGTTGCAGAATCCTGGAAAACATTGCACCAGCAATAAGCAGATCACTGATGCCACGCAGGTGTCCTGCAGATCTGTTGCTGTATTTGTGTATTTTGCTGATGCATGCTGACAGGAAGAATAAATGAATTACCACAGCGCCGTGGTAGTTCGTTGAAAACTACAAGCCGACAGCCGCAAAGGCTGCTGGACCTTGTAGTTTTCCATTTACAGAACACTGTGAATGAGTGAACCGACCTGGAGGGCGGAGCCCCGCACAGTCACTTTTTTTTTTTTTTTAACCTTTTGATAGCTAGCAGGTGGAGAAGAACCCCCTCTAGCTGGCACAGCGGGGATCAGTGCATTCATAACATGTTACACCCCGAATATGGGTGTAACATGTTATGAAATGTAAACTTTCCTGAGAAAAGGAAAAATGAAAGCATTACATAGAGTACATATACAAATGAAAAGGTGTCAGCCCTATCTATCCTTCTATAGCTTTAAGAGTTTACATTGTGAGTCAGTGGCACAGGTTATACATGCACATAGGTGCGCACGCTATTTTCTGCTATACATTTCTATGGGCAAACACTGCTGCAGCCATGGATTCCGCACGCCACAATAACAGCAGTATTTTACTCTGTACATCCGTAGGCTGTCAATTACAGCCAAAGACAAGAGCCCTAAGTGACATATGTCCAATCACTTGAAATCCACCTTAATTCAGCTGTTCATTTGGCGAAGCCGAGGATTTGGCTTACTAAAGTCAAACAGACTGTGCACTCTGCAAGTGCAGTTCCTCCAGAGCTTAGTAAATGAGGGGAAGCTCTGGTGATTTCCATCATCCAATCATGTGCAAGCAAAAACACATTTTGTTTTTTCCTTTGCATGCGATTGGGTATTCTTTGCAAAGTGAAGCTTTGCAAGCTGGAGCAATTGCACTTGCAAAGTGCACAGTCCATTTGCCTTTAGTAAATCAAGCCCCGAGTTTCCCTGCATGCACTCCTTCTTTCAAACAGGCTGCAGTCATGTCAAAGGAGATGCCAATGTACAACCCAGGAAACCATTAAAAAAAAGGTTGGGCACAGCAAAGGGAAGGCACCTAAAAAAACATTGCAGCAACAGTAAAAATAAAAAACATGTGACACACATCGGGCAACCTACTCACTTGAAATGTACCAAAGAAGCTCCAGAACCTATTCAGGCATGGCTTTGGCACATTTGTTGCACGTCTATTAAGCATGCTTCAAAGGCCATTAGCAATTAAAAGGCACATTTGTAGTGCATTTCTGCAGGTTTCCTGAAATGTATGAAGAAATGCGCATTCCAGAAACACACGTGTGAATGCAGCTTTACTGTGTATTATAATTGTCTCTCTTAGGCCTCTTTCAGTCCCGGATCACACTGGTGCGATGTGGGAAACCCTGCGATTCAGTGCCGGTTCCTGCATTGCACCAGAATCGCGCAGTGGTTCACACTGAGATCTGCAAATCGCTGAAGGTGTCAATGTATAGTTAATGACACCCCCAGATTGGTTCGCAGGTCGCAGTGCGAACTGTGAAATGGTGCGGAAACTGAATCGCATGGGTGTTCACACTCATGCGATCCGGTTCCAGTGCACACCAAAAAAGGGTCCTACACCATTTTGGTGCAAATGCGATTTCAGTCAGTTTGTATGGCTAAAATCGCATCGCGCAGACATCGCATGTGATCTGAACAGCAATGCAGTGCAAATCACATGCAATGTCTGGCATCGCACTAGCGTGAACCGGCACTTACACTTGTATGACCTGAAAGCCACGTGACTTGAAGCAATGTCTTTGTAATCTTGAGGTCTATGGACCTCAAGTCGCATTAAAGTCGGACCAAAGTAGTGCAGGGACTACTTTGAAGTCGCACAAAAATGAATGGTTCTAACTGGAAATCATGGGGTACGACTTGTCATGCGACTTTGCAGTCTCAAGTCGCAGGAGAGGTCGCAAAAGTATGAAAGGGGCCTAAGTTTTTTTTTTTTTTTTTAGCTTTCCCCCCTCCTCCTTTCCAGTTCATTCAGCTCTGCAGGTAATATCAATTAGAGAGAGGCAGACCACAAGACCATATTATAATCTCCTTATAACCAATAGGGTAAATATATTTCAGCCAATTAGCACAAAGTTCAGTGAAGATAACAGCTATTTCACAACACAATATTTATTAACCACATTACTCAACAAAGACTTATTTCCAAGCTGCAGCGGCCATAAACTATCAGCAGATATTGCACATTGCTGTTCTAGATTAGAGCGCTAACCTACCTGTTTATAAACAGGACTTCTAATGACATGATTCACCATCAGAACTTCCTCCATGAACACACCCTGGTATCTACCAACAATATAAGGACTAAAAATAAAACAGAATATTTCTGGAATGGGTTCCTGGATTAGAAAAAAAATTGCGTGCTTCCTCCGATTCATTTCAGGAAACGTAAATAAAGTGAATATACTAATTGGCCTCATGCACACTGTAGGTAAAATAAAAATATATGAATGTTATATAGATTTTTGATGTTTTTTCTTCTGCCTCTAAACCCCTCTACAAGTACACACAGGCATTTACAGGATGGTAAAGGCAGACAAGAAACTCACTGCCAGGAGCAGCAGTACTTTTACCAAATAAAAAAAAAAAAAAAGCCTGGTGCACCTAAACGCATATATATATATATATATATATAATATATATATATATATATATATATATATATATATATATATATATATATATATATATATATATATATATATATATATATATATATATATATATATATATATATATATATATATATACACACACACACACACATACATACATACATACATATATATACACACATACACACAGGTCTTAACGCGCATAAGCGCTAGGCACGACAAGTGGTTGAGCGTTCATTCATTTCAATGGCCAGAATAAATTAAAGTGGTTGTAAACTCTTGTACTTTAAAAAGTTAGGTGCATAATCCACTAATTTTCATCGACTTACCTGAAAATGAAACCCTCCAGCAGCACGCTATTACTGCTGACAGGGCTTCCATCTTCACCGGCCTTCCTTCTGGGTTCACGGACTCTGGCCGTTTAAATGGCCGAGCCATAATGATGTCACTCCTGCACGTGTGTGGAAGTCACGGGCACAGCACAGAGCTCTGAAGTGACGACATGGGTATGCTGTGCCTTGACATGCCCCAGTGACGTCACCGGCTGGAGAAACGCTGAATATCTCCTAAACCAGGGGTCTTCAAACTATGGCCCTCCAGTTGTTCAGGAACTACAATTCCCATCATCCCTAGTCATGTCTGGGAATGTCTGAGTTTTACAATGCCTCATGGGACGTTTAGTTGCCCAACAGCTGGAGGGCCGTAGTTTGAGGATCCCTGTCCTAAACGGTTCACATTTAGGAGAGATTTCTTGCATCTGCAGGTAAACTTTGTTATAAGCTTACCTGTAGGTACAAGTGTTTAAGCAGTTTTAACTACCACTTTAATATTCCAGCCAATGAAATGAATGAACACCCAAGCGCTTGATGCACCTAAAACGCATTTGCAAAAACATGGCTTTAGGCTTTTCTGTAACGCTGCTTTTCTCCTGGCCTTCAGAAGAGCTGTGCTGTGTACACTCAGTATGTATGGGGCCTGAATGTCATTTTACTTTTTGAATAAGTAATTTACAGGTCAAACAACTAAAGAGTGTATCCTGTAAATGAGTAACTTACACTAAAGGGCAACTTCATTTATAGTTCTATTGATTACTTTGTCTAGTAATCAGTAGAAGATGGAGCTTCATAAATCAATAACTTTATTTATTACAGGTATTTACCACAGGATAATGTGCAGTAACCCATGACATACCCATACCACTCTGCTAAAGTCTGATTGGTTGCTAGAAGATAACCACTCTCTCCATTTAACACAACTAAAAAGGCTTCAGCGGATTCTACCACAGTATGTCATGGCAATCAATCAGCTCCTGATAGTAAAAGGTCAGACATCATGCTTTTGACATGGCAGGATTTCAGGCAACCTTGGACCTCTGAAGATGATATTTAGATTCTCGCATAGGCCCAATCCTGACAGGTTCTCTTCAAAGTGGACGGTTCTGTCTTTTTTCAAGTCCTCACCCCAATAAATCTGACAAATCACAATATACTGCACAAAATATAACGACAGCATCTTAAGAAAAGCTCCTCTATGTTTTATTATTAAAGTAAGGTTTCCATCTCTACATTGTGGTAACTCGTTATTTGTACTGCAGTGCCATTTATTGGTTTGTACTGATGACAATGGTCACCAGTACAAACAGAAGGGTTAATCTCGATAATGGAGACACAGCCACCAATAAACAAAAAAAAAAACCCACACGAGGGTCTAACCCTTCCAACCTCCATCCAAAACGAACTCCATCTATAAAAAACCCAATAGAATCTGATTGCCATGGAGAATCACAATATTTTTCCCATCAGACTCATTAAAACGCAAGGTCAACAGTCTGATAACCACCCAAACATCTTTATCAAGCATGCTTTTATGGCCTTGCATGGTTACCATTACTACACCTCACCGCCCCTTGGCTTAGTATTTCCAGTGTCTGCCCATTACAGTGCCATGGTATTTGGAAGGTTTCTCCTCCCAGTAGATGGGAACATCCAGGACAAGTGCAGTCTCAGTGCAGATATAACGCTCCTTTACAAATCATTTATAGATTTAATTATAGAGTGGGAGTCTCAGCAGACCTCAGGGCACTACACATGAAAAGACCTGCAAAGTCTGAAGAACGGGCTGCTCTATAATTGTGGCTATTAAACTCTCAGGCTGCCCGTAACCCTTCTGCTGCTGAGTGGCAGACAGATACCTAAAGCCCCGTACACACGTACCGATGGTCGGCTTACAAATGTTCCTCTTTTCTCCCCGGGATGTCGGTGTCTGCTGAAAAGTGCAAAGACAGCACAAGGACAGCACAAGAATTTTGTCCGCCGACTGCAGAAGTGATGTCATGTAATGGTTAACTTTCCCTGTGTTTTCTATTTTCTGAGCATGCCCAGTCTTGCAAATCTGCGGTCTGTCGGCCGAATTGTGTACTGACAGGCGAACAATCGTCCGTTCTGGTGTCGGCATACAAATATTTTCATGTTTGCACGAAAGACTTTTGTCCGCGGATTGTGCGCAGACATCTGTCGGAGGCACCATACTAACACGCGTACAATCGGCAGATCCTTCGTCCACCGACGTTTGTATGCCGACGATCGGTACGTGTGTACGGGCCTTTAGAAGCAAATAACAGGGGCCTAGTCAAGCAAATGTGCTTCCATGATGCACCTACTAAAAGCCACATTCCTGAGTGGAGCGTACTAAAAGGTCCAGGTTAGACACTATTCCTTTCCTACCTCAATATCGTATTGGACTGTTAAGCTTAGGCATCTTAAGACCCCTTTGTTTGACACTCTTGCCAACTTTGGGCCCGATCACACTTGTGTGTTGTGGTAAGCACTATACAATAGCAGCCAGTGCACCACATTACATATACCATGCGTTGTGGTGCTCTGCATTGCTAAAAGAGGTTGTGTGCATTTTTTTGTTCATTGGAAGACTATTCATACTGAATCAGCTAACACAACACCCACTAAGGCATCACAAGGGACTGTGGTAGTCTGAACAGGACTTTAGGCTGGGTTCACACTAGCTGCAGCCACGGCTCACAGCAGGGGGTCCTGTGCGTCCCAGTTCTCCGTTTCAGGTCCAAATTTTTGACTGAATTCGCACCTGAAATGGACCAGAAGATGCACAGGACCATTTTCCAGTGCGGATTTCAACGTCCCCCCCCCCCCCCAAGATGTGTGAACCAACTCCCATTGAGAGCTGGTCACAAGCTCCTGTCATGCTATTTGGATGTGGGGAAACCAGTGTGAACCCAAAATCAGTGTGAACCCAGCCTTAAAGCCACCTATAAAAAAAAAAAAAAAAAAAAAAAAAAAAAAAAGTCAGCAGCTACAAAAAGTGTAGCTGCTTACTTTTAAAAAACAGCCACTCACCTGTCCAGGGTCCAGTGGCGAGCGGCTTCACAGCCGGGTGCCCACTGCGCATGCGTGAGTTGCGTGGTGCATCCTGGATTGGTGGATGCAGTCTCCTGGGATCTGTCAGTGTCCCAGAAGACTGCAGGGGCGGGAGGAGGGAGGAGAACTTCCGTTCCCAAGCGCCAGAAGTGGGAGCAGGTACCTGTCAAAATCAGGCACCTGCTCCTCCCACTCCTCAAAAGTGCCAATTGTGCAAGAGGAGCGGTGGACAAGTCCTTAAAGCGGAACTTCCCCTTTTGAGTGGAGTTCCGCTTTAAAGGTCATATTCACACTTTTGTGTACACATTATTGCATTAAAATTCATGGTACAATAATACAGTTGGGTAGTCATTGATTTTCATTTCAATGGATATCTCAAGGCCACCATACAAGGCTTGATTTTCTCTCATTAAAAATCCGTCCCCAATTAATGCTAACAGTGTGGAAGAATCCTCACTGGTGGCTATTATTTTGTGGCTGCCTGAATACGCAGGTGCTGCAGGACAGCGACTGCATCTGACAGGATCTAGTTATTGTTTGGCTGACTAATGCGTGCAAGGCCACCCATGGCTTGAATTTATTTCGAGAAGTCTTTAGGAGCCTTAAGCCAAAGTTGGGCTTTGCATAGAAGAGTGCACTTTGCACTCATTCACACTAGAAGCTTTTGGGTGATAAAAACTACAGGTTGAGCCACACTTTTAACCCCCCAACCACTACCCCCTTTAGCTGCAAAGGCAGAGGAGTGTACACATACCACGGGCCATTATGCTTTGCAGGCGCAGCAGGAATTATAGACCTGGTCCCTTTTGGCGGATGTAGTGTCCGCCAAAAGCGACCCATTAGGTAGATGGGGCCACACTGCAAGGCCCCCGCAACCACATGCAATGCACACGGTTGCGGTGCGCTAGTGAGGGGAATCAAGGGGTTAAAGCAGGCAAGAAGTAGGGGATACAATGCCTCACCGCCTGTCAAATGTTCTTTAAAAAGAGCAATCTGAACGCAGATCACTCTTCAGAGACAAAAGATAGCATGAACAAGCCCTTATGCCTCGTACACACGCAACGACAGTTGGCCGTGAATTTTCGGCGATCGGCCGATTTTCGGCTTGTTAGTATGATGCTTCCGACAACCGACTGTGACTTTTCAGCCGAACAAAATCTGGTGTGCATGCTATAAAATTTTTGTTGGCCGTCAACAGAACGGCCGATTTTCCGTCAGTCAGTACAGATTTCGGCAGGCAAAAATGTGATGAGCAAGACTGGGCATGCTCAGAGAAGAAAAAACACACGGAAAGTAAACCAACACATGACATCACTTCTGAAGTAGATTTTTGTTGGCCGTTAAAATTTGTGTGCAGTCTAGAGCACATTTCAACCAACACAACAACACTGGACAAAAGACGGCCGATCGGTCGGCCGATAATTGTTGCGTGTGTATAAGGCTTTAGACTTTTAGGGGCCCAGCTCAAACAAGCACTTATAGGCACCTTTGTTAATCTCCTGATTGCAGTTCTGTATGTATCTGATATAACAGGCACAATTTAGTCCTTACCTAGTTGGGGGACCTTATTACACTACAGCACACTATAAGAACTATTACTTCTCAATGGTCAGTTATGGTGTTCTAGTGACCATAAACATGAAGATCTGATCATTTAGAAATGAGACGCTCAGACGATCCCCATGTGTCCTGACATGCACTTCCACCGGTCTCTACCAATTAGGAAATCCACCATTACTTCCCCAAAGGCAATACCACGCCACTTATGGCAACACAACAAAACAGAAAATCAGATTACTAACTTGCTTGACCGTTAGCATAGCCAACAATGGTCTGCAATGTGATTGACTGCATACCATACACAGTGAGACTACTACATTGTTTACATATGGCCAACTTTAGGTCACAGCACACCAAGATTCAAATAAGGCCGGCCATAGACGGTGCAAATTTATTTCCTGCAACTACGGGTTGCAGGAAAGAAATTTGCACAATTCCCCCATCAACACAGGACAATGCTGACAGCAGGGAATCCCTCCTGCCGAGCAATTGTCTGCTCCCAGCAGAATAACGAAAAGTGAATCCGGCAGGTGGGTTGTACCCAAGTTGATCGATCCATCAACTTGGTACATTCAGGCTGCCTACACATGGTTCGGATCTCGGCCACCCTCTATTGCCAGCCTTAAGGGCCATACACACTATAAGATTTTCTAAAGACTTTTTGCTTTAGACTTACCAAAACCATATAATATGAGGTCAAACCTCAACACTTTGAATTTGTATGCAATCTGGCAGGCCCTGCACTACATAGAAAAGGTAAATCTGAAGGAAATCTAACCACAAAAGTTGGATAGTGTGTATCCAGCTTTAGGCCTCTTTCACACAGCGGATATGATCAGGTTCACCTGTTAGGGCTCTTTCACACGGGCGGTCCGATCAGATCCGCCTGTCAGTTTTTTAGGCGGATCTGATCGGATGCCCCATTCAGCCCTATGGAGCAGCGGATGTCAGCGGTGACATGTCCGCTGACACCCGCTGCCATCCGCATCCGATCCTGTCCGTGAAATCCGGATGGATGGAAACCCTATTTTCCATCCGTCCTGGGGTTCGGATGAGAGCGGACAGGTGGTCCGCTCTCATCCGATCCCCCATAGAGAGCAGTGGGAGCTGTGACACCTCCCTCTCCGCTCTGCAAGCAGAGACGGAGCTGTCATCCGCCGGCTCAGCGGGGATCGCGGATCGATCCCCGCTAAGCAGCACAGATCTGCCTACGGAGGCAGGCCGTGTGAAAGAGCCCTTAGTTTTTCTCTTCTATGGAGCAGTGGATGTCAGGGGACACATGTCCGCTGACACCTGCCGCAATCCGATCTGATCCTGTCCGCCAAAAGCAAACGAATGGGGGACCTATTCCCGATCTGTCTGGCGGATGATATGGAAATGGACAGGCAGTCCGTTTCCATCCGATTGCTCCACAAAGGAGAGTGGGCTGTGTCCGTGTCCACTCTACATAACGGAGCAGACACAGACCTGTCATCCACCTGCTCAGGAGGGATCAGCAGACAGATCCCCCACTGAGCAAAAGGATCCCCCTTCACGGAGGGACCTTAGAATACACATGCCCTCATATATTTCGATAATTTTTGCTTATCCTGGATTTAAAAAAATAAATAAAAAGAAGAAGAAAGAATTTTTTTAAAAAAGAAAACCAAATGTAGCAAGCAAAACTGAAAACTAGTAAACTGCAATGTATTCTAATCTTGAATTTAGGCATACAGTTCATTAAAGCAATCTCTTACACCACATCATTCTTTTGCAATATTTTGTTAACTTTTTACACTATTTGGCAACTAGAAAAAAAAAAAAAACACCTTTTGTATCCACACGAACTTCACTTTTTTTAATTTCTTCAGTTACTTCCTGGTTTCCTGCCTAGGCAAATGATGTCATACACCCTAGGAGTCTTTAGGAGAGGTGGAGGGGTTTTCTCAGCTAAGCACACTCTCCTGCATGCAGAGCTTGAAAGCTAGAGCTAAGGGCAGGAAGCGCATGAATCATTTGCCCTAAAGCTGGCCATATATTATACAATTTTCCTTATTCAATTTCCTTTAGATTTACCTTGAACGATGTAGTGCAAGGGCTTGCCTGATTGCATATAAATTGAAAGGGTTTAGGTTTGACCTCATATGATTTTGGTAAATCTAAAGGCAAATTGTAAAATAGAATTGTATAATGTAATTGTATAATGTGTTTTTCAAAGAGATTTTTCACCAAAACAAAGCATGGAGACATGGATGGGGAAGTTTGCTATGAATAGTAAAAATAAATTAAATAGCGTTTTTGGTTTGATGTGGTCAGGTGCAGTGAAGATCTGCTTTGAGACCCTGTTACCAGCCTAAAACACTGCAGGCAGAAGGGAAGCGGGATAAACCTTTTTGCTGCCGCCAATGGTTGACTGTTGGCTGGCAAGTTAAAGCAATTGGGCAGCTTTAGAGCCAACTGATTGCTTCCATGTGCACCCTCCCCCACCAAGTTTCCCCGGCTCCTCTGTCCCTCCAGAAGATCTAGGATCCTCATGGCATGTGTTGCTGGGTAGACGGGAGAGAGACCAGTGAACTTCCATTTGCTGATCTCCCCTAGATAGGATGAACATGGAAGTGAAGGGCATTATGTCACGTCTGCATTCAGAGAAGGAGTGCAATCTGTGCTCCATTACCTTCAATTGAAAGCAGGTAAACCATCAGGGATCAACTAGACCCCTGATGTCTCATTAAGGCCCCTTTCACACTTGTGTGACCTTTTACCCAAATTTGGCTGGACTTAAAGCAATGCCCGTGTAATCTTAAGGTCTAAAGACCTTAAATTGCATCAGAGTCAGACCAGAGTAGCGCATAGACTACTTTGAAGAAGTCATTGCAACTTGAAGTTGCACAGATATGAACGGTACTCTTTGGAAATCATGGGGTAGGACTTGTCATGCGACTTTGCAGTCCCAAGTCACAAACGTGTGAAAGGGGCCTAAAGTAAATCTGACCAAACAAAATGGACTTTGGTCCCTTATGTGGTTAAAATAAAGTTAAGCCAGGAAAAAAATAAAATAAATAAAGTTACACTCAAGCACTAAACCCCCCCAAATAAAATTTAGAGCCGCGCAGCCCCCACCTACATGAAACATACACAAACCCGCTGGGTCACTTATATACAAAAAGCATTGACTGCTCTACACATTACATATGGCCACGCCCCCTGGCGTCACCTATGGAACATTTTGCACCCTAAAATAGAGCCTCAGGGGTGCACAATTTTAGGGCTTGACGTGTTTGGCATCCATTTACTCGGTGCAACCTCAGCTTTTATGTTACAAAAATAATATTTTAATGGAACATTTGTGCTTGATAAACTGTTATGTTAATATCTTTAAACATTTTTTTTTTTAAAGGAAGTTAATTAAAAGGAAAAGCTTTCTATACACCTTAGGAGTCTCTAAGGCACATTGGGGACACACGGTCATTGGGTCAAACTGAGGGGTCTGGCAAGCTTTGCAAGGTGCCAATGCCTGCCAAACATTGCTGGTGAGATCAAAAACAATGGCTGAGTCCTATCCAGAACTGCGTCTGCATGGAGTTTGCAAGTTCTCCCTGTACTTGTATGGGTTTCCTCCAGGTACCTGTGGTTGCAGGAAAGAAATTTGCTCTGTGTATGGCTGGCCATACACTATACAATTTTCTTGTTCAATCTCCTTTAGATGTACCTTAAACTATGTAGTGCAAGGGCCAGCCTGATTCCATACAAATTGAAAGTATTTAGATTTGACCTCAAGGAAAATTGATCAAAAGAATTGTATAGTGTATGACCAGCCTAAGTTATCTCCTGTCTAAATTGTCCCTAGTATATGTATGTGTGACTGTGAATGTGAGACTTTAAATGTAAGCTCCTTGGGGGTAGGGACTGATGTGAATGTAAAGTGCTGTGTAAATTGCTGGTGCTATATAAATAGTTGTAATAAATAAATAAAAGGGTATTGGAGCAAAGTGAAGAAAACGCATTCTGAATTGGAGGTGTGTACCAAACTGTTCACTTTTGTTACAAAGCAGGAATTGGACTTAAATGGCATTTGCAAATCTTCAATAGGCAGGCAGGGCGGTGATAACACAATTTCCGCCTCGTCCAATCAGAGAATACTTTGCATTCATTAAAAAATTGCCAAGTGCTCTCTGAATGGAGCCCATGCTGAGCGGCCGACCTCCTGTGTTCACAATGTAACAGGGCAGCCGTTCAGTACAGAACCTGGAAGTTAGTGGAGATCACTGGAATAGCAGTGTCTACTTCAGTGATTCCAAAAGGATCCCACAGGTATGGCACATACATAACTTACACGGATTCAGGCTGGGCCAATGTAACTATGTCCAAAATCCCATACCCAAACTTCAGCTTTAAAACTCAATCCGCTGCCTGTGTCCCCATCAAGGAAATTCAACCTCTCTTCCTGTCCTGGCGACGACACGTGGTCACCTACATCAAAGTGAAACCTCCTTAGGAACAGGTACAGCCAAATTATCGCTGTTTGTGTCCTATTGGGAAGATTTACTCCCACTTCCTTTACTGGTGACTACTTTGTCAGACATAGAATAGGGCAGAATCTTGCCAATAGGAACACAGACCGCTAGAAACACCTGACAGACGTTATTGATCGGGAGTTAAACACTACACTGTCTGTGCAAATCCCGTTGCATTGCTTGCAAATACTGCGCTTTGTACAGTCGCCTTAAATTGCGACATTACACAGCCATCAGGTAGTTAGATCCTCATCTCAGATTGGAGTCAATTATTTAAGATGGAGAATGGCCTGTGTGACTGCACACCCTGCCAGGAACCAACAAAGGATCAGAGGAGGAGGAGAATACAGGGGGGTTAGTATGTCATGGAGGGCATGCAAAGCAAAGGACTGAATCTGACACATATGGAACGGGAATATCAGGTTACATGCTCAGGAATGGGGGCCCCTGCAGGAAGCTGAAGAGGGCCCCCTGCCAGGATAGGGATAGAAGAAGGTGCATGCGGATAATGATGGCAGGAGACATACCCAGGATCACACACACTATGTCCAGAACCACAAAGGGGATCCTCCGCTTGTCAAACATTGTGCTTCCTCTGCTCTGCTACAGGTGACCAACGAATGAGACCAGTCACTGCTCCACACCTCTCATCTGATGGACAGTCCCAGCTGTGAGGAGCTCTGGATCAGGACAGCTCCAAGTGTAGGGATCAGATCTCAGAAGTATGACAGATCTCAGAAGTATGACAGCTCAAGATAATGGCAGTCCCAGATGTAGCGATATAACAGTCCCAGGTATGAGGATCTGAGGACTAGGTATCACAGGATTCTGACAGTCCCAGGTGTAGGGATCTCAGGATTCTGACAGTCCCAGGTGTATGTTGATGACTGGATTATTTCTGACAGTCCCAGGGATAAGGATCACAGTCCCAGGTGTAGGGATCGCAGGATTCTGACAATCCCAGGTGTAGGGATCGCAGGATTCTGACAGTCCCAGGTGTAGGGATCGCAGGATTCTGACAGTCCCAGGTGTAGGGATCGCAGGATTCTGACAGTCCCAGGTGTAGGGATCGCAGGATTCTGACAGTCCCAGGTGTAGGGATCTCAGGATTCTGACAGTCCCAGGTGTTGATGACCGGATTCTTTCTGACAGTTCCAGGGGTAAGGGTCACAGTCCCAAGTGTAGGGATCTCAGGATTGCATTGCAGCTGCTTGTAGATGCCAGAATGCAGGTTGGTTGATGTGCCAGTCCTGTCTCGCACACACACACCGTGGTAGGTCCTGAAGGGTGGGTGATCTTTGGCACAGGACAGTCCCAGATGAGCCCGGCAGCAGGTTGTGGTGGGGGTGTCTCTGACTGGCAGCCCAGACCCGTGTGATGATGGCAGGGTGCCCGGTCTGCAGATGACGGTCGGCACAGCCCTGTCTGCAGCCTGCTGCTCCTCTGCACCCGCATGGGGATCTCTGTTGTTATGTTTCTGGGCGGAGTGGGAGGGTCTGGGTGGATGACACCAGCTCTGGAATTACCATGAAAGCCAATGGGAATCCTCATCTGTAATGGGTGTTTAATGAGGGTGTGGCTCTAAAGATTGACCAATCATGAGTTCTCCTACCCGGATGTGACTGACAGCGATCGGACTATTAGACACAGGGGAGGAGGGCGGTATACAGTGGTGGGCGTGACACAAGAGGGCGTGGTTTTGCTGCTAGTCTAGTTGAAGAGAAAAAACGAAAACCCGCCCATACGCTACAGTGCGAATGTCGCATCGTGACGTCAAAGATATGCGGCGGAGATGTGTAGTACACGTGGGTGGCGTGTTCTCTGCACTCTTCATGCCATGAGAGGCGAATATCTCCGGCTGGGTCCTTCGTGTCAGATGGGCCATTCATGGTGACAGTCCATTCATGGGCACTGCTGATCGGATCGCTTGTCTGACTTTTAGAATGGCGCAGGGTGTGGTCCCATCAATGTGTGCAGTGTTGTGGTCACGTTTAGGTGCCCTCCCTTATCAGAAATGGCAGTGGAGGGAGGTTTACATGTCATAGTTGATGCTCCCACCTGTGGCAAAAAACAATGCTGCTGTACACAACCTATTCAAGGGATCGCCGCAAACACCCCACAACCGCATACAATGTTTGTAGATCTGTAAGCCACTTTCCTTTGACCGCCCTTAGAAATTCAGATTGTACCAATGTGTCATTTTGAATTTTTTGCCCATTTAGCGACCATAGCTGGTCTTTGACCAACCTTAACCCTATCAGATCTGGTTGGTATATGCCAGTGGTCCCGTTGCTTTTGCCAAACCCTCCCATTGTGCCCCATACCTCAGAATAATCCTTATTGGGGCCTCAGAGGTTGCCGGGGTGGATGGTTTGAGATTTAGAAGATTTCTTGTCTTTCTACCGTCTATTTTAGCCCTTCTAAGGATACGATGTGAGTATCCCCTCTCCCAAAATCTCCTATAGAGGTCATCTGCTTCACTTTTTGTCACTGATTGGTAATTTTTTAATAAAAAGATTTTTAGTATTAGATATCTTTGTCGGTTCTCTGCATACAACGACTTTTTCAGGGTGACTCCGTCCCCCTGAGTGTGCTTTTTCCTGTCCAGTTGTGGAGGTACCCCGTCCGCACAGGACGAATCGGTGCCATTACTCCTTTCATTAACTCTCCCACAGTGCTCTCATGGGCTGGGGCCGCAGCATTTTTATTATTTTCATCACTGGCACCGCTATGTTTGTGTGGGAAGCCAGCTGTGACTCCTTGTGGCTTCACAACCTCCTCCCTGCTGCGCATGAGCGAGCCGTGCTGCGCTTTGTGATTGGTCCCCTAACTTTCTAGGACCAGTGGCATGTCCCAAGAGGCTGCAGAGAGGGAGGTGAATTTCCGCTTGGATCACCTAGGCCAGTGATGGTGAACTTTGGCACCCCAGATGTTTTGGAACTACATTTCCCATGATGCTCATGCACTCTGCAATGTGGTTGAGAATCATGGGAAATGTAAGGTACCTGCTTTAACCACTTGAACTCCGCTCACGTTGCTGCTACTGCAGCAATGTGGCTCGTTATCGTCCAGCGACGTAGACCTACGTCGCTGGACTCCGCCCCTTCCCCAATCATCGGGGAATCAAGTTTGGAGATCCGCCCGCCTGTGTAAACGGAGCGGGCGGATCTCCTCAGTGACAGGGAGTGACAGATCGGAATGTTCAGCATAGCTGAACATCCGATCTGTCCATGACTTACTCAGTCCCCTCCCCCCCCCCCCACACGTCAGTAAGCACCAGGCATACATTAACCCCTCCCTCTCCAATAAAATTAACCCCTTCCCTGCTAGTGTCATTTTTACAGTAACAGTGCATATATATAGCACTGATTACTGCAGTAATGTCACTGGTACCCTAAAAAATGTCAGTCAAGGGTCCGATCTGTCTGTCCGCCGCAATGTCGCAGCCCCGCAAAAAAAAAGCAGATCGCCTCCATTACGCGTTAAAAAAAAAACACCAAAAATGACAGAAATCTTTCCCTTCGTAAACGCAATAACTTTTGCGCAAACCAATCAAAATACGCTTATTGTGATTTTTTTTTTTTACCAAACATAGGTAGCAGAAAACAAATTGGCCAAAAATTTAAAAAAATTTTGATTTTTACATTTTTTGGGGGGGGGAATTTCATATAAAAAAATGTTAAAAATATTGTTATTTTTTCAAAATAAACGCTCTTTTTTTGTTTATAGCGCAAAAAGTAAAAATCGCACAGGTGATCAAATACCACCAAAAGAAAGCTCTGTTTGTGGGAAAAAAAAGGACGTAAATTTTGTTTGGGTACGGCGTCGCACGACCGTGCAATTGTCAGTTAAATTTGCACAGCGCCGAATCGCAAAAAGTGGCCTGGACGTAAGACAGCAAAATCCTCCGGTGGTAAAGTGGTTAAAAAAAAAATGGGAAAGGATGAGGCAGAAAAGCAGAACTTCCCCTTTTGGGTAAAGTTTTGCTTTATAGTATCTGCTGTTGCTCTCAGACCCTCCAAATTCCTTTTTTATAGCTGTGATCCAACTTCCTGCTAGAGGGTGGCTAAGTTCATTCTCCATGGTCCCACTGAATGTATGAATGTAGCCACCCTTTCTTGTCTGCTACCAAGACAAGACGGACTATGGAATGTGTAGTGTGCATGGAGCAGAGCCCCACCAAGTACATGGGTGGACCACAAGTACTCCAGTCCTCATCAGGAGTCCTTCACCCCAGGGGATCAGTACCTAGGACCTAGTGCACACCCTGTGCACTTTTTTTTTCCACCTGATGTTTCAAGTGTGCACACTGCATCGCCAAGCTTAAAAAAAAAAATATATATATATATGACTGCAAGCGTAACATGCACTGTTCATTCCATATAATTGAGTGAGGAAAGCTCAGGAGCTCACAGAGTAAAAATACTATTTCATGACAAATAGATTATAGGAATATTAGGTAGCAGGTGTGTATAGATTAGTTTAGGAGAAAAAGGATATTATTCAGAATCAATTTATTTCAATCCTTTTAAAAAAATAAAAGGGTCTCTCAGATGTTCATAGTAGTAAGGCACATGAGTCAGCCATAACCAAGTATATTTGAAATCAAGCATCAGAGAAAATAGTTGTGACGGTTTTCACTGTCACTGGAAGAGAAAAACAGATACTTAATGGTTTGAATTGCTTCAGATGGGACAGTAATATTTGTCAGCAATATCTTCTTATAGAAATATGAAGATTTATCCCCACTTTACACTGGGAGACTAAAGGGCCATACACACTATAAGATTTTCTGAAGACTTTTTCCTTTAGACTTACCAAAACCATATAATATGAGGTCAAACCTAAACACTTTCAATTTGTATGCAATCTGGCAGGCCCTTGCACTACATAGAAAAGGTAAATCTAAAGGAAATCTAACCACAAAATTTGGATAGTGTGTATCCAGCTTAAAGCCCCGTACACGAGTCGAAATTTGGCCGGGAAATTTCGTCCGACGACCGATCTGCGGATTTTCGGCTTGTTAGTATGATGCTTCCGACAACTGTCTCTGACTTTTCGGCCGAAAAAATTCTGGTGTGCAGGCTATAACATTTTTGTCCTCTGTCAAAAGATGTCCGATTTTCATGCAGTCAGTACAGATTTCGACAGGGAAAAATCTAATGAGCAAGACTGGGCATGCTCAGAGAAGAAAGAACACAAAGAAAGCAAACCAACACATGACATCACTTCTGAAGTAGAATTCTGTCGATCAACAAAATTAGTGCGCCGTCTAGAGCACATTCCAACCAACAAAACACCACTCTGGACAAAAGATGGATGACCGGTCGGCGGAAATTCGTTGCGTGTGTACTAGGCTTTAGACTGTTATAGACCATTGCCATGAAGTCTGACTTCTAGATAATGTGTATTATGTGTACGTGTCTGTGAGAGAGACACAGACTGTCATTGGCAGACTTCCCTATTGTTTGTGTATTGGGAGGGAATGTGGATTGTGTCTGTCCCATTGTTAAATGTTAATTACCTCACATTGTTCTGTCCAGATGGCTAGATAATTAGTTCTTGTATACACTTTCATCTGCTTATGATACTGTAATCAGCCAGAGGGGAGGGATTGTGTACACTGTATGGGAATGACTGAGTGTAAAACCCTGTTTTTATTGGATTGTGAATGTCCTGTCCCCAACAAGGTCCACCTGGGTGGTAAACTTGTGGGGGGAAACTGTATAAAAGAGCAGCTTTTCCATTAAAGTTTGAGTTCTATTTCACCCTCAATCTAGAGTCCTGTCTCCTCAATGGGGAAGCTGCTACAAGGGATTGCTATGATCTTCATACTCCCTCGGATAATCACTAAGCTCTTGTAAGAGCTTGTTTCTGCTTCACTCTCTGGGGAAAGAGAGGTTCACCCACGGGAACCTGGAGCCTCGTCGAAGGTGGGTAGGAGACGGCGAGACCCCAACCAAGCTGCGGCGGTTCTTGGGGTCTGACATGGTTATGGTGTCTGGTGGAGTGCTTGGAGCCCTCGGGAAGCACTAGGAGCATCCGTCAACGGAGGTACCCAGGCCAGGGTTCCGGTTGATCAGTTACAATAGTTAACTTGTACACCAATAAGTCGACAAAGAAGAATGTTTGAGTAATGATCATCAGAGAACGTATTGTAGTAGTGGTAGATAAACTAAAGAGCAGAACAAGCCATAACATCTATACTGGTGGGCATAATAGAAGTGTTGCATCTAATATGATCTAAAATAGGCACAAACCATAAACATTACAGGGAAAAGAAGAAAGAGGGAAAAAAAAAAGGAATTCGGGGGTAGAAGCCAAAGAGGCCCAGTATGCATAGCTGAGGGCACAAGTCAGTGAGTAAAGGAGGAGAAAGAAGATTGCCAACTGCAGTAAGGGTGTAGAGTAAAAGAAAGTAAAGAGGGTTGTCCCAGGACCCGCTAGTCCATGGGAAAGTAGTTGATCCATAGACCTCATGCTTTTTCAAATTTCCTGGTGTTTTGGAGGGTGCAGGTGAACCTATCATTAACCATGATCCAATTCAATTTTTGTTTAATGTAATTGAGTGGAATCATAGGCTGCTTCCAATGTTTTGCAATGGCGATCCTGGCTGCTAAAGTCATATACAGAATCAACCTTGTGGATTTCTTTTGGACCTCAGGAGGTAATTTGTGAAATAAAGCTAGTTCAGGAGATCTACGACTGTTCACTTCCTTTACCGAAAGTACAAGGTTAAAGTGATACTAAAGTCTCCTTTTATTTTTGTTTAAAAATAAATGTTATACTTACCTGATCTGTGCAGTGGTTTTGCTGACGTTCCTGGCCCCTCCCACCTGTCGAGTGCCCCCACAGCAAGCAGCTTGCTATGGGGGCACCCGAGCCGCTGCTCTGTGTGTCCATTCAGACACGGAGCAATGGCTTGGCCCCGTCCCTTCTCTCTCCTCATTGGCTCACTGACTTTTACAACAGCAGGGGCCAATGTTACCCAAGTCTCTAGTGCAACATTGCTGGATCAAGATGGGACCCAGGTAAGTATTATCTTAATGCATACGCCAATAATGAGGTGCTATTGCTACTCCCATTGCACTGGTATTAAGCACCGAGCCTTCTAGTGCACACCAGTGGTTGTACACGTGACGTGATGAAACATGCAGGTGTAAATGAGCCTTTGTGCCATTAAATAATTGACCTAAACCAAAAACAAATTTATAAAATTGCAGTGTAACAATTCTTCGATATGGTGGCTGCATTATGTTTTCCTTTTTAGGCTTTTTTTGTTTTGATTTACTTTCACCTATTGGTCCGGCCAATAAATAGCAGTTAGAGGTTTGAGACAAACTGCTTACCACTGACATGAATGCTTATCATGAGCAGATTTTAATCATTTATCTATAACCTAAAGTCCAAAAAAAATTGGGACACTGTAAAATATATATAAAAACAGAATGCAATGATTTGGAAATCTCAAACATTATTATATTCATATTAGAAAATTGAAAACCTATCACATGTTTAAACTGAGAAAATATACCATTTTAATAAAAGAAAAATTAATTTTGAAATTAATGGCGGCACTACGTCTCAAGTTGGGACAGGGCCATATTTACCGTGGTGTAGCATCTAGGGCTGTGCATCTTCACTTACCTCACGATTCGATGCGATTACGATTATTAGGGTCGCGATTTGATACGATTCGATTCCACGATGCATCACGATTACTGCCCAGCCCACTGCCCAATGGTTTTCAAAACTTTATAAAAAAAACAAACAATCAAGCAGTCACAAATAAAAGAATCCTTTTTATTTTCATTTGCTTCAAAGGACACTTTCCTGGACCCTGTCATGGCCTGCAAGCCCCAACATATAGGAAGGTCTGAAAATGCAAACAGCAAAGCAGAGACAGACAACAACACTAGTATTTTACTAGAAGTAACAGTAAAATTAGTAAAAAACTGTAGTAGTGCAGTTTACTGCTTCATAAAAGAAAATATTAATATAAGCCAGGCCTACCACCATTTAAAGTACAACTAAAGGCCAAACTTTTTGGATTTTGGATAAAGTTTGGCCTATAGTTGTACTTTAAGGCAAGCCAAGATAGAAGAAGCCAGCCAGCCAAGCTAATATTCTTGTGAAAATGGTCATCATAAATTCCCACAAAACATTATATATAAATCCTTTTATGTGAATATGCATTGCAATAAATTCCAGGTGTGCCATAACCTGTCCTCTACAAAACAGAGCACTTCCTGACTAGTAGCAAACATCAAGGGTGAACCTGGCAATAGTGCACTGCTGCATAACTTCTATGTTCACCGTGATGTTTGTTTCCCTCTGCAACTGCCAGTCAACTCAAGTGAGTTGATGGATTGGCTGCTAGAGGGGAGTTACAAATATAAGCTTTAAGCTTATCAATTCACTTATGTCACTTTTATGTCACTTACTTTACAGAAAACGTTACCTGTCCTGCAGACAGTCTCTGTCTCTACCACGATTAAACCCAACTGAAGCCAAGCCAAAGCCACCATTAGAGGAAGGAAAACCCTTGACAGAGTAAATCATCAACTAAAGCTTAAACCTTGAGTAAATCTTCATGGGATCACAAAAAAACACACAACACGATTGTCTGCATCAGAATCATGAGAACTGAAGAAAGGTTTGGCATTGCCACACTGGTACAACTCAAGGCATATAGGTTAGGTCAGGTTTGTGTGTATTTGTGATCCAGTAAAGATTTAATCAAGGTTTTACGCTTCAATGTATGATTGATTTAATCTTTCAAGGATGTCCTTTCCTGTACCGTGGCTGCCTGGCTTGCCTTCAGTTGTCTAGATACACTTTTACCTTTAGTATTTGTTTGGTTGAGGGAACCCCCTACACTTGCTATTGCTACAGAGTACAACAGACCAGCAGACAGACATGCGTTGCAATAATTTCCAGGTGTGTGCCATAACCTGTCCTCTACAAAACAGAGCACTTCCTGACTAGTAGCAAATATCAAAGGTGAACCTGGCAATAGTGCACTGCTGCATAACTTCCATGTTCACCGTGATGTTTGTTTCCCCCTGCAACTGCCAGTCAACTCAAGTGAAGTGAGTTGATGGCTGCTAGAGGGGAGTTATACAAATATAAGCTTAAGCTTAAATAATTATCAATTCACTTATGTGAATGGACCATTTTTGAAAACAAGCCATTCTCCATCTCTCCAGTGCTAGAAAAGCTGTAAAAAATATAAAATGTTCCAGGTTCACTGCGATTGTGTTTGCCCCTGCCATTGCCAGTCAACTAAACACAGTGAGTGTGTGTGTGTGTGTGTGTGTCGTGACTACTCAAAAGCTTATACGCAGCCTCATCAGCATCAACTCAACACACACACACTCTAGTGCTGCGATGAAAGAATGTGGATATTCGTCGCACTCTGGCGAGAAGCCTGGAGAGCGTGGCCCCTTTCAGTGCCCGCTGACATGCAAGATTGAGTGTATGGGCAAAACATTTAACATGAGGAAATTTACCAACTTGAGCTGCAACTATCATGTTCGCCGCGTTGTCGGTCACAAGCACTACAGATTTATCAGACAGCTGCCATTCTTCCACAACATGAGACAGTAGCTCTGCCAGATGAGCACCTGTGTGAGACTCATAAATGGCTCTTGTTTGCAACACATGTGACAAGACCTGCCAGTCCCTAGTAACGTAATGTGCTGTTATTGTAACATAGGACTCCGTTGTGACTGACGTCCATGAATCACACGTTATTGTGACTCGACTGGCTTGGTTCATTGACGCAAGTACCTGAGCTTTGGTGTCGTGGTAGAGTGCAGGTATAACGTTTTCTGTAAAGTGCCTGCGTGATGGGATCTTATAACGTAGCTCTAGCGTCTTCACAAGGTAGCGAAACCCGGCGTTGTCCACAACTGAGTAAGGTTGTAGGTCCTTGGCGATGAAAGCTGCCACAGCTTTGGTTAGTTTCTTCCCTTTTTCTGAGTTGGGCGGATAAGTTGACAGTATGGCATCAATTCTTGGCTGATCTGGGTCTAGCAGTCTTTCCTTGGCAGTGGTGGCACTGCTGGTGGCGACAGGTGTTACTAACTCAGAGTGAAAACGGCTAACATGGTTTCTCAAGTTCGTAGTATTCCCTAGGTATTTAATTTTTGTGTGACAGGCTTTACATACGGCGTGTGTCTTGTCCAACTCACGCTTCCCTGTGTGTTCGTAAAATCCGAAATGTGCCCAGATGTTTGCTCTTAAAACGCTAGGTGCATTTTTTATCTCTCAATCTTCTTCTCCTTCTGCCATATTTACCACCATACTACCACGTATGTGACGGAGACGGATGACGTAAGTTGCCAAACTCTGTCAGTGTTTAAAAAAAAAATAAAAAAAAGAAACTTATAAACTAAGCCGCAACAAATCAACCAAGCAACATCTTTCATAAAATATGACTGTCTGTCTGTCTGTCAGACTCCCTTCCTTGCATGCACTGAGCCAAAACCCCCGGGGCCCCCCCTTACCCCACAGCTGCCTGTGACAGTGACACTGACAGAGACCCCCCTCCCCCCACAGCTGAGCTGACTGCAGCCTGACACACTGACAGAGACCTGGGTGGATGTCCCACACCTTCCCCAATCCCCCACAGCACTGACAAACACTGAGAGTGAGTGAGTCCCCCCCCCCTTGCCCAGACCCCCACACTGACAGAGACCTGGAAGTCCCACACCTTCACCAATCCCCCACAGCACTGACAAACACTTGAGTGAGAGTGAGTCCCCCCCCTTGCCCAGACCCCCACACTGACAGAGACCTGGATGTCCCCCACACCTTCCCCAATCCCCCACAGCACTGACAAACACTGAGTGAGTCCCCCCCTTGCCCAGACCCCCATAGCTGACTGACACTGACAGAGACCCCCAGGCCCCCACTGACACTGACTGACCCCCCTGGCTGCCAGACTGCCACAGCAGAACAGTACCCCCGGGCCCCGACCGACCGTCCCCTGTCCCAGGCCCCCCCATCACAGACATCCCCCAGAGATACAGACGAGAGACCCCCATGAATGATTACACAATTATTTGTTCGGACATACCTGCTGTGTGACTGTGTGGGTTGTTGTGCACTGCATTGCAGAGGAGGACAGGTGCTGTGCTGCTCTCTGGGCTCTGTGGCGGGCGGCTGGCGTCACTGGCAGTGGCGTGGCGGCTGGGCCTCCAGGGCCTGTCGGCTACGGTGAGGTGAGGTGAGGCTGGCGGCGCTGGCTGGCTGCGATGGGGACGCACTTGGGGCTCCTCGCTCCTGTGTGTGGACTCACTGGACTGGCGGCTTCTGGCTTGGATGGCTGGCTGGCTGGCTTCTAGGCCGCAGGTGGGACGCCGATACACGCGGGGGATGTCTTGCTGCGCCTCGGCCCGGGTCAAAGAGGCGGAAGGGGAGGGGCGGACCCTTTTTATTAAGCTCCCGCCACTAACCCACCAATCAGCTGCCGATCCTGCGATCTTGTGATTTTTTTTTTCCCTTGCGCGATAGGGCGTGGCCGCGGCTGATGACGTCATTTCGTATAATCGATTATGCCGGCAGCCCGCATCGATGCAGAATCGCGAAGGGTCGAATCGCGATGCATCGATCTTTCGATTATATTCCCCAGCCCTAGTAGCATCCTCTCTTCTTTTAACCACATTCAGTAAACTGAGAACTGAGGAACCCAGTTGCTGGAGTTTTTGGAGAGGAATGTTGTCCCAATCTTGCCTGATAGAGGATTATATTGCTCAACAGTACTGGTCTTCTTAGTTGAATTTTTGGTTTCAAGATTTGCAAAATATTTTCAATTGATGAAAGGTCTGGACTGCAGGCAGGCCAATTAACCACTTCTTGATCGGAAGGTTTTACACCCTTAATGAGCAGGCAATTTTTTGAAATTCAGCACTGCGTTACTTTAAAAGACAATTGTGCGGTCGTGCGACGTTGTACTCAAAATTAATGTCCTTTTTTCCCCAAAAAAGAGCTTTCTTTTGGTGGTATTTGATCAGCTGTGCGATTTTTATTTTTTGTGCTATAAACAAAAAAAGAGCAACAATTCTGAAAAAAAAAAAAAAAACAATATATTTTTCTTTCTGCTATTCCCAATAAAAAAAATGTAAAAATCTAATTTTTTTTCATCATTTTAGGCCAATTTGTATTCTGCTACATATTTGTGGTAAAAAAAAAATCCCAAGAAGTGTATTTTAAATGGTTTGCGCAAAAGTTATCGCGTCTACAAACTAGGGGAAAGATTTGTCATATTTTTTATTTTTTTACTAGTAAGGCCTCTTTCACATGGTCCGCCTCCGTAGGCGGATCCTTGTTGCTCAGCGGGGATCGATCCGCGATCCCCGCTGAGTCGGCGGATGACAGCTCCGTCTCCGCTTGCAGAGCGGAGAGGGAGGTGTCTCAGCCCCCGCTGCCCTCTATGGGGGATCGGATGAGAGCGGACCGCCTGTCCGCTCTCATCCGATCTGATGTGATTACTGAACGGATGGAAAAATAGGGTTTCCATCCGTCCAGATTTCACAGACAGGATCAGATACGGATGGCAGCGGGTGTCAGCGGAGGTGTCTCCTCTGACATCCGCTGCCCCATAGAGTTGCATGGAGGATCCGAACAGATCCGCCTAAAAAACTGACAGGCGGATCTGATCGGATCGCCTGTGTGAAAGAGCCCAAATGGTGGCGATCTGCGATTTTTAGCGGGACTGCGACTTTGCGGCGGACAGATCGGACCCCTGACATTTTTGGGGAGACCAGTGACACTACTGTAATCAGTGCTAAAAATATGCACTGTTATTGTAATAATGACTGGCAAGGAAGGGGTTAATCCAGGGGCGATCACAGGGTTAAATGTGGGCCTAGGTGGTGTCTTCTAACTGTGAGGGGGGTGGGCTTGTGGAATCAACACAGAGACCTGTGATCCTAAATAGGAGGATCACAGGCGCTCTGTGTTCATTCCAGAGAGAACGGTCAGCTTTGTTTACAACAACAGACTATCGTTCTCTCTCCACGGGGAGCGATCGCAGATGCCCGGCAGCCCCGTGGATCTCTTTCCCTGCTACCCAATGGGGAGGTGCGCTACAGAAAACATACCTATACATCGGTTCACGCAGCTGAGCCAGCCTGCTGCAGTATATCTGCCACGGGCGGTCGGCAAGTGGTTAAGCACCCGGACTCTTCTACTATGAAGCCATGCTGTTGTCGAAGATGCAGAATGCAGTTAACATTGTCTTGCTTTATCGTGCAAGGTCTTCCCTGGAAAAGACATAGTCTGGATGGGAGCATATGCTGCTCTAAAACCTGGATATATCTTTCAGCAATGATAGTTCCTTTCCAGATGTGAAATCTGCCAATTCCATATGCATTTATGTACCCCTATACCATGAGATACAGGCTTTTGAACTGAGCGCTGATAAAAAGCTTGAAGGTTCCTCTTCTCTGTAGCCCGGAGGACACGGCACCAAAGACTGCCATGAAGAATGTCAAATTTTGATTAGGCTGACCACAGAACAATTTTCCACTTTGCAACAGACCATTTTATATGAGCTATGCCCAGAGAAGATGGTGACATTTCTGGCTCATGTTTAGATATGGCTTCTTCTTTGCATGATAGAGCTTTACCTTGCATTTATGGATGGCACTGTGAACTGTGTTCACAGACAGTAATTATTGGAAGTGTTCCCGAGCCTATGCAGTGTTGTCCATCACAGAATCATGACTATTTTTAATGCAGTACTTTCTAAGGGCCCGAATCTCACTGGCATCAAATATTGCGTATCAGCACAGATTTCTCAAAATTTTCTGAATTTTGAATTTGATGAACTGTATAGTGTACTCTAGATGAAGATATATATTTAATGTCTTTGCAATGTTCTTCCAGCTCTTCCCTGTTAGTACCATTTACTTTGCCAGGTTTTTGTTGCTCTGTCCCAACTTTTTTTTTTAACTTAAATGTGTCACTGCCATAAATTTCAAGATTACCTTATTTTTTCTCTTAAATTGGTACATTTCATTAGTTTAAAGATTTGATATGTTTTCTATTGTAAATAAAATATAGATTTGAAATTTGCAAATTGTTGCACTCTGTTTTATATAGATTTTACACTGCGTTCCAACTTTTTTGGAATTTGGCTTGTAAAACATTTATCCCAAAAGAAAACTGCTGTAACTGCTGGTGTTTTGGCTTTTATTTATCAGTCAAATTAATTTATATCTGCTAGTACATTTAACACTACCCTCTCCCCAGATTGACAGTGCTACTGTCCAAATGTGTTTCCATTGCTCCCCCTTCCAGTGTGGGTACACCATAAGACAGGAAGTACAGTATCTCACAAAAGTGAATACACTCCTCACATTTTTTTAAAAAGTGTAGCTGCTGACTTAAAAAAACTCTCTCACCTTTACCACGATCCAGTGATGTGGCCACTCAAAGTCTTGGTTCTCTCCCTCGGCTCTCCCCAACACCGGCATCATTAGTGTGACCACCCGGCTGTGACATCTTGCAGCTTCACAGCCATGTGCGCACTGCCCATGTATGATTGTCGCGCTGCACGTCCTGAATGGCTGGGCAATCTTCTGGGAAATGTGACGTGTCCCAGAAGATTGCAGGGAGGGAGGGGGAGAGGAGAACTTCCGCTTGAGTTGCCAAGGCGGGAGAAGGTACCTGTCAAAACTACATACCCGCCCCCCCCTCAAAAAAAAAAAAATGACATGCCAGAAGTGGCATGTCAGGAGTCCTTAACCACTTGCCGACCGCCGCACGAATATTTACGGCGGCGGTCAGCCCCTCACAGGCAAAGCGACGTAGGGCTACGTCGCTAGCCTGTGAGGCTCTAGGGAGCCAGCACGCGGTCACGGACTCTCCCGCCGGGCACTCACGATCGTCCATTACACCGGGAGAAAGGCAGGCGGCTAATGTAAACAAAGCCGCCTGTCAGTCTCCCCTGTGTAAGAATGGAGATCAAACGGTTCTGCTATGTAGGACCGTTGATCACTGTTCTTACACATCAAGCCACAGCCAATCACAGTTAGAAACACGCCCCTAGGGACACACTTAACCCCTCCCTCTCAAAAAAGTTAACCCCTTCACTGCCAGTGTAATTTTTACAGTAACGGTGCATATGTATAGCACTGATTACTGTAGTAATGTCACTGGTAACCCCAAAAGTGCCAAAAATGTCAGTCAAGGGTCCGATCTGTCCGCACCAATGTCCCAGTCCCGCAAAAAAATTTGCAGATCGCCGCCATTACGCATTAAAAAAAAAAACAACAAAAATTACAAAAATCTTTCCCTTTGTTAGTAAACGCAATAACTTTTGCGCAAACTAATCAAAATACACTTTTTGCGATTTTTTTTTACCAAACATATGGTAAAAAATTAATTGGCCTAAAATGTTAAAAAAATTTGATTTTTACATTTTTTTGGGGGAATTTCATACAAAAAAATATGAAAAATATTGTTATTTTTGCAAAATTGACGCGCTTTTTTTGTTTATAGCGCATGATCAAAACATCCCACAGGTGATCAAATACCACCAAAAGAAAGCTCTGTTTGTGGGAAAAAAAGGGCGTCAAATTCTTTTAGGTACAGCGTCGCACGACCGCGCAATTGTCCGTTAAATTCACGCAGTGCCGAATCGCAAAATAGGCCCTGGTCAGGAAGGGGGGTAAAATCTCCCGGGGCTTTTGGGTGGAACTCTGCTTTAACTGTAAACTGGGCCTTTCATGTGCTTTATTTTTAAAAGCTGGCCAGTGCTTTCCTGCTGAACGCCGCCAAGTGCCTCATACCGAGGCATTGGCGGAGTTCCGCCTGCCCCACGCTCTCTGAATGGAAAAAGGAGGTCAACCTAGTGATGGAAGCCGAAAGACGTGTTCTCACGTCACAGGGTAGGGAGGAACGCTTTAAGGACACTTGGACGGGGTGGATGTATTACTCTGATGAGATCTCGGATGAACACACTCCTAATATTAGCGGCTGAACTCTAGGACTCCTACCTGGTCTTCTCCAGCCTGGGGCCCGCGCCCCCTGCCCGGACCTCCCTTTCCCTACCTGTTTTATCCTTCATGTTTGTCTTTTCCCCTATACTATCTCTCCCCCCCCCCCTTTTTTTTTTTTTTCCCTTTTTTTTTTCTTGTCTCTCTGAGGCCAGTAGTCAATTCTGCGGCTGTATAAACTGTAACACGGACGTTAATGTGTACAGATGCTGGAACTGTGTGTGGTGTCTGTCGGGCCCTCCGGCCTCCTCTGCGGGGATCCCTTTTTTTGGGCGGCACTGACAGACACAGCGCATCCTGGGGGTCCATAATTGTATTTGCTGTTTGGCCGATATTGGCACACGCTTTCACAATGACTGATTAATTGACCCCTATGGACTTTTTTTGTTTCACTAATGATGTCCGGACTGAACATAATGCCGATTGTGCCTTTTCTGTGTTTTTTTTCTCCTACATGCACTTATGCACTTCTTTGCTATTTTATATTTCTGTATGTTGTTTTGAATTTGTTAAATAAAGATTATTTAAAAAAAAAGCTGGCCAGTGCTGTGCTCACCTTCATTATAAAATTCTTATAAACGAACTCCATAACGTCACTGGAAAATAGGCATAATGACCTCCATCATGGGAAAACTAAAAGTTTCTTAACTAATTGCTCTTTGGTATTTCTGATATGCTGAGTAGTTATCAGGATAGATAAATTATGGCCTAATAAAGCTGTATTGTGAAATCTCATTACATCACACAGTTTGAGGGTGAGAAGAATGGCGCTAAGCACTTTTTTTTCATCTAAATTGACCACATAATATGAACCATATGTATGTTTTGATAAACAGCATTGTTGGATTCAACAACCATATACATGTGGAAGGCCTAAAAATAGGACCTGTCTGTGGCCTATCCTCAATTTGTCATAGCTGAGCGGGTCTAAACCCAGAAAAGCAAACTACTCAAATGTACCAAGAGAACCATTCCTTTTAGTGCTACATGTCAAGTCATGGGTGCCACCATCTAGGATGTGATGTAGGCAGCCGCAGTAGACTTCAGTCCTCCCTTGGCAGCTACATAAAAGGTTATGAGGGAGGAGGCAAAGATGCTGGGCCAGCACAGACAGTAGTTAGTCACTCCGAGAAGAGAAGAGGAGGGCAAGGTGGGGGTTGTGCTATAAAATTGTAATTTTCAGAAGAGTGAATTCCCTAGCAAATTCAGGGGCTTTTTTCAAATGCATAAAAATAATTTATGGAAATGAAAACTCTGCAAGTAATTATTTAAAATACTCGATTTTTCTGTGCTTTTACCTGTAGTTTAAATTGGTGGCATGTTCATTTTAAATTGATGCATGAGATTGTAGATCAGTTCTTTTCTTGACCACCTTTTTTTTATGGACTTCAGCTCCAATAAAGCTCACTTAAAAATATTAAACTCCAGTATTTAAATTAAAAAGCATGGGCAGCACAGTGGCTAAGTGGCTTGTACTTCGGCAGCACTAGGGTCATTGGTTCAAATCCTAACCACAGCACTACCTACCTGGAGTTTGCATGTTCTCCCTGTGCTTGCGTGGGTTTCCTCACACACTCCAAAGGCATGCTGGCACATGCTTCATCTTTAGAGACATTTTTCACCCCTCCTTCATGCACTGCAACACCCCAAACAAATTACGAACCACTCTTCAGCTTTTGAAAAAGTGCTTCCTTTGTTCCTGAAGGCCATACACAAACTGTCTGCAAAAACTCCAAATGGGAAACCTTCGTCAGACAATAGAAGTGCATTCCCTACACCAAAGACTCAAGCACGCCAGCTTGCTCAACCACCACACATGCGCAGTGTGCGGGAGATTGGATCTCAAATTATCTAAATCAATTGGATCTCAAATTATCTAAATCATCTAAATTGACCACATAATATGAACCAAATGTACGTTTTGATAAACAGCATTGTTGGATTCAACAACCATATACATGTGGAAGGCCTAAAAATAGAACCTGTCTGTGGCCTGTAACAGGACCTGCTACACAACCTGCCATTGCTGTAATGTTGGTATACCAAACCTTAGGGGAATGGACTAAGCCAATGTCCAGCTACTATCTTATGGACCCTTTTCTTTCAGAGCTCTTAGAGCTTAAGCTCACAGCCCTATATTATGGCAATGGTGGATTAGTCATCATCACTGTCTATCTTTTTTCCTGAATGAGTCACCTATTTGTGACTATGCAGAGAACTCTTTTGCTGAAATGTTGGTCTGCAGAACAACAATGTAAAAAGAACTTGTTACACATGCCCTTTTGATGGTTAATGCCTTTTTGTGAGTCTCCGGTCACCTTCATAAAGGAAGTCACTTGGTATAAAAATAGTAATTTGCCCCAGCAAAAGAAGCCTAAGCCTCTAAATGGTAAGACTCCTTCCAATCTGCCTCCAAGAAGGGTTTCTTTAGTTACTCCCAGGCTTCAACCTCCAAACTAGGAGCATTGTTTAATGGCAAAGCCAGGGCCCCTAAATCTCCCAAATCTACAGACAAGTATACTTCAGCATTAAGGGACATGCCCACTTTCCAAAGTGGGGAAACAGCTTAGCAGACCTCCACGCAGCTCTCTTGAACCAATGAGTTATTGCCATTATTCCAATAGCAGAAAGTTTTCAGGGTTTTTACTCTTTTCCACTTTTCTAAAATAAAAAGGGAGCATCTCCCATCTTGGATCTAAAGTTTTTAAAGCATTTGTTACCCTAAACCTAAAAAAAAAAAAAAAAAAAAAAAAATCATGAAAAAGATCATGTTCCCTATAAGCATGTTATACACAGTGCTTGTAACACCTAAAAAACCTGGCTGATCCTGCCAGTTTTTGCCCTCCTCCCTGTACACTGACCACGGTGTATCATGGCTGCTGAGCCCTGACACCGTGGTCAGTGTACGTATCTCCATCATCCGCAGCCCTGCACTGTCCTCCTCTCCTCCCTGCCTGTCTGCTTGTCAGTGCCCACCCTTTCCCCTCCTGCTGCTCTCATAATTATTTTAAAATTATCTAATCCCCTCTGTAATAGAACACTAACTGCCCCTGGTCCTGTGTGATAGAAAAAATATGCAATCTGTACCTAAATCCAAGTGGCTCCCGGTGATCACATGACCACTTGGGTCTCTCTGTCCGCTCTTCCCCTCCTTCCCAGCTGACGTCAGCTGCATTGCTCAAGCCCGCACACTGGAACGGTCAGCCGGGCAGAGGAGAGTCCTGAGGAGTCAGTTGAGCGCTGGGAGCCGCTCGGATTTTGGTGCCAATCTGCATATTTCTTCTATAACACAGGCACAGGAGCACTTAGTGTTCAATTACAGAGGGGATGATTTAATTTCATATAAGTGCCTTAACAACCACTTTAAATATTTTTGTGTTTAAAGATTTTGCATGGAATGCACCAGGTCCAAAACTCCTTCCTAGTCTACTCTGCAGAATTAAGATGCAGGACTATTTTGGTGATCCTCATAGATGCACACTGGCCCAGGTAAATGTGGTACTGTGAACTGATCAAACTTCTGGTAGACATATCTTCTGGCTCTCCTCTCACAAATGCCATCCCACTTCACAGTCACTGGCTTTAATGGCATGACAGTTGAAACCCAAGTCTCAAGAGACAGAATTTCTCTGATTTGGTAATTCCCAGGTTGTTAAAAACTAGGAAACCTACAACTCGTATAGTGTACATTCAGACATGGACAGACAAAATTTGCTTGGTGCAAGGAAAGATTTTACTCCAGGAAACAGTCCTTGGGAAGAATCCTAATCTTTGCCTTGAGTACCATCTTGGGACACATTTTAGCCCTTGTGATCCAAATCCAAAGTCTATTAGCCTCCCATACTCTGTTGCACAAGGACAATATGTTATTAAGGCCTACAGCCTCCTTCCCTCTTAATGTAGCTTCAACCTTTCACTTTCTTTCAGCCTCAAACAGAATATTGTTCTTCCACCTCTTATCCAGCTCTAGTGGATCAGAAGAAACTTTCCCTCCATTGCCTAGATTTAGTTTGTGCTGGGTGGGTTTACCTCTCAGGCACTACTTCCATTAGAAAGGCCTACTCTATTTTTGTCTTTCCTGATGGTCCCTGTAACAAGGGAACCAGCTTCTAGTTTTATCATTTCTGTCTGGGCACACTCTACTAGGTCCTCTTGGGCTTTTCAACATCAGGCAACTGTTTCCCGTATTTGCAATGCTGCCACCTAGTCTTCTGTTCAGCCGTTCTCAAATTTTTATGAGGTGGATTTTCAGGCATCATCTGATTCCAGCTGTGGGTGCAAAGTCTTTCAAGCAGCTCTTTGAGATGCAGGCTTCCTTCCCCCAATTCTATTTGGTTTGTTATGTGGGCCTGTTAGTGTTTTGGTACTGTTGTCAACCCCTCAGTTGGACTGGTTTTGAACATTCCTATTGTCTCTAAATTCGGATTCCTCTGTCCCGTATTGAATGAGAAAGGAACAGGATTTTTGTTCTTAACCACTTTCCAAACGGCCTATTGTGAAAACACGGCCGCAAAGTGGTTGTCTAGTTCTGGGAGGGCGTACATGGACGTCCTCCCAGAACCGCGCTGCCGCGCCCCCCCTGGGGCGAGCACACGGGAATGTCCGTTCTCGCCTGGTCCCGGGGACCTGATGCAACACGGATCGTGGTAAAGGGCCAATGAGAGCGGTCCTTTACCACGTGATTTCTCCGTCCAATGACGGAGCGATCACGTCACAACAAACCGGGGCATGTCCGGTTCATTTCTCTCCTCGGATGCTGTACACAGCAATCGGTACAGCGTGCGAGGAGAGGAGAGAAACTGCAGCTGCACGCCTCCTCTGCCTCAACTGTGCCCAATTAGTGCCCCATCAGTGCCTCATTCGTGCCCCATCAGTGCCTCAGCTGTGCCCCATTCATGCATCATCCATGCCCACCCATGCCACCTCAGTGCTCATCAATGCCACATCCATGCCCACCCATGCCACCTAAGTGCTCATCCATGCCACATCCATGCCTCATCTGTGTCTGCCCATGCTGTCTCAGTGCTCATCCATGCTCATCCATCCCACAAATGTGCCCACCCATGCCACCTCAGTGCTCATCCATGCCACATCCATCCCACATCTGTGCTCATCCGTGCCACTTCAGTGCTCATCCGTGCCACATCCATGACACTTCAGTGCTCATCCATGCCACGTCAGTGCTCATCCGTGCCACATCCATGCCACGTCAGTGCCACATCCGTGCCACATCAATGCCACATCAGTGCTCAGCCGTGCCACACCCATGCCACTTCAGTGCTCATCCGTGCGATGTCAGTGGTCATCTGTGCCACATCAATGCCACGTCAGTGCTCATCCATGCCACGTCAGTACTCATCCGTGCCACATCAATGCCACGTCAGTGCTCATCCGTGCCACATCCATGCCACGTCAGTGCTCATCCGTGCCACATCACTGCTCATCCGTGCCACATCAATGCCACATCCATGCCATGTCACTGCTCATCTGTGTCACATCCATGCCACGTCAGGGTGCTCATCTGTGCCTCATCCATGCCACGTCAGTGCTCATTCATGCCACATCAATGCCACGTCAGGGCTAATCCATGCCTCATCAGTGCCACATCCATCCCACGTCAGTGCTCATCAGTGCCACATCCATGCCACGTCAGTGCTCATCCGTGCCACATCAGTGCTCATCCGTGCCACGTCAGTGCTCTTCAGTGCCACATCCATGCCATGTCAGTGCTCATCAGTGCCGCATCCATGCCACTTCAGTGCTCATCAGTGCCACGTCAGTGCTCATCCGGGCCACATCCATGCCACATCAGTGCCACTACAATGCTTATCAGTGACCTACAGTGTCTCACAAAATTGTAATGTGAAGTCAGGAAATGACGGTGCTCCCTTCAGGTTGGGCCTCTGTATGGGGGCAGGCTGTGGAAAAGTGTCACATATGTGGTATCGCCATACTCAGGAGGAGTAGCAGAATGTATTTTGGGGTGTCATTTTTGCTATGTGCATGCTATGTGTAAGAAATGTCTTATAAATTGACAACTTTGTGTAAAAAAAAAAAAAAATGCGTTTTGGTTTTCTTTCCACATTTTCCAAAAACTTGTGGAAAAAAATGACATGTTCAAAAGACTCATTATGCCTCCTAGATCATGTGTTGGGGTGTTTTCTTTCCAAAATGGGGTCATGTTGTGGGTAATTCCATTGTCCAGGTGCTTCAGGACTTTCAAAAGTGTGATAAGTCGTCAGAAAATTATATGTGTAATTTTTGCTTCTAGAACACCTGACGGTGCTCCTTGGATGTTGGGCCTCTGTATGTGGTCAGGCTGTAGAAAGTGTCACACATGTGGTATCGCCATACTCAGGAGGAGTAGCAGAATGTATTTTGGGGTGTAGTTGCAAGTATGCCTGTACAGTGTGTTAGAAATAACTTTGTAATATGACCATTTTGTGAAAAATAATTTTTTTTAAAAAAAAATCTTCATTTTGCAAAGAATTGTGGGAAAAAATTACAACTTCAAAAAACTCACCATGCCTCTTACTAATTACCTTGGAATGTCTACTTTTCAAAAAGGGGTCATTTGGGGGGTATTTGTACTGTCCTGACTTGTTAGGGTCTCAAGAAATGAGATAGGCCGTCAGTACTTTAGGTGTGATCAATTTTCAATGATTGGCACCTTAGCTTGTAGACTCTATAACCTTCACAAAGACCAAAAAATGTATACTTATTTGGGTTATTTTTACTAAAGATATGTAGCAGTATAAATTTTAGTCAAAATTTATGAAGAAAAATGACAAAATTTGCAAAATTTTAAACCAAAACGAAGAAAAATGCATTTTTTTACAAAATTTCTGGTCTTTTTTCATTTATAGCGCAAAAAAATAAAAAACCCAATTATGATTAAATACCACCAAAAGAAAGCTCTGTTTGTGTGAAAAAAGGATGAAAATTTCATATGGGGACAGTGTTGCATAACTGAGTAATTGTCATTCAAAATGTGAGAGCACTGAAAGCTGAAAATTGGTCTGGTTAGGAAGGGGGTTTAAGTGCCCAGTGGGCAAGTGGTTAAAATACATCTAAAGGCAAAACCTTTTTCTTTGGTTTTCAAACGAGTGGGGATGGAATAGAAAACGTGTCCGTTTTTTTTCTCAGTCTGTGTCCCCGTTAGAGAGATTCACCCTCTCTATTTGTCCTGTTTACCATTGAAAGAATGAAAAATTATCATTGAAAGTGAAAATAAGAAAAAAAATTTAATATAGTGGAAATCTTCCAATGGGAACAGTAGTTCTGGTGAACTGAGGGTCTCCAAGAGATTCCCTCAATTTGCAGGGATTTTTTGCTCACTTCCTGTTGTGGCAATGGAACAGCAAATTAAGGTAAATCTCCGCAATTGGACAAAGATGGCAAAAATAAACCTTACAGGTGTTATAATCTTCCCTTACTCTATCCAAAATGAAAAAACAAAAGTTTTGCCTATAGTTCTACTTTAATGTTGTAACAACAAACTTCCTTTTACAGAAAGCACAAACAGCCTGGGGGGAGCTGAACCTGGGCTTGGTGTCCCTATGAATTAAAGTGAGATGATACAAATTAGGTGGTTGTATAAGTGTTTCTTTGTACAGTATTGCAGTATGAAGTTGTATAAAGATAGTGGACTTAACTTTAGACTTTAGACAATGCCCTTCCGTGTGCTCTATTTTTGAAAGCTGGCCAGCGCTGTTCTCACTTTCTTGATTATGTCATTATTTCAAAGTAACTCTTTCCATAACATCAGTGGAAAAAAAGCTGTATCTGTATTAATTTTCACAAAGGTAACAATTTCATTACTAATTGATCTTTGTTGTCTTGTATTTATGGTACAGTTATCAGGAAAGGTATGTTATGGCATGATAGAGTTGTATTGTGAAATCTTATTACATCACAGTTTAAAGGAGAAGTATGGCCAAAGCTTTTTTTGGTCATACTTCCCCTATGGATCACAGTACGTTATGCACTCATGACCCGATTTCAGCAGACAGCGAGCTAAAGCCCACTGTAGGCTGACGTAACTTAACTGAGTGTCGGAGGGGAGAGCAGAAAGCTGCTGACTGACAGTCACAGCTCTCTGCTCAGAGCGGAGGGGGAGAACTGAGCGATCAGTGGTGTTTGATCACTCAGTTCTCACTGCAGAGCCAGCAGGGGACACATGCTGTCTCTACCTAGGCAAGTGTAATTGTTTTTTTGTTTTTTTCAGAGGATAAGTTAACTTTAAAAAAAAAAAAAAAAAATTACCATTTTGTTGCAGGTAAAAAAAATGTGTATTTGCTATTTTATTTTTAAGAACCCGGAAAGCATTGCACCCACGATCGTCAAGTAGTTTCACACCAACAGGAAGACTCAATTAACTACCACAGCGTTCAACAGCGCCATGGTAGTTCATTGAAAACTACAAGCCAACAGTTCCAAAAGATGTCGGAACTTATAGTTCATTAATACACAGAGCTCTGTGTGTGAAGAGCCCTGCATGGCAGCACACTTTTCAAAAAGTGGCAGCTAGTACGGGGAATTTCTCCCCTTACTTCTGTCACAGGGAGAGAAGGCAGCGGGGATCAGCTGCAAGCAGTGGGAACATGTTACATTTGCTTTGGAGGCTTCCTGATGACGCCCTATGTGCGAAATGTATTGAGGCTGTGCCACTGCTAATACTTTCGTCACCTGATGTCAATTCCGGTAATTTTCTGCACGCTGACTCTAAATTACGAGCAGCGGTGTTGGGATTACATATGGAGGCTGTACATGCTGGTGATAAATGCAAGTAATTTTTTTATATATGCATTTATTCTGATTTTTAATAAAAAATACTATACTATGAGAGTATTATTTTATTCTGCTTGTGACTCTTTTTGGCTATGAGAGGATAATGGGGCTCATTTATCCACACACATTTAAGAGGCATTTGAGAAGCGAGTGAGGTCCTGTAGGGCCATATATATGGTTGGTGAATGTGCACGTGGTGGAGCACTGTTATAAGATTTCATTGCACAGGAGAATTTAAAGGCACAGTGTCTGGGACAATTTGGATATTAACTAGTGATGAATTAGAAGATGATGCATTTCATATGTTTATTGGAAGATTTAAACACTGTTATTATTATGATGTGTATATTCTGAATATATACAGTATCTCACAAAAGTGAGTACACCCCTCACATTTTTGTAAATAGTTTATTATATCTTTTTACTGTATGTGACAACTTTGCTACAATGTAAAGTAGTAAGTGTACAGCTTGTATAACAGTGTAAATTTGCTGTCCCCTCAAAATAACTCAACACACAGCCAATAATGTCTAAACCACTGGCAACAAAAGTGAGTACACCCCTAAGTCAAAATGTTCAAACTGGGCCCAAAGTGTCAATATTTTGTGTGGCCAGCATTATTTTCCAGCACTGCCTTAACCCTCTTTGGCATGGAGTTCATCAGAGCTTAACAGGTTGCCACTGGAGTCCTCTTACACTTCTCTAAGTTCTCTATGATGACATCATGGAGCTAGTGGATGTTAGAGACCTTGCGCTCCTCCACCTTCCGTTTGCGGATGCTCCACAGATGCTCAATAGGGTTTAGGTCTGGAGAGATGCTTGGCCAGTCCATCACCTTTATTCTCAGCTTCTTTAGCAAGACAGTGGTTGTCTTGGAGGTGTGTTTGTGGTCGTTATCATGTTGGAATACTGCCCTGCGGCCCAGTCTCTGAAGGGAGGGGATCATACTCTGCTTCAGTATGTCACAGTACATGTTGGCATTCATGGTTCCCTCAATGAACTGTAGCTCCCCAGTGTCGGCAGCACTCATGCAGCCCCAGACCATGACACTCCCACCACCATGCTTGACTGTAGGCAAGACACACATGTCTTTGTACTCCTCACCTGGTTGCCGCCACACATGCGTGACACCATCTGAACCAAATACGTTTATCTTGGTCTCATCAGACCAGAGGACATGGTTCCAGTAATCCATATCCTTAGTCTGTTTGTTTTCAGCAAACTGTTTGCGGGCTTTCTTGTGCATCATCTTTAGCAGAGGCTTCCTTCTGGGACGACAGCCATGCAGACCAATTTGATGCAGTGTATGGTCTAAACACTGACAGGATGACCCCCACCCCCTCAACCTCTGCAGTAAGGCTGGTAGCACTCATATGTCTATTTCCCAAAAACAACCTCTGGATACGACACTGAACACGTGCACTCAACGTCTTTGGTCGATCATGGCGAGGCCTGTTTTGAATGGAACCTGTTCTGTTAAACCGCTGTATGGTCTTGGCCACCGTGCTGCAGCTCAGTTTCAGGGTCTTGGCAATCTTCTTATAGCCTAGGCCATCTTTATGTAGAGCAATAATTCTTTTTTCAGATACTCAGAGAGTTCTTTGCCATGAGGTGCCATGCTGAACTTCCAGTGACCAGTATGAGAGAGTGAAAGCGATAACACCAAATTTAACACACCTTCTTCCCATTCACACCTGAGACCTTGTAACACTAATGAGGTACATGAAACCGGGGAGGGAATATGGCTAATTGGGCCCAATTTGGACATTTTCACTTAGGGGTGTAATGGCTGTGTGTTATTTTGAGGGGACAGCAAAATTACACTGTTATACAAGCTTTACACTCACTACTTTACATTGTAGCAAAGTGTAATTTATTCAGTGTTGTCACATGAAAAGATATAATAAAATATTTACATAAATGTGAGGGGTGTACTCACTTTTGTGAGCTACTGTAATACTGAGTGATGGGATTGAAGGGAAGGAGTAGTGCCTATCTTTATTGTTTGTATCACTTTAGAGTATATTTATCGATTTAAAAGTTTCCAAAATAGTTACATGGGCATGCTGTGAATAGCTCACAGTTGCTTGCATAAGTGTGCCCATCCTTTTGCATTAGGGTGTGCACCCCAAAGCTCAAACACATATGCCTTTCTCTGGAGCCTCAGCTGCACTGGAAAGTGAATGAGCGGGATAGTGCTCAGTACTGAGCGGCTTCCAATTCATTCACAAACAGTTTACTATGCTTCAGTTATGAATGAACCAGTGCTTTTTTTCAGCTGGAACTTGGTGGAACTCAGTTACACCCACCTCTGGCTCAGGTCATCTGCTTTCTGCTCAGCACTATTAATTGTACACACAGAAGTCCAGCTTTTGTGTTTACAAGTGACAGCTTGTTTCCAGACGGATCCCACATATCTGAACTCCTGAGCAGCTCCCACTTAATGCAGGATGGGGACAAGGGAGATGTAGGTACCCAGAGTGCAGTGCAGACGATGACACCCCCACGGATGATCTCCCTGCAAATGAAAAAGGTGGAGCCACCTACAGTGTGCAGGGAAGAACTAGAGCTAGCTTGGTGCTTCAGCTTAATACAACATAAGTAAGATGTGGAAGATGGTGGAGCTTTTAAGGGGGGGGGGGGGGGGTTGCATACAGAGGACAACCTGAAGGTGGGTGAAGGTGAGATGTGGATGGGGGATGCAGAGGTTAGCAGCTGTGGAAAAAGGCTTAACTGTTCACTCTGTGTACAGCGCACCCCTGAACCCTATACTCTGTGCATAATGCATTCCAGGTATTTAATGCTCCTTTAAGACTGCTACAGTGTGATGAGCTTCGAGCACCATATAAATGTAAGTGCAATACTTTGTTTTAATAAAGCACATATTTTATCCAACATTATTTGCACTATGGATACCTTTCTTTTCATCTATATGAGCCACCTCTGAGGACCAAGAGCACCGAGGCACCATTACATGAGAGGCATACCAGGACAACAAGCATATCACTTACCAGGCTTGATTGTGAGAAAACAAGGTGAGGCACCCACCTGAGGGGGGAGCACAAAGCATTGAGGTGAAATTGTACCTGTTCACTATCAGGAAACCTCCAGGCACTGGTGATTGGGATACACTTCGCACACAGGAGTATTTGATTTTGGACTCGCACACTTTGAGATTGGACACTTATTTAATGTGATACTATTACATTTATTTTTTGCACAATTGTCTTATTTAAATCCACCTTTTTGGGATACTTTTCAATGTATCAAATATGGAAATGATTAATTATTGATGTTCATTGTGTTATATTTCATTTTCACGATTGTCACAGCAACATAGCTTCTATGAGTATATTTATTACATAAAGTGTATAGTGCAAAAGTATACCTGCGCTGCTAACAAAACAAACTAATAAATAAATCTCAATAATTATTGTGTATAAATAATCTGTGTAAAGTGCTAGTGCTCAACTCAAAAATACACAATCCTATATCTTAAATACCAATCAATATAAAAATATACATAAATACAGATTTTATATACGTGAAACAAATGAATGTGAATAAAAATCCTTCAATTAAAGATGTGCTAAAATAGTGACAGTCTTTGTGCAAAGTATAAGTCCAAAGTGCTGCGTGCTCATACAACAAGTGCCGGTGCTCTCTCTACATGGGTAGGTGCTCCCCTCCTGGACCCCTACTCACCAGAAGCCAAATAATACACCGCCTTCAAAAAAATTTCCTTAGATAGGACGAGCCTTATTGGACCATCAACTCAATAGCTTTACTGTAGATCACATCATCCAGGTATTTGCTCAAAAAAGAAAGAAAAGAGATGCTGGCATCGTGAAGTATGTAACTACTTTATTCGATGCACACAATACAAGATACACTTACAATATGGCAAAGGTTCAAGCGCCTAAAAGTCATCCCACGGGTTGCCAATCCAAACGACTGTACTTACTCCCCGTGTCCCCGTAACTCAGAAGGTGGATGTATTCAGGTGCAGTACGTACTCGGACGAACGGCTTGACGCGTTTCGCTCCTCCCACAGAGCGTTATCAAAAGCTTTTGATAACGCTCTGTGTGAGGAGCGAAACGCGTCAAGCCGTTCGTCCGAGTACGTACTGCACCTGAATACATCCACCTTCTGAGTTACGGGGACACGGGGAGTAAGTACAGTCGTTTGGATTTGCAACCCGTGGGATGACTTTTAGGCGCTTGAACCTTTGCCATATTGTAAGTGTATCTTGTATTGTGTGCATCGAATAAAGTAGTTACATACTTCACGATGCCAGCATCTCTTTTCTTTCTTTTTTGAGCAAATACCTGGATGATGTGATCTACAGTAAAGCTATTGAGTTGATGGTCCAATAAGGCTCGTCCTATCTAAGGAAATTTTTTTGAAGGCGGTGTATTATTTGGCTTCTGGTGAGTAGGGGTCCAGGAGGGGAGCACCTACCCATGTAGAGAGAGCACCGGCACTTGTTGTATGAGCACGCAGCACTTTGGACTTATACTTTGCACAAAGACTGTCACTATTTTAGCACATCTTTAATTGAAGGATTTTTATTCACATTCATTTGTTTCACGCATATAAAATCTGTATTTATGTATATTTTTATATTGATTGGTATTTAAGATATAGGATTGTGTATTTTTGAGTTGAGCACTAGCACTTTACACAGATTATTTATACACAATAATTATTGAGATTTATTTATTAGTTTGTTTTGTTAGCAGCGCAGGTATACTTTTGCACTATACACTTTATGAAGGTACATCACCTTTTATACCAGCAGCAGCCTACTATACAGTGGTATCAGTATATTTATAATCCTCAGCGCTAGCCTGTAATCCATATTTATTACATAGTCAATTTAATACATCTGTTTTTCGCACATCCATCATTATAAATAGTGATCGTATAGACAATTGATTTTACAATCACTTCTTACATAGGATGCACAGTTTTGCGCAGCACAATCTTTATCATTGTTTCCTGGAGTAGTCAAATGTTCTAGCAATTCAAAGTGAATACAAATGCTTGATTTCATACAGCCATTGGGATAAACTATCTAGTAGTTTATATTATCTACAGTACCATCTCTGGAAGCTGGTGGACAGGAGAAACAATGGAAGTGCAGGTCTAATAGATACCTCATTGTTCAAAGTGTTTAGGAAGACAGTGGGCAGCTGATTAGACACAAAATTAACATACAGTGAGCCCTAAATCTGCTACAGTGAAGGAAAAAATATTTGATCCCCTGCTGCTTTTGTACGTTTGTAGACTGACAAAGAAATGATCAGTCTATAATTTTATTGGTAGTTTTATTTTTCAGTGAGAGACAGAAAAACACATTTCAAAAAAAGTTATAAATTGATTTGTATTTTATTGAGTGAAATAAGTATTTGACCCCTTCGCTAAACATGACTTAGTACTTGGTGGCAAAACCCTTGTTGGCAATCACAGAGGTCATACGTTTCTTGTAGTTGGCCACCAGGTTTGCACATATCCCTTTGCAAATCCTTTCCAAGTCATTATGGTTTCGAGGCTGACGTTTGGTAACTCGAACCTTCAGCTCCCTCCACATATTTTCTATGGGATTAAGGTCTGGAGACTGGCTAGGCCACTCCAGGATCTTAATGTGCTTCTTCTTGAGACACTCCTTTGTTGCTTCAGCTGTGTGTTTGGGTCATTGTCATTCTGGAATAGCCATCCAAGACCAGTGGCGGCTGGTGCTCAAAATGTTTGGGGGGGGGGGGGTGCAAACAGAAAAATGTAATAGGCATTGCTTTGCGGCAAAAAACGCTGTAAAAAATTGCGCGACTTTGAGGTCACAAAGTGTGAAAAGGGCCTTCAGTAATTAAGGTATAGTGTGCCCCCTTTCAATGCAGAGAGACCAGCGTGCCCCTTTCAATGTACAGTGACCAGCGTGCCCCCTTTCAATGCACAGTGACCAGCGTGCCCCCTTTCAATGCACAGTGACCAGCGTCCCCCCTTTCAATGCACAGTGACCAGCGTGCCCCCTTTTAATGCACAGTGACCAGCATGCCGCTTTCAATGCACAGTGACCAGCGTGCCCCCTTTCAATGCACAGTGACCAGTGTGCGCCCTTCAAAACAGTGACCAGCGTGCCCCTTCAATGCAGTGACCAGCGTACATGCCCCCTTCAATGCAGAGACCAGCGTACATGCCCCCTTCAATGCAGTGACCAGCGTACATGCCCTCTTCAATGCAGTGACCAGCGTACATGCCCCCTTCAATGCAGTGACCAGCGTACATGCCCCCTTTCAATGCAGTGACCAGCGTGCATGCCCCCTTCAATGCAGAGACCAGCGTACATGCCCCCTTCAATGCAGAGACCAGCGTACATGCCCCCTTCAATGCAGTGACCAGCGTACATGCCCCCTTCAATGCAGACACCAGCGTACATGCCCCCTTCAATGCAGTGACCAGCATACATGCCCCCTTTCAATGCAGTGACCAGTGTACATGCCCCCTTTCAATGCAGTGACCAGTGTACATGCCCCCTTCAATGCAGTGACCAGTGTACATGCCCCTTCAATGCAGAGATCAGCGTGCGTGCCCCTTCAATGCAATGAACAGTGTACATGCCCCCCTTCAATGCAGAGATCAGCGTACATGCCCCCTTCAATGCAGAGATCAGCGTACATGCCCCCTTCAATGCAATGAACAGCGTACATGCCCCCCTTCAATGCAGAGATCAGCGTACATGCCCCCTTCAATGCAGAGATCAGCGTACATGCCCCCTTACATAGTTACATAGTTAGTGAGGTTGAAAAAAGACATCAGTCCATCCAGTTCAACCTATGATGTGTGTGTGTGTTTGCTGTTAACCGTACATTGTATACCCCTGTATGTTGTGGTCTTTAAGGTGCCCATCTAATAGTTTTTTGAAACTATCAATGCTCCCTGCTGATACCACTGTTTGCAGAAGAGAATTCCACATCCTTACTGCTCTCACAGTGAAGAACCCCCTGCGTATTTTAAGGTTAAACCGCCTTTCCTCTAGTTTTAGTGAGTGGCCACGTGTCTTATTGTATTTCCTTTCTCTGAATAGGTTTTTCCATATGCTAGGGTTGCCAGTACAATATTTGTACATTGATTTCATATCCCCCCCTCAAGCGTCTCTTCTCCAGAGAGAATAAGTTCAGTGCTTGTAGTCTTTCCTCATAGCTGATGTCCTCCATTCCCCTAATTATTTTTGTTGCCCTTCTCTGGACTTTCTCCAGTTCCAGCACATCCTTCCTGAGGACCGGTGCCCAGAACTGGACAGCATACTCCAGATGTGGCCGGACCAGAGTCTCGTAGAGTGTGAGAATAATCTCTTTATTTCTGGAGTGAATCCCCTTTTTTATACATCCCAGTATTCTGTTGGCTTTGCTTGCAGCGGCTTGGCATTGCATGCCACTTCCAAGCCTGTTGTCTACCAGTACCCCCAGGTCCTTTTCCATCCTAGACTCACCCAGAGGTCCCCCCCCCCCCCCAGTGAGTATCTTGCTTTCTGGTTTCTGGCACCCAGGTGCATTACTTTACATTTTTCAACATCAAACCTCATCTGCCATTAGTAGCCTACCCCATAATTTTGTTCAGGTCCGCTTGTAAGGTTTCCACATCCTGCCCAGAAGATATTGGCCTGCTTAGTTTAGTATCATCCCCAAATACTGAGATTTTACTCGATATCCCCTCCTCTAGATCATTTATGAATAAATTAAACAGGATTGGCCCCAGGACAGAACCCTGGGGGACCTCGCTTTCCACACCCGCCCAATCTGAGTACTCCCCATTAATCACCACCCTTTGCAACCTCCCCTGGAGCCAGTTCTCTATCCAGGTACTCACCTTATGGTCCATACCTACCTTCCTTAGTTTGAACAGTAAGCGTTTGTGGGGAACGGTGTCAAAGGCCTTTGCGAAGTCCAGGTACACCACATCCACAGGCTTACCTTTATCTAGGTGGCAGCTCACTTCATCATAGAAGGTTAATAGATTGGTTTGGCAAGAACGATTTTTCATGAATCCATGCTGATTACTACTAATAATACCGTTTTCATTACTAAAGTCTTGTATGTGGTCCCTTAACATCCCCTCCAAAATCTTGCAGACTACTGATGTTAGGCTGACCGGCCTATAGTTACCCGGGATATATCTCGGCCCCTTTTTAAATATTGGTACCACGTTGGTTTTTTCCAATCAGCTGGCACCATACCCGTCTGTAAACTATCCTTAAAGATCAAGAATAATGGTCTGGCAATCACCTGGCTGAGCTCTTTAAGAACCCTCGGGTGCAAGCCATCCCGTCCCGGTGATTTATTTATGTTAAGTTTCTCTAGTTTAGTTCTAAGTCTATCTTCTGTTAGCCATGGCGGTATTTCCTGAGGTGTGTTGTTTAGTTTGGCCTTACAAGCTGGGTTAGTGTAGCCCCCCAATTCTTTTGTGAAGACTAAAGAGAAGAAATTATTTAACACTACCGCCTTTTCCCTCTCCTCTGTGGCCAAAACTCCCTTATAGTCTTTTATGGGGCCAATGTGTTCTGGTGTCGCTTTCTTACTGTTTATATACTTAAAGAATTTCTTGGGGTTTTTTTTTACTCTCTTCCGCTATATGTCTCTCGTGTTCTATTTTTGCCCCCCTGATTTCGTCTTTACATTTCTTATTACACTCTTTGTAATGCTTGAATGCTGCCAATGACCCCTCAGTCTTGTATTTTTTGAAGGCCTTTCCTTTAGCACTAATATGCATTTTTATGTTGGAGTTTAGCCACCCAGGGTTTAGTTATGCTCTTTTAAATTTATTTCAATGCAGAGTTCAGCGTGCGTTCCTCCTTTAATGCAATGAACATTGTGCCGTGCCCCCATCAATGCAGAGTTCAGCGTGCGTGCCCCCTTCAATGCAATGAACAGCGTACATGCCCCCTTCAATGCAATGAACAGCATACATGCCCCCTTCAATGCAGAGTTCAGCGTGCATGCCCCCTTCAATGCAATGAACATTGTGCCGTGCCCCCATCAATGCAGAGTTCAGCGTACATGCCCCCTTCAATGCAGAGTTCAGCGTGCGTGCCCCCTTCAATGCAGAGATCAGTGTACATGCCCCCTTCAATGCAATTAACAGCGTACATGCCCCTATCAATGCAGAGTTCAGCGTGCATGCCCCCTTCAATGCAATGAACATTGTGCCGTGCCCCCATCAATGCAGAGTTCAGCGTACATGCCCCCTTCAATGCAGAGTTCAGCGTGCATGCCCCCTTCAATGCAGAGATCAGTGTACATGCCCCCTTCAATGCAATTAACAGCGTGCATGCCCCCATCAATGCAGAGTTCAGCGTGCGTGCCCCCTTCAATGCAATGAACAGCGTACATGCCCCCTTCAATGCAATGAACAGCATACATGCCCCCTTCAATGCAGAGTTCAGTGTGCGTGCCCCCTTCAATGCAATGAACAGCATACATGTCCCCTTCAATGCAATGAACAGCATACATGCCCCCTTCAATGCAGAGTTTAGCTTGCGTGCCCCCTTCAATGCAGAGTTCAGCGTACATGCCCCCTTCAATACAATGAACATTGTGCCGTGCCCCCATCAATACACAGTTCAGCGTGCGCGCCCCCCCCCGAGAGCAGTGCACTTACCTGGAGCAGCCCGCCCGGGCGACGGCTTCTCTTGTCTTCAGTCCCAGACTCCCGGTGGACGGCTTCTTCTCACTCCGGCGGCGCGTCTTCTCTGGTCCTCCCACTCTCGCCTCCTCCTCAGCCAATGGCATGGGGTTTGCCATGCGACCAATCAGCCAGGAGGAGGATCGGTGTGACAATAGCGAATTTTAATTGCTCTGCACCCCTGGACCACCCTTTGCATCACCCTATGAGAGCCTCTGGCTCTAATCAGGTGATTTAAAAAAAACCCATTAAGCTCCATACGTCTGGCGCTCTGCATGCAGATTAGGGGGCCGGACGCATGGATGGGGGGTATACACCAGCCGCCACTGTCCAAGAACCATTTGCAATGCCCTGGCTGAGGGAAGGAAGTTTTCATCCAAGGCTTGAGGGTACATGGCCCCATCTATCATCCCTTTGATGCAATGAAGTTGTCCTTAGCAGAAAACACCCCCAAAGCATAATGTTCCCACCTCCATGTTTTACAGTGGGGATGGTGTTCTTGGGATCATAGGCAGCATTCCTCCTAATCCAAACACGACAAGTTGAATTGCTGTCAAAGAGCTCAATTTTGGTCTCATCTGACCACAACACTTTCAACAAGTTCTCCTCTGAATGATTCAGATGTTCATTAGCAAACTTCAGATGGGCCTGTACATGTGCTTTTTTGAGTGGGGGACCTTGCGGGCGCTGCAGGATTTCAGTCCTTCACAGCGTAGTGTGTTACCAATTGTTTTCTTAATGACTATTGTCAATGATCTCAAAGCAGCTGGAACCAGATTGTAGATGTAGTTCTGGGCTGATTCCTCACCATTCTCATGAACATTGAAACTCCACGAGGTGAGATCTTGCATGGAGCCCCAGACTGAGGGAGATTGACCATTTTGTGTTTCGTCTATTTGCGAATAATCACACCAACTGTTGTCATCCCAACACTAAGATGGTCTACAATCTTGTCCTTGACATCTTTGGACAGCTCTTTGGTCTTGGCTAGATTGGAATCTGATGGACTGATTGCTTCTGTGGACAGGTGTCTTTTATACAGGTAACAAGCTGACATTAGGAGCACTCCCTTTAAGAGAGTGCTCCTACTCTCAGCTCGTTACCTGTGTAGAAGACACCTGGGAGCCAGAAATAATGCTGATTGATAGGGGATCAAATACTTATTTCACTCATTAAAATGCAAATGAATTTATAACTTTTTTGAAATGTGTTTTTCTGGATATTTTTGTTGTTATTCAGTCTCTCACTGTTAAAATAAACCTACAATTAAAATTATAGACTGATCATTTCCTTGTCAGTGGGCAAAAGTACAAATTCAGCAGGGGGTCAAATATTTTTTTCCCTCACTGTAGCCGAGTTAGGGCCACTTTAGAAGATGGATATTTTGGCAGGTGACAAATTTAGCTTATGTTATAGCTACTTGAATTCACTCTATTGCTGGTTCAGGCAGCGAAGGAAAGATTCTATGAGATGATTTGAATTTTAGCAATTCAGTCAGTGGCAAGGTTTTATCACCAACAGAATTGCCCATCTGACAGGTCACACCACCATTAAATAAAGTCTCCATCCTGTTTTTTATCCTTGTAACTATTACTGCAGAAATGAGAACTGGGATTTTCTATCAGGGGAAGTGTGTCCCATCTTTGCAGACAGAGCTGTTATTGAACTGTACAGTGTGAACTACAGGGAGAGTTGTGCTTCCTCTTCCTCATATCCCTGAAATGAATAACATGTTCTACTGCAGGCAGCATGTCACATGCTTTACATTTGTGTTCCCATTGTAATGTGCTGTCTGTATGAATTGCAGAGAATTTTATGATCCCTCTGTGCGGTACTCCTAGTTCGCTCTCTTCTTTTACCAATTTCACCCGCAGCTCTCCTACAGTGGCCAAACAAGAGTAGAAAATAGAAAAGATGTAAGTGTATAATTTGAACATTAGTGGTGCCCATTTACCCGATGTAGCACCCTCCTAGATAGGTGCTAGGTAAAGGCATCTAATGCTCTTGCTGCTTATCAGGGGAGCCTGATCTTTAGTTAGGCCTGCTCTCTGTGCTCAGTGTGTATTCATCTAGTCTGGGGGAGTGTCCCCACTGTATCCAATAGGGAGGCCTGTTGGACAGTGGAGGAGACCTGGCCAATGATACACAAGTTTTTGTAACTGTCTCAGTGGGTTGGAGAGGTGCATTATGGGATTGGTGATAAAAGCGGGGAGCGCATGAGGCAGGGTGTCTTTGGTGGGAAGAAGAGTCCCAAGAGGAGGCAAACGACTGGTCACCTAGTGAACCGGGTGTGGAGCTGAGCTGCAGAGGATTCAGAGTGCTGACAGTGGAGTTGGTGGCAGAGTCTCTCAGGAAAAACAGTGTTGTGAGTACTCGGGAATTTGCCAAAGGGTTTTCCTAGGAAAGGGGACCACTCCAGAGAAGTCAGGGGATCAAGGAGCTAGCTCACACAGGAAGTTTAACAGTAAAGGTTGACCCTGAAGAATAGGAACAAAGGGGGTGCCAGGAAGGGCCCTGACGATTGTTCTGCAGTACAGTACAGTTTACCTCAGGAAGTTCATTCAATTCTTATTCACTGTTTATGACAAGGTGAAGCAGCGGCCTAGCCGTGACTAGCCAGCCTAGCCCAGACTAGCGTTATACAGTGCTACTCAGAATTAATCAGCATTAATCACTCGTCCTAGCTAATCGTGCATAGTTATACAAGTTGGAGTATCTCACTCATTCCCTTCTCCCATCCAAGTTCTCAATAAAAACACAAAAACCAAAGCTCCTAGAATATTTCCTGACTGAGCCAAAATTACTTGGAGAATGTTGAACTGTCATGTTGTTGCTAATGATAACCCAGGGGAACCCGTTACCAGCAGCTCCCAAGGGACTAGTTTTTTTTTTTTAAAGCCCGTGGTGTGTGAACACACTCAAGACTATCACCCGGTGCATAAAAAAGTGCACACTAGTAAACGTGAAGAAAACAAAAAGAGGAGGTTGGATCCTGACCTTGATCCTCCAGGGCGCAAGACTCCTGACAGGGACTGAGGTACTTCCAATGGTCTGCCTGGCCAAAACCAGGTAAACACCGTTCTCCAGGGGGACTGCCGAAACAGCCCGCCCCTAGTACTAGGTGGGGCTCCCCCGAAGGGAAGACCCCCATGAGAGAGGGCAAACTAAGCCAAAAGGCCATATCCATCCCCTCCCAAGACTTTCAAGGCTGGCCCGATGACCCACACCCTACTCGTCATGCAGGAAGAAACGGTGAAAGTGCAGTGACACTACAACAAAGAAAATACGGTGGCCCAGTCAGAGTCCTGACCTCAACCCAATTGAGATGCTGTGGCATGACCTCAAGAAAACGATTCACACCAGACATCCCAAGAATATTGCTGAACTGAAACAGTTCTGTAAAGAGGAATAGTCAAGAATTACTCCTGACCGTTGTGCATGTCTGATCTGCAACTACAGGAAATTTTGGTTGAAGTTATTGCTGCCAAAGGAGGTTCAACCAGTTATTAAATCCAAGGGTTCCCATACTTTTTCCACCTGCACTGTGAATGTTTACATGGTGTGTTCAATAAAAAATATGGCAACATTTCATTCTTTGTGTGTTATTAGTTTAAGCAGACTGTGATTGTCTATTGTTGTGACTTAGATGATGATCAGATCACATTTTATGACCAATTTGTGCAGAAATCCATATAATTCCAAAGGGTTCACATACTTTTTCTTACAGCTGTATATCTGAGTTACCGTTCAGACACTGTTGGAGTGCTCCTTTAAGAATTCAAGAGAAGGATTGGCTTTCCTCCGTAAATGGATGAATTGGATTGTGGAAGATGTAGTCTGGTGAGGAAGGTGAAGTGTTATATGGATGGCAGGCAGAGCTATACTCCCAGGGAGCTGTGGGACTCGTGGAGGATCATGGCAGAGTGAATATACTTCTGGGCGGGGCCAAGCGCGCGCTCTCTTGCTTCTGGGACTCGTGGAGGACGGATCAAGGGGAGAGAGCTGCCGGAGGACAGTCAGTGACGGAGGCCTGAGAGTGCAGCCTAGAGCGAGTGGAGCCCGTCCTCATCGGAGTGGATGCTGGTGGTCACAGGGAGGTGGCGGATCCAGATGAGCTAAGAGGAGAGCGGGTATCGCTGAACTGACTAACCGGAACAGTGAGAGCTGAGCATACCCAGTGATGCAGCATCGTGAGGAGAGGTCCTGCCTGGGGATCGGACAGTCACATGTGGACACTGCCGCTATGCAAGAGTGCCTAGTGACACCTGTAAATCGCAAGTATAACCTTGCATCCATAATACACTGACAGCAGTTAGGATTTTATAGACACTATTACACCTGGATTACAAATATAGCATAGAAGAGTGATAAAGAACTCCAACTGCCGGCAAAGATTTTGCAAGGCCGTGCTAGAGCAGGAACTTCACGTTTCATAATTCTTAAAGGGGAGTCCTTGACATATGATAGAACCTCATTAGTTAAGCATAAGATAACTCTAGGCCTGATTTTAGTAGAAGCAGAGTAAGGTTTATGACTATTACATTTGATCAAAGCTCTGACAGTTAAAGCTGATAATTACTTCAGTTACTCTCACTTATTTCTGTGTTACTTGTGAGTCAAGCATTTATTTCCTGCGGTGTCAGTCTTCGGGGCCCCTTTTTGCACTATTGAAGGTTTGGTGGAGTGACACAGCACTAATTGTTATTACAACATTTTATTTGTTCTTCCCCAGTTGTTTGATTTACCTTCTTATCCCAGTAAACAGATAAACTGGTATTTTGTGGTGTCAAGTGTATTCTTAAAGAATCCTCCAGAAAATGTCTGAACCTATAGTGCCTAGCGGGTTGGACGCTTTTCAGGGTCAGGTGAGTGCAGAGGATATCCCACTAACCAGCAGCCCTCAAGGGGGTCGTGCTACATATACAAAAAGTTTAAAAGAGATATGTGCGCTGTCTGCCTGCCCGACGCACAGGGGCCACTCCCCCGATTACCCTGGGGGGGGTTGGCCTCCCAGTGCCAAGCTTAGGTGTGTTAGCTTTCCACCATGCCTCGTTTTGAGCTCTGCCTTTTGTCCTGGCACTTGACTGCGTCAGCAGCATTGTGACACATGATGTCATCGCACCCAGGTGGGCAGGACAGTGGCGTAGCGTGGGGGGGGGGGCGTGGCCCCAGGCACAACATCTGGGGGGGGGCGCATCCCGCCCAAGTGTGTGTCACTTTGTCTTAATATTTAATTTTGGACTGACTGTCGCTCGCTTGCTGCGTTCCAGCCGCCATCTTCAGGCTCAGCGATGACCGGCGGACGCCCTGTGATTGGGCGAAGGTGGTCATGTGTGGCGGTGGGGCTGCCTGTGCCTGTCCAATGGTGTAGGGTGGGTGGTTGATGGCTTGTGGAGCCCCGCCTTGCCATCTTCGCTCCGGTCTAATCGTTGATATTTTCCTCCCCGTTGTGGCAGGCTAGTAGGACAGAACTGAGCAGATTGAAGAAAACAACGGTGGTGAGAGTCATTTTACTGGCCTGGGCGAGAGAGTGGACATGGTTTAGGGAGGAGGGGGCAGCCTGGAGCAGACAGAGAGCACTGCAATAACTTTACAAGCAGTATAGGAAAGGTGCCAGTGCGCCACATGTGGCTTGCAGCAAGCAAACATGCCTGAGACCCGCATCTGTGCATGCACAGGTAGGCTAAAGTTCTCACATGCCAAAAGCCCTGAGAGACAAGCAATGGTGCATTACATAGGCAGGATTTCTGCCTATGTAATGCAACATTGCTTGTCTCTCGGGCTTTTGGCATGTAAGAAGTTAGCCTGCGTGCACAGATGCGGGTCTCAGGCATGTTTGTTTGTTGCAAGCCACATGTGGCGCACTGGCGCCTTTCCTATACTGTTTGTAAAGTAACTGCCACACGAATAATCATTTAACCCCTTACATGTGGAATGCCCAGGCCTGAGGGACCTGCATTTCATTGCAGGATTCATAATTTAGCCCCTTGCATGCCAAATGCTCGGTGGGGACAAATGCAGGAACATCGCTTAACTCCTTACATGCTGAATGCTCAGCAGGACATAGCCATAATCACTGGACTCATTACATGCGTTCAGCATGTAGGGAGTTAATTTATTGTGCCTGTGTCCTGCCGAGAATTTGGCATGTAAGGAGTTAGGTGATGATCCTGCATTTGTCCCCACCAAGCATTTGGCATGTAAGGAGTTATGCGATGATCCTGCCAATGTTCCCACTATGTGTTCTGCATGTAAGGGGTTAAGTAATGTATTCATAGACCTGCTGAATATGTGGAGATTGTGTAATGCATTTTCACACTCAAAGTGTTTGAAAATAAACTTGTATAAGATGCTTTTTATTTAATTATATCAGTATTTTCATAACATGCAATACATGTGCTTAGGGGGTGAGGTTTTTTTCACTGTACTAGTGGAAGAGACTCGTAGAGTGCTAAAAGCCCATGGGTTAGGGGGAGCAAATTACTTACCTTGCCCCGGGTGCTGACAACCCACACTACGCTACTGGGGCAGGATGATGGATCACACCGCGTGCCTTCGGCCAGGAGGCTCTCCTGGGCCACCACCACTCATCTCTCTGTCACGCCTTGGCCACACTATTGGGCTCACACACTATTACAATTACACTATTGCACACTATTCATCTCTCTCCAATCCCTGCTTAACTATTGGTAGTTTTTCAATCCTCTGCTGCCCATGTATATATACTCCCTTTGTGGGAGTTTGTGCTGCTGTGTTCAAACCGGCATGTCAGTTTAATCACACTAATGCGATCACAGACATCGCATATGATTCGGAGCGCACTGCTCCTAAAATCACATGCGATGTCTGTGCGGTGCAAATTCAGCCATACAATTTGTATGGCTGAATTCGCACCGCAATCGCATTGAACTCGCACAGGACCCTTTTTTTGGTCCGCAGCAGAATCGGATCGCATAGTGGTTCACACCAGTGCGATCCGATTCATTTGTGAACTGTCAGATCGCACTGCGACATGCGACCTGATCTGGGGGTATCGTTAACTTTGAATTGACACCCACAGCGTATAACATATGGCAGTGTGAACTGCCTGTTTTGCAGATGCGATTCAGGAACACACAGTATATTCGCAGTGTTCCCGCATCGCAATAGTGTGAACCGGCCCCAACAGTCCTTTTTATACTCTAATGCAGCAGCACCTTTAAATATTCATCTTACTGTTGTTTTTTTACTTACAGTTCTGTAGGCACGGGGAACTACATATTTATTCCTGCATATCTTGATTGACTGACCATCAGAGAGAGAGCCTGGCCACTTTGGCACTAGTATACCCCTACACTTTCCAGTGTTCTTTGAAATGTAAGACCCTTAATATATTTCTCAAAACACTTGTCCGGATTTGGCCAAATTGAATATGGCCACATGATACAACACATATATTTGAATTTAGAACTGGTTTTGATCATTTATTTTTTTTTATACATCTTAATAGCATTTCACAATAAAACATGATGGTATTGTACGTGGTCCTCTGGAGAGATCTCAGCAGCTATGCCACTGTGACACGGCGATGGCAACAGTAAAAATTCCTGGCTTTTAACCACTTGCCGACCACCGCAAGTACATATACTGCGGCGGTCAGCCCCTCACAGGCAAAGTGACGTATGGGTACGTCACTAGCCTGTGAGGCTCTGGGGAGCGAGCACGCGCCGCCGGAGGCGTGCTCCCGCGTGGTCACGGACCCCCCCCCCCCACGCGGATGCCCGGGGGACCCGATGTCCGCCGGGCACTCACGATCGTCCGTGACAGCAGGAGAAAGGCAGGCGGCTGATGTAAACAAGCCGCCTGTCATTCTCCCCTGTGTAGGAACAGTGATCATACGGTTCTACTATGTAGGACCGTTGATCACTGTTCCTTCACCTCAAGCCACAGCCAATCACAATTAGAATCACGCCCCTAGGGACACACACCACCCCTCCCTCTCAAAAAAAGTTAACCCCTTCACTACCAGTGTCATTTTACAGTAACAGTGCATATGTATAGCACTGATTACTGTAGTAATGTCACTGGTAACCCCAAAAGTGTCAAAAATGTCAGTCAAGGGTCCGATCTGTCCGCCCCAATGTCGCAGTCCCGCAAAAAAAATCGCAGATCGCTGCAATTACGCGTTAAAAAAAAAAACAACAAAAATGACAAAATTCTTTCCCTTTGTTAGTAAACGCGATAACTTTTGCGCAAACCAATCAAAATACGCTTTTTGAGATTTTTTTTACCAAACATATGTAGCATAAAGCAAATTGGCCGAAAGTGTTAAAAGATTTTGATTTTTACATTTTTTTTGGGGAATTTCATATAAAAAAATTTGAAAAATATTGTTATTTTTGCAAAATTGACGCTCTTTTTGTGTTTATAGCGCATGATCAAAAAAAAAAAAAAAAAAATCGCACAGGTGATCAAATACCACCAAAAGAAAGCTCTGTTTTGGGAAAAAAAGGACGTCAAATTTGTTAAGGTACAGCGTCGCACGACCGCGCAATTGTCCGTTAAAGTCACGCATTGCCGAATTGCAAAATACCCCCTGGTCAGGAAGGGGGTAAAATCTTCCGGGGCTTAAGTGGTTAATATAGCTGCATCCTTGCTCTATATACAGTATCCTAAGTTGATGGGTTTGTAATATAATATTCCTTATTGTATGAGCCTTTAGAGGCTCAACTTTTGGTCTTCTTACACACAGTATAAGTGTGATTATGTATCTATATTATATTTACATTCCAGGCAGTTTTTCTGCAATATCCAGACAACTCTGAAGAAGAATCCTCGAAATGGGTCAGTGGCTCACTCTTCATCATAGTTGGATGAATCCTTTATCTGTTATCCATATTTGTATAGAAACCTCTTTGCAGCAAAACAGTATTTTTGTATATTTGTGTCTTTTAAACGTTTTGTAAAAATTATATTTTAATTAAGGTTTTCTCTTACAGGTCTGTGCCTATATAGTCCCAACAAAAAGAGGGGTTGTGCCTTTATTCCTACTACTGTATCCAAGGGATGATGGCACTACTAAACATTAGGTCACCTTTCCTTATTTAAAAAAAAAAAGAAATAAAATGAATAAATGATACTCACCTAGGTGGATGCAGCATCTGAACCTACACTGAGAACTGAGAGTGATATTGTCATTTGTTTGAAATGTCCTGGAAGATCAGAAGTGCAGAATGAATAGACTGATGTACACAATGAACTCTGCGTGAAGCAGGAACTATTTCACCATAGAGGCAATAAAACCATATATGATTAATAGCCGTTGTATTTACTCCAAGTAGAACAGTTACAAGTATCAAAGTATTCTGGATACCTTTAACATATGTCAAATGTGAATCTGCTGTACAACCTTTTTCTTGGCTTTGAAGCCTTGGATAAGACTTCTGTTTGTACAGAGAGTTCCCTACTTTGCCTTGAAGGGGTATGATCCACATCTGCATCCCATTTTTTGTTCTTTAGTGGTTATCTGCTGGACAGTACATGGTAAACAATGACAAGCCTCATGGTGAGGAATGAGACGTGCTGTAACAATAAACAGCATACACATGTGATCAGTGTCTCAATTACATTTTTAGATCATTTATTCATATCATATGCTGATCATGAGCAATATACAGCATTTATTTACTGATAAAACCAATAATTGTATGTATAGAGCTTTAAACTCTCAGAGCTGAGATGAAAACTGTAATGTTCTGCAAAAGGGCAGGCAAGTCCACGTACTGTCAAATACTGGTCCCCTAGACACTCTTAACCATTTGCCAACTGGGCTAATTCTGAAACTTCTCTCCTACATGTAAAAATCTACATTTTTGTTGTGCTAGAAAATTAAATAGAACTCCCAAACCTTATATATATATATATATATATATATATATATATAGTCAGGTCCATAAATATTGGGACATCGACACAATTTTAATCTTTTTGCCTTTATACACCACCACAATGGATTTGAAATGAAACAAAGATGTGCTTTAACTGCAGACTTTCAGCTTTAATTTGAGGGTATTTACATCCAAATCAGGTGAACCGTGTAGGAATTACCACAGTTTGTATATGTGCCTCCCACTTTTTAAGGGACCAAAAGTAATGGGACAATTGGCTGCTCAGCTGTTCCATGGCCAGGTGTGTGTTATTCCCTCATTATCCCATTTACAAGAAGCAGATAAAAGGTCCAGAGTTCATTTCAAGTGTGCTATTTGCATTTGGAATCTGTTGCTGTCAACTCTCAATATGAGATCCAAAGAGCTGTCACTATCAGTGAAGTAAGCCATCATTGGGCTGAAAAAACAAAACAAACCCATCAGAGAGATAGCTAAAACATTAGGTGTGGCCAAATCAACTGTTTGGAACATCCTTAAATAGAAAGAAAGCACCGGTGAGCTCAGCAACACCAAAAGATCCGGAAGACCAAGGAAAACAACTGTGGTGGATGACCGAAGAATTCTTTCCCTGGTGAAGAAAACACCCTTCACAACAGTTGGCCAGATCAAGAACACTCTCCAGGAGGTAGTGGTATGTGTGTCAAAGTCTACAATCAAGAGAAGACTTCATCAGAGTGAATACAGAGGGTTCAACACAAGATGTAAACCATTGGTGAGCCTCAAAAACAGGAAGGCCAGATTCGAGTTTGCCAAACAACATCTAAAAAAGCCTTCACAGTTCTGGAACAACACCCTATGGACAGATGAGGCCAAGATCAACTTGTACCAGAGTGATGGGAAGAGAAGAGTATGGAGAAGGAAAGGATCTGCTCATGATCCAAAGCATACCACCTCATCAATAAAGCATGGTGGTGGTAGTGTCATGGCATGGCCATGTATGGCTGCCAATGGAACTGGTTCTCTTGTATTTATTGATGATGTGACTGCTGACAAAAGCAGCAGGATGAATTCTGAAGTGTTTCGGGTAATATTATCTGCTAATATTCAGCCAAATGCTTCAGAACTCATTGGACGGCGCTTCACAGTGCAGATGGACAATGACCCGAAGCATACTGCGAAAGCAACCAAAGAGTTTTTTAAGGGGTAGAAGTGGAATGTTATACAATGGCCAAGTCAATCACCTGACCTGAATCTGACTGAGCATGCATTTCACTTGCTGAAGACAAAACTGAAGGGAAAATGCCCCAAGAACAAGCAGGATCTGAAGACAGTTGCAGTAGAGGCTGGCAGAGCATCACCAGGGATGAAACCCAGCGTCTGGTGATGTCTATGCGTTCCAGACTTCAGGCTGTAATTGACTGCAAGGTATTTGCAACCAAGTATTAAAAAGTGAAAGTTTGATTTATGATTGTTAATCTGTCCCATTACTTTTGGTCCCTTAAAAAGTGGGAGGCACATATACAAACTGTTGTAATTCTTACACTGTTCACCTGATTTGGATGTAAATACCCTCAAATTAAAGCTGAAAGTCTGCAGTTAAAGCACATCTTGTTTGTTTCATTTCAAATATATTGTGGTGGTGTATAGAGCCAAAAAGATTAGAACTGTGTCGATGTCCCAATATTTATGGACCTGACTGTATATATATATATATATATATATAAATGGATTTTTGTAAAATCTTACCGTAAAATCCTTTTCTCTTAGCTCATCGACAGACGTAGTCCTCGGTGATACACCACCTTCGGGTTATGTTACCTCCGCAGGAGCAGGACTAGACAGGAAATTAAAAAGCTCTGGCCACACCCTAGGGGCAGTCCCAGAGGGTATATCCTCTCTCTCTCTGCCTCAGCAAATCAGTTATGTGAAAAAGCAGTGCTTAGAGAATTTAACCCAACCCAACTCCAAAACAGAGGGGCGGGGACTACGTCTGTCGATGAGCTAAGAGAAAAGGATTTTACGGTAAGATTTTACAAAAATCCATTTTTCTCTAGCGCTCATCGACAGACGTAGTCCTCGGTGATACACCACCTTCGGGACGTCCCAGAGCAGTATCACAACTGAGGGGTGGGAAAATGGAAATCAAATCCCAATCTAGAAGGCCCAACCGGTGCCAACTAGAAGTTTACAATGCTCATCCTTAATGATGAGACTCAACAAAAAAAATTTTCAAACAGAAAAAAAAACTCTCGAGGTAGACCACCGGTCTCCTCAAATTGCGGCCTGCAAAACCTTGCGGCCAAATGAGGCATCCGCCGATGCCGTCACATCAATTTTATAGAATTTTGTAAAGGTATGTACCGACGACCAGGTGGCCGCCTTACATACCTGGACCACTGACGCCTGATGGCGAAAGGCCCAGGAAGTACTGAGCGCTCGAGTGGAGTGCGCCCTAACAGGGAACGGAGGACTCTGACCCTTAATAGAATAAGCCTGTACCACCGTTTGTCTAATCCATTTGGCAATGGTCGCGGCAGATGCAGGCAAACCCTTTCTGGGGCCATCCGTGATCACAAAAAGTGAATCCGTCTTACGGAATGATTCCGTAGCTTTCAGGTATACCCTGATTGCCCGAACCACATCTAAGGAATGCAACGCATGTTCCCGATGATGCTTGGGCTGAGGACACAAGGAAGGTAGTACAATATCTTCATTCAGATGAAAATCTGAAACCACCTTGGGAAGAAAAGATGGTTTAGGATGAAGTACTACCTTATCCCTATGAATCACTAGGTATGGTGACTGGCATGATAATGCAGCCAGTTCTGACACCCTGCGAGCAGAAGTAATAGCCACCAAGAAGGCCACCTTCTGGGATAAAGTAAGCAAGGGAATCTCCCTGATGTTTTCAAAGGGAGGTTTCTGTAGAACCGACAAAACCAAATTAAGATCCCAGGGCGGTAAGGGCGCGCGGACTGGAGGAGCCAGGTGCCGCACCCCCTGGATGAAATTCCGCACCAAGGATTTGGTAGCTAAAGGCTTCTGAAAGAAGATTGCTAATGCTGAAACTTGACCCTTGATGGTGCTCAAGGCTAGCTTCTGCTCAACCCCTTGTTGCAAAAAGGCCAATATTCGAGTTACCGAATAGGTACGTGGAGGAAATCCTAAAGATTCGCACCACGCAATATAAGTCTTCCATGTGTGATAATAGACTTTGCTGGAAGTCGCTTTCCTTGCTTTAATAAGGGTAGGAATGACTGAAGCTGACAAACCTCTGTCCTTCAGTACTTGGGTCTCAATGGCCAGGCCATTAAACCCAGCGACTGTAAAGCATGATGGTAATTTGGTCCTTGAGACCACAGACACTCCCTGAGACGAAGTTCCCACGGAACGTCTACGACTAACATGTCCAAGTCGGCCAGGCCGGCTAGAGGAGGCCAGCCTAGAATTTCTAGGACCACTGGCGCTGACTGGATCTGAACCAGGCGTCCCTAGAGGTATCTGGCCCCGACCATCCGAGAAAGTCTGGTCGTTTTCTGTTCCCACACATTTATCAGATACCTGATAGTTATCAGGAAAGGTGATCTTTTCTGGTTGAACCTCAGGGACCGAAGTCACCCGACTAGAGGCTACTTGGCCTATCTGGTCAACCAGATCCGATTCCTGTGAGGTATCGGGACTAATCTTAGGAAAAGGTAAAGGAAAAGATCTATTCAGGGAACGGTAATTACCGCTTCCTGTAGTACTTAAATGTTGGAAGGGAAGAATCGCACCGGTAGTAGTGGTTGATGCTCGATCTAATGTCCTGAATACCGGTGAAAACGTCCCCCCACCCTGAAACCGGGTGGGGGCGCACCTTCAGGCTGTGTACTCCTTTGCTTCGGGTTTGGCTGGGTTGGTCCTTTGCTTGTCCGACCAGCCCTTCTTGAACCCTCCTGGAGGAGTCTTGCCTTTCCCGCTAGTACCAGCCAGGCGCCCTTTATGGGCGGTAAAGAAAGGTCCTCGCTTGTTGCGAGGTCCCTTAGCTTTAGCAGCCTGTGGCAAAAAAGTGCTCTTGCCCCCAGTGGCATCCTTAATGATTTCATCTAGGTTGGCCCCAAATAGACGATTCCCCTGAAAGGGGAGATTTGTCAAGGTCTTCTTGGAACCTAGGTCAGCTGACCAGCATTTTAACCACAGCACACGTCTGAGGATCACCGCTGTCTTAGATGCATGCCCTAATAAGGGAGTAGTGTCCAAGGCTGCGTCACAGATAAACTGTAGCCCTTGTATAATCTGTTCCATCAAATCAGATGTCTCCTGGGGAATATCTTTTCCCCTAAGATCTTGGCGTACCATTTTCGCCCATTCCGTAAGTGTCTGGGAAACTAGACCAATAACAATTACTGGTCTAAATGCTGACCCTATCAGAGAGAAGATGGTGCGGGACTCTGCTTCCATCTTTCGATCCACCGGATCCTTAAAGGACGAAGTGTCCTCCACTGGAATAACCGTGGCTTTATTCAGCCTGGCAATAGGCGGATCCACGACTGGTGGTACCGTCCATTTCTTAATGATGGATTCCTCAAACGGATAGCGTCTAGCAATACGCTTGGAAATAGTAAAGGTACGTTTAGAATGCTCCCATTCTCCTTTAATCTGATTACCGAAACATTTAGGTACAGGAAAAGCCTTCATCGTCTTGATGGGCTTATTAGTACCAAAAGGAATCTCTGTTTCAGTTGCCTCTGCCGGTAAAGCCTCAAGTTTTAAGGTTTCCTGCACTGCCACAACTAGTGCGTCCACCAATGCTTCTTCCTGAATAATAGCAGGAGAAGAAGCATCCTCCTCACTGTCTGAGGGGGCTTTACCTGGGATAACAGCCCTTGCAGAGGAACCTGCAACTGCCGTGACCACCTCTGAATCTGAGTCAGAGGTGTCAGATGGTATAGGGGTAGGCGGGGGTCGCTTCCTTGACCCCCGTCCCTGACAGGCCGCCTCCACCCGAGCCACCATAGACTCCAAAATTGCTGTAAATGACTCTATACTCTGTGCACCGGCGGGTCCCGTGGCCCCCTCGAGGGAAACAGGTGGGGGAATATGTGTGGCAGGGTCCATGATAACTCCAGTTACTTCCTGGATAATATAATTCAAAAATAAAACGTTTTTTTTTTTTTTTCGACCCCCAGCGCCACAAAAGCCCCTTAGTGTTACCTGCTAGGGATCCCTATCGATCGAGAGAGAGAGAGAGATAGACCCCCAGGCTCACCACTTGATGCTCAGAGTTTAACTGCAACAGGTTACAGCGCTGTCTTAACAAACAGGAAGTCTTTTGGCTGGCTGCCCAGGAAGAAAGGAGGCGGCTCCGCCCCTCTGTACGCCTTCCGGCGCCTCCCCCAAGCTCCACGAGGTGTTTGGATCACCTCAAACATGGCCGCCCCCATGCTGGAGACACGAGGCTCCGCCAAAATGGCGGCTCGTGCGATCCAGCAAAAAAAATGGCGGCGGCCCGTACTGAATAGCGGTGTGCTGCAGGGCACACAACACTCTCACTGCATGGGGATATGGCGTGGTTGGCGGTACCGGCCCTGGCGGACCGCATGGCCGTTCGGGAGGCCTGCTAATAGCTGGAGATCTGATTAGGAAGGCAGTCTACATGTCCGTGGCTTCTGACTGGTAGGTAGCTTATTCTTAACCCATAAGATTCCCAGAATGCCACAGATTACATCTTTAAGACATGTATACAATTAGATTGTTAGCTCCCAAACCAAGCCTCCTGGCTTTTTTGCACACATAAAATCACACTCAAAATAGGAGGATCTGTGTCATGCTGTAGGATAGAAAGGGACTCTATCTTACCATACAGAGAGGGGCCCGCGTTCACCACAACACCCGTCAGGGGGAAAGGGGGAACATACTACTCACCATACCGGAACCAGGCGGGCACCAACTCCTGACAGTACCCCTCTCCACCGGGGCGGGAGGGCTGTCGACCGATACGGACGCCGTGACTCATGGTCTTTGGCGTTTCGGCGAGACATTTAACTCGCGTGGACAGTCCTTTAATGGGACTTTGTCGCGGCCGACCCAGCGCGGAGCTATGGCCTGCACGCGCTCGTAGGCTGAACTGGGGTGACCACCGGATCTCAACATCCAGCCCGTCGCCCAGTTCAGCTTTCTTGCTTGAAGATCTCACAGGAACACTGGAGAAAAAGCTGTCTAAAAAAAAAAAAAAATCCTTTAAGAAAAAAATTCTTGCCAGGACCCAAGATCCCAGCAAGGTGTCTAGGTCCTTACTCCTAACTAGACAGAAAATAACTGATTTGCTGAGGCAGAGAGAGAGAGGATATACCCTCTGGGACTGCCCCTAGGGTGTGGCCAGAGCTTTTTAATTTCCTGTCTAGTCCTGCTCCTGCGGAGGTTACATAACCCGAAGGTGGTGTATCACCGAGGACTACGTCTGTCGATGAGCGCTAGAGAAATTTTTTTTTTAGCAGAGACCCTAGAGAATAAAAAGGCGGTCATTGCTATATTTTTTGTCATACTGTATTTGTGCAGCAGTCTTTCAAACACCAATTTTATGGGAAAAAATATATACTTCAATGAATTAAAAAAAAAAAAAACTAAGCAGTAAAGTTAGCACAATTTTTTTGTATGATGTGAAAGATCATGTTATGCAGTGAATTGTGAGAGAATCGTGATCTTTATTTTAAGCAAAAAAATTGTAATTCTCAGTTTATCCAGAATCGTGCAGCTCTAGTTATAACCCATGTCATCTGTGTCCCTGTATTTTTGCCATCTGTGTCCCATAGCGGAGATTTCTCTTCATTTCCTGTCCCATAGCCAAACAGGAAGTGAGAGGAAATTACTGCAAATAAGGGGGGTTTCTTAGGGACCCCCAGGTCACCAGAACTAATGTTCCTATTGGAAGATTTCCCCTTTATTACTTTTCAGGGGACAACCCAAAATTTGGGATTTTCATTTAATTTTGTCAGAATGTTTATACTGCTCTGATATAACAGTGTCTATTTATACAAATAAGCAAAGATCTGTAAGTTAGGAGAATCTCAACTTATTTCTATAAATCATAAAAATGCAAGATCGTTTTAAGTGACACTAAACTGAAGATAGAGGATACAATTCTGTGCAAAAATATATATATTTATTAAATACTTCAGTGCAAAATAAATGTCAAAAATATAATTGGTGATTAACACAAAGTTTCAATAAAATGCAATAATATATCACAAAGGTAATATGAGAATAAAATCAAAGAATATTATCTCAGAATAATAAAATGATCATAACCAAAGACTTTTAAATATAAGTGACAGTCTACATAAAAGATGGCAACCAATATGACAGGTTTGACATGTGACTTCTCTCATCCAACAGATATTCAATTTCTATGTTTTAAATACAGTTGCATGGATCAACATTGTTGGACCATGCCTTAAAAAGTCCAGATTGTATTGATAAAATATGTTTCTATTTTCTTAACCTACCATAAAGAATACATCACAACTGAACCCTTTTACTAAAAGCCAGAATCAGCTTAAATCCCAAGATAAAAGAATTAAACCAATCATACTGCAGTTAGAATGATTTAACTTCAAATCTTGATGCTACAGATTAGGTGATGGGTCAGTTAAGTGCATCTAAATAAGGCAGATCAAATATCTATATGAAGAATAGGAACATACTTTACCAGCCAAATTCTATTGTCTGAGAAGTCACGTTGTCTTGGTTATAGGATCAATGGTCACCCATGAGTTTCAGAACTCCCTCACGATCTTTTCAGTCCTCAGCTCTCCCCCTCTCTTAGCCGACTAGGATTTTTAAACCCCCCCTGGAGTATGGGCGGGGATCTCATTACCATATAATCTCCACGTCACTAAAAGCATCTAATTACTATAATCAATTATTGGAAATTAAAATTAAACATCCACTAGGGGCAGTGTTGCATTACTTATTAAATTTTGTTTTAACATACGTCATAACATACAATGGCCTACTATTAAAAGTGACCTTGATGACCTGTTGACTAGTGAGAGCCCATTAAATCACTTGTCTGTGTCTTACACTGTCAATTAAGATGTCTGGCCTGTAGGATTTACAACACCTTGATCAGTCCAAGGTAATTCTTATATAAACACTCCTACCACATGCCTTGAAATGAAGTAATATGTTTTTAAGACGCACAAGTCCTTACACATCATAGAAAAGTATACTTATGTATATATATATATATATTATATATCTAATATTATATAAGTATCAAGTTCACACTTCTATATTAATAAGAATACAATGTACTATCGTTAATATACATCTTACATATGATGATGTTTTCTATAAAAACTTATATGGTTCATCTTTAAATGTCTGCTAGAATATACTGGGGTATTGTCCATTGTTATATACAGATAAGATAACAAGCCAGACTAGCCATGAGTGACTAGTACGATGTCTCGCCAATTGATTCTTATCTGATGAGATGTGTAAAGGGGTCTTATTTATGACTGCAGACTTACAAGGATTTTCTGTAGAACTTAAGACTATGTAAAGGCATCTTGTAAAAGAACATGAACTTCCCATGAACTCCTAACAAAATGGATCCTGTCTTGTTCAGAATCTTATATGCATAATATGGCATATACATGGCTTTTAAAATCATTTTTATTCTATTAGTTAATTACACCCAATAGTCCCGACATATCCCCCCCCTTTCTTCCCAGTAGGCAAGTGAGCAACTTAGGCATATCTGGGGAGAAAGCTTTTTAAGGAGTAGTAAAAGAAAAAAAAAAAATGTCTTGTTCTCTTTTTTTAAGAGAATAGCTCATATTGGGAATTGTTCATAACTTTTAAGTAAAGCGATAAAAAAAAATTGAGAAAGAAAAAAAAAAAAAATCAGTTCAAAATGTCAGTTCGTAGCGACTTTGCTAGTGTTAGCTATGTCACAAACTGTTCCTTGTTAGTCTCTTTGAATTCTGATCTCCTGGTAAAGAAACACAAATGTTCCTTGAAATCTGCAACATCAGCTTGTAAAGTCTTGATGGAGACAGAAGTTAACTGCTGCAATGGCATTGGCAACTACCATTCAAAGTGCAGTAAAACAATGTTTGCAATCAGGAATCTGAGAAATCTGTTTGGACGTTCAACCTTGGATATTGGTTGGATAATGAATGGTTTCAGCATGGCCTAGAGTGTCATACACCTAGACTGAGGTTTGCTCACATGTGCAATGCACCATTCTCACATCTCCTTCAACTGAAAACAGGAGGTAGTGCGATTCCTCTCAATGGATTTCCTCGGATCAAATGCACAAAGATCTGTAGAAACAAATCTTCCTCTCTTTCAACAAGAATCTGTGGTGTCTCGCAGCTTGATTCCTGAAGAGGGACCTGATGCAATGAGAGGTTCCGTCCTGAGCTGTGCTCTAGGGAGAGATCCATCCGATCGCGGTGTCTTTGGCAAACATCATCGTCTGTACCAATCAACGACCTGGCATGGAAGGTTAATCTCTTCCTATTGGATGAAACATACAGTATGAATATATATATTCCCCTCAATTGATATTTTTCAGAATCACGCAACAATAACGAAACTTTGCATGTAAAGATCTGTTAAGTGAGAGAAAATATCACAATGTCAAATCATTAAGTACATTAGGTTTCTTCTTCAGCCTCACTGTCCAGCATTCTCAGTTGGGACCTAGGATGACAAGCACGTAATTGATTGACATGAACCCATTTTTCTACAAAACCATCATTCTTGACAATTTTTATCTTGTAAGCCACAGGTGAGATCTTATCAATGATGGTGTATGGACCCTTCCATGAAGGAAGAAACTTCTTTTCCTTTACTCGATCCCGAGCAAAATTGTACAGATACACCTTATCACCTGTTTCATACTCCTTCTTGGTGGTTTTGAGATCATAATAAGTCTTGTTACTTACAGCTGCTTTCTCGAGGTTCCTCTGCGCAAAAGCAAAAGCATGTTGGAGATGTTGACGTAGGTGCTCCACATATTGATGTGTCGTGGCTGCATTGATCAGATTGTGATCTGATGTGCGATACAACAAATGTTGTGGAAGAATCATTTTCCTACCTGTCATCAGTTCAAAGGGCGACATCTTGGTGGCAGCGCTTGGTGTGGCTCTAATAGCCATGAGCACTAGAGGCAATTTTATGTCCCAGTCTTTACCTGATTCTTTGATGAATTTCTTAAGGATGTTGACAATGGACTGGTTATAGCGCTCCACTGCTCCACTAGATGCTGGACGGTATGCAATGTGCAACTTTCGTTTAACCCCCAAGATTTTCCATAGCTTAGACATTACCTCACTGGTGAAGTGCCGGCCCTGATCCGACTCGATCCTTAATGGCAGACCAAATCTGGAAAAGACATGGTTAACAAGCAAAGTGGCACATGTTTCAGCAGTGTTATTATGAGCTGGTAAACATTCTACCCATTTGGTGAAGAGACAAGTGACAGTCAACATATAACGGTTACCTCGGGACGACTTTGTGACAGGACCTATAAAGTCAATCTGGATATCAGACCATGGCAATGAGAAACCCTTTCTTTGAAGCGGGGCACGATGCGTAGGGCCTTGAGGTTGGAATTGAGCACAGACCAGACAACCCTGACAGTATGTTTGGACATCTTTCAACATATGAGGCCAGTAAGCATAATCACGTAGTAACTCATGAGTAATCTTTTCACCACGGTGACCTGCTGTGGGTGCGTCATGGGCATGTTGTAACATTAGGCCTCTAAATGTAGTGGGAACTACCCACTGTTGAAGACCATTCTTAGATGTCCTCATTAGTAAACCATCCTGAATTTTGAACTGAGATTTAGTTCTCACAAGTAATCGGAGATCTTCCTTTTGGGCATAATCTTCCTCCGATAGGGGGTTGTTAATAGGATCCTCAATGTGTTTATAAAAGATTCCAAGTATAGGATCATCTTTTTGGCTTTTAATTAGATCCTCACTTGTGGATTCTTGACTCCATTGTGCCACATTATTTGTAGTTTGAGCGTTAGCTCGTTGTCTAGTGACAGCTTCAATGTGTATCAGTCCTAATAAATGATCTATGTCCACATTTGTTCCATTTATGGCACCTTGTTTAGCAAGTTGATCGGCTAGATCATTACCTTCCTTGTCCATGTTCTGGGTTTTAGAATGACCTTTAGTTTTCTTCCAATAAATGGTTAGACCATTACTTTTGACTAATTCATCAATGGCACAGAATAGCTTGGCGTGTTTTACAGGTTTGTTATTGGACCGTGACATGTTATTTCTTTTCCAAGTAGGCAGGTATTCAACAAAACTATTACGTACATAATTGGAATCGGTGACTATAACAAATTCTGTGATGTTGTGCTCTATAGCAATTTGAACAGTTTTGTATACAGCTGCTAATTCGGCCACTTGGCTGCTCTTAGCACCAATGCTGTATCCCACTGAAATATCTGGAAATCCACTGGTCCAAGCGATTCCAATACCTGCTACTAGTTTTCTCTCCTCCCCTGTGGTGGTGTGATAAGCACAACCATCAATATACACACATGGAAGTAAAGGACAGTAATCCTCATCATATGCTTTGTAAGGGGAAGAGATTTGTTCCTCTAAGAAATCCTCTATTGGCTCCTCTTTATGAGAATGAGCCGCACAATCATGAAGTTCGGCAAGTCCTTGAGCTACTGGACTCTTTTTATTTTGTTTATACCGAATTTCTAATGGCCAACCTTGTAAAGATAACGTCCATGCAGTTATTCTGCTGTTGGACAAATTGCCATCTCTAATTTTGTCACTTTGTAAATATTGTAGTGGTTGGTGTGCCGTTTCAACAATAATTTTCTCACCCTGAATATAACTTCTGAAGTTTTGAAGGGCCCAGACTGTGGCTAATAGGGCTTTTTCACAGTCATTAAATTTTACCTCTACAGGTGACAGGGCCTTGCTGGCATATGCGATGACCTTGTTTAGTTTGTCTTGTTTTTGACACAATACAGCACTAATGCTGAGATTTGTAAAACCAGTTTCCAGGTAAAAGGGTTTACCCCCCTCTGGATATATGAGACATGGGGCTTGGGTGAGTCTCTTTTTAAGTTCAACCATGGATTGTTCCTGGTCTCCCCCCCATGTCCATGGTACATTCTTCTTGAGCAATGTCAACAATGGTTTACTGATTTCTGCATAATTATCAATAAACTTACGTGAATAGTTCATCATACCCAAAAATGATCTCAATTCACTGACATTGGTAGGTGTTTTAGATTTCAACACAGCATCTACCTTCTTCTTTTGAGGATTTAGGCCTTCGGAAGTGACCTCATGTCCTAAGAAGTTTACCTTGGTACGACACCACTGGGCTTTCTGTAATGAAATTTTAACACCTGCCTCTCTCAACTGGTTAAGCACATATCTAATCTCCTGGATATGCTGTTCAAAGGAGGTGCTTTTCAACAAAATGTCATCCACATATGTCAAATTTCCCCTTTCGGTAGCATCAGGCATCGCCTTATGCAAAAATACAGCAAATTCATGACCTGCATTTATATAACCAAATGGCATACGATTCCAGGTGAACTGTTCCTTGCCAAATGTAAATGCTAGTTTATATTGGTCTTCAGGACTTACCTTGATGGTCCAATAGCCTTGGGCACAATCCAGTGCAGTGAAAATTTTGGCTCCTTGCATTTGTGCCAAGCATTGGTCAATATATGGCACGGGCCAGCCGGACATATATACACGCTTATTGAGCTGTCTGAGATCAGCACACAAACGCCATTGACCATTCGGTTTGAGGATACCAAGGATAGGATTATTATAAGAACTGTGCACCGATCTTATAATGCCTCTCTCCTTGAGATTCCTTATTATTTCCGCTAGCGAATCGTAACAAGCTAGTGGAAGACGATATTGCTTGACATAAACGGGAGGTGCCTCTGGATCAGTTTGAATCCTAGCAATGTGGATATCTGTTTCACCACAATCATAGGAATCTTTGGCAAAGATGTCCTGACACTCCAGGAGAACTTCTTTTAATCTCTGGCGCTCTGAGTCATTAGAGCATCCATCAGCTAAGGAGACTTCCTGCTGGACCATTTCTAAAAACCCTGGAAAAGCTTCAGGTTGACCTATTTCATAGGCTTCTTCAAGTTTGTCAGTGAGGTCATGACTTGGCTTATTAGTCTCACCGATAGACACACTATATTCCTTTGCTTCCTGCTCATTAAGTGGATGATCAAAGGTAAGGGAAGATTCCTCCACCTGGCAGGTACTTCTTTCAGGATCAAAAGGATAAATTGAATTAATGGTGAACAATCCTTCAGGAGAAGAATTAAATGTTTGTTCGACCATCTGTTCCTCGGTGAGATATTGTTCAGGAATTAGGCCGATGACTACATTTTGAAATCCAAAAGTATAATAATCTGAATCTAAGGCCAGACAAATTACAGTGTCTTTTGACAAATGGATTTCATTGGGAGTACTGTTGTTGACAATTATTTGAGTTTTGGATTGGTGAATATTTACCATGGGGATAGGACTTACTGAAATTCCCAGTTGTTGCATCCTATTTGAGAGGCATATTAATGCATCAAGGTTCTTTAATTTTTGGCCTTTTGGTACCTGAACAGGTAATAGGAAATTATTGGAACCTGGAGGAATGACAACATTTTGTGGTACTAATACCTTTACTGCATATGGCAGTATCTGGGATGATCTGAGGGCCTCATATTCATTCATGAAAGCACATGGATCCTCTTTTAATCTAGTCCACAATATGGAATTCACCACATCCACGTGTATGGCAAACCGATGTAATATATCATTGCCAATGTACATTTGACACCTTGGCTCATTGAGTACCAGGAATAAATGAGTGGCTGTTTTACCCCCTATGGAAATAGATAACATGCATCTTGCAATGACATTGTGACTTTCAGAGTTATCATCCAATTCATGGACCCAGTTATCTTGAGGGTTAGGATACTTAATTACTTTAGGAGTGGCCACTTGTTTTAGCAGATCCCTACTAATGTAACTGTGTTCCTGGCGCAGATCCAGTTTAGCCCTTTTAGTTCTTCCCAGGTCATTAACCTGTAGGGAAAAGAACATGTCATCATTCACCCTTTCAATTCCTGCTAAGAATTGTGTATGATCACTAAACCCAGTAGGGACAGGATCTTCGGGATGAAGGTGAATGGTCAGAACATCACTTTCCAAGCAAACATTTTTAACTCTTTCAGGGGACACACATATGGTGTTATCCTCCCGTCCACCAACTGTACAGGTGGGAGTGGCTTGTAGGAATGAGATGTCTGGAATTTGGGAATTCCTGAAATGGATCTCAATGGAGTCCGGTCTTTCTTCAATTACATGGCAGTTACGTTTACTGCGATAGGACTGGGAGTGCTCATAATTAATCGGCATTTTTGCTTGGGACCAAATAACCTTATTAATGAAATCCACAATGGGATTCAATCTCTTAAGGAGATCCATGCCAATAATCAAACGATCATAGGGCAAATCAACTATCAATATGGGATGGCAAATTATTTTATTTCCCAAGTTGATGGGCAACCAAGCTTCTCCTCTGACCTTTAAAGCAGTGCCTGAAACACTTATGAGGTTAGCTTTAACACTTTTCAGCTTGTATTTCTCAGAAGATAAATCCTGGATTTGTTGAAAATATTTCTGAGATAATATAGTTGCATGGCTACCTGTATCTAATAAAGCCATTATTTGTGGTAAATCATTATGCAATTTAATTTCCAGATAATACCTGTCATCAATTTCCTGTAGTGAACACAAGTATTTAGAATGATCAGTGAAAAGAATGTCATGTTGTCTCTTACCCCTCGACCCCCCTTCCTTTTTCACACAGGATTGCGTGCCTGTCAGTTTCACAGAGGAAGTTTTGGAAGTCTGCAAAATAGAGTCACAGACAAGTCGCCCCTCCTCCTTGCCATCTGGCATTGGAAGGGTTAAATTCTTTTCAGGCATACAAACAACAGGTTCAATGATTTCACTTTTAGACATTGATACAGTACAGGTATTTACATGACTGGAAACTTCTGTTATTGGGGGTTGCTTTCTGCAGCATTCGGTCCTAAAAAAGGATTGTTGGATTTGTTACTGAGAAGCTGGGATATTTTGTCCATCTGTTCTGCCATAACTCCCACTTGGTTCTGCATCTGATCCATTCTATCATAGAGATTATTTCTATTTTTCCAGTGAACTCTGGTGGCTGGATTTTTGGGATTAGCAGTCTGAGACTTGTCAGAACCTTCTGATCCAGAACAATTATTTTGATTTTCTTCAGGGCCATTTTGATAATTCCTAAACTTCCCTCTCGGGTATCTTTTAAATGGAGGATTGCGTCTTTTTACCCATTGATGCTTTTTATCTGGTGCACTATCAACAACTGGACCCTTTTTATCATCTGGATGGGGTTTAGCCTTATTTAATTTGGGAGTATTGGGGTCTTTAACCACATCTGCATAACTCCTTTTTGGGGCTTCAAAGTGTCCCTCATCTCTTTTATTATGAACCTCAGAAATTTCATTATTCGGCTTTTTAAACCTCTTATCCTGAGTCTCCTCACTATTTTGCAATACAGCAAAAAGGGTTGTACTTTCTGATAGTAACCAATCTAGACCCCATTTGGGATTATATTCCCGGGCCAGAATAATTTTGATTTTATTTGGCAGAGCATCGTAGAACAATTGGATAAATTCAGGGTTTTCAAAGTGGGGCTTTTCCTCAGTCAGGCTATAGGCATTTTTGAGAATGGACAAAAATTCCCTAGGGCTTTGATTTGGCCGACATTTCAAAGTAAACATGGCCTTTCTAGCAGCTGTGGCTGTTTGATAGGGACCGAATTCAGTTTTCACTTCTGAAACAACTTCAGACCAGGTATTTTTGCCCATATCTCGTAGGGAATTAAAGAAAAACCTGTATTTTGATTCAAACACCCATGAAATGAATTGGATCTTCTGCCTGTCACTGTTTAAATTCAGGGTCAGCATAGCCTCCTCGTAGGCTTCCAAATGATTAATTATAGAAGGAGAACCTTTCTTGGTAAACAGACCTACTGTTTCTTTTAAGAATTTTATCACCTTTGGGCTATCACATACAGGCTGAGAAGTCCTTCTTTCACTTCTTTGAGACTGTTTATGAGATAAGGTTGAACTCGCTTTGGGAAGAGAATGTCTTTTGGGTCTAAAAATCTCTTCCTCAAATGTGTTATTGGAATCACTCTCAGAATCTGACATTTGAGTTTTTGTGGGATGTTTAAAAACATTATGTTCAGCAGAGGTTCGGCTCAAAAATTCAGGGACATTTTCTCCCTTCCAAATAGAAGGTGTAACCTTTTCACTGCTGGTATGTTTTTCCAGCACTGGATACAGATAAGCCGAATCCTCTAACTCCTGTTGCATTAATTCTTTAGCAAATTGCAACTGGTCACATTTGATTTCTAAAGCAGCCCTCTGTCTGTCACATGTTACCAATTCACTATGTTTTTGACTCAGTTCTTTTCTTAGGGAATCAATTATTTCTTTGGTCTGATTGCTTTGCTCCTGATGACCTGATATATGATCAACCAGTTTCTTATTTTCATCAACCAAATTTTTAACTTGATTTCTACAGTCACGAATTATTTGTTGTGATTGTTCCACAAGCTTAACCTGAGATCTCAGTTCATTTTGAATTTTGTTCAATTGAGCAGCTAATGCATCAATTGTGTAAAGAAATACTGGCCATGATCTATATATCAGTCCATCTTTATCTTTCTTATGTTTAGCAACAGCAATTTCACAAAGAAATGAAGCTACCCATGATCCTTCACTCCATATATCATTTACATATCCTGCAATTCCTCGTTTCATTTCAACTACCCAACTATTGAGTTCATCTTTAACATCCAATCTATCTTTGACATAAGACATCACATTAAATTTGACTGTTTCTCTAGTCTGTTCATTGTGCAGACCCATTTCTGATTCTGGTTCTGTTTCTGTGTCTGTGCCAAGGGGCAGTATTGCATCTGACACACCTACAGATTCAGCCATGTTCAATATTGTAACCAACAATAGCAACAATCAATTAATGTGAATGGCAATAAAATATATATTTTGCACAATTATAACCCCTATTTCACTAGGTACTTATCTCGCGCTCGGGCCTCCAATTATGTCAGAATGTTTATACTGCTCTGATATAACAGTGTCTATTTATACAAATAAGCAAAGATCTGTAAGTTAGGAGAATCTCAACTTATTTCTATAAATCATAAAAATGCAAGATCGTTTTAAGTGACACTAAACTGAAGATAGAGGATACAATTCTGTGCAAAAATATATATATTTATTAAATACTTCAGTGCAAAATAAATGTCAAAAATATAATTGGTGATTAACACAAAGTTTCAATAAAATGCAATAATATATCACAAAGGTAATATGAGAATAAAATCAAAGAATATTATCTCAGAATAATAAAATGATCATAACCAAAGACTTTTAAATATAAGTGACAGTCTACATAAAAGATGGCAACCAATATGACAGGTTTGACATGTGACTTCTCTCATCCAACAGATATTCAATTTCTATGTTTTAAATACAGTTGCATGGATCAACATTGTTGGACCATGCCTTAAAAAGTCCAGATTGTATTGATAAAATATGTTTCTATTTTCTTAACCTACCATAAAGAATACATCACAACTGAACCCTTTTACTAAAAGCCAGAATCAGCTTAAATCCCAAGATAAAAGAATTAAACCAATCATACTGCAGTTAGAATGATTTAACTTCAAATCTTGATGCTACAGATTAGGTGATGGGTCAGTTAAGTGCATCTAAATAAGGCAGATCAAATATCTATATGAAGAATAGGAACATACTTTACCAGCCAAATTCTATTGTCTGAGAAGTCACGTTGTCTTGGTTATAGGATCAATGGTCACCCATGAGTTTCAGAACTCCCTCACGATCTTTTCAGTCCTCAGCTCTCCCCCTCTCTTAGCCGACTAGGATTTTTAAACCCCCCCTGGAGTATGGGCGGGGATCTCATTACCATATAATCTCCACGTCACTAAAAGCATCTAATTACTATAATCAATTATTGGAAATTAAAATTAAACATCCACTAGGGGCAGTGTTGCATTACTTATTAAATTTTGTTTTAACATACGTCATAACATACAATGGCCTACTATTAAAAGTGACCTTGATGACCTGTTGACTAGTGAGAGCCCATTAAATCACTTGTCTGTGTCTTACACTGTCAATTAAGATGTCTGGCCTGTAGGATTTACAACACCTTGATCAGTCCAAGGTAATTCTTATATAAACACTCCTACCACATGCCTTGAAATGAAGTAATATGTTTTTAAGACGCACAAGTCCTTACACATCATAGAAAAGTATACTTATGTATATATATATATATATTATATATCTAATATTATATAAGTATCAAGTTCACACTTCTATATTAATAAGAATACAATGTACTATCGTTAATATACATCTTACATATGATGATGTTTTCTATAAAAACTTATATGGTTCATCTTTAAATGTCTGCTAGAATATACTGGGGTATTGTCCATTGTTATATACAGATAAGATAACAAGCCAGACTAGCCATGAGTGACTAGTACGATGTCTCGCCAATTGATTCTTATCTGATGAGATGTGTAAAGGGGTCTTATTTATGACTGCAGACTTACAAGGATTTTCTGTAGAACTTAAGACTATGTAAAGGCATCTTGTAAAAGAACATGAACTTCCCATGAACTCCTAACAAAATGGATCCTGTCTTGTTCAGAATCTTATATGCATAATATGGCATATACATGGCTTTTAAAATCATTTTTATTCTATTAGTTAATTACACCCAATAGTCCCGACAATTTCAATGATAATGGTAAACAGAACAAAGAGAGAGGTTAAATCTCCTTAATAGGGGCACAGACAGCAATAAAAACTGACAGGAGTTTTAATCCTCCACTCTATCCAAAAAAAAAAAAAAAAAGTTTTGCCTTTAGTTATGCTTTAAAGTGTGGGTTTAGCTACCTTTTAGTCAATTTGACCAGTTTAGTCAAATTATTTACCTGTATTGAAGGATGTCCAACATCCTGCAGGCTGAGGGATGCTGGTCCTCTCCCTGACTCTGAACTTCTGGAACTGCATGGGGTTAACAGCTTCGGGTTGAGGTGCAATGAAGATGATCTGATGGGGACCTGCCCCATCATCCATTGAGATAGGTTATTTTCTTGCTACACTTGGTCTGGCCTTAGGGCCGGGGTAGAAAAGGCCCGTAGTGTATGTGCCCCTGGGGTGGCAGCCCAGGGGTGCCTTAATTCTCACTGGTGAGGGGCAGCTCGCCTTGAGTTTTTCGGCACCATGGACACTGCACCTACGCACACTTTTTTAAGCACCTGCCTCTTGGGCAAGGCCTTTTGGCTTCGACCAGAGGAACTTTTATTCCGGCCGGAAGGCCTGCCCTTGTATTTTCACAAGGGCACTAATTCACCTCTCCACTTCCCCTCCCCCACCTTTTTGTTTGTGTGTGCCTTTTCTTTGTAGTTTGTCACTTTCTATCACCTTTTTTCACTTGCACGACTTGTAGGGTGTGGGTCCTCGGGCCCTACCTTGAGTCTTGGGAGGGGGTGGATATGGCCTTTTGGCTTGGTCCGCCCTCTCTCATGGGGTCTCCCTTCGGGGGAGCCCCACTTAGTACTCGGTGGGGGCTGTTTCGGCAGTCCCCCTGAAGAACGGGGTCAGTCTGGTTTCGGCCAGACAGACCATGAGTACCTTAAATCCCTGTCAGGAGTCTTGCGCCCCGGGGGATCGAGGTTCGGGTCCTACCTCTTCGGAGGGAAGACCATTTGTTTGCACACCCTGTGCACTTTTTGTGTTCCTCACGTTTGTGTGTGTGCACTTTTTTATTCACCGGGTGAAGTCTTGAGTGTGTTTCACACGCTACGGGCTTAAAAAAAAAAAAAAAAAAAAAAAGAGATAGGTTATTTTATTGCTTTCACTGCCTGTAACACCATCTGTGAATGAGAGAAATATAGAGTCTGGTGACTCACAGGATTCTTTCCCCCATTCACAGATTGTGTTACAGGAAGTTTTATTCAATGAAAAAACTTCAGTGGAGGTTGTTCGTCCGATCATTTAGTGCAGATCAGCCTGAAGCTGTTAACCTCTGCAGCACTAGATGTTTAGAGCCAGGAAGAGGACTGGCATTCGTACAGTGAATATTTCTACAGGATACAGCTGTCTCATGGGGCAACCATCATTGTAGGCAAGTGTTGTGACCAAAGCTGTGGAGATAATAAATGTTAGCTCGGCTTCAGCTTTAAACAGTTTAACTACACCATGTGCCACTTCTTCATCACCCTAAAAACTGTTTGCCCAGTTTGACATCTGAAGCCATCTTCGATTACATCTTTGCTCCACTACTTAGGCCGGCCATACACGATTCGAATCTCGGCCAGTTCAGCAAGATTCAAACTGGTAATGGGCAGGCTGAAAGTACCAAATTTTCTGATCGATCAACTTGGGTACAACCAGCCTGCCGGATTCTCTTGTGATTATTGCTAGTAACTGCTATAGCCGCTATCAACAATCACTGTCTTCTCCTGCACGGTCTGTCGAACCCGTGGTTGCAGGAAAGAAATTTACTCCATGTATGGTGGGCCTCAGTTACAGACCTGGTACAGCCATGTTGGTATTAGTTGTCCAACTCCTGATACCCACCATGCTTCTCCTAGATCTGGGACTTACCAAGTATTTAAATGGACCCTGTCAGCAGCCTGTATCTCCCACATCCCTTTTGTTAGATTACGGAAATGTCAGAAGCACATATCTGCACTGTAGAGTTGTGGCGCTTGGTTGCAGAGCGGTACAAGTCCTACTGCCTCTCTGCACAAACTTAGGAAGTTAGAGTGAGGCTTTCTGTTTAGGCCGGGCCCTCTGTTAATGTGTTACGGTTTTGTCTGGAGTTTGTAATCTGCACCCAGTTATTTATTTCTTTTTTTTTAATCAGGTAGTTTTTATTGAACACGGTTTTTGTTATTACAGGTAAAACAAACCTGACCAATTCCCTGTAACTCACTGTTCTCAGCCCAAACACCAGTCCCCAGTACAAAAAATAACAATAACATTTAACATGCATTCGCGACTGCTCATCTGTTCTCTGCAGCAGAGACTGAATGGTTGATGCATGTCATGTTCAGGCCTCACACATGGCATACACATTTGACAGAAGAAGAATGAGACATCATCATAGGAGGAACAAACAAACATGGTTTGCGTAACAAAATCCAGCTATTACAGTACTTACATAAAATGAGCAATAGGAGAGGAGCCCTCAGCCCCCACCAGAAAGCTGGTGAGTAAATAACAGGCGGCAAGATGATATATACTAATTATATATCATGGCATTAAAAATAATATGTCTATTAGGAACGAGCTGAAATTGGCATGTAAATAAGTGAATGGATTCCCTTCATACAGCAGGTAAAATAAGTATTTAACACATCACCATTTTTCTAGGTAAATATACCACTCAAAAATATTAAACGAACACTTTGAAAATACATCAGATCCTAACGGGGAAAAGTATCATGCTGGATATCTATATTGATATGGGCTGGGTTTCAGGAAAGAAAGGATGCCACATCGTTTGATGGAAATTAAAATTATTAACCTACAGAGGGCTGAATTCAAAGACACCCCGGAAAGTGAGTACAGGGCCCACTAGAGGACGTCGGGCCTTCAGGCAACCCTCATGAAGTTGATTTCTGATTTTTTGGTCAGAGACAGTCACACCAGTGGCCTGTTGGAGGTCATGTTGTAGGGTTTTGGCAGTACTCATCCTGTTCCTCCTTGCACAAGGTAGCAGATACTGGTCCTGCTGATGAGTTAAAGACCTTCTACGGCCCTGTCTAGCTCTCCTAGATTAACTGCCTGTCTCCTGGAATCTCCTTCATTTTCTTGAGACTGTGCTGGGAGACACAGCAAACCTTCTGGCAATGGCACATATTGATGTGCCATCCTGGAGGATTTGGACTGCCTGTGCAACCTCTATAGGGTCCAGGTATCGCCTCATGCTACCAGAAGTGACACTGACCCTAGCCAAATGCAAAACTAGTGAAAAACAGTCAGAAAAGAGGAGTTGGGGGGAAAAAAAGGTAATTGGCTCCACCTGTAAAACTGTTCCTGTTTTGGGGGCAGTCTCATTGTTGCCCATTTAGTGCACCTGTTGTTAATATCATTAACACCAAAGCAGCCAAAACTAATTAACAACCCCCTCGGTTACTTAACTGACCAGATCAATATCCCAGGAATTTAAGTGACCTGATGCTATACTCTGATTAAAAAGTGTTCCTTTAATTTTTTCTTTGAGCAGTGTATATTTCTAAAGGTGCTATTGACTTGAAATTTTCACCACATGTCGGTAAAAACCCATGTAATCCATACATACAAAGAAACCAAAACAAATGAGATCAGAAATTAGGCTATGTGTAATAAAATTGAATGACACAGGGAAAAAGTATTGCACACGTGAAAAAAAGGAAGTGCAAAAGGGCATGGTAAGCCAAAAAACTAGCTGAAATGAGTAATTAGAAAGTAATCCTGCCTCTTGTCAGTGCAAATGAAGATCAGCTGGTTCAACTTCTAAAAGGGTGTTTTATTACCAAGCAGTGGCGGCCCGTGCATAGGGGGCGCCAGGGCGCCACCCCCCCTAAAAAAAGGAAAGAAAAAAAATGGCAAAAAAAAAACAAAGTTATGGCAAAAAAAAAAAAAAAAAGACAAAAAAATCAATAAAGTTATGAAAAAAAAAAAAATCGGTTCGCCGGCCTATGTGGTGGGCTGGTGGCTAAAGGGGGGGGGGTGGGGTTATGACCCAGAAGAGGCGCCAATTGGCTGCCTTCTGGGGGCGTAACCTGGGCGCAGGAAACAGCGCTTGGCCACCCCCACCTTCGTGATATCCTGGCTGTGATTGGTCCAGTCTCCAGCCTGGACCAATCATCATCCAGGACATCTGACGTCGCAATGGGGGCTGTGCCGGGGCATGCGTCACGCACCGTCACCGCTTCCCGCCGCCCGGACCGATCGGAAGACAGAAGACTGAAGAGGACGAGACGAGCAGCGCCGTGGACGGTTCCCGGAATCCCGCCGCCGTCACAAGGTAAGTGATTGAAGCTGACCTGTGCCATGCCTGTGCCATCACCTGTGCCATGCCTATGCCATCACCTGTGCCATGCCTGTGCCATCACCTGTGCCATGCCTGTGCCATCACCTGTGCCATGCCTATATCATCACCTGTGCCATGCCTATACCATCACCTGTGCCATGCTTATACCATCACCTGTGCCATCACCTGTACCATGCCTGTACCATCACCTGTGCCATGCCTATACCATCACCTGTGCCATGCCTATACCATCACCTGTGCCATGCCTGTGCCATGCCATCACCTGTGCCATGTCTATACCATCACCTGTGCCATGCCTATACCGTCACCTGTGCCATGCCTATTCCGTCACCTGTGCCATGCCTATTCCGTCACCTGTGCCATGCCTATTCCGTCACCTGTGCCATGCCTGTACCATCACCTGTGCCATGCCTGTACCATCACCTGTGCCATGCCTGTACCATCACCTGTGCCATGCCTATACCATCAAATGTGCCATGTCTGTGCCATGCCTGTGCCATCACCTGTGCCATGCCTATACCATCACCTGTGCCATGCCTGTACCATCACCTGTGCCATGCCTATACCATCACCTGTGCCATGCATATACCATCACCTGTGCCATGCATATACCATCACCTGTGCCATGCCTATACCATCACCTGTGCCATCCCTATACCATCACCTGTGCCATGCCTGTACCATCACCTGTGCCATGCCTATACCATCACCTGTGATATGCCTGTACCATCACCTGTGCCATGCCTATACCATCACCTGTGCCATGCCTATACCATCACCTGTGCCATGCCTATACCATCACCTGTGCCATGCCTATACCATCACCTGTGCCATCCCTATACCATCACCTGTGCCATCCCTGTACAATCACCTGTGCCATGCCTATACCATCACCTGTGCCATGCCTATACCATCACCTGTGCCATGCCTATACCATGACCTCAAAGTCACGCAATTTTTTTACCGCGTTTTTTGCTGCGAAGCAATACCTATTACATTTTTCTTTTTGCGCCCCCCCAAAAATTTTGAGCACCAGCCGCCACTGTTACCAAGGTGTCACACAAGAAACATGTCATGATGGGTAAAAGCAAAGACCTCTCTCAAGACCTTTGCAACCTTACTTTTTTAAAACATACTAATGGCATTGGTTACAGAAGGATTTATAAACTTCTGAATGTTGCAGTGAGCACTGTTGGGGCCATAATCCAGAAGTGGAAAGAACATAATTTCACCATAAACTGGTTACGACCAGATGCTCCTCCCAAGATCTCTGACAGAGGAGTGAAAATAATCAGAAGAAGAGTTGTCCAAGAGCCAAGGACCACTTGTGGAGAGCTTCAGAAAGACCTAGAATTAGAAGGTACAGTTATTTCACAAAAATAAGTAATACACTCAACTGCCATGGCCTGTATGCATTCTCACCATGCAAGCAGGGCTGGCCCAAGACATTGTAATGCTGCCCCTCCCTAAAAAAAAAAAAAAAAATGTCACACCCTCCAAGAGGCCCCCACATTCTATAGGACTATGAAAGCAGTCAGAGGGGTGTGAGTGTGTACGAAGTGACAGCAGGAGCAGGACAGAGCAGTAGACACTGGGCAGATGAGCGCACCAGGCTTTCTACTGTCTATATGCCACAGTGCCCTGCAGGGCTGCAGGCATGGCACAGGAAAATGCAGTGCTGCGGGCATGGTACAGGAGAATGCAGTGCTGCGGGCATAATACAGAAGAATGCAGGGCTGCGGGCATGGTACAGAAGAATGCAGGGCTGCGGGCATGGTACAGAAGAATGCGGTGCTGCGGGCATGGTACAGGAGAATGCGGGGCTGCGGGCATGGTACAGAAGAATGCAGGGCTGTAGGCATGGTACAGGAGAATGCGGGGCTGTGGGCATGGTACAGGAGAATGAGGGGCTGCGGGCATGGTGCAGGAGAATGCGGGCATGGTGCAGGATAATGCGGGCATGGTACAGGAGAATGCGGGCATGGTACAGGAGAATGCAGGGCTGCGGGCATGGTGCATGAGAATGCAGGGCTGTGGGCATGGTGCAGGAGAATGTGGGCCTGTGGGCATGGTGCAAGCGAATACAGTGCTGCGGGCATGGTAGAGGAGAATGCGGGTCTGCGGGCATGGTAGAGGAGAATGCGGGTCTGAGGGCATGGTGGGCATGGTAGAGGAGAATGCAGGTCTGCGGGTATGGTAGAGTAGAATGCGGGTCTGCGGGCATGGTGCAAGAGAATGCAGTGCTGTGGGCATGGTAGAGGAGAATGCGGGTCTGCGGGCATACTACAGGAGATGCAGTGCTGTGGGCATGTACCATGCCAGCAGCACTGCATCTTCTGTAGTATGCCTGCAGCCTCGCATAATGGGAGGTAGTGTGGCTGTGGAGCGGTCTCATTTACCTGTTTCTAAAGGCGCCTTAGCATTTAAAAATGGCGCTGCCCGGGGCGCCAACACGTCACCGCGCATGCGCCGCTCGGGAAAGCCTGTACTTGTTCGGCTATTCCCGGAAATAGCGGAACGTTTACGGGCTTTCCAGAGCGGAGACGGCGCATGCGCATGTCAGGCCGGCCGCGGACCTTTTTTTTTTTTTAGCAATACCTGAAGAAGGGAAGAGAAGGCCGGAGGCCACCCCTCTCTAAGTGCCGCCTGGCTCCCATGGTCTCACCGGGACCCATGGTAGGGCAGGCCCTGCATGCAAGACTCCATTACTGAAGAAAAAGCATGTTGAAGTGTGTTTAAAGTTTGCTGCACAACAATTAGACAAGCCTCTGAAATACTGGGAGAATATAGTCTGGTCAGATGAGACAAAAATTTAACTCTTTGGATGCCATAATACACACCATGTTTGGAGGTCAAATGGCACTGCACATCACCCCAGAAACACCATACCAACAGTGAAGTTTGGAGGTGGGAACATCACAGTACTGGCAAACTTCATCTCATTAAAGTATGGATGAATGGAAAATGTACCGAGACATTCTTGATAAAAATCTGCTGCCATCAGGTGACAGAATGATATACTGTATATGCTGGCGTATAAGACGACTGGGCGTATAGGACGACCCCTAATTTCCCAGTTAAAACATAGGTTTTGGGCTATACTCACCGTATAAGACTACCCCCCTACCCCATGATGGGGTCTTGTCTAGCAGCCATTTACACCCACTAATCAGACAAGAGTATAAAATGTGAACCTTAAGAGGAAGAGGACTCCAGGTTTAGGACTACCAAGCTGGCCCAAAACGAACGTTCCTAATTTGTCAGCCCGCTGGATGTGCGGTAATACTGTATGTACCGTAGCTTCGGCTACGTACAGTATACTGTGCTGAGTCAATCACGCTGAGTGATGTATACTTTTAATGAATACAAAGCCTGCTCAGATTGGCGGAGTCAGAGAGGCGGGCTGATAATGTTACAACCTCTGACTCAGCCAACCCGAGCTGGCTTTGTATTTATTAATAGAATTGTATACTGTATACTGTATGTAAACCTGGAGTTCTCTAAGGTTCACATTTTATACTCGACGTATAAGAGGAACCCCCCCCACCATTTTTGGGGGATGTTTTAAGGTTAAAAACGCCAGCATATACAGTAGAGAAAAACGAGGGTGGACATTTCAGCAAGACAATCTCTGAACAAAAGCCCAAGAAAAGATAATAAAGCTGCTAGAATGGCCCAGCCAACTACCTCACTTGAATCCAATAGAAAATCTATGGAAAAAACTAAAGATCTGAGTTCATAGAAGAAGCCCACAAAAGATTTGAAAACTGTGTGGAAGAATGGGCCAAAATCGCACCTGAGCAATGCATATTGGTCAGGCAACGCACTGACACCTTTGCTGCCATTGTGCTATGTGCTGGGTGTTCAGAGTGACCCTGCGCCTTTAAGGAGGGGTGGGCTCCCTCCAGTCACCTGTCCTCCATCTATCTCATCAGAATGCATGTGCTTTCATTGTGGAGACTCTTTAAACGTAGAGTTAGGGACTGCAGATATCAGGGTGCCTTGGCGCGGCCTGCAGCTTACGCATGTATTTGCAAATGTGTGCAACTAAACCCCTGTTTTTAACGCATACTGTTAGACAGGTTAATTTGGCTGGTTGCTGGCTGGTTGGTAAGTAGTGACTGGAAATCTCTTTGCTTTTTTGATCTGCGTTTGCCCTTCCAGTGCTCCTTACTATTAAGACCAGTTATAGGTGGGGGAGGTGGCCACTTTTTGCAATATCGTATAACGTTTATATTGGTCAGGCAACGCACTGACACCTTCGCTGCCATTGTGCTATGTGCTGGGTGTTCAGAGTGACCCTGCGCCTTTAAGGAGGGGTGGGCTCCCTCCAGTCACCTGTCCTCCATCTATGTCATCAGAATGCATGTGCTTCCATTGTGGAGACTCTTTAAAGGTAGATTAAAGGACTGCAGATATCAGGGTGCCTGCCTGCAGGCAGCGCACGCATGTATTTGCAAATGTGTGCAACTAAACCCCTGTTTTTAACGCATACTGTTAGGTTAATTTGGCTGGTTGCTGGCTGGTTGGTAAGTAGTGACTGGAAATCTCTTTGCTTTTTTGAAATGCATGAGACTAGTTTCTCCATATAGGAGGTGTCTTGAAGCTGTCATTACCAACAAAGAATTTTGTACGAAGAATTACAGTATCTCACGAAAGTGAGTACACCCCTCACATTTTTGTAAATATTTTATTATATCTTTTCATGTGACAACACTGAAGAAATTACACTTTGCTACAATGTAAAGTAATGAATGTATAACTTGTATAACAGTGTAAAAATTGATTTTTGTAAGATCTTACCGTAAAATCCGTTTCTCTTAAGCTCATTGACAGACGCAGTCCTCCTTGATTAATATCAACTCGGGTTATACTGCCCTCTACAGGAGTAGGACTAGACAGGAAAGAAAACGTTCTGGCCACACCTTAGGGGCAGTCCCAGAGGGTATATCCTCTCACTTCCTGCTACAGGATATCAGTTATGTCACAAAGCAGTGTCAGAGAATTTAACCCAACCCAACTCAAAAACAGAGGGGCGGGTACTGCGTCTGTCAATGAGCTTAAGAGAAAAGGATTTTACGGTAAGATCTTACAAAAATCCATTTTTCTCTGTCGCTCATTGACAGACGCAGTCCTCCTTGATTAATATCAACTCGGGATGTCCCAAAGCAGTGCCACAAATGAGGGGTGGGATAACAGAAATCAAAATCCAGAAGGCCCAACTGGAGCCAACCAGAAGCATCTAGGACTCATCGAGCAAAAAGATGAGACCTAAGTGAAAAAACCCAACAAACCCTCGAGGTAGACCAACGGTCTCCTCAAATTGCGGCCTGCAGAACCTTGCGGCCAAAAGAGGCAACCAACGATGCCATCACATCAACTTTATAAAATTTTGTAAAGGTATGAACCGACGATCAAGTAGTCGCCTTGAAAACCTGGACCCCTGACGCCTGATGGTGGAAGGCCCAGGAAACGCTAAGCGCCCGAATAGAGTGCGCCTTAACAGGGAACGGGGGATCCCGCCCCTTAATAGAATAAGCCTTAATAGAATAAGCCTGTACCACCGTCTGTCTGATCCATCTAGACATGGTTGCAGCCGAAACAGGTAGCCCCCTTTCTAGGGTCATCCGTGATCACGAAAAGTGAATCCGTTTTACGAAACGAGTTCGTAGTAGTCAAATGTACTCTGATTGTCCGAACCACATCCAAGGAGTGTAATGCAAACTCCCAAGGATGGCTAGGCTTAGGACACAGGAAAGGTAACACAATATTCTCATTCAGATGAAACTCTGAAACCACTTTAGGAAGGAAGGATGGATTCAGACGAAGAACCACCTTATCCCTATGAACCACCAGATATGGGGAACAACAAGATAATGCGGCCAGTTCTGACACCCTGCGTGCAGAAGTAATGGCCACCAAGAAGGCCACCTTCTGGGATAATGTAAGCAAGAGAATCTCCCTGATATTTTCAAAGGGAGGTTTCTGAAGAACCAACAACACCAAATTAAGATCCCAGGGTGGTAAGGGCGCGCGCACTGGCGGAGCCAAGTGCCGCACCCCCTGGATGAAATTCCACACCAAGGAAAGAGTAGCCAGAGGCTTCTGGAAGAAGATTGCTAACGCTGCAACCTGACCCTTGATAGTGCTCAAGAAAAGTTTCTACTCAACCCCCTTTTGCAGAAAAGCCAAGATTCGGGTCACCGAATAGGTACGTGGGGAAAAACGATTCATACCACACAATATAAGCCTTCCATGTGCGATAATAGACTTTGCTGGAAGTCGCTTTCCTTGCTTTAATTAGAGTAGGAATAACTGAAGCTGCCAATCCTCTGTCCTTCAGTACCTGGGTCTCAATGGCCTGGCCGTTAAAGCCAGCGACTGTAAAGCACGATGGAAGATCGGTCCTTGAGACCGCAGATCCTCCCTGAGAAGAAGTCTCCAAGGAGCGTCCGCGACTAGTCTGCCCAAGTCGGCGTACCCGGCTTGACGAGGCCAGCTCGGAATTACCAGGGTAACTGGAGTTCCCTCCACCTCTATCCTGCGGAGAAATCTCAGCAGTAACTTGAGAGGGGGGAAGACTTACAGTAGCTGATACTGCCCCTACGGGGCGCTCAGCGCGTCTGCTGCGTCCGCTAGAGGATCGCGGGCGCGAGCCCTGTTGAGCCGACATGCCAACAGATCCATATCCGGGGTGCCCCAATGAAGGGACAGCTGGTGAAATACCTCTGGATGAAGAGACTATTCCTCTTAATCCAGAATCTGACGGCTGAGATAATCTGCCTGTCCACCCCCGGGATGAATATCGCGGAGAGAGCTGGAACAACTGTTCCGCCCAATAAAGAATGTTGGCCACTTCTATGGCCGCCAGGGCACTCTTGGTGCCCCTTGGTGATTGACATAAGTCATGACCGTGGCATAGTCCGATTGGATCCGAACCGGGCTGCCCTGGAGCTGCTCGGTCCAGTAAATCAGACAGTCTGATCGCTCTCAGTTCCAACACATTTATCGGTAACCTGGAATTTATCAGAAGAAATTACTTCCCCTGGCTGAGCATCGGAGACCGAAGCCACCAGACCAGAGCCTCCCTGGTCCGCTCGCTCAATCGGATCCGATTGTCCACTATTGGTGGTACCGTCCATCTTTATAATGAGGGATTTCTCAAACTGATAGTGCCTAGCAATGCGTTTGGAAATAGCAGGGGTTCGTTTTCGGACGACCCCATTTGGGCAAGGGAAACCCTTCGCCATTTTGGTAGGCTTGCTAGTACCAAAAAAGGAATATCAGTCTCAGCTACCTCTGCCGGTGTAACCTCAAGGTTTAAGGTTTCCCGGACAGACACAACTAGTGCCTCCACCAACGCTTCTTGTGCTATGGCGGAGGCAGAAGCGTCCTCCTCACTGTCTGAGGAGACCGTACCTGAGACAACAACCCCAGAAAAGGGGCTGCAATGACCAGCTCAGAATCCGTATCTGAAGTATCAGATGAAAAAGGGGTAGGCGGGGGTCGCTTTCTTGACCCCCGTCCCTGACAGGCTACCTCCACCCGGGATACCAAAGACTCCAAAACTGCTGATAATGCATCATCACAAGTGGAGTACTGGAGAGTCCTGCGGCCACCTCGAGGGGATCAGGTGGGGATACATGTGTGGCAGGGTTCATGATTAACAAGACACTTGCCAGCAAACACAAAAAATTAATTGCAAGAAAAAACATTTTTTTTTTTTACTTAGTCCCCCAGCGCAATAGCGCCCCTCAGTGCACCTGCTTGGACCCCTCAGAGAGAGAGAGAGAGACCCCAAGGCTCACCTGATGCACAGAAGTTTCATATCAACCTGCTTCCAGCACTGTCTGTTACAGACAGGAAGTCTTTGGCTTGCTTTCCAGGGCCAAGGAGGCGGCTCCGCCCCTTTACACGCCTTCCGGCGCCTCCCAATTACTCCTCGAGGTGTTTGATCACCTCAAACATGGCCGCCCCCATGCTGGAGACACGAGGCTACGCCAATATGGCGGCCTCGTGCGATCTGCAGGAAAATGGCGGCGGCCTGTGGAGGATAGCGGCGGCTTGAGCAAAGTAGCAGCGGCCTGCGGGAGTGTGCGCTCGGCCTGTGCGGCCTGCGGGAGTGTGCGCTCGGCCTGTGCGGCCTGCGAGAGGCTGTGCGGCCTGCGGAGGTGACCGGCTTTATGGAAGGATGGCGACCTGCGGATGCGGTAATCCAGGCATAGGCATCGGCCTGTATACACATTATGTCAGGTAGGATACCTCTATACCTTAATAGTAATGCCTTTTAGTAGTCTGCCACTGACTTCAGTCATCTCCCTTATAGTGTCATATAGTGACTATAGATAGTCAGCTCCCAAACCAAGCTCTTAAGATGGGGATCAATGACACCTGCTAGGATCACGTCCATCCATCCCAGAGAGGGGCCCGCGTCCACCAACAAACCCGACAGGGGGAGAGGGGGAACATTTTACTTACCATACCGGAACCAGGCGGGCGCCAACTCCTGACAGAACCCCTCTCCACCGGGGTGGGGGGGCTGTCGACCAATACGGACGCCGTGACTCAGTTTGCAACTGGTCATTGGCGTCCAGGCGAGACGTTTAACTCGCAGGGTCAGTCCCCGTCCAGTGGGACTATGTCGCGGCCGACCCAGCGCGGAGCTATGGCCTGCACGGGCTCGTAGGCTGAACGGGGGTGACCACTGGATCTCAACATCCAGCCCGTCGCCCAGTTTCAGCGTACTTGCTTGAAGATCTCACAGGAACACTGGAGAAAAAAAGCTGCCTAAAAAAGTATTTCTAAAAAATCTTGCCAGGACCAAAGATCCCAGCAAGGAACTTAGGTCCTTACTCCTAACTAGACAGAAAAAAAAACAAAAAAAAAAACACTGATATCCTGTAGCAGGAAGTGAGAGGATATACCCTCTGGGACTGCCCCTAAGGTGTGGCCAGAACATTTTCTTTCCTGTCTAGTCCTACTCCTGTAGAGGGCAGTATAACCCGAGTTGATATTAATCAAGGAGGACTGCGTCTGTCAATGAGCGACAGAGAAATTTGCTGTCCCCTCAAAATAACTCAAAATACAGCCATTAATGTGTATTCCACTGGCAACAAAAGTGAGTATACCCCTAAGTGAAATTGTCCAAATTGGGCCCAATTAGCCATTTTCCCTCCCAGATGTCATGTAACTTGTTAGTGTTACAAGGTCTGAGGTGTGAATAAGGAGCAGGTGTGTTACATGTTGGTGTTATCACTCTCACTCTCTCATACTGGTCACTGGAAGTTCAACATGGCACCTCATGGCTGCAGCACGTTGGCCATGACCATACGGCTGTTTACCAGGACAGGCTCCACTCAGAACAGGCCTCACCATGGTCAACCAACGAAGTTGAGTGCACGTGCTAAGCATCATATCCAGAGGTTTTCTTTAGGAAATAGATGTATGAGTGCTGCCAGCATTGCTGCAGAGGTTGAAGGGGTGGGGGTCAGCCTGTCAGTGCTCAGACCATACGCCGCACACTGCATCAAATTAGTCGGCATGGCTGTCATCCCAGAAGGAAGCCTCTTCTAAAGATGATGCACAAGAAAGCCCACAAACAGTTTGCTGTTTGCTGAAGACAAGCAGACTAAGGAGATGGATTACTGGAACCATGTCCTGTGGTCTGATGAGACCAACATAAACTTATTGGGTTCAGATGGTGTCAAGCGTGTGTCGCGGCAACCAGGTGAGGAGTACAAAGACAAGTGTTTCTTGCCTACTTCTAGATTGTAAGCTCTAACGAGCAGGGCCCTCTAGTTCCTCCTGTTTTGAACTGTATTGTAACTGTATTGTCTTCACTCACATTGTAAAGCGCTGCGCAAACTGTTGGCGCTATATAAATCCTGTATAATAATAATAACAATAATACAGTCAAGCATAGTGGTGGGAGTGTCATGGTCTGGGGCTGCATGTGTGCTGCCGGTACTGGGGAGCTACAGTTCATTGAGGGAACCATGAATGCCAACATGTACTGTGACATACTGAAGCAGAGCATGATACCCTCCCTTCACAGACTGGGCCACAGGGCTGTATTCCAACATGATAACGACCCCAAACACATCTCCAAGATGACCACTGCCTTGATAAAGAAGCTGAGGGTAAAGTTGATGGACTGGTCAAGCATGCCTCCAGACCTAAACCCTATAGAGCATCTGTGGGGCATCCTCAAACGGAAGGCGGAGGAGCGCAAGGTCTACAACATCCACCAGCTCCATGATGTCATCATGGAGGAGTGGAAGAGGACTCCAGAGGCAACCTATGAAGCTCTGGCGAACTCCATTCCCAAGAGGGTTAAGGCAGTGCTGGAAAATAATAGTGGCCACACAAAAAAATTGACACTTTGGGCCAAACTAGGACATTTTCAATCAGGGGTGTACTCACTTTTGTTGCCAGACGTTTAGACATTAATGGCTGTGTGTTGAGTTATTTTGTGAGATACTGTAAATAAACTTCAGTTAACGTGTTCAATACTTTTTCCCTGTGTCATTCCCTTTTATTACACATAACCTAATTTCTGAACATATTTGTTTTGGCTTCTTTGTATGTATGAATTACATGGGTTGTTACCGACATGTGGTGAAAATTTCATGTCAATAGCACCTTTGGAAATATATTTACTTAGACAAACTGTGACGTGTTCAATACTTATTTTACCCGCTGTATGTAAATAACAAGAGTTTAAACTTTTCCAGAAGAATCTAATTTAAATGTAAATGTCTATAAAAAATAAGAAAAAAAAAAAAAATAGAACTCTGCAATACAAGTCTCTATGAAAATGCTGCAAGTACAGAAAAATACTTGTTCATCTGCCAGAAAACCCAGAGAGCTCCTCTCTCTGCGCAGAAATCCAAAGCAGTTCTATCAGCCTTGGCCAGCTCTCTCTTATGGGCTACACCTCCCCTCTCAATCTCCATAATATTTGGAGGTGGTGTTCTGTAGTCCACACTGGATAACTCTATCTGACAACACTTGGGACTTTCGGTGCAGCAGAGGCAGGGTTTACAGGAGTTTAGGAGCTCACTGGATTTTTGTCAGGAACAACAGGTATTTTTCTGTACTTGCAGTGATTTACAGAGACTATATATGAGCAAATGTACATGTACTGCAAAGATGTACTAAATTAGATTTTTTTTTTTTTTTTTGCACAAACACTTAAAAAAGGCTTCTATAAATTTTGATGTCAGATTTCCTTTTAATTTGCTCATCTCCATGAAACTGGCATTTTGTTATGGTAATAATCTGAAATAACATCACAGATCATTAAAAGGAAATCCACCAGTCATCCAGTACCAATACTGCCAGCTAGTGAAATGACTCTCTTCCATTCATCCAGATGTGGCTTAAAGTGTAAGTACACTGCATCTGAGCACCACAATCCAAAAACGCTATTTGATTGATTTTTAATATTTAAAGCAAACTCGCCCATCTCTCCATGTCGTCATGCTTTTTTTTGCTGAGAAATCACTTTGAAAAACACCCCCTAGCATTTATGGGTGTAGACATCTTAAGGCAGATGATTCATGTAGCATTAACATTTACTTCCTCGAGTCCATCTGTCCTTAGCTCAGGCAGAAGGGTGTGCCCATCTCAGAAAACCCCACCTAGAGACTCCTAGGATGTAGGACATTATTTGCCTAGGCCTGGAAACCAGAAAGTAATTGAAAGTGTAAAAAAAATAAAAATAAAATAAAAAAGTTTAAAGCAAGTAATTACGATATACTTTTGTATCTTCTCGCTAATGCTAGCAGCATAGGGATTTAAAATAGTCAGTGTTGATTAAGAGTGAATTTCTGCTTTAATAAAGTAGAAAGGAATAGGAAAATTGAAGACTTAATCCATTCACAAAACAATACCTGGATACCTTTCATAAAACATGGCAACTCTGGCAAATATTCATATTCTTGGGGGAAGGGAAACGTCTGTTAGCTGGAGTTGAAGGAGTAAGGATTGCTTATACCAACAACTGTCACTACCTCTCTTTTACACTGATCATAACTAACATCTGTTCACCTCAGTGGCCCTTCAACTCCATCTCCACTTGGTCCAACTATGTTGAATATATTTAGAATACTTGATTTACATTAGTAATGTTCTGTGGTGATAAAGCAGATTATATATACTTGATGTGATAAAGATCTGAACCAACGTGGATTGTGCATACTTATGCAACATTGTCTTTGCACTTTCTACTGCTGTATTTGTGATTTTGTTGTTTCCTATAAATAAATTTGAAAAAACAATACTGCGGAATGAACTGCAATGTGTGACAGAGTGACCTCTGTCATCAGAAATTATTTACAAAACAACGTGCCATCTCTTCCATAGTGTTTTTTTGTGCTGGAACAGGACATGCTACATGGCTGCTGAGTTCATCTTCCAAAGAAGTGTCTGTAGAGATTGCAGCTGTTGATACAGATGTATAATTTACATGAGAAACTGTGCAACAAGGTTTCCAACACCTAGTATGATTATAAAGGTATGTATGACCGTAGAATACCACGTGAGCCGCTGGCTGCGATAGAGAGCGATCATGTGGATCAGACAAGGGTACACAAAGACAAACGCAAGACCACAAGCAGCTCCGGAAAACCTAGGAAGATAAAATCAGATCATCACCATGCTGTTCAAATGAAACTACAACATTATTTGCATTAGGAGGGAGGACTGCCGGTAGGATACGTCTTATCAGCAACTGGCTGGGAAAATCTCTCTTAATGTTGATCTATTCCCCCCCCCCCCCCAGAAGGGTCATCCAGGGATGTCTGGAGAGCTCAATGAGCACCACAGACAAATGATCAATCATAACTGGACCAGCATGGTCTGATGTCTGTGGGCAACATTACTGAAGGCTGGAAAAACCACAGGTGGCTTTTTTTGTCAATGCAAAAACACATATCCCTCGAATGATTGGGAGAGAAAAGTTTGTAAGATCAACTGTGGGTAAATGATGGGTAAAATTTTTTTTTAACATTGATGAGTTTGATTCTCCCTAAATGAGCTATCACTATATAGGAATGCAGTCAGCATCATTGCTAAATTACTGCAGAGTTAAGTGGGGTACACACAATGAGAAAATCGGAAGAAAAACTCCGTACAAAGCAAAATTGTTTGATTTTCGTATAGCGTGTACACAACTTTCGACATCTGATTCAGACTTTGCAAATAAAAATTTCCGAAGTGACGAACTCCAAAATGTTTGTCGTACGTGACAAGAACTAACAATTTTTGTTTAATGTGTACCATTTTCATACGTGAAGAAACAGATACGAAAGACTGTGGATGCTGTGGATGAAGAGAAACAAAAAAAATAAAAAAAAGACTGTCGTACGAGAATTTTCATACATCATTTCCTTCCTCGGTTCCAACTTGCTGTGAAACATCGAGAAAAAGCAGATGATCGTTCGCCCGATTTTCTTATAGTGTATACCCACCTTTAAACTGACTTGCTAAAATCAAAATGTAAAATATACTCTCTCCTGCAAAGAAGACATTTAGTAGTCCTCTTGCCTGTTGCTGGCACTGTAGGTAGATGCACTGTAAATGTCGGCTGAAGAATCTGCATAATCTGCCATGTCTGCAAGTGTCCGTTTCTTGGTTCCCCACTGTGTGAAGTGGCTTGACCAGTTCGCATTTATGTCACTGCAAGACACGGTAGTGATGTAAGGGCCAGTGGAAAGAACCACTGAGTGCAGCAGGGAACTAGAAATCTGACAGTCCTGAATATGTTGGTAGCCTATCCAGGACTGGACTAGTAGCAGAAGAGCTATATGTCTCCTTTAGAGGGAAGAATTAATTTTAGCTTTTGGATTTAGTGACAGAGATGCTTTAAAACTCCAGCTAAAACTAAAGGCTTTCTACAAGCATTGGATAGGGTGGGGAGGGTTTAGCACCTCTATGGGGTTTCTAATATGTCCGAATCAAGGGAGAAGAAGATGCATGTCACCGACACATCAAAATGCTCACCAATATTGCTAGTGATTCTTTATGTAATGAATATAAGCTGATAGCAATACATTTTGGGGTGTCCCACTGCCAGGCATCTTTTTCTGGGTTTGACTACAATGGAGCCAAGCATTGGTTCATTATGCACTGTATAGAGTGCACCTCAATATACAGTATATATGTTTCAATTGTGGAGATTCTCCCCCTCACTTCCTTTCCCAAAAACACAATAAGTGAAACAATGGTTACCAAGAAAAATATGGACATAAACATCAGGAAATGGTGTTCTTGGATATACAAATGGTACGCCACTTGTGCTTAGCCAAGTCATTTTATTTTTTACTTTGTGTGAATAATATATATACTCATACCTAATAATTCCCCCTATGTTGGGGTAGAATTTCGCCATGACAACTCCCACGGCAACAACGGCTATGTTGAGTCCCAAAACATGTAGAATACTAAAAAAGAATGTACAAATAAAAAATAGATATATAAAGACAGTTTTAAACATCTCAAGGTGTCTAGATAAAAGTATCTATTTACATTTTCTAATATGTAAAGGTCTGACGCCTAATACACTGTCCCATTATCTCCAGGTTTGCTTAACCATGTAGCAATTGCAGACCATTTGAAGAAACTCCTATATTTTCTTTATATCTTAGAAACATATGAATCTTTTGGAATGTGGGTACTCCAACATTTGGTAAAGAATTTAGACTCTGTTCATACACATCTATTTTCCTGCAGAAAAACTGCATCGGAAAAAGAAATGATTTTTATGCACTGTACTTTGCATTTAGGTTTTAAATATAGGACATGCTGCATTCTGTCGCTGTAGTAAATTTTCAAGAGCCATTCAGATAGACACATCATGTTCTACCATACAATATTGTACTGTGTTGTAATGCGTCCATTATGGTTTGGGGTGTTGCAAAACCCCTGATGATGTTAAGTATAACGAAACATGTTGGGAGGAAGTTAGCTGCCTGATGCTAGTGCCATACACGACTGGAGGTCGGCCATTTTATCGGTTGGAAACAAGTCCATGCCTTTTTACTAAATGTTTATGTTTTAAGGAGAATATGTGAGTACCCTGTATGCCTTTTATATTTGGTAATAAACTTGCATACGATGTTTGCGCAATGATCTCCTCTTTTTAATTTTTTTGGGGGATTATTTGGATTGAGTTTGATAATTATCGTTGGATTTATTGACTGGACAACAGAAGCACACAAGCCTTGATGTCTGCTTAGTACATAGATCTGGTAAGAGGCTGTGTTTTTATTTCCCCTTGGTGGTGGATCTATCTTCACTTCACAGTGTTTTGATTCCATCTCACTGAGGGATTACGTCTATGTTCCACACATCATCTCTTGTCTTTCACCAAGACATGCATAAGATATTTGCGCAATGATCGTTTGTTTTTTATTTTATTTTCAAAATACATCTTACTGTTGGAGTCGGTGGGATCCCTTTTGTCAGAACTGGTGCCCCATATCAACAAGCTCCTTATTTGGATGGCTGTTTTATTACTTTCATCTGGTAAGAGGCTGATTTTTTTGGGCTCCTTTCTCATGGTGGATCTTCTGAAGTCTTTTTCTTATAGTATTCATCATATTCCACTTGGGACTCTGTTCACTGGAGGACTCTGTTCACTGGAGGACTCTGTTCACTGGAGGACTCTGTTCACTGGAGGACTCTGTTCACTGGAGGACTCTGTTCACTGGAGGACTCTGTTCACTGGAGGACTCTGTTCACTGGAGGACTCTGTTCATGTTGTTATATTTTGAGCGCTGCTGTTTTTATTTTCCCTGGGGTGTTGCAGTGCCATTCATTTTAGCATTAAGTATATAGTGTAGCGCAACTTACAGACATTTACATAACACACACACAACCTCAATGTAGATTATTAATCAAAAATAGAAATGAAATAAACCAAAAAATTGTGAAAATTATAAAGTTGTGCTATAACAGTTCACAGATCTCCATAATCAGATCTCTATCTTAAAAATGTGTCAATCTTGTGAATTTAAAGAAACACACAAGTGCCTTGTATTATTATTCAAAACGTATCCTTCACCAGGTGAAAAACTTGCTCATGTCCAAAAATAGAGAAAAGCGAATATATTCTAGAACGCTCAGAATCCCAGCACATAGAAATCAGCTCTTCTCTCCTCTGCCCCTTTTTTCGGCTGGCTGCTTCTTACAACTCCTCCACACAGCTTATATATCCACAGCCAGATTATATAGAAAACATAAGGCACAGAAACATAGTGTATTGTACAGTGCTAAAAAACACATGTATTCCCCCACAGCAAATTAACGTACTAAAAACAGACTTGGACAATGTTCCAAAAGAAATGTTCATCAGTTGACTAATTTCTGGGCAATATAGAATATATGCGATTTACCCTATTTTTGGAGGTGAGCAGGTTTTTTACCTGATGAGTAAGCACGAAGCTTTGAATATTAACCACTTAAGCCCCGGAGGATTTGGCTGCTCAAAGACCAGGGCCTATTTTGCGATTTGGCACTGCGTGACTTTAACAGACAATTTCGCGGTCGTGCGGCACTGTACCCAAATGAAATTGACGCCCCTTTTTTTCCCACAAACAGAGCTTTCTTTTGGTAGTATTTGATCACCTGTGTGATTTTTACTTTTTGCGCTATAAACAAAAAAAGAGTGAAAATTTTGAAAAAATAATATTTTTCACATTTTTTTTATATGAAATTCCCCCCCCAAAAAATGTAAAAATCTAAATGTTTTAACATTTTAGGCCAATTTATTTTCTGCTACATATGTTTGGTAAAAAGTTATTGTGTCTACTAACTACAGGAAAGATTTATGTCATTTTTATTGTTTTTTTTTTTTACTAGTAATGGCGGCGATCTGCGATTTTTTTTGCGGGACTGCCACATTGGGGCTTGGCTTGTGATGTAACCACAGAGACATACGATCCTACATAGCATGATCGTATGATCTCTGCAGTTACACCAGGGAGAATGACAGGCGGCTTTGTTTACATTAGCCGCCTGCCTTTCTCCCTCTCCAGCAGGAGATCGTGAGTGACCGGGGGACATCGGAGCCGCCGATCACTCGCGCTGAGATGTTAGTTAACGAGCGGGGGCGAGCTCCCTAGAGGCTCGTGGGCGAGCAATGTAGCCCTACGTCATTTTGCCTGTAGGGGGCTGACTGCCGCAGTAAATAAGTCGTGCGGCGGGTCGGCAAGTGGTTAATGGAAGACACTTGGGTGTTTATTTCACTTCATGAAGATTGACATATTTATAACTGGATTTTTGACTTACCGTAAAATCCTTTTCTCTTAAGTTCATTGACGGACGCAGTTCTCTCTGATTCATATCAGTAGGGTAATACTGCCCCCTATAGGAGTAGGACACTAGGCAGAAAAAAGTTCTGGCTATGCCTATGGGCAGTCCTGGAGGGTACACCCTCTCTCTTCCTGCATAGGATGCCAGTTTTGTATCAAAGCAGTGTCAGAAAAGTAACACCAACCCAACTCAACACCAACCCAACCCAACCCAACTAGAGGGCGGGTACTGAGTCCATCAATTAACTTAAGAGAAAAGGATTTTACGGTAAGTAAAAAAAAATCCAGTTTTCTCTATCGTTCATTGATGGACGCAGTTCTCTCTGATTCATATCAGTAGGGACGTCCCAAAGCAGTGCCATAAAATGAGGGGTGGGAACAGCAGAAAAGAACATGTCCCCAAGGCCAAACATAGCCGACCAGGCAACATAGGACTCATCAGCACAAAAGATGAGGCCCACCTGAAAACAACAGTAAACACCCTCAAGGAAGGCCAAAAGCCCTCCAAACAGCAGCCAGCAAAAAAACCTTTCGGCCGATGCCAGCACATCCACCTTATAAAAACGTGGTAAAGGTGTGAACAGACTACCAGGTAGCCAACTTGCAACCTGGAGCACAGATGCCCACAAGACGAAAAGCCCAGGAAGCACTAGGCGCCCGACTAGAACGCGCTGAAAAAGGGAAAGGTAGGACATGACCCTTAATTTAATAAACCTGCAGCACCGTCTGTCCAATCCAACCCGGGAATAGACGCAGCAGAGGCAGGCAGTCCCGTTCACGGGCCATCCGTAAATACAAAGAGCGAGCCTGACTCACGAAAAGACTCAGTAGTCGCCAAGTACACCTTGAGTGCCCGCACTCTAAACAGAGTAAGCAATGCACATTCCTTAGGATGTGAGAGCTCAGGACACAAGATGGGAATACAATTTCCCTATGCAAGTGAACACCAGAAACCACCTTCAAAGGGAAGGAAGGATCCGGACGAAGTACCACTTGGCCCCATGATCAACATATAAGGAGAACGACAGGACAATGTCGCCAGTGCCGACACCTGCACGCAGAGGGATACTCTCGAATACTCGCAAACAGAGGGTCTAAAAGAACCGACTGCACCAAATCAAGGTCCCCAGTGGGTGACGGAGGTCGCACCGGAAGCACCAAGTGTGGCACCCCCTGGAAGAAGTCACGCACCAGGGCACAGGCGGCCAACGGCCTTCGAAAGAAATTTGCCAAAACCCAAACCTTGACAGTACTAAAGGCCAACTTGTGATCAACTCCCCATTGAAGGAAGCCAAGATCCGGGCCACTGAGTAAGAGCGAGGGGGAGCCAAGCAATATACGACTCTCGTATGATGAACAAAAATCACCCTAGAAGTTGCTTCCCACGCTCCAAGCAGGGTGGGAATCACTGAAGCAGCCAAACCCCCATCCTTCAGCACCTGGCATTCAACAGCCAAGTCGGCAAAGTCAGCAACCGCAAAGTCGGACGGGAGATGGGTCTGGAGACAATAACTCCTCCCTGAGAGGAATTCTCCAAGGAGCGTCTGTGGCCAGCCTGACCAGGCCGGCGTACCAAGGTCGGCGAGGCCCGTTCAGGGCCACGAGAAAGACTGGAATCCCTTCCGCCTCGATCCTGCAAAAAATTCTTGCCAGCAACTTGGGAGGAGGAAAGGCAGACCGCAGCTGAGACTGACCTTGGCCCATCCATGAGCACGCACACACGACCATGCCGGCGGCAGCCGTGCGTAGGTGACCATGCTAAACTCCACGGCATCGTTCAAGTTGAACCTAGCGAATGTTCTTGCCCACGACAGAACCCATGGTGCCACCATTGCACCCGCCAGAAGGTCCCAGGAGCGGGACACAAACCGCAGCACTATCCTGTAGATGCGACGCCAACAGGTCCACGTCTGGAGTGCCGCCAACGAAGGCACATCTGCATAAACACCTCCGGATGAAGGGACCATTCCCCTGCATCCAAGGCCTGTCGACTGAGGCAATCCACCCGCCAAGGTTTCCACACCTGAAAAGGGAACAGCGGAAGGGCTGGAACAAGGCACACTGGCCAAAGAAGAATTGACATATCCAAGGCCGCAAGGACACCCTTGGTGCCCCCTTGGTGAATGACATAAGCCACGATCGTGGCGTAGTCGATTGAACGTGCAACGGGCAGCTGCAGGCGTCCGATCCAGTGAACCAGGCAAAGCCGGATCGCTCTCAGCCCCAGGACATTGATCGGTAACCTGGATCCTCCAGGGACCATACTCCCGAAGCAGAGAACCTGCCGAGGACTCCTTCCCACCACAGGCTAGCATCCGCGGTGATAAGTGTTCAGGAAAAAGGGGAGGGAGAATTCCAGCTCAAGACTTCCTGGTCAGCCAGCTCAGCCGGATCCAAAAGTCCAGATAGTTTGGATTCTAGTCCCATTCGAGAAGGATTGCCTTCTGGGGGATCCCAAGGAAGGATTGAGCGAAAGAGAACGTCTCGAAAGATGGCACCATCAGTCCCAGAACTCGCATACTGGTCTGAAGGGACGACCATGTGCGGTTCATGAACCGCAGTCTAAAGTTCCAAGAGTCTTTTCCCCGGAGGGAGAAAACACCCTGACTAAGGGCGAGTCCAAAGTCAGGCCAAGATAGTCCAGTCTCATGGAAGGGACCATGGATGACTTCTGAAGGTTCAGAACCCACCTGAACTCCCCCAGAGTTCTCATGGTGACTTCCAAATCCGTTTGTCAGCAGAGTAGGAGACTCCACACGGAGAAGCAGATCGGCCAGGAACCCCAGACTGATACGCCCTGCTGCCTCAATGGCGCCAGGACCGGAGCCACACCTTTGTGAAGACCCCAGTAGCAGAAGCGAGACCCAAGGACAACGCCACAAACCGATAGAGATCCTTCCCCCACGGCAAAAAAAACAGGGAACCCGTAGCTGCCCAGAACATAACAGGATGTGAAGGTAGGCAGCTTGATGTCTATGGAGGCCAGGAATCCCCCTGATGCAGGGAAGCCACCGCCGTGCGAACCGATACCAACTTGAATTTTTGATTTGCACGGAAGCATCAAAGGACCAGTTGGCCTAGCTTGTTGAACCAGAGCCTGAACTGCCCCACGGAGCGCCAGTAAATTGGAAGGGAAAAAACCTTACCGGAAATAAACAGATCGGGACTCGATCTTGCAACTGGACCGCATGACCTCCTGAACCCAGCAGCCTGGGATCCGGGCAAGCCACAGGTCCTCGACCGGCAAGGACCTCCCCTCCACCCCCTAGATGGGCGAGGAAGCACCTTCAGGCAGTATAGGCCTAGTCCGCAGGTCTGGAAAAAAGCAATCTCATGTTCTCCAGACCAAGGTCATTTAGAACCACACGCGGAAGTCTGGAAGCACTTCGCCACATCGACCGTCCCCGAGGGACGAAGAAACTGTTTGCGAGCTGAAAGGGAAGAACCCCGACTGCGACGAAGGCCCTTACCCTTGTTAGCCTGTGGAAGAAAATACTCTTCCCCCCGTGAGACCCTTATTTAATGTCATCCATTGCAGTACCAAACCGGCGATCCCCCTGAACAAGGAGATCCATTAAGACCGTTGTAGAAGTTTGATCCGCAGACCAACACTACGGTCAAGTAGACGCTGGATAACCACAGCCAAAAACGACAAGGTGACCCATACAAGGGAGCCTCAACCAGCGCAGCATCGCAAACAAATTGGAGCCCCTGCACCAGCTGGTCCAACAGCTCCCCCAGGGCAAGAGCGACATGCCCCACACCAAGTCACAGCGGTGGAACTCCGCCCATCAGGCAGAGTCTGCGTGTCAAGGGAAAACATAAACACTGTTCCCAGTGCAGACTACGCCAGGGAGTACAGATCATAGGCCACAACCAACGCCATCCTATCCCCAAGTCCTTACAGGACGGGGATTCCTCCACTGGAACAACGGTAGTCCCATTCAGCTAGAGACCGTACGTCCACCAAAGGCGGAAAAGTCCTCTGTACCAGAGACTCCCCAAAAGGGCAACGTCTAACAGCCGCTTAGACACCCCATGGGAACGTCTCAGGACGGTCCCCTCCTACATGAGCAGCCAGCAAAAAGAGCAGCTCCAGATGGCATGTGAGTTCTTAGATGCCACTTGCGACCCCCAAATCGCAGGGTGTCACGCACCGAAACAGCCAGTGCATCCACCAGCGCCTGTCGCGGCAGGGGAGGTAGAAATGTCATCCTCATCATCCGAGGAGACAGGGTGCGAGGTAACAGACCCGGCAGAGTGGCCCCACGTCTGCGGCTGCTGAGCCAGACTCAGACTCCGAGACATCAGATGAGGCAGGGGTAGGCGGAGAAACGTCTCAGCGCATCTACCACCTTCACCCGGGCCCAAGTGCTTCCCGAACAGCCGAAAAGGCATCAACGGACAGTGGAGATCTGGGAGGCCCTGCGGCCTCCGTGAGGGGGTCAGGTGGGAACAAATGGCCAGTAGGGTCCATACTGAACCTGAGGAACCCGCCAGCAACTTTTAAAAAAAAAATTACAAAAATTTAATTTTTTTTAAAGCGGCCCCACAGTGCCCCCCGGAGGTCAGGCGCGCGCTAACAGACCCTCACAGAGAGGGAGAGACCACCCTCATGACACACTGTCCTCCAGGCAGGGGAGGACTGGGAAGGGGGGCAGGGTGGCAATTGCCCCCCGGGCCACTAAAAACTGGTAAAAAGGCCGCACTCAGGGCTGGAATAATGTAGGGGCCAGACACTGTATACAGCTGTCAGTCACCACTACACAATAATATATTTGCATAGCTGCAGCGGAGTGGTATGAGTGTGCAAAGTACGCTCCTGAATCCGGCTGGAACAATACTAACACAGTCACTTCCCTGTCAGGCAGAGTGATCTCTGCCTGACAGGAGCGTCCTAGGCCCCGCCTGGCGTGATGTCATGTATTTTTGTTAAAACTCCTTTGTTGCTATTAACCTTAAATTATGTTACCACATTGCATTGCGTTATGTGTCTTGCTTCATAACATCAATATCCATTATAAAACCAGGTGGCATGGATGGTGAGCTGATTCGATGGTTCAATGGGCCACTTGACTGGACTTGCCCCACAGGCCTAAGGCTGCCAGCCCTCCCCTGCCTCCAGGCACTCCCACCGGCCTCCACAGCAAAAATCTACTGAAAAATGGCTGAAAACGGGTGTACCAAGAGGGCCACTCCCATAGAAGCAGACAGAGGCTACAACAAAATGGCAGCCTCACGCGAGAATCGGGGCCCACAGGTGGACACCCCCAAACACCCATCAACAGCAGAAAACCACACCACCGGGAACACAGGCGGGCACCATCTTATGACAGGACCCCACACCACCGGAGTAGGGGGGCTGTGGGCCAAATAGGAATGCTGCAACATCAGCCTAGACCCTGTCGTGTGCGTCCTGGCGAAACGTTTAACTCGCGGGGCCAGTCCCCGTCCAGCGGGACTATGTCGCGGCCATCCCAGCGCGGAGCTAAGGCCTGCACGCGCTCGATGGCCAGACTGGGGTGACCACTGGATATGGGGGTCCAGTCTGCTGCCCAGCCCGGCATAATTGCTAGAAGATCTCACAGGAAAAATGATCGAGAAAAAAAGGCTAGCTAAAAAAAAAAAAATCGACATAAAAAAATTACTTCTATGTCAGGATCAGACATCCCAGCAAGGAACTAGGTCCTTACTCCTGACTAGGCAGATAAAAACTGGCATCCTATGCAGGAAGAGAGAGGGTGTACCCTCCGGGACTGCCCATAGGCGTAGCCAGAACTTTTTTCTGCCTAGTGTCCTACTCCTGTGGGGGGCAGTATTACCCTACTGATTTGAATCAGAGAGAACTGTGTCCGTCAATGAACAATAGAGAAATAGAGATTTGCTAACAGAGATCTGTGGCATTTTGGATTTCTGTGGACTGTTATAACACAACTTTATCATTTTCACTATTTTTTGGTTTATCTAATTCTTCTTTTTGAATAATAATCTAAATTGAGGTTGTGTGTGTTATGTATATGTCTGTAAATTGCGCTACACTATTTACGTATGTGATTAGTTTGTTACATGCGGTGGGTGAAATCACTGTTTAGTGTTTTAGCTGGCAACTTGGTGTAGAGAAAACGTTCTTACACTTATTAATAATATAATCGGTTTAGAAACGATTTGATTGCACTGATTGACCTATTTTCACTTGATTCATTTTACCATGCTTTGTGTTTTTTAAATTGCTGCATACCTGACTTTCAAGGTGCTCTACCAGCCCATTAAAAATGAATAGGATGCAGCACAACATAATGTACATAAACGCGTTGCATCAACACAGGTAGAATAATGCAAGGCATAGTCTTGAGGGCCCTTAAACCCAGCTTCAACAGTAAGAGATGTATGTGAATACTTAACTTCCCTGTGACCTGCACAACCTCACTTTGCTCTGGTTCAGAAATGTTTTTTTTTCTGCAGATGGTCAAAGGGTGTTTGACACTTTCATGGGTGTTGATCTCCTAGGTTCCCATATTGGATTCTCCCTCTTACCTACACATTACTATTGTTTCTTGTAATGGGTGGAGGTCAGAGAGAAGAAATAGTGAGAGCTGAGGGGGACACAGGAGACAGACACTTTCAAAAGAGTAAATTTTAACACAGAAATTAGCAGATCAGGGTGGCAATCAATGACACAGGCAGCGGGAAAGGTGAGTGTTCAAAGACTTCTTTCACTCATATTAACTAAAGTGATAGGTTTGCTTTAAGTACTCATTAAATTAACAAAAACATGTGTCATGCATGCAAGTAGATCTCTATACTAAGTGTTACTCCATCACCTTGCAAAATGCATAAAGACATTTTAAAAAGGAAAATCTAAAAGGCACAATAATGAAAAAAATGGTATAGAAATGTGCAAGAACATGGGTATAAAAGCCACATTACCATATGCATTTTTAAAATTATATTTATTACAGGTATAGCGCCTTAAATTTACACATCGCTTTACATATATATTGTAGGTCCCTAACTTACATTCATACACATACAGGAGCCAATTAACCTACCAGTATGTGTTTGGAGTATGGGAGGAAACCAGAGCACCCAGAGGAAACCCATGGAGGCACAGGGAGAACATGCAAACTCCAGGCAGGTAGTGTGGTGGTTGGCATTCTAACCGGTGACCCTAGTGCCACTAGCATTAAAAACACTTGTTCAACACATCTATACGGGCTGGATACATATTTGGCTTACTATTTTATCTGACAGTACAATGGCAGGAGCGAATACAAAAAGAACTTCAGGATCAGTGGAATGTAATTTCCAGATCTACCACACAGACAGCAGCATTCCTGTGAAAAAAGCTTACAGCAGGAGTCACATGTAAACATCTTACCCACCTTGGATAAGTGTCTCCAAAGATATGTCCCAGGAGTTGTACTCTGACCAGATACCCTAGCAGGGGGTACACTGTCATCATTTGAAATAGTAAGAATATTCTTGCAATGAATGACAGGATGTCATTGCTGGGAAAATTATCTAGAAAGTTCTACATGGGAAATAAAAAGATAAAGAAATTATAGGCTTACCTGGTGCAAATTAATATACCTTATATATATATATATATATATATATATATATATATATATATATATATATATATATATATATATATATTACTGAGACAAAGGGTTAGGGAAGAGAGGGCATAAAGTCCTTGTTGTTCTCACAGAATGACATTTAAAGAGTAACTCCACTTTTGTTGAGAAAATTAAAAAAAACATTCCCTTCTGGGTGATCTATGCACATTGCAAGGATTTTAACCACTTGCCGACTGACTAACGCCGATCTACGTCGGCAGTCAGCCCCTCACAGGCAAAGTGACGTAGGGCTACGTCACTAGCTTGTGAGGGTCTAGGGAGCGAGCGCGCGCCCCCGGAGGCGCGCTCCCGCGTGGTCACGGACCCCCCAGCGCGTGTGACCGGCGGACCCGATGTCCGCCGGTCACTCGGCGATCGGCGGGGGAGAGGGAGAATGTCAGGCAGCTTGTGTAAACAAGCCACCTGTCATTCTCCTTGCTGTTAAGACACTGATCACTCGGATCTAGTATGTAGATCCGTTGATCAGTGTCCTTACAGCTGAAGCCACAGCCAATCACAGTAGAAAGCACGCCCCTAGGGATACACACAGCCCCTCCCTCCCAAATAAAGTTAACCCCTTCACTACCAGTGTATTTTTACAGTAACAGTGCATATATATAGCACTGATTACTGTAGAAATGTCACTGGTAACCCCAAAAGTGTCAAAAATGTCAGTCAAGGGTCCGATCTGTCCGCCCCAATGTCGCAGTACCGCAAAAAAAAAAATCGCAGATCGCCGCCATTACACGTTAAAAAAAAAAACAACAAAAATGACAAAAATCTTTCCCTTTGTTAGTAAACGCGATAACTTTTGCGCAAACCAATCAAAATACGCTTTTTGCGATTTTTTTTACCAAACATAGGTAGCATAAAACAAATTGGCCGAAAAAGTTAAAAAATTTTGATTTTTACATTTTTTTTGGGGAATTTCATATAAAAAATGTGAAAAATATTGCTATTTTTGCAAAATTGACGCTCTTTTTTTGTTTATAGCGCGTGATCAAAAAATTGCACAGGTGATCAAATACCACCAAAAGAAAGCTCTGTTTGTGGGAAAAAAAGGACGCCAAATTTGTTTAGGTACAGCGTCGCACGACCGCGCAATTGTCCGTTAAAGTCACGCAGTGCTGAATCGCAAAATACCCCCTGGTCGGAATGGGGGTAAAATCTTCCGGGGCTTAAGTGGTTAACAAACTTTGTTGTAGATTCCTACCTTTTGTTGTTCTGAAGAAATAGCTGTTTGGTTGTCTGTGTCCATGTGCAAAGTGAATCTAATGGGAATGGTTTTAGAACTATCAATCAGCTGCTGCACCTGCAGGGCTCTAATGAGGAAAATGGCAGAGTCTGCATCCCTTTAAATGTGATTTCCCCTTGGAAGTACCTCATCAAAAATGGCATTTTAGTTGCAGTGATGCCAAAAATCTGACTTGTATTTTAGGTCTGCCATACATGGTTCGAATCTCAGCCAAGATTGGAATGGTTAACGGGCAGCCTAGATGTAACAAATTGATTGATCAATCAACTTGGGTACAACCGGCTTGCTAGCTTCTCCTACGATTATCGCTAGTGGCTGCTATAGCTACTAGCAATAAATACTGTCTTCCCCCGCTGGAAGCAGACAATAGCTTCGCAAGAGGCATTCCCCTGTCAGCACTGTCCGTGTTGATGTGGGAATCGTGCACATTTCATTCCAGCAACCCATGGTCGACCTTAGTGCAGACTACCAGGAAAATTAATAAGCCAATCACACAAGGAAAAAATTATATTTCAGCGGAGATTCTGTACAGTACACCATCGGTGTACAGAACACCTCCAGGTTGCCAAGAGGCATTGCATTTTATAGAAAATTACAGTGCTGCACATTAAAAAAGAAAGTCACATTTTTGATAACATTCAAATACAATATGACACGAGTCGTAATTGTATATGTTATATTTTATTTTTTATTTGCTGTTTTATTCTCTCACAAAAGTGCTATTACCCTTTAAGTGGCTCAGGCCTACTATTACCAATAGGCAGCCCTTTACTAAATGTGTCCTTATTTTAAAATACACTGAAAGCTGAAACTGCATCTTTGACAAAATTGTGTAAGAATGCTGACCCAGCATTGTGTAAGAATGCTGACCCATTCAAGTTATCAGAAATCAAATGCTAACATAAGGATAAACTGTGATTCCTGCTTAACTGAATAGCAAAACAAATCAATCATACATATAGCCAAAGCTTTCTAATCACTAATTAATCCAGATCCTTGTCTAAATCCTCCCCCAAATGCCAACTGAAATGTAGGATGCCAAAAGAACATGTTATGTACTGGGACAGAGCCGGTCCACGCTCATGTATGCCATATGGCATTCACGCTCATCAATGAACGTACAGATTTATTTTTAAGTAAGAAGGTGATTGGATTGGTGGATCATTGGTAGCACCACATGAAAGCTTCATCGTGAGACTACAAGATGTATGCAAAATGCGTTGAATAAAGCCAGCTTTATTTTGCTATGGAAATTTCAAACATATGGTGAATTATATATTATATATATATCTCTTGAGAGAATAAAATTGTGTGTGTGTTTTCCCAAAGGTAGCCACCTCACTTTGCGTATGAGGTCACTCACCCAAAGAAATCCATACAAATTCAAAACCGGTATAGAGGCACTCATAGATCTTGCAGAGGAGATAGATCAAAACAGTAGCATTTTATTCTTTGACGTTTTGATGAAGCACAGTCCATCTAGGACTGAGCTTCATCAAAACATTCACAATAAAACCTTGCTGTTTTGATCTATCTCCTCTTCAAAATCCATGAGTGCCTCTACACTTGTTTTGGATATATATGATACAAGCAGATGTGACTTATCAGAGGTTCCAATTTGATGGACATTGTTAAATACAAGGACAGATGAAATTGTGTGACATGGTGTTTAATTTGTTATACGTTACAGAATAAATAAGATAAACTTGTAACGAAAATCATTGTTCAGTGTTTCCAGTTATAGGTAGCACTGAGAGAGCCCACCAGAAAAACTTGTTCTGTTTAAAATCTGAACAGATATACTTGGTTTTACACCTACTTGTTGAATGCATTCTTTTGCCAATGGAGGAGAAGGAAATAAGCCAAATATCATGACACCTACAAACATATATGTTAATCCAACCAGGAGATAGGCAACTGAGAGGTCTCTGACCTGCAAGAAGAAAACAAATAATGTAATTCAATTATTCCCTATTTCCTACAATAACAACTGCAGCCCCTCCTCCCTCCTCTTAATTGGGGAATTCTCCCAACAATGCCATCCAACACTTACACTAATGTACTAATCTTTAAAAGCAAAGGCAACCATCCAAACAGGCCATGTTATGATCTGATTTATAGCACTTGCTGCTTAAAGCCAAACTCTGGAAAAACAACGTTTTTCTTTTAGTTTTTGACAGAGAGAGGAAGACTTTAAAGGGGTTGTAAAGTCAGAAGTTTTTTTTATCTTAATGCATTCTTATACTCACCTGAGATTCATCTAGATCCAGCGATGTTGCACGAGACACTCGGCTGTCCAGGACTCCCCTTCTCATTGGCTGAGACAGCAGTGCGGCACCATATGGGTCCTGCTGCTGTCAAACCAAGTCAGTGAGCCAATGAGCAGAGAAAGGGGCCGGGCCTGAGTCTGAATGGACACAGGGAACTGTGGCTTGGGTGCCCCAATAACAAGCTGCTTGCTGTGGGGCCACTCGACTGGAGGGGGGGGGGGGCAGGAACACAGAAGAGGGACCCAAGAAGAGGAGGATCTGGGCTGCTCTGTGCAAAACCATTACACAGAGCAGGTAAGTATGACATGTTTGTTATTTTTAACCAGAAAAAAAAAACCAAAAGAAAAAAAACAAGACTTTAGCATCGCTTTAACTGTCTGCCAGTTATTTATTTCAGTCTGTGACCCCAGTGGGGAATGTTCCCCTCATGTCATATCCCTTGATTCCTACGCAAGGGATGATGAGTGCTATAGTCATTGGAAAAGGAAAGCATGGACAGCAATAACAGCATTAGGACAAGTACTAAGCCTTCCCGTATCTACCAAAAATATGTTTTGCCTTGCATTTAGAAATATTTCTCATAACTTCTTCCAATAGAAAATAGGGCGAAAATCTCCCCAAAGAATAGCAATAAAAATCTCACAGTTCTAACTCTATAGCCAAAACAACAAAATTAGCTGAAATGGGTCTTTTAAAACAGAAAACCCATTGATTTACTGTCAAGGAGGTGTGACATCACTTGCTTCACTAGTCATGATTGGACGTAATTGTAATAATCAGTCTTCAAATATTATAACTCTGCCATATGACAGATTTCTTCTTGCCTTTAGAGTCAAACTTTTAATTTTGAGGGACAGAGGTCACCTGAAATCTGACATCATAAATTCAGAAGCTGGGAGTTTGGGAGGTGGGGAAAATCTAAAGCTGCCCCTCACAAGACGTTGATAGATAGGGCAAGTGAAGTTAAGTCTAGCAAATATAAATCTTTCATAAAATTGTACACTAAGACTGCTTTCACACTGATTTGCTGCAAAAAAACACGGCAAAAACTCATGTGCATTTTTTATTGCCTTTTTGCCACATTTTCCATTGCCTTCAATGTGACGGTGTGTTTTTTTTTTTCCAACTCCCCAAACCTAACAAAATCCTGAAAGCAGGATTTTTTTTCACTGCAACAAGAGTGCACTGCCCCAGCATGAACAAATTCATTGCTTTTAAAAGGGAAGCATTTTTCTTGAACTTTTCAGGCCCTTTTTTTTTTTTTCTAACGCAAAAGCACATGAAAAACTCCTCAGTGAGAAGCCTTGTAGTCGTTTATGTGAATATTCGGAATCATACTCAAGTCTAGTCTAGATTAATGCTCTGGTAACTGGTTTCTGGTGATTACCATCTTGTTTTTACATTTTTTAGGTTAGAAAACTTACATTATTTTCAGGGTTTTTGTTGTTCTTAAGCAGCGTGATGACACAGTTGTGAATGAAGAAAGCAAGTGTAAGGATTCCAGTTAATTGAGGAAACGACAACCTAAATTCTAAAGAACAAGGAATAAAATACAATAGTTAGAATTTAAGACTATTTACATGAATAGGAATAATTAAATAACTAGTTTATGCACTAATTCCCTTTAACTGGTAATATGACATGACTCCAGAGATATGGTAGTAAAAAAAAACAAAAAATGTTGGTAAAATAAAATAATGAATCGAACACTCATATAAATGGGAGGTTTTTAAAGGTTAGGAGCTATAAGTGGCCTCCGAAGTAGGGGTGGGGACAAGCACACAGTGGTTCCTACTGAAGCCAATGGATATAAAAAGTCTACATGCCCCTGTTAAAATGTCAGGTTTCCTCCACGGGTATTAGTGCTTTGAGAGATTGTGATGGCAAGACAGTTACCACTCAAGAGCTGATCATGACTGAACTGGTCAATTAATATTCCACCCTTTACCTCTCTAAACAATTCCACTCAGAGGACCAACTGGTACTATATGTGGATGCTGTCCCTTTGCCATTGCTTTCTTCGGTGGACCGAGACATGTTAGATGCACCACTGATGTTGGGGGAGTTGAGGGGAGTGACTAATCTGTTCCCTAACTCGAAGGCCCCTGGAGAGGATGGGTTGCCAAAAGAGATGTACAAGACCTTTTGGAATGAGATCTTACCTAAATTGCTACAGGTGTTTAATGATGTTTCTATTCCTAAACTTACAATCTCCAGGGGATAATGTGGGTGACAGAGCGTTGCTGTCGCTTGATGCTCATAAGCCCTTTAACAGCATTGAATGGAAGTACTTGTGGTCCGTAATGCGTAAATTTGGCTTTGGCGAAGTGTTTATCTCATGTATTCAATTAATTAGAAAAAACTGAATTTTTGTAAAATCATACCGTAAAATTCGTCCTCTGACAGTTGCCGCCCACTCATACAGTCTTCACTTATGGGTATTGACCTCTTATCCACAGGAGTAAGCTAGGCAGAAGATTTTGTTAAAAACACAAAACTTTGCATAGACACACCTACAAGGGGCTGTCCCTCTGGTCCAATACCCCCGGCTAGCCTCATTCCCAATTCAGTTTGGTAGCAAGCAGTATATAGTCCATGAACCCCAAAAGAGGGGTGGGGGTGGCAACTGTCAGAGGACTCAGAGAAAGGAATTTTACGGTAAGATTTTTCAAAAATTCAGTTTTCTCTTATGTCCTCTGACAGTCGCCGCCCACTCATACAGTCTTCACTTATGGGATGTCCCAAAGCAGTGTAGACATGAGGGGTGGGAAACGCAACCGTCTCAAGGTAACAAAGCACCCAAGGTCAGATAAAAGAACCTTATCTGAACCAGAAAGGTAACCCACTGGGTAACAGGAAAGCTCAACAGGAGCGAACAAACCCAGGAAGGTAAAATAACCAAGGGGGAAAAAACCCCCCACAGGAGGGGACAGGCTAAAAACACCATGTCTCCCCCAAAGTACTGCTGCACTCAGAACTTTGTGGCCAAAGGAGGCATCTGCCGATGCCGAAAACATCAAGTTAGTAAACTCTGTAAAGGTGTGCAGGGACGACCAGGTCGCCGCATTGCACATCCGGGACACCAACGCCTGATGGCGAAAGGCCCAAAACGCACCCTTCGCGCAGAAGAGTACGCCGTGACAGGGAAGGGCAGAACCCGATCCCTAGGCGAATATCCTGTACAATCGTCCGTCTGAACCAGACAGGAACGGTTGCCGCAGACGCAGCCATACCCTTCCGAAGCCCTCAGGAAGGACAAAAAAAGAGAATCCGACCTTCTGAAGGATTCAGTAGACGACAGGTAACCCTGATCGCCTTGACAACATCCAAGGAATGCAAGGCAAAACTCCGTAGGATGCGTAAGATTCGCACACAGCGAAAGCAAAACAATGTCCTCATGGAGATGAACATCAGACACCACCTTCGGAAGGAAGGACTGATGAGGTCGCAAGACCACCTAATCCCTATGAACCACCAGGTAAGGGGAGCGGCAAGATAAGACCACCAACTCCGACACACTGCAAGCAGATGTGATCGCCACCAGAAAGGCAACTTTCCGTGACAGTGCAAGCAGAGGTATCTCCCGGATGTTCTCAAAGGGAGGACGTTGCAAAACGACAGAACCAAAGTCAAGTCCCAAGGGGTTAAGGGCGCCCACCGAAGGGGCCAAATGACGCACCCCTTGAATAAAGGTGCGGATCAAGGAATTTGACGCCAAAGGGCGCTGGAAAGAATGGCCAGCGCAGATAACTGACCCTCAACAGCGCAAGACGTAGGTCCACACCGGATTGCAGGAAGGCTAACACCCTTGCCACCGAAAAGTAGCGAGGAAGGAAACCCTGCGATTCACACCAGGCGAAGCAAGCCTTCCAAGTACAATAAGAAAACTTACTGGACGAGGCATCCCTAGCTCTAAGCAAGGTAGGAGTGACCTCCGAGAGACCCCGATCTCTCAAGATCTGGCTTTTAACAGTCACGCCGTCAAGGCCAGCGACTGTAAAGCAGGATGGAAGAACAGACCGAGACAACAGATCGTCTCGTAAGGGGAGCCGCCAGGGAGGCTCGACGACCATTTGCATGATGTCCGCGTATCAAGACCGGCGTGGCCAGTCCGGGCCCCCAGGACCACCAATCTCGGTTCCGAGACCAACCTGCGAAGGAACCGTGACAACAACTGGATCGTGGGGAAGGCATAAATCAGGCGATACTGATTACAAGACACCACCAGCGCGTCCGAAGCGGCTGCCAGAGGATCGCGTGTACTTGCCACGAGCCTTCCCACCTTGTTGTTTAGAGGAGGCGCGCCATCGCGCACACAACATCTGAAACACCACCGGGTGTAGGGAGCATTCCCCCTGGTCTGGGGTCTGGCGACTCTGATAGTCGGCCTGCCAGTGTTCCATACCCAGAATGTGAACTGCCGAAAGCGCCAAGACCCGCATCTTGGCCCAAGGCCAAATCTCGGCCACTTCCTCGGCCGCCCGGGCACTCCTGGTGCCCCTTGGGGAGTGATGTACGCCACCGCAGTGATGTTGTCCGCCTGCACCTGCACAGGGTGGCCCTGAAGACGATCCCACCAACGGAGCAAACAGAGTCTGATCGTTCTCTGTTCCAAGGCATGTATCGGTAGGGAGGATTCCTCCTCCAACCAAGTGCCCTGGGCAGACAATTTTACCCAGAACGCCACTCCAGCCCGACAGGCTGGCGTCCATGGTGAGCACCTTCAATAACAACGGCCGGAAGGATTCCCCTCCTGCAGAGTCGGAGACTGGAGCCACCACAGAAGGTCCGGTCTGACCCAGTGACTCAAAGATATCCTCCTGTCCAAGCACTGAGGATGCCTGTCCCACCTGGCTAGGATCTCCACTTGCAGAGATTGCGTGTGGAACCGTGCAAACGGCATCGCCTCGAAGGCGGATACCATCAAGCCTAGGGACCGCATGCAGGTCCTGAGTGATGAGGATTCGTTGTCCCTGAGGGACCCGACCTCGGTCAGCAGAGTCTGGAGCATGTCCTCCGGCAGGAAAAACTCCTGCATGGGCGGAGTCCAGGACCATTCCCAGATAAGGGAGACGAACAGAAGGGAGCAAATCGACTTCTGAAGGTTGATGGCCAACCTGAACTCCTGGAGCGTCTGAACCGTGGTTGACTGATCGCGCAACAGAGTTAAACTGGAACTCGACCTTAACCAGAGATCGTCCAGATATCCAAGGATTGCGATCCCCTGCGCCCGCAACAGGGCCAGAACAGGAGCCAAAGCCTTGGTAAACACCCTTGGAGCCGAAGCGAGACCGAAAGGTAACGCCACAAACTGATAGCGCTCCTCCGCGATTGCGAATCGGAGGTACCTCTGATGACCCTCGAATATAAGGATGTGTAGAAACGCATCCTTGAGGTCGATTAAAGCCAGGAATCTCCGGGCTCAGAGAGGCCACCACCGATCAGAGGGATTCCATACGGAATTTTTTAACGCGCACAAAGAGGCTTAGAAACTTCAGGTCCAGAATCGGACGCACATTGCCCTCCTTTCAGGGCACCGTGAAAAGATTCTAGTAAAAACCCCCGAAAACCTGTCCCGATGTGACACCGGGACGATCACCCCCCGGGCGAGGACATCCTGAACCGCCCGTTGAAGACCGTGAAAACGATATGGAGTCAATGAAGATTTGAGGGAAAGAATCTGTCTACTGGGCACGATCGAATTTCGATATTGCACCCCGACCGAATGAGTTCCTGAACCCATCTGTCCTAAATGGCGGATGGGGCCGCCGTGCCAGAGTGGGCGGCTACAGACTTGTCCGCCCAAGGCTCCTTCTGCCCACCAGAGGCCTTGAAGGATTCGCCCTTGTGATGTATCTTAAAGGCACGAAAGGACTCCTGGTTAGGATTAAAGGAAGGGCCCCGCTTACCGCGGAAGAAACTTACCCTTGGACACATGGGGCAGCAGAGTGCTTTTACCCCCAGTGACCCCCTTCACCAACCCATCCAGGGAGTCCCCAAAAAGGCGATTCCCTGCATAAGGGATGTCAAACACCGTCTTCCTGGAAGTCTGGTCGCCGACCAGCTCGACAGCCACACAAGGCGACGGATTATCACTGCAATAGCAGAGAAGCTTAAGGCTAAAGGGGCCTCATGCAAGGCCGCATCACACAGGTATAAAACCGCCTGAACAATTCGGTCCACCGTCTCCAAAGTAGCAGGAGGGGCGGAATCAGCCACAAGGGTGCGTCAGAGCACCTCAGTCCACTCCACCACAGCCTGAGAGACCATTACTGAGGCGAACACGGGCTTCAGCAAGGAACCTGCCACCACATTGGAGTGGCGGGCAAGAGATTCCACCCGCCCATCCGCCGGGTCTCTAAGCACCGGATAAGACTCCATGGGCATCAGAGTGGTCTTGTGTAATCTGGATACCGTGTGGTCCACCTTAGGGGCCACAATCCAGTGCGAATCCATTGGAGATGCGAAGGGATAATGGTACTCAACCGCCCAGGTACCACAAAGTTGCGCTTCATTGTTCATTCACCATTGCATGAAAGTCGGCGTGACAGGAAAAAACCTGAACCGATCTCTGGGTTCTGCGGATCCCAAAGGATGACCGCGTACCCTGCTGGTGGGGCTCAACCTCCAAATGCAGCGTTACTTTGACAGAACTAATGAGCGCAGCCATAGCAGCGCGATCTCTGGCAGCCCTGACGGGGGAAAACTTCCCCCTCCTCCACTTCCCCTTCCACCTCCGACTGAGAGGACTGAGACCCCTCAGGGGGGTACCTGTCTGTGACAACCATATCAGAATCTGAATCAGAAGAAGCGAAGGCTGGACCTTTTTCTAAAAGACCGCTCAGACATCAGCAGATCCACCTTTGATGCTAAAGTCGCAAGTGCAGCGCTAGGAGAGCTCTGCTCAGAGGACCCAGGCGTACCTGAATCCTCCACCAGAGCTGGGGGGAATTTGCTGTCCTGGAAATCGATATCAAAATGGATGAAGGTTTTGAAGGCGCTGGCCCTTTAAGACGCAACCGCTGCGGACCGCACCGCGAGGTTCCGCAATAGAAAGAAATAGTGCTACAGGCAAACCGCAGGAAAGTGACTGCAAGCATGAAAAACGACCCAGGAGAAGTGAAAAGACCCCCAGAAGTGCATACATACAGACTCTACGCTAGCTGGAACGATCTGCAGTCTGAGGAAAGGAAGTGATGTCATCAGCTAGAAGACACAGACCAAGGGAAAATGGCTGCCCATGTAAAATAATGAGGAGGCTACAGGAAAATGGCCGCCGAACACACTGTGAAGAGGACTGTGCCACATCCAAGGTGGCACCGAAAGGCGCAAATTTGCTGCAGGGAGGAGTGCAGAAGCCCGTATATGAAGCTGAAATGCATGCCCACACCAAAAATGGCGGTCCGCGAATTGTCGCAGCGGGCCGCACGCACATGTCTGGTACCCCAAATTGTACACAAAAAGCACACATCGGGGAGAGGGACCCCCCGCGACCCCCCCACAGCGTGGCATAACCGCCATAGTGCCCTCAGGGACAGGGAGAGACCGGGAAGCACACCGACTGACAGGAGGGGAATAACACAGACATCAAAGACAGACTGCCATTCCCAACACAGAGGCCCCACAAATAGGGGGTTACTCACCGACCAGCGATAGTGTGGGTGCTGCCGTGAGACTGGAAGCCTCCCATCCCGGGTGGGGGTACCGTCAGCCGAATAGGACGCTAGCTACTAGCGGCGTACCGCAGTAGAGACATCCTAGCGAAGTGGCCACTTTGCGGGCTTTGTCCCTGAGGACAGGGACAGGTTGTTTGCGAGGCCTGGGCGTACGCATAGCCTGCTAAACGCTCGATGGCAGGCTGGGATTCCATATGGTTCTCTGTCCTGGGACACCAGGACAACCAGTCCGATTCCCAGCTCCGCAACGCTGTAGTCTTCCGAAGTCTGACTAAGCGCAGGAACAAATAAAAAGCTATTAGTGCAAAGAAAAAACACTTAGCAGAAAATAAAATGTAATAAAATAGAGAAAAGGCTGAGACTGTAGCCCCAGCACAGGGAAGCCTGCCTACTCCTATCTAGGCAAAAGACAAACTGAATTGGGAATGAGTCTAGCCGGGGGTATTGGACCAGAGGGACAGCTCCCTGTAGGTGTGTCTATGCAAAGTTTTGTGTTTTTAACAAAATCTTCTGCCTAGCTTACTCCTGTGGATAAGAGGTCAATATCCATAAATGAAGACTGTATGAGTGGGCGGCGACTGTCAGAGGACGTAAGAGAAAACGGAATTTTTGTAAAATCTTACCTGTAAAATTCCTTTCTCTGAGTCCTCCGACAGTCGCCGCCATCTTCATATTCGTCACAATGGGGTATTAGACTTTGCTCCGAAGGAGTAGCTAGGCAACAGAATATGTTAACATTAAAGATTTTAACATATCCCACCCACAGGGGGTGGTCCCCTCAGTCAATACCCTCCTACTTCCTGCATCCATATCTCAGTTTCAGTGGAATAGCAGTAGAGTATACAACCAAACCCCAAAAGAGGGGCGGGGGCGGCGACTGTCGGAGGACTCAGAGAAAGGAATTTTACAGGTAAGATTTTCCAAAAATTCAGTTTTCTCTTACGTCCTCCGACAGTCGCCGCCATCTTCATATTCGTCACAATGGGGACGTCCCAAAGCAGTGCAAACATGAGGGGTGGGAAACGCAGCCGCGCCGTAAGGCAACGCAGTCTCCACATCAAAGAAAGGCACCTTACCAAAGGAAGGAAACCAGCTGGGCAACATGAAAAAAACTTGCTCAACAGGAGCAACAACCCAGGAAAAGCAAATAACCCAGGGATAAAAAACATATCCCAAACAGCCAGGGGTCCAAAACAAGGGACCCTAAGGAACTGCCGCACTAAGAACCTTGCGGTCAAAGGAAGCATCTGCCGATGCCTGAACATCCACTCTGTAGAATTTTGTGAAAGTGTGTACGGTCGACCAGGTCGCCGCCTTACACACCTGGGCTACAGAAGCCCCATGACGACAGGCCCAAGACGTACTCAAAGATCTAGTAGAGTGCGCCTTCACAGGCATAGGGGGAACTTTTCCCTGCAAAGCATATGCCTGTTCAATGGTCTGTCTGATCCATTCGGCGATGGTAGAAGCCGACGCCGCCATGCCCTTCCGAGGACCTTCCGGAAGAACAAACAAAGAATCCGTCTTGCGAAAAGACTCATTCGATTTAAGGTAAACCCTTATCGCCCGAACAACATCCAAAGAGTGCAACCTCCCCTCCTTCGGATGTTTAGGCTTCGCGCAAAGCGAAGGCAAGACAATATCCTCATTGAGATGAAATTCCGAAATTCGCTTCGGAAGAAAAGAAGGATTAGGTCGCAAGACCACCTTATCCAAGTGAATGACCAGATACGGAGACTTGCAGGACAAAGCGCCAGCTCCGACACTCTGCGAGCCGAAGTGATCGCCACCAAAAAGGCGACCTTTTTGGACAACATAGCCAACGAGATCTCCCTGATCTGTTCAAAAGGAGCACGTTGTAACACAGATAGAACGAGATTCAAGTCCCAAGGAGGCAGAGGTTCCCTCCTAGGAGGGACCAGATGCCGCACCCCTTGAACAAAAGTGCCAACCAAGGAGTTAGAAGCCACGGGACGTTGAAAAAGAATGGCCAGCGCAGACACCTGACCTTTGATCGTAGCCAGCGCCAAACGCTGGTCGACACCCGTTTGAAGGAAGGACAACACTCGAGAAACCGAGTATGTGCGAGGCGAAAACCCCCTGGACTCACACCAGGCAAAATAGGCCTTCCAAGTACAGTAATAGACCTTCCCTGAGGAAGATTTCCTCGCGTTGATCAAAGTGTGAATGACCGCAGGGGAGAGACCCCTATCCTTCAGGACCTCGGTCTCAACAGCCAGGCCGTCAAAGCAAGCGACTGTAAAGCAGGATGGAATATCGGCCCTTGAGACAGGAGATCGTCTCGAAGAGGTAGACGCCATGGGGCGTCGATCGCCAGATTCACGAGGTCTGCGTACCAGGACCGGCGAGGCCAGTCCGGTGCCACAAGAATCACCGTGCCGCGTTCCGAGTGCAACCTGCGAAGGAACCTGGACAGCAACTGAATCGGTGGAAACGCATACATCAGTCTGTACTGATGCCACGGGACCACCAACGCGTCTGATGCGTCTGCCCGAGGGTCGCGCCTCCTTGCCACGAACCTTCTCACCTTGTTGTTCAGACGAGACGCGAACAGGTCCACATCTGGAAGACCCCACTTCGCGCACAACATCTGGAAGACAGCTGGGTGGAGAGGCCATTCCCCCTGATCCAGGGTCTGGCGACTCAGATAGTCCGCCTGCCAGTTCTCCACCCCCGGAATGTGAACTGCCGTTGTCGCCGGGACATGAGTCTCGGCCCAAGACAGAATGTCGGCCACTTCCCGAGCCGCTCGGGCACTCCTGGTGCCCCCTTGGTGGTTGATGTAGGCCACCGCCGTGGCATTGTCCGTCTGCACCCGAACCGGATAGCCCTGCAGCCGGTCCGTCCAGCGACGAAGGCAGAGATTTATCGCACGCAATTCCAGAATGTTGATCGGAAGGGAGGACTCCCCCTCCGACCAAGTTCCCTGGGCGGACAGAACGCCCAGAACACCACCCCAGCCCGACAGGCTGGCATCCGTGGTGATCACTGTCCATGAGATAGGACGAAAAGACTTGCCCCCCGATACCATCGGGGACTGGAGCCACCACAGAAGATCCCTTCTGGTGCGATGGCTCAACGAAATCTGAAGATCCAGAGATTGAGGTCGCCCGTCCCACCCGGACAGGATCTCCGCTTGGAGACCCCGCGTGTGAAACTGGGCGAAGGGAATCGCCTCGAAGGCCGAGACCATCAATCCAGACATCTCATGCACGTCCGCAGAGACGAGTGCGGAACGTCCCTGAGGGACCCGACTTCCTCTTGAAGAGTCCTGAGTTTGTCTTCCGGTAGGAAGACCTTCGCCTGGACCGAGTCCAGGATCATCCCCAGGTAGGGAAGACGAACCGACGGACTCAGCGTCGACTTTGGAAAATTTATCGTCCAACCAAACTCCTGCAGAGTTTGCATCGTGACGGACAGGTCCTTTTCCAGACCCTGGCTGGACGCAGACCGAACCAGAATGTCGTCCAGATACCCCAGGACAGAGATGCCCTGGGCTCTCAACAAAGCCAGAACCGGTGCAAGCACCTTGGTGAAAACCCGTGGAGCCGAGGCAAGACCAAAAGGTAACGCCATGAATTGGTAATGATCCTCCGCAATGGCGAATCGAAGGTACCTCTGGTGACCCTCGAAAATCGGGATGTGAAGGTACGCATCCTTCAAATCGATGGAGGCCATGAATTACCCCGTAACCAGGGCAGCCACCACCGACCGCAGGGATTCCATGCGGAACTTGCGAACCCGCAACAAAGCGGTTCAGAGCCTTCAAGTCCAGAATTGGACGAACCTTGCCCTCCTTCCTGGGCACGGTGAACAGATTCGAATAAAACCCCCGAAATCTGTCCCGATGAGGCACCGGAACCACCACTCCCTGAGCCCTCAGGTCCCGCACCGCTAGGTGCAGATCCCGCAAACGCTCCGGAGACAGTTGAAGATTCGAGGGAAAGAATCTGCTCTCCGGCCGAGAGAGAAACTCGATCTTGTAGCCAGATCGAACGATTTCCTGAACCCACCGGTCCCGCACGCGGGCCAGCCAGGGTTGAAGAAAACCGAGCAAGCGTCCCCCCACCCCAGAACTGGGTGAGGGCGCCCCTTCAGGCCGCATTGTTATGGGCAGCGGGTCCGGACTGACCGGACTTTTGTTTGCCAGACCACGGCTTCTTTTGGGAGCCTTGGCCCTCTAACGGTTTGCCCTTGTAGTGCGACCGAAAGGCACGAAAGGACCCCTGAGAAGGCCGAAAATTAGTATGCTTCTTACCAGGAGCCCCCTTAGCCTTGGGGAAGTGGGGCAAGAGAGTGCTCTTGCCCGTGATCCCCTTTATCAACGTATTCAAGGATTCCTCCAAAAAGGCGAGATCCATCATAAGGCAGATTGGCTAAGGTCTTGCGCGAAGACTGGTCCACAGACCAACACTTTAACCAAACCAGGCGGCGAGACAACACCGCCACGCTTTGTACACGTGCAGCCAATGGCACTAAATCCAAGTCCGCATCACACAGATACATGACACCCTGATGGATTTGATCCACCATATCCAATGTCGCCGGTGAGGCCGAATCAGCCACTAAGACGCGCCTAAGCACCTGCGTCCAACTTGCGACAGCCTGGGCTGCCATAAGAGAGGCAAACAGAGCTTTTAGCATCGAACCTGTAACAGAATAAGTATGACGGGCAAGAGACTCCATTCTCCTATCCGTGGCATCTCGGAACACCGGAGTATCCTCTGCGGGAATCGCAGTGGATTTATTCAAAACCGCAATCGCGTGATCCACTGGGGGTGGCCCACACCAGCGTTCATCAGTGGCAGGCGTGAAAGGATAACGCAGCCTGAACCTACTTGGCACAGCAAAAGGTTTGCGTAAATTGCGCCATTGTTCCTTAACAGTGCGCTGAAAATCATCAGTGCAGGGAAAGACCTGCGATGTCTTGCGTCTTTTCTGCGTCCCATAAGCCGCCAGGGCAGCAGGAGGACACAGTTCATCCTGCAAACACAGCGTTTGTTTTATAGAAGCAACCAATTCATCCATGATTGCAAGCTCTTCAGGCGAGCCAGGGGGAGAATTATCAACCCCTTCAACCTCAGCCTCCACCTCGGACCCCACAAGATCCAGGGAGGAACGGGACCCCGACAAGGAGACCCCAGCCATAGCAGCCCCATCACCCTCACCCTCAGAATCAGAGGAAACAGAAACTCTGGGTCTTTTAGTGGATTGAGCAGCCACCAGCATCTGCACCTGAGCAGCAAGGTTAGCCACCACTTCAGCTAAATCCCCCCCTGGGGGGGAAACCGCAGTCCCCTGGCTTCCCACCAAGGTGGCAGAAAATTTGCCCTTCTGAGAATCCATTGCCCCAAAAAAATATGCCGGAGAATAAAGGGTTAACTGCCCCTTTAACAAGCGCGGTGAGCGCAGCCCACCGCACACACACACAAGCACAATGAGACCCCCACAGGGATAAAAAACCGAACACAGGCAATGGAGATAGGAAGAATAGAGGATAAAACCTGAAGAGACCACTGCTGCTGCTGCCGCCTCGATCGGTGCACCCAGGAAAGAGGAAGTGATGAAATCAGGGCGCTCTATTAAAGCCTATGGAAGGCTACAAGAAAATGGCCGCCCGCAGTGAAAACGTGCGGCCGGAGCGATCGCAGTCAAAATGGCGCCGTTTGGCGCCGAAACCGCTGCTCCCCCACTACTGTGAGAACCGCAGTATAACACTACACATGTAAAAAAACATGGCGGATTGCCGCAGCGATCGCTGTATTGTGCCCAAACATGACAAAAACATGCCCCACAGCACACAGCCTGTCACACATCCCACAGTCTGACACAGACAGTGCCGCACAGCCCCCCCTTGCAGCCCACAGCGTGCAGCCAGAGCGATAGGGAGCTAAACAGTGTGAACAGAGGCAGGTTACACAGTCCCAGACTGACACCCCCCCAACAGACAGGTCCCCACATAGATACACTTACCTCCTAATGGCGTGGGGAACCCGCACAGGCAAACAAGCCGCTGCACATGTGGCAGGGAGAGTCGCATCCAGGACGCAAAAAATCGGGGTTAAGAAACCGCACAGCGTCCAGTGAGGTAGCCACCTCACCAATCATCCCTGCAGTCGTTCACTGTGCCAGGAGCGTTTCCTGGCTGAACGCTCAATGGCAGGCTGGGAAGCCACTGACCCACAACCTGCGACCAGGGGGATCAGCCCGAGACCCAGCCCGCACGAATCCTCTTCATCAGAAGAACTAACTAATGCTGACAAAAAAGAACAGCTAAGTAAAGAGAGAGAAAAAACTCAAACAAAAAATCAAAAAAGAAGAGAAAGGCTGAGGCAAAATGCCCCAGCATAGAGAGATCCAGCTACTCCTGACAAGCTAGACATTGAAACTGAGATATGGATGCAGGAAGTAGGAGGGTATTGACTGAGGGGACCACCCCCTGTGGGTGGGATATGTTAAAAGCTTTAATGTTAACATATTCTGTTGCCTAGCTACTCCTTCGGAGCAAAGTCTAATACCCAATTGTGACGAATATGAAGATGGTGGCGACTGTCGGAGGACGTAAGAGAAATCTATTTTCAGCACAGAGGCTGCTATGATAAATTCAGTAAACAATGGGCACCTTGGTTAGACACACGTGGTCTAGCACCAGTGGACTTGACTATGGACCGGCTGGTCATTGGTAGAGGGTAATTACAATTTGGTTTTAGAGGTTACCCTTGGGTAATGGGGTGTGGGGTTATGGGCATATTCATGCAAGTCGTGTATCTGGTAATGGTTATAATTTATTATGTTTCTATGGATCAAATACTTTTATGCTTTTTAATCTGTATGTTGTATTGTATTTTGACTGAGCTGGAGACTGTACTGCTGGCACAAATTTTCAATTCTTCATTAAATAAAATTTTATTTGAGATAAAAAAGGTCAGGTTGCTGTGGTGTAAAAAAAAATGAGACAAAGAAAAATTATTTCAGAACTTTTTCCACCTTTAATGTGACCTATAAACTGTTCAACTCAATTGAACAAACTGAAATGTTTTAGGTGGAGGGAAGTAAAAATAAAATAATGAAAATAATATGGTTGCAAAGGTGTGCACACCCTTAAACGAATACTTTGTTGAAGCAACTTTTGGGTATGAATTACTATCAGCATGGCACATCTTGATTTGGCAATATTTGCCCATCATTCTTTGCAAAAAACACTCCAAATCTGTCAGATTGCAAGGACATCTCCTGTGCACAGCCTTTTTAGATCACCCCACAGATATTTAATCAGATTCAGCTCTGGGCCATTCCAAAACTTTAATCATCTTCTGGTGAAGCCATTCTTTTGTTGATTTGGACGTATGCTTTGGGTCATTGTCATGCTGAAAGATCAAGTTCCTCTTCTTGTTTAGCTTTCTATCAGAAGCCTGAAGGTTTTGTGCCAATATTGACTGGTATTTGGAACTGTTCATAATTCCCTCTGCCTTGACTAAGGCCCCTGTTCCAGCTGAAGAAATACAGCCACCACCATACTTTACTGTGGGTATGATGTTCTTTTGGTAATGTGCTGTGTTCTTTTTGTGCCAAACATATCTTTTAGAATTATTGCCAAAATTATTGCCAAAAAGTTCAACCTAGGTTTTATTAGACCATAACACATTTTCCCACATGCTTTTGGGAGATTTCAATTGTGTTTTTGCAAAATGTATTTGCAAATTTACTTTTTTTCGTAAGAAAAGGCTTTCATCTTGCCACTCTACCCCATAGCCCAGACATATGAAGAATAGGGGAGATTGTTTTCATATGTACCATACAGCCAGTACTTGCCAGATATTCCTGCAGCTTCTTTAACCACTTGCCGACCGCCGCACGACTATCTACGGCGGCGGTCAGCCCCTCACAGGCAAAGTGACGTAGGTCTACGTCGCTCGCCTGTGAGGGTTTAGGGAGCGAGCGCGCGCCGCCGGAGGCGCGCTCCCGCTCCCGCGTGGTCACGGACCCCCCCGCGCGTGTGACCGGCGGACCCGATCGCCGCCGGCCACTCTGCGATCGGCGGGGGAGAGGGAGATAGTCAGGCAGCTTGTGTAAACAAGCTGCCTGTCATTCTCCTCTCTGTATGAGAGATGATCACATGGATCTACTATGTAGATCCATTGATCACTCTGCATACAGTTGAAGCCACAGCCAATCACAGTTAGAATCACGCCCCTAGGGACACACACAGCCCCTCCCTCTCAAATAAAGTTAACCCCTTCACTACCAGTGCATTTTTACAGTAACAGTGCATATATATAGCACTGATTACTGTAGAAATGTCACTGGTAACCCCAAAAGTGTCAAAAATGTCAGTCAAGGGTCCGATCTGTCCGCCGCAATGTCGCAGTACCGCAAAAAAAATCGCAGATCGCCGCCATTACGCGTTAAAAAAAAAAACAACAAAAATGACAGAAATCTTTCCCTTTGTTAGTAAACGCAATAACTTTTGCGCAAACCAATCAAAATACGCTTTTTGCGATTTTTTTTACCAAACATAGGTAGCATAAAACAAATTGGCCGAAAATATTAAAAAATTTTGATTTTTACATTTTTTTTTGGGGGAATTTCATATAAAAAAAAGGGAAAAATATTGCTATTTTTGCAAAATTTACGCTCTTTTTTTGTTTATAGCGCGTGATCAAAAAATCGCACAGGTGATCAAATACCACCAAAAGAAAGCTCTGTTTGTGGGAAAAAAAGGACGCCAAATTCGTTTCGGTACAGCGTCGCACGACCGCGCAATTGTCCTTAAAGTCACGCAGTGCCGAATCGCAAAATGCCCTCTGGTCGTTTAGCAGCCAAATCCTCCGGGGCTTAAGTGGTTAATGATGATGTAGGCCCCTTGGCAGCCTCCCTGACCAGTTTTCTTATCGTCTTTTCATCAATTTTGGGGATGACGTCCAGTTCTTGGTAATAGCACTGTTGTGCCATATTTTCTCCACTTGATGATGACTGTGTTCCATAGTATATCGAATGCCTTGGAAATTCTTTTGCACCCTTCTCCTGACTAATACCTTTTAACAATAAGATCGATCTGATGCTTTGGAAGATCTCTGCGGACCATGGCTTTTGCAGTACGATGCGACTAAGAAAATGTCAGGAAAGAGCTACTAGAATAGCTAAACTTTATTTGGGGTTAATTAGTGGCACTTTGAATGATGCACTGACTCCTATTTAACAGGAGTTTAAATGTGATTGCTTAATTCTGAACACAGCTACATTTTTACTTCCCTCCCTAAAAGATTTCAGTTTGTTTTCCAATTGAGTTGTACAGTTTACAGGTCACATTAAAGGTGGAAAAGTCCTGAAATGATTTATCTTTGTCCAATTATTTTTACATCACAGTAATCTGACATTTTAACAGGACTTTTGATATCTACTGTAAGTATTCAATCATATTACATATATCTTACAATCTTACCAGGAACAAAATATTTTTGTAGTTCATCCCACTGAAAATGAAAGTGGAATCCAATATGAGCAGCTTTATATGTAACTAGTGATACCAGGTATATTACAGATGCAGTGCCTATAATAAAAATAATTCAGGTTATACATTTCATTTGAACACACAATAAAACAACATCCTGATTTTCTTCCTAGCACACTGTTATAATGGTCAATGTCACAACTGTACAGCAGTGGGGTTCTGGATTCATGTCCTGGCAGTGTGTCTCTGCATGTATACTAATGCTGGACATACACTAGCCAAAAAATTGTTTGAAAATCTGTCATTTGTTCCGTTCATTCGTTTTTCGTCCAGTTAATGGGCAGAAATAGAAAATCAGTTTTCACTTTTCAGAGCTGAAAAATTGAAGGAACAGTTTGGAAAATTCCACAGGGCAAACGATAAATTGAAAGGTTACTGTGTTTCTTGCCCAAACGGTTTGCACTAGGTATAAGTGACAAAGCGAACGAAAAACTGATTAATTCATGTCCACTGAACAATTCATTGATCCAAATTTGGTCCTTACATAATGGAAAAATTGTTTGCGCTCACGGCCAAGTCTTCGTTATTTGAAAACGAGTTTGAATGATTTTTCGGATAGTGTATGGCCAGCATTGGGAAGCTCCATGTCCACCATCTTAAAATATACTGGAGGATTAATTAGTTCAGTCTAATTTTAATTTGATCAACAGTCATTTACCAATGGAGCCTGCCTGATTGGATACCAGATGGATAGATTGCTTAGGTAAATATTCAAATTATTGCTGAGAGATCTAGCTAAGATTACACAACCAATTGAAACCTGTATGGCCAGTTTTTTATGTCTCAGAAAATTCAGCAGTGTGATTTCCCTGCAGTAGTGTGTCTTCTTCGCTCACAAATCCTCTGCCACGATTATCTGGCCTCTCTGATTTATTTAGTGTAAATAATGAAGAATTCACAGAGGAAACATGGAACACCATTATTTTGCTTTTATATGGCCCTGGTAGATGTATTAGTGAGGATATCACCAATCTCCAAAATATATATCAGAATAATACTCAACCTGACAACAACCATGTTTAGCCCTCGTTCACATTAGAGGCGGGTTTGAAATTGTGCGTGTTCAGCGGAATGCACACAATTTCAAACCTGCAATTCATTACCAGTTCAGGGGCAATTTGAAAAACATCCGTGCGGGGACATGCACAGATGTCCATTGAAATCGCCCCCAAAGTCACCAAAAGTAGTGCAGTAACTACTGTTGGAAATGGGTGTGGCGCCGCAAAGTTGGCATCGCACCGATTCAGACGGTGCTGTTGCTGGCAATAGGCTACAATTTGACATGTCAAATCGCCCTGATGTGAACAGGGGGCTTAGGTTTTTTTTTAGGTCACTGATTAGAACAAGATTGTACACAGTATGACAGTCTACATGTGAGCAGTGAATTAAATATCAGTTAAAATGGATAAGAACAATGTGGTATAAGGAAAATGTTGCATAGAAGATATTAGCTACCAACAGATGATTTGGGCAATGTCTCATTTCAACAAGTGGGTCACAGGTAGACAAGTCTGTGGTAAGATTTGAGCTTATAGTATCAGGAAGAATATGGGGGGGGAAAGGAGAGTGTATGGCTCCTTTCAGATGGAGCAGAAGCGGGTGCGCCTGCTCAGTAGGGGATCTGTCCGCTGATCCCTGCTATGTAGAGCGCACACGGACACAGCTCGCTGTTCTCTGTGAGGCAGTTGGATGGAAATGGACTGCTTGTCCATTTCCATCCAATTGTGATCCGAAGTAATCAGATGGGGAACGGCACCCAATCCGTCTGTTTTTAGTGAATTGGATAGAATGCCGGCGGTCCGCTGACATCCGCCGTTCCATAGAGAATAGTTTGTCCAATCGGGTCGGCCTGAAAAACGGACAAGCATACCTATTCGGTCCGCTGGTGTAAAAGGGGCGTATAAAATATTGTTTTAGGAAAGTTTTACAGAGTTAGGAGTGGTGGAAGCGGGACAGGGAAGGGGAAAGGGAGATTGTAGAAAAAAGCAGAGAGAGAAGGAAAAATAAAAGTCAAAGGAGGTAAGGATGGGAAGGACATTAAAACTTTTCAGGTTTATACCTAAAACATTAAATTTGGCAAAAAAGGACGGCGAACGGAAGTTGAGAAGAGGCAGAAGTATGATGATCAGATAAAGTGGAACAGTATTTGTTTTATTCCAACACATTTGGAACAGTGTGAATCCTGTAGTATTTCCAAAAACAAAATCCACTGTTTCATTTGATGGTGTGGAGTCTCCATTATTTGGGCAAATGACTGTAGAGAAACAAAGAAAATGCACATCATACATCTTTATCTATCCAATATACTGTAAAATGAAATATCTCAAATGCAGACTGAAAATAAAATTAAAGTTATGGCTTTGTTAAATAATTATTTTCCATAGTTGGTGCAGAAGTGTTACATAAGCTTGTCCATGTGATATCCCATGTAGCCACGCCCCTCCACTTCCTGTTACCATCACCCAGCTAAGAGAGAAGTGCTCATTGGAGAAGCAGCCATCGTGCTAGACCCAGAAGCCGCTGCTGCCTAGGTTCCAGCTTGAAGCCTGACAGCTATACTTCCACCAAGAACTTCGCTAGTTGCGTGCCTGCCAAGCTCTGCAGGCTCAGGGTGAACCTTTGGAGATCTATATGGGTTTAGGACAAGCCTTGTTCTACTTTTAACTAGTGAGTGCATTTTTATTGTCTTTTATTCTTTTTAATTAATTGCTACACCTAGATGGAGGCGCCCTCTTGTGTTTGTTTTATACATCTATAGGGATAGCCAACACCTTCCTTGTTCTGGCCATATATGTTCGGATTTCTCTCCTTCGGCCCTGGGTCTAAATGAGTGAAGTAAGTGTGAATGGACAAATCTACACTACTAGCTATTGTATTCTGACAGCTCACACACACAGCTGTCAGCATACCTGAACAGTGTCTGTATCTGATTGCATGCAGGCGCTGTTCGACTGAGAATTTTTCTTTTTGCTCCCTCCAATAGGTGCCAACAAGGTCACCCACAAAAAATTTTGGCCAAATTCAGCAAGGATCAGTATTCCTGGTGCTTTTGAAGCACTTTTTCAGGCGTTTTATAGGCATTTTGCACGTTAATCAAGCTTCAGAGAAGGAAAGCAGTTTTAGAGGGGAAGAAGCACAAACATGGGTGCAAAAATTTATTAAACTGCGTTGATCGTATGCTTACAGGCACTCCCATTGCAGTGTATGGAGTCAAAAATGCCTGAATATTTGCCTCAAAAATAAGCTTATGTACTTTTTTGAGCATACGGCATAGAGCGACTGAGCCTGAAGTGAGAACAGAGACAATTATCAGGAATGTAAAGAATCACAATGTTTCTGTGTGACTTCAGTTACAGAACACTTTTCTAGTGCAGGGTCAGACAGTGGAAAAAAGTAATAAAATGACATTAAAAAACAAAAAACACTAAATTTAAAGCGTTTGTTACCCCCAACACTTCATATTTAAAGCATATGTAAAATAACTGGATTTTTGACTTACCGTAAAATCCTTCTCTCTTAGGTTCATTGACGGATGCAGTTCTCTCTTATTCATATCAGTAGGGTTATACTGCCCCCTACAGGAGTAGGACACTAGGCAGAAAAAAGTTCTGGCTACGCCTATGGGCAGTCCCGTACACCCTCTCTCTTCCTACATAGGATGTCAGTTTTGTATCAAAGCAGTGTCAGAAAGTAACACCAACCCAACTCAAAATAGAGGGGCGGGTCCTGCATCCGTCAATTAACTTAAGAGAAAAGGATTTTACGGTAAGTCAAAAATCCAGTTTTCTCTATTGTTCATTGATGGATGCAGTTCTCTCTGATTCATATCAGTGGGGAAGTCCCAAAGCAGTGCCATAAAATGAGGGGTGGGAACAGCAGAAAAGAACAAGTCCCCAAGGCCAAACACCGCCAACCAGGCAACATAGGACTCATCAGAACAAAAGATGAGGCCCACCTGAAAACAAACAGTAAACACCCTCAAGGAAGGCCAAAAGCCCTCCAAACAGCAGCCAGCAAAAAACCTTGCAGCCCAAAAGAGGCATCTGCAGATGCCAGCACATCCACCTCATAAAACGTAACAAAGGTCCGAACGACCAGGTAGCTGTCTTGCAACCGGAAGCACAGATGCCTGTATGGCAAAAAACCCAGAAAGCACTAGGCGCCCAAGTAGAAAGCGCCAAAACAGGGAAAGGGACCTGACCCATACATGAAGAAGCCTGCACCACCAACTGTCCGATTCACCTGGAAATAGTTGCAGCAGACACAGGCAGCCCTGTCCTTGGGCCATCCATGAGCACAGAGAGTGAACTTGACTACGGGAAGACTCAGTAGTCGCCAAGTACCCCTAAAGTGCCCGAACTCCATCCAGAGTATGCAGCGCACATTCCGTAGGATGAGGGGCTCAGGACACAAGATGGCAACACAATGGCCCCGTGTAAGTGAACGCTAGAAACAACCTTCAGAGGGAAGGACGGATCTGGACGAAGTACCACCTGGCCCCATGAACCAACAGATAGGAAGAATGACAGGACAATGTCGCCAGTGCCGACACCCCGTGTGCAGAGTGACAGCAATCAAGGCCACCTTCGGCAATAAGGTAAGCAGGGGATACCCTCCATACTCGCAAAGGAGGGTCTGGAAGAACCGACTGCACCAACCAAGGTCAACAGTTGGCGACGGAGGTCACACCGGAAGAAACAAGTGTTGCACCCTCTGGAAAAAGTTACGCACCAGGGAACGGGCGGCCAACGGAATGTGGAATAAAAATTATCAAAGCTAAAACCTGACCCTGGACAGTACTCAAAGCCAACTCAACCCAACCCCCCCGTTGAAGGAAGCCAAGATCCGGCCACTGAGCAAGAGCGAGGGGGAGCCAAGAAGACTCTCACCACGCAATACGCGACTTCTCATATCATGAAAAAAAAAATCATCATAGAAGACGCTGCCCACGCTTTACACAGGGTGGGAATCCCCGAAGCAGACAACCCCCCGTCCTGTGGCACCTGGCTTACAACAGCCAAGCCGACAAACCGTCGACCGTAAAGCCGGACGGGAGATTAGCCCCGGAGAGAAGAAACCCTCCCTGAGAGAAAGCCTCCAAGGAGCATCAGCGGCAAGCCTGACCAGGTCGGCATACCAAGCTCGGCAAGGCCAGTCCGGAGCCACGAGAATGACCGAAATCCCTGTCGCCTCGATCCTGCGAAGGATTCTTGGCAGCAACTGCAGAGGAGGAAAGGCAGACTGCCGCTGACACTGACCTCGGCCCATCCGCGAGCACTCTCGCATGATCATGCCGGCGTCAGCCTTGCACAGGTGACCACGTGTCACGGAACCATGAACCAGACGTACAACAACAGATAAGTGAAAATAAGAAAGCTTTATTGAAAAACAAGCTATAAAGCAAAAGTCCAAACGGGTGGCGAAACCGATGCAGAGTCTTTGCGAAGCCAGGGGTCAGGAACCAGGAGGGTAGTCAGACGAAGCCGGGATCAGGAACCAGCAGGGTAGTCAGACGAAGCCAGGATCAGGAACCAGCAGGGTAGTCAGACGAAGCCAGAATCAGGAACCAGCAGGGTAGTCAGACGAAGCCAGGAACAGGAACCAGAAGCAGCAGCAGTCTTAGAAGCATGTGAACACAGGAGGACCAAGCAGGGAACTGAAGCCACAGACCTCCTATATATATGAGCTAGGCATCCAGCTCCTCCCAGTGGGAAGGAGGAGCCGCAGGGTGGGAGGCTACAAGAAACCCAGAAACCAAGATGGCCGCCAGCACATGTCAAACGAAGGAGAACAGCAAGAAGGTAAGACCATGACAGTACCTCCCCCTCAAGGGCCCCTCCTCCGCGGAGTAAAGAACGGTTTCTGAGGGAAGCGTGCGTGGAAGGCTCGGAGCAAGGCAGGAGCATGGACATCTGCGGAGGGAACCCAGGAACGCTCCTCTGGACCATAACCACGCCAATGAACCAAAAACTGCACCCGACCGCGGACCAGGCGTGAGTCCAGGATATTGCTCACCTCATACTCCTCACGATTGCCCACTCGGACCGGACGAGGCCGAGGAACCGAGGAAGTGAAACGATAACACACCAGTGGCTTCAACAGGGAGACATGAAACACGTTGGAGATCCGCATGCCAGGAGGAAGCGCAAGGGCATAGGCTACCGGGTTTACCCTGCGAAGCACTCGGAAGGGACCAACAAAGCGAGGCGCCAGCTTGGGAGTGGGCACTCGAAGGTTGAGGTTGCGGGTGGACAACCATACACGGTCTCCAGCCTGGTAGGAAGGAGCAGGCGCTCGTCTGCCATCAGCCTGAAGTCTCTGGCGCTGCGCAGAGACCTCAAGGGACTTCAGGATCTGTACCCAAGAAGCACGTAGGACGGAAAGGTGATCCTCCACAGCCGGAATATCCTGGGGAGAGAATACCTCCGGTAACACGGCAGGATGGAACCCATAGTTGGCCATGAAGGGAGACGTCCCAGAGGAAGAGTTCACCGCCGTGTTCCTGGCAAACTCAGCCCAAGGCAGGAGGTCAACCCAATTGTCTTGGTGATCGGAGACATAGCAACGAAGGAATTGCTCCAAGGCCTGATTGGATCGTTCCGCGGCCCCATTGGACTGAGGGTGGTAGGCCGAGGAGAAGGAGAGATGAATCGCCAACTGGGAGCAAAAGGCGCGCCAGAACCTGGACACAAACTGACTCCCCCGATCCGACACAATCTCCTTGGGCAAACCGTGCAACCGGAAGACCTCCCTGGCAAAAATCGTGGCCAACTCCTGTGCAGAGGGTAACTTCTTGAGAGGAACACAGTGGCACATTTTGGAAAACCGATCCACAATCATGAGAATGACCGTATGGCCTCGGGATGCAGGTAGGTCCACAATGAAATACATCCCCAGGTGTGACCATGGGCGCTCCCCGGTGGCTAAGGGTTGCAGAAGGCCCAACGTAAGGTGCTGAGGGGACTTACTCTGGGCACAAACGGAGCATGCCGCTACATATGCGGCGATGTCGGAACGTAGGGAAGGCCACCAGAACAGACGTGAAACAGCCCAGGACAGCTGATTCTATCCAGGATGCCCCGCGGTCTTGGAGTTATGGTAGGTTCGCAACAACCGAGTGCGCAACTCCTCAGGCACAAAACATCTGCCGTTGGGTCTCCCAGAGGGAGCACCAGATTGAGCCGCCAAAATCTGCTCACCCAGGGGAGAGGTCAGGCTGGTGCGAATGGCGGCCAGGATCTGATTCGGAGGTATGACCGAAGTCGGAATCGACTCCTCTCTGGACAGGTCGGAGTACTGCCGTGATAAGGCATCCGCCCTGATGTTCTTGGAACCGGGTAGGTAGGAGACCACATAATTAAAACGTGACAAGAACAGAGCCCATCTGGCCTGACGTGGTGTCAATCTCTTGGCCTCAGAGAGGTAGGTCAGATTCTTGTGGTCCGTCAGGATGAGGACCGGAACCACCGAACCCTCAAGCAAGTGCCTCCATTCTTTAAGAGCCTGCACGATGGCCAATAACTCCCTGTCACCAATCTGGTAGTTGCACTCCGCGGAAGACAGTTTCCGGGAGTAAAACCCACAAGGAAGCAGAGGACCCTCAGGTGTTCTACGCTGAGACAGAAGGGCGCCTACTCCCGTCTCAGACGCGTCCACCTCGAGGACAAAGGGCAACCCAGGGTTGGGATGCGACAGAATCGGAGCCGACACAAAGGCGGACTTTAGAGCCTCAAAAGCTCGGATGGCCTCGGGCGGCCAGACCTGGGAATTACTGCCCTTCCTGGTCAGATCCGTGAGAGGCTTGGCTAGCATGGAAAAGTCCCTGATGAACTTCCGATAATAATTGGCGAAGCCCAAAAAGCGCTGCAGGGAGCGAAGACCACTGGGCTGGGGCCACTGTAAGACAGCCGAAACCTTCTCAGGATCCATGGAGAACCCCTCAGCGGAAATGATGTAACCTAAGAAGGTTACCTGGGATCGGTGAAATTCGCATTTCTCAAGCTTACCGAACAGCTTGTTCTCTCGTAACCGTTGCAACACTCGTTTGACATCCAGAATGTGGGTCTCCATGGACTCAGAATATACCAAGATGTCATCCAAATAGACCACCACACACTGCTGCAACAGGTCACGGAAAACATCGTTGATTAATTCCTGAAAGACTGCGGGCGCATTGCACAGCCCAAAGGGCATAACCAAGGATTCATAATGACCGGTCCTGGTGTTAAACGCGGTCTTCCACTCATCGCCCGCCTTGATCCTTACGAGGTTATATGCCGCCCTCAGGTCGAGTTTGGTAAAGACCGTGGCCCCTTTAAGGCGATCGAACAGCTCGGAAATCAAGGGTATCGGGTAAGCGTTCTTGATCGTGATGCGATTGAGACCCCTGTAATCGATGCAAGGCCTCAACTCACCGCCCTTCTTTTTCACAAAGAAAAATCCAGCCCCTGCCGGGGACGAGGATTTGCGAATGTGTCCGCGTGAAAGCGCCTCCCTCATGTACTCCTCCATGGCCTCATTCTCCGCTACCGACAGTGGATAGACTTTGCCACGAGGAGGAACGGCACCAGATTGTAACTCGATGGCACAATCGTATGGGCGGTGCGGAGGTAGGGCAACCGCGCGCACCTTATCGAATACATCCCGGTACTCCTCGTATTCAAGGGGCAACAGAGAGTCCGAGGAAGTACACAGCAACTTGACAGGCCCATGGATGCAACTAGCCCCACACTGCGGTGACCACGAGAGGATCTCGGCCGATCTCCAATCGAAAATCGGATTATGCTTCTGGAGCCAGGGGTACCCCAAGACCACCGAGTAGTGTGGAGACGAAATAACCTGGAAGCAGACCGACTCTCTGTGGAAGGCACCAATGGCTAACCCCACTGGAAGGGTCTCATGAGTCACGTGTGGCGGCAGAAGGGGTCTGCCGTCTATCGCCTCAAGAGCCAGAGGAGAACCTCGAGCCTGCAGAGGAATGGAATTGGCGGCAGCGAACACACTATCAATGAACAAACCACCAGCACCAGAGTCCACCAACGCCTGGGTCGTCACCGAGCCCCCGACCCAGGAGAGGACAACAGTGATCAGTGGTTTGTCAACACGGGAAACCGGGGACGAGGAGACTCCACCCAAGATCTGCCCCCGACAGGATCTCAGGTGCGAGCGTTTCCCGGACGGTTCGGACATGCCAACCGAAAATGCCCACCGAGACCACAGTACATGCATCGGCCCTCGCGTCTCCGGAGTACCCTCTCCCCCTCGGACAGGCGAGCAAACCCCAGCTGCATGGGTTCACCCCCAGACAAGTCATCCCCAGGAGGCGTGGGAGGAGAGAGAGGCACGGGTGGGACAGCAAAGGTAGGCGCCAATCTGTTAGGAGGCCTCCGCAGACTCTCCTTAAAGGAAGGTCTCTCCCTGAGTCTGGTGTCAATCAAAATCAGGAAAGAAATAAGAGACTCAAGCTCCACTGGTAGGTCCTTAGCTGCAACCTCATCCTTCAAGGCATCCGAGAGACCATGAGAGAAAGCAGCGACCAGAGCCTCATTATTCCAGCCCACCTCTGCTGCCAGGGTACGAAACTCAATGGCGTATTCAGCTACGGATCGTGAACCCTGTCTGATGGACATAAGGAGCTTCGCAGCAGAGGCAGCACGAGCCGGCACATCGAATACCTTCCGAAGAGAAGCAACAAAACCGGAAAACTCGGCAACCACCGGATTGTTGTTCTCCCATAAAGGGCTGGCCCAGGCCAAGGCCTTGTCCGAGAGCAGCGAGATTAAGAAGCCCACCTTTGATTTTCAGTAGGAAAGGCATGTGGCAGCAACTCGAAATAAATGCCCACCTGGTTAAGGAAACCTCGGCACTGAGTTGGCTCTCCCCCAAAGCGCTGTGGAAGGGGGGCAGAACCGGACATACCCCGAAACACCGCAGGCGCAACAACAGGTGTCGGGGTAGACTCTGGCGCAACAACCGGAGCAGCAGTAGGAGCGGGCCCAGGAGCGACAACCGACCCATCGGCAACGGGAGCGAAATGAGCCGTGCGTTCAAGCAGGGTTTGCAACGCCACGGCGAACTGACCCAACAGGTGATCCTGCTGATCAAGTCTGGCAACCAGCGTGGGTAGTGAGGATGGCCCTGTACCGTCAGAATTCATGGCCTGTGGTACCGTGCGTTCAAGCAGGGTTTGCAACGCCACGGCGAACCGACCCAACAGGTGATCCTGCTGATCAAGTCTGGCAACCAGCGTGGGTAGCGAGGATGGCCCTGTACCGTCAGAATTCATGGCTTGGTCCTAATGTCACGGAACCATGAACCAGACATACAACAACAGATAAGTGAAAATAAGAAAGCTTTATTGAAAAACAAGCTATAAAGCAAAAGTCCAAACGGGTGGCGAAACCGATGCAGAGTCTTTGCGAAGCCAGGGGTCAGGAACCAGGAGGGTAGTCAGACGAAGCCGGGATCAGGAACCAGCAGGGTAGTCAGACAAAGCCAGGATCAGGAACCAGCAGGGTAGTCAGACGAAGCCAGAATCAGGAACCAGCAGGGTAGTCAGACGAAGCCAGGAACAGGAACCAGAAGCAGCAGCAGTCTTAGAAGCATGTGAACACAGGAGGACCAAGCAGGGAACTGAAGCCACAGACCTCCTATATATATGAGCTAGGCATCCAGCTCCTCCCAGTGGGAAGGAGCCGCAGGGTGGGAGGCTACAAGAAACCCAGAAACCAAGATGGCCGCCAGCACATGTCAAACGAAGGAGAACAGCAAGAAGGTAAGACCATGACACCACGACAAACATCTCAGCATCGAACATGTTGAACCTAGCGAATGTTCTTGCCCATGACAGAACCCATGAGGCCACCATTGCACCCGCCAGAGGGTCCCGGGAGCGGGCCACGACCTCTGCACTATCCTGTAGATGCGATGCCAACAGGCCCACGTCCGGAGTGCCCGCAAACGAAGGCACAACTGCTGGAAGGACTCCGAATGACGGGACCAGTGCCCTGCATCCAGGGCCTGTCGACTGAGGCAAACCGCCTACCAATTGTGTTGTTCCCCCCTGGAAAGGGAACAGCAGAAAGAGCTGGAACAAGGCGCCCTGCCCAATGAAGAAACATCACTTCCAAGGCAGAAAGGACACTTTTGGTACCCCCATGGTGAATGACACAAGCCACGGTCGCGGCATAGTCAATTCAAAGTGCAGCGGACAGCTGCAGGTGCCTGATCCAGTGAACTAGGCAAAGCTGGATCGCTCTCAGCCCCAGGATAATAAGCGGTAACCTGGATCCTCCAGGGACCATACTCCCAAAGCAGAAAACCTGCTGAGGACTCCTCCCCACCCGGACAAGCTCACATCCGTGGTGACAATTGTCCAGTAGACGGGGAAGAAGGATTCCAGAGCAAGACTCCCCGGGCACCCGGCCCAGCCGGATCCGCAAGTCCAGAGAGTTTTGGATTCCAGTCGCCTTCGAGAAGGATTGCCTCCTGGGGGATCCCCAAGAGGGATTGAGCGAAAAGGACCGTCTTGAAAAACAACACCATCAGTCCCAGAACTCGCATGCAAGTCCAAAGGGAAGACCATGTGCGAAACAGCAAAAGTCGACCGCAGTCTAAAGTGCCAAGAGTTTTGACCCCGGAGGGAGAAACACCCGACCGAGGAGTCCAAAGTCAGACTCAGAAAGTCCAGTCTCATGGAAGCGACCAGGGATGATTTCTGAAGGTACAGAACCCACCTGAACTCCACCAGAGTTCTCACGGTGACAACCAACTCCGTCGTCAGCACCATAGGGGACTCCAAACGGAGAAGCAGAGCCACCAGGAAACCAGGGCCGATACACCCCGCTGCCGCAACAGTGAAAGAACTGGAGCCAACACCGTCGTGAAGACCCTAGCAGCATAAGCGAGACCAAAGGGTAACCACAAACCAAGAGATCCTTCCCCATGGCAAAAAACGGAGATCCGTAGCTGTCCAGAACATACCGGGACGTGAAGGTAGGCAGCTTGATGTCTATGGAGGCCAGGAAGCCCCCTGAGGTAGAGAGGCCACCACCGTGCGAACCAATACCAACTTGCATTTGTGATCTGCACGGAACCATCAAAGGACCAGTAGGTCCAGCTTGTTGGACCAGAGCCTAAACTGCCCCACAGAGCGCCTGTAAGCGATCCGGAAACAGCCTTACATAGGAAGGGAAAAACCTTACCGGAAATAAATGGATCGAAACTCGATCATGCAACTGGACCGCATGACCTCCTGAACCCAGTCAGCCTGGGATCCGGGCCAGTCGCAGGTCCTTGACCCCCTAGATGAGAGAGGAAGCACCTTAAGGCCGAGTAGGCCTTGCCCGCAGGTCTGGAAAAAACCAAACCCATGTACGCCAGACCAGGGTCGTCTGAAACCCACGCGGAAGTCTGAAAGGACTTTCCCACATCAACTGTCCCCGAGGGACGAAGAAACTGTTTGTGGGCCAAAAGGGGGGAACCCGACTGCGACGAAGGCCCTCACCCTTGACAGCCTGTGTCAACCAGGGCAGCGCCAAACAGGCGATCCCCCTGAAGAGGGAGATCCATTGAGACCTTCTTAGAAGTTTGATCCGCAGACCAACACTCCGGTCAAGTAGACTCCGGTCAACCACTGCCGAAAAGGACAAGGTGACTATACAAGGGAGCCTCGACCAGCGCAGCATCGCAAACAAAATGCAGCCCCTGTGCCGGCTGGTCCAACAGCTCCCCCAGGGTAAGAGGGACATGCCCCACACCAAGTCGCGGTGTTGGGACTCCGCCCATCAGGCAGTGTCTGCAGGGCCAGGGAGCACAGAGTGCAGGCCACAGCCCGCGCCATCCTATCCCCTAAGTCCTTAAAGGACAGGGATACCTCCACCGGAACAACGGAAGTCCCATTCAGCTAGAGACCGTACGTCCACCAAAGGCGGAAACAGTCCTCTGTACCAGAGACTCCCCCAAAAGGGGCAACGGCTAACGGCCGCTTAGACACCCCAGGGGAACGTCTCAGATGGTCCCCTCTTACATGAGCAGCCAGCAAAATGAGCAGCTCCGGGTGGCATGCAAGTGCCAGATGCCACCTGCGCCCTAGGCGCAGCCGCCGCTGTGACCCCCAAATTGCAGGGTCCTCATCATCTGAGGAGACAGGGCGCGAGGTAACAGACCCGGCAGGGAGGCCCATGTCAGACTCTGAAACATCAGATGAGGCAGGGGTAGGCGGAAAAAAGTCTCAGTGCACCTACCACCGCCCCCTGGGCCCAAATGCGTCCCTTACTGCCGAAAAGGCATAGACGGACAGTGGAGATCCGGAAGGCCCTGCGGCCTCCGTGAGGGGGTCAGGTGGAGAAAAATGGCCTGCAGGGTCCATACTGAACCTGAGGAAACCGCCAGCAACTTTTTTTAAAAGAATGAAAAAAAAATCACTTTTTTTTTTGGTAAACGGCCCCACAGCGCTACAGCACAGCACCCCCCTGAAGTCCGGTACGTGCTAACAGACCCCCACAGAGAGGGAGAGACCACCCTCAAGACTCACTGTCCTTCAGGCACTCCCACCGGCCTTCACAGCAAAAAATCGACAGCAAAATTGCCGAAAATGGGTGTACCAAGATGGCCGACTCCATAGAAGCAGAGGCTACAACAAAATGGTGGCCCCGCCCGAAAATCACGGTAATCGGGACCCACATGGGGACACCCCAAACGCCCATCAACTTCAGAAGAACCCCAGCAAGGCCCCCCCCCGCACCGTGGAGCTAGGGCCTGCACGCACTCGTTGGCCGGCTGGGGTGACCACTGGATCTCAACATCCAGCCCGTCGCCCGGATCCGGCATAATTGCTTGTAGATCTCACAGGGACAATCCGGAGAAAAAAACTAGCTAAAAAAAAATTATCTAAAAAGGCTAGGCCAGGACCAGAGATCCCAGCAAGGAACTTAGGTCCTTACTCCTGACTAGGCAGATTGAAACGGACATCCTATGTAGAAAGAGAGAGGGTGTACCCTCCAGGACTGCCCATAGGCGTAGCCAGAACTTTTTTCTGCCTACTGTCCTACAGGGGGCAGTATAACCCTACTGATATGAATCAGAGAGAACTGCATTCGTCAATGAACGATAGAGAAAAAGCATTTTAGAATGAGCTGACTAATTTTTATATAAATACAGCGCAAGTTATACTAAGGCAAAAATCAATGCGGTATTTACCCCTTTGTGAATTGACCACCTCCCCGTTCCCACATCAATCAGTTACAAACATATTTCCAATAGGATGTCACATCCTGCTACCTTTCATTATGTATCCAATATCCTTGGAAAGGCCTCCCCAGTAGTAGTAGAGTTACTGCAGACGAGTATTTTTATTCTATTTATTTTTTGTAGCCGAGTGCTGCATAAATAACAGTGATATAATAGCTGGAAAAAAGAGCAGCAGATGAGACCAGCATAGGCAGGCAGGAACCTGACCCTTCCAGATGTGCAGGACTCCAACCAAATTTGCTTTAGTCAGAGCCAGTAAAGTGCAGATATGCCCTCTACTGCCAAGAGATATAGGAAATTACCAGGTGGTTTTAACTCTCCAGCATCTACAAAAGCAGGAATGTCAGATTTTCATGGAGAGATCTACTTTTCACAATTTTAAAATAGCTTGTTGAGATGGTGGTACAGTATTTGATATCTAGATATAACTAGAGGAAGTAATGTTAACAGTTTCATCTTACCTTTATCACTACCATTTGTACTTAGTCCCATCTCCGTTACATTGACATGATTTACGTAATCTGAAACAGACAATCATCTTAAAACATTACAATTCACGTGAACTTAAAAAAAAGAAAAAACACATTTGTGTTGTTTCCCTATCTAATAAACGAAGGTGACTGAGCTGCAGGATTAGTGACAATCAAAAATAGCTATTTATCAGTAGCACATTCATGTCTATAATCTGAGGTTAACAATTTCGTCATTATTAGCTGTTCACAATTCATTTTTCTGTGGATATTTGAGCTGATTGACTGCATCTTCCTATTGAAGAATGAGGAACATTAAGACTAAAGCCCCGTACACACGTACGGATCGTCGTCATACAAACGTTCGTCTTTTCTCCCCGGGATGTCGGTGTCTGTTGAAAAGTGCAAAGACAGCACAAGGACAGCACAAGAATTTTGTCCGCAGACTTCAGCTGACTGCAGAAGTGATGTCATGTAATGGTTAACTTTCCCTGTGTTTTTTATTTTCTGAGCATGCCCAGTCTTGCAAATCTGCGGTCTGTCGGCTGATTTCTGTACTGACAGGCGAACAATCGTCCGTTCTGGTGTCCGCAGACAAAAATTTTCATGTTTGCAAGAAAGACTCTTGTCCGCGGATTGTGCGCAGACATCTGTCGGAGGCACCATACTAACACGCGTACAATCGGCAGATCTTTCGTCCGCCGACGTTTGTATGACGACGATCCGTACGTGTGTACGGGCCTTTAGGCTGACCATACAGGGAGCAAATGTATTTCCTGCCACTACAGACAGTATTGACGCGGGAATCCCTCCTGCTGGGCCGTGGTCTTCTCTGCTGGGAGAAGACAGCGATTATCGCTAGCGGCTATTGCAGCCTCTAGCAATAATTGCAATTCCAATCTCGCCAGGTTCCTGCTGAACTGGCCGAGATTCAAGCCGTGTATAGCTGGTCCTAAAGTGGATTTCAACTTTGGGGAATCTCCACTATATTCTGTTTAGTGTGTTATGTGTTCTCATTCACACAGCATGTCTAAACATTTTTTTTTTAAAGTATTTATTTTTTAGATGTTTCTCAGAAGAAAGTGTCATGGCTGACTGCAAGGTTTTTTTAAACCATGTTATGGCACTTTTCCACTGCAAGTACCGGCTAGTACCGGCTCGGCTCTACTCAGCCCTGCTTGGCCCGGTTTGCTTTTCCACTGCGGTACCGCATGGTATAGTGTTGGAACGGTTCGGTACGGTACGGTATAGGTTTGCTTTTCCACTAAAGTAGTACTAAAGTTAAGTGGGTGGGATAACAACGGGGTGGGTGTGATTCTCTGACCAATCAGTGGCTAGTAGTGACTGCATGCAAAGGATTGTGGGATATGGTACCAGTTTGGTACCTGTTGGAACCACAATCGAGTAGGTACTGTTTTTTCAGAGCCGTACCGTACCGTACCGTTCGGTTCCATGCAGTGGAAAAGCAAACCTATACCGTACCGTACCGAACCGTTCCGACCCTATACCATGCGGTACCGCAGTGGAAAAGCACAAAAGCGGGCCAAACCGGTACGGTTCCATGCAGTGGAAAAGCGCCATTAGAGTGAGCCTATCCCAAGCCTGTCTTCAGTAATATTCAATACATCAAGCCCAACTTCTACACCTTTAACCCTTTGTTAGGACCGACTGTACTCAAATCGAATTACTGATAGTGAAGATCAACCTGTACAGTACAGACTTAGTTAAATTATTACTAAAGGCAAAACATTTTTTTTTGTTTTGAATAGAATGGAGAGGGATTGGAATCCCTGAAAGGTTTTTATTGCTACAAAAGAACCAGGGCAATGTATGTGGAATCAAGGTGTGGGTCAGTCCCAAAAATGTACACAAAGAGAGAAAATAAGGGCCAACGGGACTTTAAGGAGACACACACCAAACATCAAAAATATATGATTTTATTACATGAAATATACATATAAAATTGAATCATGAAAAATCTTTACAATGTAAATTCATCAGTAGAAACAGAGCAAAAAATAAAGTATACATTTTTACAAAATATGACTTCAACAATCCCCAACATTCTGTGCTATGTCAGTATCAATCTCAATATACTCTGCTGTATCGATCTCAACGTGTTTCGCAAAATCTGTAGCTCGCTTCATCAGGAGAAACACAGATATGAGATGAGTAATCAATGCCATAATCAGGGTCCTCTCATATATCCAATAAATGTTCCAATAAATTCAGTCAACTGTTCCAATAGTTAGGATAATTGACAAGGAATGGAAAAAGCCCCTCCTCCTCTTAATAGTCCCTGGAATATGGAGTAATATGACACAGATGCAGATGACCGCACCGATAGAGTGCAGTTGGTTCATTTGTATCAGATCACCCCATTTTCCAGAGACTCAGAGTCCTAGGATTTCCTTCCATCTGGTGGCACCGTTTGCCCTTCCGCGATTTGGCTCCCCCTTACTCCCCAACTCCCGGGGGAAGAGTTGCTCCTTTGAGAGGAGGAGGGGCTTTTTCCATTCCTTGTCAATTATCCTAACTATTGGAACAGTTGACTGAATTTATTGGAACATTTATTGGATATGCGAGAGGACCCTGATTATGGCATTGATTACACATATCTGTGTTTCTCCTGATGAAGGGATTTCACGAAACGCGTTGAGATCAATACAGCACAGTATATTGAGACTGATACGGACATAGCACAGAATGTTGGAAATTGTTGAAGTCATATTTTGTATTAATTTATACTTCATTTTTTTGCTCTGTTTCTACTGATGAATTTACACTGTAAAGATTTTCCATGATTCAATTTTATATGTATATTTCATGTAATAAATTCATATATTTTTAATGTTTAGTGTGTGTCTAAAAAGTCCAATGGGCCCTTATTTTCTGTCTTTGTGTAGGTTTTTATTGCTGTTTGTGACCCAGTTTGGGAGATTTACCCTATTTGTCCTGTTTACCATTATTATCAAAAGTGTAAGATTAAAAGAAAATAATGAATTTTGGGTTGTCACAAGAACAGTGATAGAGAAGAAATCTTTCAATAGGACACTAGTTCTGGTACAACTCCCTCAGCATGAAGGGATTTCCTCTCACTTCCCTATTTGACCATGGGAAGAAGTGAAGGGAATAGAGATGGCAAAAAAAAAAAAAAAAAACCCTAAACAAAAAGAAAAAAAACAGGAGTTATAGTCCTCCCTTACTCTATCCAGAATGATAATTGCCTTTAGTTCTACTTTAATTATTGAAAATACAGGCACCCTCAGACAAAAACAAAACCAAAAAAGCACTATGTCGGATTTTTCCTTGCTGAAGGGTGCAGAATCAAGCATTCAAAAAAGGTAAGCTGCAATTCTTACACAATTTTTTTTTGTTAGGCTATGTGAATAGGTAAAAAAATATAAAGTATGTGTTATCCCAATTTAGTTGCAAATGGAAAATACACTTTACACATAAAACTGGAATGTCTGAAAAGAAAACCGCAGCATTGTCCAGTGTGACCAAACTGTTACTTTGACGTTTTTAAAGTGTGTAACAAAATAAAAAGCCAAAAGGTGATTGACTGAGAGGTCCCAGGACAGGTTAAAGGGTGGGGACATCTAAAAGGAGACACAGACAGCAATAAAAATGACAGGGGTTCCAAAGCTGTCCTATTCCATCCACAAAAACATTTTGGCTATACAGAAACTTTAATGGAATCACTCCCTAGCTGGCCTAAAAATGATGCTGCAACTGACTTGCGAGACAAAGGCATCTTACCATTCTGGCTAGGGAGGCAGTGACACAATAGCAAGAGTGAAGTGTCTGTGTGCAGGCTTTAATACAGGCCAAATCAGACTTCTACACTGTGGTAAGACAAGGTACATGCATCGCTGTAAACTGATGGCAAAAATATTGGCTGCGTGTTGCATTACAAAAGAATATTTGTATATGAATTTAGATATGTTGGGGTGCCTTGGCAGCCCATTCAAAATTATTGCAACGCAGGTTAACAGCAAAACACATGTTGACATGAATAAGTTATCACACCACACAAATAAAGACGGGCCGTTATACTTTGCGTGGATGGTGGAGGGGCCACTGTTCGATTTTGAATGATTACATCATCTGTAAGGCTAGCATGTAGTTTAGAACATTGAGAAGCAGCAATTTGTCTAAAATGGGCTTTTTAGATCCATTAATTTCATGTAACAATATGCTTTCTTCCAAAAAATGCAAAATACATCCAATATAAAAACAAAATGGCAACTAACTCCTCCTGTCTGGTGAATCTCTTCCCAACCCTACCCTACCTAACGTCCTTCCTACCATCTCCCTCCCCCCTTTTTCAGAATGGATTCCTAAATCTGGTTAATATTACTTTTATACATTATAAAATACAGTAAACCCCCCCCCCCTCCATCGCGGGGGGTTACGTTCCGGACCCATCCGCGAAAAGTGAAAATCCGCGAAATAGAAAAACCCTATTAAAATACGCTGTAGGCATGTTTTTTTTTACTGTCACTGTACTTTTAAAAGCTTTTTAAGGTCGTTAAACACACTTTTAAGACAATAGAAACTCATTTAAACACATAAAAGATACTGAGAGACAGAGCAAAAGCTATGGAAAAAACAAAAATATTTAATTTTCAATGATTTAATTAGTAAAATAACATTACAGAAAAAAACGCAATATACCAGGACCCCAAAAACTGAACCACGATGGAGCGGGGGTTTACTGTATTCCCAAATCAGTACTCATTTATATACCCTGAATAAAAGGGAATCTTCACAGACGCATTCAATTATTACTTACTATAAATAAATTTCCCAGTATTAAATAGAAAATTGGACATTAGCACCCAATAAACAATCATTGCTCCAACAAGTGACACCAAAGAAAACAGGAGGCTGGACCACCGTCCAAATGAGCCAAAATAATACTGGCAGACATCTGGAAACTCCCAAGTCGAGGTGTCAATAGAGGCTGCAGAACGAAAGAAAAACAGAAAATCATGTTAAGTAATTTAACTTGATATATGACTGGTTCAAATATCTCCAACCAGTGCTTGAGGAGTGATCTACGTCAAGCTTGGGATGGCTATACAGATCTTTCAGCAGACTGGAAAATCCTTATCAAAGATCTTACAACTGTTCTCATATTTCAACAAAAAAAGATTATCCTCTACTGGATCAAATGTAAAGAAAACTGTAGTACACGGGTGGAACTGTCACTGGTATCTAGTGTTTGATATGAAGATGGCAGATGTCCCTTCTTGGACAACATAACAAATGTTTTAACTTTAGTGTGTATATGTGATATTTGTACATTTATAAAAACGGTAAATATAGCTATTAAAAGGTCTCATACTGAACACTTGTTCTACATTCTATGAATACACAAAATTTACAAACCAATTAAAGCACAATCCAGCCAAAAATAATCAGATAAAAATGTATACCCCATTGAAAAATAAAATAACAAAACAATCTTTTGCCTCCATATTTACCTTCAATCTAGAAAATTCCCCACAGTACATTTATCTTCCTCTAGATGTCCTCAGTTTGATGGTCTGCATTATTCAACCCACTTCCTCAGAAACCAGGCTGTATAGGTCCTCCCCAGCCTATGACTGGGCAGTGGAAGAAGTGATTAGCTCATCTCTCTCTTTTACTTTGCTTTCTCCTCCTATTAGCATGCTTATCAGAACATATAGTGATTAACTGCTTCTTTTTCTTGACTTCCAATCCAGACTAGTGATGTCCGGTTCATGAACGAATCGTTCTTTTGAATCGATTCTTTTCAGTGAGCCGGATGACTCGGTTCTTCTTACTGAATGAGTCGGCAGGAAACGGTTCAGTATTCAGTGAAGGAGAGCTGAGAGCTGCTCTGGGCTGATGGTAATATGATCCTAGAGTGAGGAGCTCAGCTCCTCCCTCTAACCAATCAGCGTCTCCCAGGCCAGCACACTGAATAGCTGGCCAGAAACAAAGCCTGTAATGAACCGATCAGGGAGAAGAGTCGAATCATTTCCCTGATTGGTTCAGTGCAGCGGTTACTGAGTCTAAAGAATCGAAACCTATGAGTCGGTCTCTGTTAGCAGCACACAGTACACTAGAAGAACCGTTCATCACCAGCAGCACATACAGCTGTATAAATCAAAAGCAGGTTTCTGTGCATGTGAACTGCATTCTGATGGGCAAACTTCACAGTTAACATTGCCAGCTATCAGATTTGCACAGTTTTTACAGATTATGCACAGGAATAAAAATCTAATTTTATTACTGTGGCTGAAGTACCCGCACACAGTAATAAAATCTGATCGTTATTCCTGTGCATAATCTGTAAAAACTGTGCAAATCTGATAGCTGGCAATGTTAACTGTGAAGTTTGCCCATCAGAATGCAGTTCACATGCACAGAAACCTGCTTTTGATTTATACAGCTGTCACCTGAAGTCCTGAACATGATAATGCTGGCTAATCTGATAATGTGTATTGTGTCTGACATATACCGTAGGCATGAGAGAGCTCTGAGGAGCCAAGAAGGAGTTAAATAAAAAAAAAAAAAAACATCCCTAGAGAGCTGCCGAACCTATGAGTCACTCCTCTGATTCAGCTCATTTGTATAGAGTTGAGTCGGAGCTCCGGTTCACTGCTTGTCAGTAGACTCAGCAAGTGAACCGAAGATTCGATTCAATGAATCGGTTCATTTCAGTGAGTGAGTCGAAATGAACCGATTCACTTCAAAGAGTCGAACTTCCCATCACTATTCCAGACATGCAGTACATGAACTGCAAGAGGCTGATACCAGATCAAATTTAGGTACTTACACTGCTTGCATTTAAAGTGTAAGTCCACCCCAAAACTAAAATCCCTGCATCTATAGCCCTCCACGATCCAACACTAAGCTATCTAGCCTGGTAAAGAACAAATCGGTATACATGCCTTTTTTGAAGGGGATTTGATCCGGTCTTCAGCGGCTGAATTTCTGCAGAGGACACAGCCGACAACGGCTGTGAAATGAATGAGTAGTGACATCATCCATAGACTTACTATGTGGCTTCTGTTGTCGGATGTGTCCTCTGCACCCACCTCCACAGTGAAGCCACGGCTGACAGCTCAGCGTGGGATCGGGTCAGATCGACTTAAAAAAAGGTATGTATACTTTTTTATTTACAGGGCTAGATAGGTTAGTGTTAGATCGTGGAGGGCTATAGATGCAGGGATTTTAGTGTTAGGGTTGACTTCTACTTTAATTACGGGATGGTAGGCTTGCCAGCATGGCGGTTTAGTTACTTACGCCTACTACACATGAACAATGTTTGGCGGTAATTTCTGAATAAGATCCCAGCCTATAAGACCAGCCATCCTACAGTCATGCTTTTGGACTTTTGATTTTTGAACCTCAGGTAAACCTTTACGACAAAAAGAACTTCTGTACGCAAACATTTTTACTCTAAATTGTGACTGCGTTTTACACCTTTTGTGTACCAATACCTAAGATTTGTGACTGACCTAAACATTGTCCACAGCCTTTGGATTTGCATCCATCTATTGTCTACTTTTAATAGAAATATCACAATATTGAAATATCACACACATATATGTGATGGATACAGGTTCTGATGTGAAATAGCACTACGTGATTTGATGGACACATTACAAGATGTCCAATTAATCATAAGGATTATTGATACTGAAAATCTGCCATAGACTATTCTTTTATTGATGGGTTTGCACTGAGTGGAAGTTTCTTCTTATACTTTCTACAAGGAATATGAATGTACCCTGGGTTTAATTCCATCAACAATTGTGATGTGCATGCTATAGTCCTCTTTGCATAATTCTTTACCAATAATATTTAGCAGGAAAACTGGCTGTACGAGTACCTGCCCTGATGTGAGTCACCTAATACCTGCCCTGGGACCATAGCAGATTACCGTTAACTTTGTGGTACACCATTTTTTGCAATTATCTCAGACTGGACAGTTGTTTACTTTCACAGGCGAATATGTTCTCAATTAACTATCATACTTATTTCTATTAGCTGAATATGATTTGTGCTTGCACTATATCACTACACCTGGGAAGCACTGTTTTATTTTATATATCTATTTCCATTGCATTATTTTTTTAATACAGGAAAGCCAGTACATTGTTAGCTGTACAGCTCCAATCTACCTTGATGAAGGATTCTTCAGTCTCTTTTTTTTTATAGCTTAGTATATTTATATGTCCTGTTAACCAATTTGGTTACCTTGACAATGGAACACTTGTTCATTTTGTTAAATAACGTAATGCAACATTTTTACACAGGAATCTATATACAGTTTATATATATGTACAAGATAGCTGGTGGCGTGCCTCTGTATACAGTATGTACAAACCAGAATGTGGTCCATTGCACCTTCAGGGGAAGATGATTTTTCTATGGTTTTTAGCGTTCCTATATACACTCACCAGCCACTTGCTTGGTAACTCAAATTGCTAATTAGCCAATCACATGGCAGCAACTCAATGCATTTAGGCATATAGACGTGGTGAAGAGAACTTGCTGAAGTTTAAACCGAGCATTAGAATGGGGAAGAAAGGGGATTTAAGGGACTTTGATAATGGCATGGTTGTTGGTGCCAGACGGGCTGGTCTGAGTATTTCAAAAACTGTTGATTTTCAGGAACAACCATCTCTCGGGTTAACAGAGAATGGTCCAAGAAAGAGAAAAACTTCAGTGAGTGGCAGCTGTGTGGACGAAAATGCCTTGTTGATGTCAGAAGTCGAAGGAGAATGGGCAGACTGGTTCGAGATGATAGAAAGGCAATCAGTAAATCAAATAACCACTCGTTACAACAAAGGTATGTAGAATACCATCTCTGAATGCACAACACATCAAACCTTGAAGCAGATGATCTACAGCAGTGGTCCTCAACTCCGGTCCTCAGGGCCCACTAACAGGCCAGATTTTAAGTATTACCTTGGGGAGATGCAGACTAGAGTACTGCAATCACTGAGCAGCAAATGATATAACCTGGGATGTATTTCAGTTATCTTGCAAACCTGGCCTGTTAGTGGGCCCTGTAGGCCAGGGTTGAGGACCACTGATCTACAGCAGCAAACGACCACACCGGGTGCCACTGGAATTGGGTTGGAAAAATGTTGCCTAGTCTTAGGAGTCTAGATTTCAACTGTGACATTCAGATTGTAGGAGCAGAATTTGGCATAAACAACATGAAAGCATGGATCCATCCATTCTTGTATCAACGGTTCAGGCTGGTGGTGTAAAGGTGTGGGAGATATTTTCTTGGCATTAATTGGGCCCCACCGATTGAGCATTGTTTAAACGCCACGGTCTGAGTATTGTTGCTGACCATGTCCATCCCGTTATGACTACAGAGTATCCATCTTCTGATGGCTCCTTCAAGCAGGAAAACGCACCATGTCACAAAGCTTAAATCATCTCAAATTGGTTTCTTGAACATGACAATGAGATCACTGTACTCCAATGGCTTCCAAAGTTACCAGATCTCAATCCAATAGATTACCTTAGGGATGTGATGGAAAAGGAGATGTGCAGCTGACAAATCTGCAGCAACTGCATGATGCTATCATGTCAAAATGGATCAAAATCTCTGAGGAATTAAGGCAGTTCTGAAAGCAAAGAGATCCAACCTAGGACTAGCAATGTGTACCTTTTAAAGTCACCAGTAAGTGTATATTTAAATATATATTTATTTCAATGGTCACCCAATTTAGGTGTTCCTTTTCCCAATAATGAGATTGTTAGCTAAAGCTGAATTTCAGTAAAACTAAAAGCGCTCCCCCTTACGATGGGGATTTGCCCCACACTGGAGGGGTTAACTGCTTGTTTATGTATAGGGAGAGAGCAATTTTACTGACCTGATCCTGTGCTCTAGCGGTCTAAGGTCCTCTGATGCCATCAAGACCAATGCAGACCCACAGCCCTGCACCAGATGTGAGGACACCAAGTGTCAGTCTACCACTACAGTGTAGGAGGGTGCCGTCTGCCTAGGTAGCAGAGGATCACGCAAGTAAAAGTGCTTTCCCATCCTCTAAACAATAATGAGAAATTAAACCTGTCTTAGTGCACAGTCCTGCTGCAATGGAGGACTTTCAATTTTCCCAGAGTTGGGCTTTATATTTTGCGTGCTTATCGGCATTCGTATAAACCCTAAACATGTATGCTTTATATATTTTTTTTATTATTATTGAAACATTAGCTCAACAACAATTTTTGATTTTACAAAGATATGCTTGTTGCTCTATATTTTGACATAAAACATAATAATTACAGTGGGTATTGAAAATAATCACTCCCTTTAAAATAATCACATTTTGTTGCTTTGCAGCCTGAAATTAAAGGGGTTGTAAAGGAAGAAGGTTTTTTATCCTAATGCATTCTATGCATTAAGATAAAAAGCCTTCTGTGTCCAACAGCCCCAACTCTATCCAGCGATGTTCACGAGTCCCTCGGCCGTCAGGGACTCTCCCTCCTGATTGGCTGAGAGACAGTAGCAGTGTCATTGGCTCCCGCTGCTGTCAATCAAAGTCAGTTAGCCGAACAGAACAGGGATGGGGCGGGGCCCAACCACAGCATCCTTGTCTGAATGGACATGCAGAGCTGAAGCTCGGCTCGGATGCCCCCATAGCAAGCTGCTTTTCTGTGGGAGCACTCGACAGAAGGGAGGGGCCAAGAGCAGCAAAGAGGGACCTGAGAAGAGGAGGATCCGGGCTGCCCTGTGCAAATCCAACTGCAAAGAGCAGGAAAGTAGAACGTTTGTTATTTAAAAAAAAAAAAAAAAGCAACATTTTACCATATCTTTAAGACAGACACAGTTTTTGTTTTATCCAGTTGTATTTACTAGTGCAACTTATAACATCCAAGTGAAAGATATAACTCCAACATGTTAGAAAAAAAAAATCAAACACAGAATCACTGAGTATGAAAAAGGATCATCCCCTTGTGTCAGGATTTTGTTGAACCACCTTTTGCTTTAATTACAGCCTTTAGCTTCAACCACTGTGTGGTCATTTTCTCTGTGTGATTTGGGTCATTGTCATGTTAAAAGGTAAACCTTCTTCTCATTGAAAACTTTCTGGCAGAGGGCAGCAGGTTTTCCTCAAGAATTTGATGGTATTTTGCCTCATCCATTTTTTACTTCTATTCTGACAAGTGCTTCAGTACCTGCAGTAGAGAAACATCCCCATAATGGGACATTACCACCTCCATGCTTTCCTGTAGGAATGGTGTTATTTGAATGGATTTCCACCAGACGTATAGCTTGCTGTTGAGGCCAAATCATTCAATTTTAGCCTCATCTGGCCATAACACCTCTTTCCATGTGGCCTCAGAATCTTCAAGGTACGTTTTGGCAAAGCTCAGTCATGACAGCATGTGGCCTGCCTTGAGGAGTGACTTTTTTCTTGCACCCCTCCCATACAAGTCACATTTGTGGAGAATTTGTGATATTGTTGTCACATGCACACAATGACCACTCTTTGTCATCAATTCCTGCAACTGTTTCAGAGTTGCTGTAGGCCTCTTGGTAGCCTCTCTGACCAGTTTCCTCTTTCATCCAGTTTGGAGTGACGTCCTGATCCAGGGAGGGTCTGTGTTGTACCAAATACCTTCCACTTCTTAATAGACTTCACTGTACTTAGGCATTGATAAAGCCTTTGAATTTTTTTTGTATCTATCTCCTGACTTATGCCTGTCTACAACTTTATCCCGGAGATCTTTTGACAGTGCCTTGCCACCCATAGAGGATCATTTGCTTCAGTTGCACTACCAAGGAAGTTTTTTCATACTGAGCTAATCAAAATGACCACAACTGATCACAGTTGAAAGTCAAATGGCTTTGTGTGACACTGAGGTGGCAATTAACTACACCTGATTGAGTTTACAAGTCATTTTAAGGAGGGGGTGATCCTTTTTCCAACTCAGCGAGTCGGTTTTTTAATTTTATCTTTTTCTGACATGTTGGTGTTACAATTTATAACATCCAAGTGAAAGATAGGTGTCTGTCTTAATTTTAGGCTGCAAAGCAACAAAAAGTGATTATCTTAAAGGGGGGTGATTCTTTTCTATTCCCACTGTATCTCCCTGTGCATTATGGATCACTGGATTATTACATGATGGGTGTGTATCTATTAGGGATGCACCGAAATTTCGGCCGCCGATATTTTCGGCCGAAAATGCTACTATTTCATTTCGGCCGATAGGGGGTTAAAAAAGCCGAAAATGTATGGCCGCTGATCTGTGAAAGTAGTGAGTCATTGACTTCCCTGTCCGCCGTGATCTGATGCCGGTGCCTTCATTGTAATTTACAGCTTGCTTGCTAGACCAGTGGACGTCCCGGGGGAGAGGGACCCAGAATGCACAGTGACAGTTTAGGAGGATCTCATTCTCCTCCGCGCTGATTGCTGCATCGCTCCACCGCTCCACCCACCTCCTCCCTTCACATGGTGTTTGCTGTGGAGGAAGGTAATGTTATGTGCTGTGCGGTAAAAAAAAACTGTTTCTCCCCTTTTCTACTGCATAAATGTCAGTAGTAGAACGGATTCACAGCCTAGTGCAGTGCTCACCCCCTTCTAATTGCAGTGCACGAGTTAGTCAGTGAGTAAGTGTCAGTGAGTGACAGTCAGTGAGTGAGTGACAGTCAGTGACTGAGTGACAGTCAGTGACTGAGTGACAGTCAGTGAGTAAGTGTCAGTGAGTAAGTGTCAGTGAGTAAGTGTCAGTGAGTGACAGTGAGTGAGTGTCAGTGAGTGAGTGTCAGTGAGTAAGTGTCAGTGAGTAAGTGTCAGTGAGTAAGTGTCAGTGAGTGAGTGACAGTGAGTGACAGTCAGTGAGTGACAGTCAGTGAGTGTCAGTGACTAAGTGCCAGTGACTAAGTGTCAGTGAGTAAGTGTCAGTGAGTAAGTGTCAGTGAGTAAGTGTCAGTGAGTGAGTGACAGTCAGTGAGTGAGTGACAGTCAGTGAGTGAGTGACAGTCAGTGAGTGAGTGACAGTCAGTGAGTGAGTGTCAGTGAGTGAGTGTCAGTGAGTGAGTGTCAGTGAGTAAGTGTCAGTGAGTAAGTGTCAGTGAGTAAGTGTCAGTGAGTGTCAGTGAGTAAGTGTCAGTGAGTGTCAGTGAGTAAGTGTCAGTGAGTGACAGTCAGTAAGTGTCAGTGAGTGACAGTCAGTGAGTGACAGTCAGTGAGTGTCAGTGAGTAAGTGTCAGTGAGTAAGTGTCAGTGAGTGAGTGTGAGTGAGTGTCAGTCAGTGAGTGTCAGTTAGTCTGTCAGTTAGTCAGTGAGTGTCAGTGAGTGAGTGTCAGTCAGTGAGTGAGTGTCAGTCAGTCAGTATCAGTCAGTGAGTGTCAGTCAGTGAGTGAGTGTCAGTCAGTGAGTGAGTGTCAGTCAGTGAGTGTCAGTCAGTGAGTTTCAGTGTCAGTCAGTGAGTTTCAGTGTCAGTCAGTGAGTGTCAGTCAGTCAGTGAGTGAGTGTCAGTCAGTGAGTGAGTGTCAGTCAGTCAGTAAGTGTCAGTCAGTCAGTGAGTGTCAGTGAGTGTCAGTCAGTGAGTGTCAGTCAGTGAGTGTCAGTTAGTCAGTGAGTGTCAGTCAGTCAGTGAGTGTCAGTGAGTGTCAGTCAGTGAGTGTCAGTCAGTGAGTGTCAGTTAGTCAGTGAGTGTCAGTCAGTCAGTGAGTGAGTGTCAGTCAGTCAGTGAGTAAGTGTCAGTGAGTCAGTCAGTGAGTGAGTGTCAGTGAGTCAGTCAGTGAGTGAGTGTCAGTCAGTGTCAGTCAGTCAGTCAGTGTCAGATAACTTATTTAAAATCATTTGGGGAAAAAAGTCATTTTCGGTTTCGGTTTTCGGCCAAGGGCATCCTGAATTTTCGGTTTCGGCCCAGAATTTTCATTTCGGTGCATCCCTAGTATCTATATTTCCTAATTGAACCCTAATATATTCTGTATGAATATAAAAAACAAAAACATTTCTTTTGTATCAGCTGTATCACTTATTAATAAATCACACTATTAGAACTGGACCAGAGTTAGCCATTTAAAAAGCAAACCTATCCTTATAGATATATTTACTATTGGGTAAAAACTGATCTTATATCACCAAATAATACTATATAATAAAGTGATTAGCTCTAAATAAAGAGATATGTGATAGAAAATCTATTAAGGGTCAATTATAAAGGAAGTTTGTCCGGGTTGCAACATATATTCATTTTGCCATCATCTTCCCTTTGTTTATGCTATTTAGGTTAGAGTGATTGTAAAGGATCTTACCTGCTTTGTGCAATACTTTTGCACTGAGCAGGCCTGATCCTCTTCTGGGGTCCCCTGCTGGTGCTCTTGGCTCCTCCTGCCTTCCAAGTAATCCCCTAGCAAGCTGCATGCTAGAGAAGTACTTGCGCAGGCTCGATCCCAAGCCCCACTGTGTGCACCTATTGACACACACACGCACAGTTTGGATCGGGCACCCCCCCCCCCTTCTCCCTCATCACTGGATCTGATTGACAGCAGCAGGAGCCAATGAGTCCCTTGAGGAAGGAGAGAGAGAACAGCATGCATCTCTGCTTTCAGGCACAGCTCTGGGTTGAGCTTGGGCTCAGGTAGGTGTAGCACCCTCCTAGGTAGGTGCTCGAGAGTGAGTATAGTTTTTGGCTCTATCAGAAGAGCAGCAGGTAAATTCTATATTGCACTCTGCTTAACAGAGAGCAGGAACTGTGAGATAGGTCTGCTCAATGTGCTCAGTGTGTGATTCATGTGGCCTGGGGGGGGGGGGGGGGGGGGAGTCCCAACTGGTCCAATGGGGAGGCACATTGGACAGTGGAGGAAACCTGACCAATGTGAACACAGACTTTGATACAGCCCCAGTGATTGGCACAGACTGCTGTCTCGGTGCATTGTGGGGTGTAGTAAAAAAAGCCAAGGGCACATGTGCTTGGGGTCTTCGGCTGGTGAGCAGAGTCCAGGAAGGAGGGTTGCAGCTGCCTACCCTTCTGCAGCGGTTGGTGTATGGTCACAGGCAGTCAGCCTGGTGAGCCAGAAGTGAGGAGCTGAGCCCAGGTCCAGGAAGAGCTGACTAGGAGGAGTTGAGACACTGGAAAACCTGAAAAGCAGTATCATGAGTATAGGGAATCATGTCTAAGGGCCTGACCAGGAAGGGGGCCACTCCGGAGTAGTATAGTCAGAGGACAGGTGTCAGCTGGTGGATAGAAAGGGGGTGCTAGGCGAGTACCCCGAAGATAAGTGCTTCAAGAAGTTTACCTCAGATTCATCTAGTTGCAGGATGAAGCTGTGGCCTTGCTGTATTCTCAGATAGAAGTCCTCAGCATTGTGAATAGTTCAAGTACGGAGTACCCCACTCTTCCCTTCTCCCATCCCCATATAAAATAAAATGACAAAAACAACAACCCCTAGACTGATCATTGACTGAGCTGGAAAGTAAAGTGTTCAAATTCTGCATGCAGTTGCTATCGGTAACCCAGGGGGACCTAAAAGGTGAAAAATCCAGCAGCTCTCAAGGGGGCAGTGCTATATAGGTATTTGGAGGGGGGGGGGCTGCACCTAAAAGGTTTTTTACTTTAATGCAGACAATGCATTAATGTAAAAAACCTTCAGCCTTTACAACCACTTTAAAAGGCATAACGTGGTAACCCACTGGAGTTCTTCAGATTTTTTTTTTCTTTGCCATGTTCATGGATTATCCCCTGGACTAATAAGTTACAGTAAAATACAACGTTTGTCTCCCAGACCAAAGGTAAACATTTTGTGCTTGGCAAGGCGCGGGTGCGTGAAACATGTTGCCATAGTGAGAGGATCAATTTGAATCGGCTTGCCCTCCACGCTCCTCAGGCTGATGTCCGGTTTTCTGGCGCGGTGATTGATATCCCCACCGGTCACCCTGTTTACATCTGTTTCCTCAGTGCTTTCCGCAGACCCGGAACGCTGCCTTCATCCCTCCCTTCAGCTCTTATCCATCTACCGATCTGTCTCTTCAGTGACTTCTAGAGTTTCCCCTGTCCGGAGCTTCATCCCAGTCACTGCCGTTTCACCAGCATCCGTGGTCATCTCCCTCTGTGTGACAAGGAAGCAGACGCAGCCCCAGTGAGCAGCAAGGTTTTCCATCCAGGCGGCCAATATAAGGTTTTTATCTGTTGTTTTATCCCTGTTTATATTGGCAAAGAAAGACTGGATTTTTTATGATAATCATCGTGGGGCTTCTTGCGGTCATTGCACCATTTATCAGTGATCATTGACCATTGGGCTTTCTTCACTGACAGGCCTGATTCTAAGGCGCTCTTCTGTTTGTGTGTTATTGACTAAGTGACTCTCCTTCCCGTGGAGGTTTTTACGAGCAGCTAAGACATTCAAGGGGGCCTTGAGGGTCCAAAAAATGTTTAGGCCTTAGAGGCACTTTAATGGTATGAACATGAAAACTTAGGATGATGTCATTTGGTACCAATGATATTCATATATAAATATCAAAGACAATGGATGAAGTCACGTAAAGCATAATACTCACGTATTGTCCCTCGTGATTTCAAAACTCTATAGCAGCAGTAAAGTGTTAAAAGGCCCATCAAAAAGATTAGAACAACTCCAGAAGTGAATCCAGCCTGAAATATAGGGAAAAAAGATAATTTTTGACTTATCAATAAAATCTGTTACTTGGAGTATAGTACAAGGACACAGGATCCTTAGCCTTTAAGCATGGGTTATATACAGCTAACTTCAAGTGACTGAAGAATAACAGAATACAAAGCTACAGGGCAAAACACAGGAAATAACTAGCAGAAGCCACCCGGGAAGCACAAAGAGTGAATTCAATTAACTAAAGGAGGCTGTAAGAATAAATCATATACAGTACTTTGCAAAAGTTTTAGGCAGGTGTAAAACAAAAGGCTGTAAATTAAAGCGGTAGTATACTCTGCTTTTTTACTTTTACCTACAGGTAAGCCTATAATAAGGAAGTGTACAAACCCAAATAAAATCAAAATTTGGTGTGACTACCCTTTGCCTTCAAAACAGCATCAATTCCTCTAGGTACACTTGCACACAGTTTTTGAAGGGACTCGGAAGGTAGGTTGTTCCAAACATCCTGGGAGAACCAACCCCAGATCTTCTGTGGATGTAGGCTGCCTCAAATACTTTTGCTTCTTCCTGTAATCCCAGACCGACTCCATGATGATGAGATCAGGGTTCTTTTGGGATCCAAGCCCTCACTTCCAGGGCTCTTTGTTCTTTACACTGAAGATAGTACTTAATGACATTGGCTGCATGTTTGGGGTTGTTGCTGCAAAATAAATTTGGGGCCAATCAAATGCCTCCCTGATGGTATGGCAGGACAGATAAATATCTGTATTTCTTCGAATTGGCAACACCATTGATGATTGAACCAAATCTCCCACACCATTTGCAGAAATGCAGCCCCAAACTTGCTGGGAACCTCCGCAATGCTTTACTGTTGCCTGTAGACACTCATTGTACCACTCTCCAGCCCTTCGCGAACAAACAAACTTTTGCTACAGCTAAATAATTCAAATGTTGACTTATCAGTTCAGAGTACCTGCTGCCATTTTTCTGCACCCCAGTTCCTATGTTTTTCTTCAGGTGACATGGAAACAAGGCTAAGCGACTCAACTATGCAATAAAAACATAGGAACCTGTCCAGTGTGTTGTTAAACCTGGATGACAGAAGATCCATGTCTGGCTTCCCTCAATTCCCCAAATTCAAATAGAAACCCTGAACCATTCCTCATTCCGAGCTGGGGCGATGACCCACACCTTACAAGAGTATCTGCTAATTAGAAGAAAGAAGATCCGCCATCTTTGCAGGGAGAGAGGCAAATTTGAAAGCATGAAGTGGGGAGGAAGCAGAGTCTGAAACTCCAGTTTGTAGCCGAAGTAAGTAAAACTATAGACCGACAAACGTCCCCCTACTTTGACAAGTGGAGTGTCCCTATCACTGAGAAATGGGCCTGGAAAATTGTTAATGAATCTAATGGCAACGAAAACATTTCTGTTTGTTAAACTGCTTCCCAGTCGAGAAATATCATAACTAGTGTTATATGCATATATTTGTTAAAGATAATCCGGATCATCAACTGAAAATGGAGATATTGACTTGGTATTCAAATGAATGGTTGTTCCAAATTTGTCAAGCCACATTTGGATAAAAACTTGATAAATATCTACAGGTGTAAAGCCAGCTTTAGACTTGGAACTGGAAGCCCGAGAAAGACAAAAGGCACTTCTAGCCTGCGAAGTAGAAGATCTACTTGTGGAAGGGAGGAGAGTACTGTCCCCCATTGTGATCTCCCAGCTCACAAACTCTGTAGCTGCGGAGAGGAAAGGATGAAGATTTCTATGCGAGGCTATAGGTTTCTGAACCAAGTTAGGCATCCAATGAATGCAGTAGGCGGCTGCTGGTGCTGGCCTATAGAAGAGGATCCAAAGAAAGAAAAGTGGCGCTTGTGCAGTAAATCAGCTAAAATGGCTGCACAGGTGCAGATACACCAGGCTTTTGCCAAACCACCAGAAAGATTGGTGCCAAATTTAAATAGACAGCAGCCCTTCTACTCCATAGTTGCGACACATCATTTAAGTGTCAGCCCGTATTCCTACACTAGAAAAAAATCGGATGCTAGCTGGGAGTGGAAGGGGTTTTATTGAAGATGTTCCTGCAGCTTTCTTCTTTTACCAGTGTCCAATTATCTGAAAGTGGCTGCATATAATACATGGTTATGAGTAATTATCCTGTGTCCTGTACTATAAGACTAGGAAACAAGTTTTAGGACAGTGTGATTCTGAAATATAAGCCAGTTTCTGTGCCCTGCTCTACACATTTACAGCCACAGGCCAAACATTTTCATATCATATGTTTTGCAGTTCTTTTGGCCTGGGTTTAAACTACTCCATATACGATTAGAACTTCTTGCTGCCTTTAATACAGTTGACCACCTACTACCCTTAAAAAAAAAAAATTCTACCTTGCCCTCCAAGACTCTGATCTTTCCTGGGTCTCTTCCTGCCTATTTGACTGCTTGCCGACCATATAACTTGCATATACTGCGGCAAGATGGCTCAGCTGGGCAGGATAACGCACCTAGTACATGATCTTGCACTTCTTGGTCTGGGACGCGCATGCCACCACTGGCCTGCTGCTGCTGTGATTATACATAGTGGGAGCTGATTATACTGGTACTGCGGACTCGATGTCTGCCGGCACCTGCCGATCATTCACCACAGAGGCAGAACAGCAATCTCCCTTTGTTAATAAGGCAGTATGCCGTTCTGTCAATAGAGAAGGCATGGATCCTGTGTTCCTGCAAAACAGGAACATGGATCAATGCCTTTACCTAGTAAAAGTAGTAAAAATAATCTCTTTTACATATAGCTTAAATGATTGAAAAAACTATACATTTCTTTTAACCACTTGGATCATAAGTGCCATTTTAATATGGTACTGAGATTCAACATCTCCTACGGGTCCTAGCCTGGTTCGGCATTATAACCACCTGTTGTCAGTGACAGCTTGGGTCCAGTACTAAGCCAAGGAAATTAAACAACCACTCCATAGAAGCACTCTATAGCAGGGACTGTAAATACAATGCTTCTAACCTTGTATAGCATGTGAAGTGACAGACTGTAGGGTACAGACAGCTCTGTCTTGCTTGGCACTGAAGCAATATATTACTGTGGTGGTTCATTGCTGGCTGATTGCCATAGATTTTAATAGATGCGAGGGGAGGTTACATTGGTCAAGTCTTTATGGAACCCCCAATAAATAAAATTAAAAAAAAAGGATTTTTGTTTTACTGTAAAAATAACTTTTCTTGATCATTTTTTTCATTTGCATTAGGGGCTCAGGGTAAAATTAATTTTGAGACACTGAGTTATGTTGCTGTAGGCTGGACACTGGAAAACAAAGCTGTAAGCCAGCAGGGTATAACCCCACTCACCTCCATCATGCTCTAATTTTGTGGGAAAACCAAATGAAAGGGTGAATAGAAAGCCAGTTGGTGAACTGAATTGGCATGATACTGAATGAAGCACTCTCTCATTTAAAAGGTACACGAATGGGTCCTTGAGTCTAAGCGCTTGAATGATAAGCAAAAAAACCCACATAAAGATAGTGGAAAAGGAAGCAGGCTGTCCCTGCTGGACCTTCAGGAATGACAAAAAAAAGGAGTCAGTCAAACTAAAGGAAGCTGCAGCTGAAAGATAGAATTGAACAGTACATACCACATCCAGGCAATGGAGGTATATGTCAAATAAAGGAAAAAAAAAACAACTTAAGAAGAAAAGAGGCCTGAGGCCTTAAGGCAAGCTTGGCTCTTTGTAGCACAAGAAAGGATTCTACATAGGTTAAGGCTGCCAACTTAGAAACTCTCCTCGCAGAGGTGATGGCAATGGGGAAGGCAACATCGAGTGGTGCTTGTACATTCATTGTCGAAGGCAAAGAAGTCAACGCCCCAACCAGATATTAGCCAGAGGATCAGGAATACACTTGTCCCTTTTTAGCAGGGACAATACCTCTTAATCACTGAGTAGCTGTCTAAATAGCTGAAACAAAGGATTACAGGCAGAGCAGAATACACATACCATACAGCCTTCTCTTCTGGCAGGCACACTGCCGAGGGAGTCTTCAGAGACATGATTCTATGGTTGTATCAAGGCCCTGAATCTGTAAAGCACTCTGCAACTAACTCACTCAGTACACCAAGAGTGCCACAGCAAATCCGAGCAGTCTGCAAGTCAAAATATAGATTACCCAAAGTCATCCTTGTGGGGTTCCAGGTTCAGCCTCCATGACTAAGATTAGCCAATCCAGAAAGCTGCAAAACCAGCTCTACATCAACTGGAGAATTTTGATGGAAGAAAAGGGAATCTTGATAAAATGAATAAAAAAAAAAATGGATTTGTTTTTCTGAGGAGAGAAGTTGCTTGTTCTCCTTGGGCACTATAAAAAAAAAACCTGGGGCATTGATACCTGGCCATATTAAAGCTTTGTTTGCCAGCGTCCAATCTCTCTTAGGCAGCAGCATAAACCAGTGGCTCCAATTTATTTTTACCCTGTGTCCATTAAAGTACAATTAAGAAAAAAAGGTTTTTCAAAAATAAATGTATATATACAGTACAGTACTTCCTGACTACTGCAAGTATTTGACAGGTCAGATGGATGGAATACCTGTTTCCCCCTCTGCAATGCTGTGGTTCTTCCTACTTGTTTGTATGTCCTGTAGTGACCTAGAAGCTAGCAGTAGAATCCACAGCTTGCAGCAGGGGAGCAGGTATTCCACCCACCTGGAGGAGTGTTATACATGCAGTGGCCATGGACAGTAAAAAATGTCTCATTTTGGGACCTGGACCATCAGAAAAGGAGGTATATTTCCTATTCTTTTACACATAAAGTGACCCTATGCTAACAATTTATAATTAAATTGCTAATATAACCCTAATGCAAAACCAGAAAAACTTTTCTGTTAACAAAAAACAATGCTAATAATAAAGCCCTTTAAAAGCTATAATACTATTTAGAGAGTTAAAAAAAAGGTATGAAATTATTCCTCTGTCCACATGTTATAACTGTTAATGGCTAGCATAGACAAATAATAGGTTTGGTAAATGACTTAAAAGAAGGGCAACCAAAGTAATTCCAGGTGTCTGGCTTTGCAGATCAAATGATATCACAAGTATTGGGACGCCTGCCTTTACAAGCACATTAACTTTAATGGCATTCCAGTCTTAGTCCATAGGTTTCAATATTGAGTTGGCCCACCCTTTGCAGCTATAACAACTTTGAATCTCCTAGGAAGGCTGTCCACAAGGTTTAAGAGTGTGTCAATGGGAATGTTTGAACATTCTTCCAGAAGCCCATTTGTAAGACCAGGCACTGATGTTGGAGAGAAGGCCTGGCTCGCAGTCTTCGCTCCAATTTATCCCAAAGGTGTTCTATCAGGGTCTTGTCAGGATTCTGGCCAGTCAAGTTCCTCCACCTAAAACTCACTCATAAATGCCATCATGGACCTTGCTTTGTGCACTGGTGCGAAGTCATGTTGAAACAGGAAGGGGCCATTTAAAAAAAAAAAAAACATTTTAATGTATTGTCATACCCAGATAAGGAATCTAGTACTGGGGCTTCTCATCATACAGAGCTTTTGTTATTCTAATGGAGGAAGGTTTTTCATGTAAATGTAGGTATGTTTTTTGTTATTACCTGTTTTATGCCCCAGGGAATACTGAGTATTGATGTTCCCATCATGGTATTCCAGATCATAAATCTAAAAAAAAAAAATAATAATAATTATTGCTGAAGTTATAAAGACATTGCCATATAATGCCATTTACAGGGCTATAATATAAAGACTGACAGCAATAATTTTAGATACTTGGAACCTTCTATTTCCTTTCATAGAAGCAGAAGTAAAGCTGGCCATACACATTTTTTTTTTTATTCAAAAGAAAAAAAACAAAAAACAGATTGTATGTATGGAGGAATCCCACTGTGGAGACATTGTATTCCGACAGCGGCATATACTGTAGCTGCTGATCAATGAAAATTTTCCCTTCTGTCGAGAAAGGATGGCCACACAATGATCGAAATCCAGCTTGTCCTTGCTGAACCGGCCTATTTTTAAGCAGTGTATGGCCAGCTAAAGTCAATCAGTAAGGGTTAATAAAAATCATAAGCCCTAAAGTCAAGTGTCCTATTTCAAAAAAAGCCTTCAGTTAGCACCAGGGAGCCCTGCAAATAATTAGAACTTCACAAACAAAACTGTTGAACTGCATGGCCTAAATGCACAGATAATACCATCACTCCTTTTAGTACAGACAAATAGGTTGGGCTGCCTGATACTGGACCTTTTTTTTTTTTTTACAATCATTTTTTAAATGCCAAGTTTACAAACATACATTGTGACAATGCTGGAGTTCTTTTCTGAGTTGTCTCCACCAACTTTCAAAGCACTTCCAAAGGGACTGTAAACGTAAATCTCTTCAGGTGCAGGGATGACATGATCGGGAGCAATCTAAAAAAAATAAAAAACAAAACTTTAAATATAATATACAGCATCACAAAAATCAGGATCCATGCTGATGGGAATTTGTTCCCACCAGAACTCCTCTTCTCCTCGTATAAGTCAATGGGAATGCAAAAGCAGCTTAAATCAGGGTAAAGCAGCTTAGAAGGGGATGATTTCACTTCAGGTGGAGAAGTGTGAATGATCTTGATTACAAGCAGCATGTAACTAAAAAGGAAGCTGAATTTGTCCATCAACACTAACCCCAAGATTAAGAATTGGAGCTCATGCCATATAGAGTTGGTATCCTGGGCTCATAAGCCGCTGTCTGCACCAATACGAGATCCGCATTTTTCCTTATGTTTGTGTGGCTATCCTCTGATCACTTCACTTTTCCTTCAAAAAGCTTACAGGTAGGTCCCACCATGCATATGGGTGCTTGAATCACTTTGGTAAAGCCCAGAGCTGAGTTTTAGACGGTATCTGTTCTTTTATTTAAGAGGACAAGGACCCAAGGCTCATAGAGGACTCCGACCAGCACTAAGCAGACTAACCCAACAATATGCATTAGGAAGGCTGAGCCAGTGTTGTGTACAACAGAAAATACACATTATGAATGTACTTGCGCTTTCCACAGGGCCGAAAACCATAAATGATAAAGCAAAAACCATACATATATATTAAGGGAGATAACCAGGAACCAGTAAAAAAAAAACACAGTTGAAGTTATTTCCAATCAGACATGCTACGTCTGAATGAAATCCCAGACAGTGCCATACTGAAAGAGGATGAGGTGTCACTGCCTAAATCATTTACTTGTTTGAGTACATTTTCCTTCACTTTTTGTCCTGTAGACTCAACAGAAAGTAAGACAGCTTTCCTTTGTGAGGGAAATGCCCTCCCAAACAGCTGTCACAGGAACCAGTGTACCCATTGGATGATTTCCCCTCTTTAGATTCGTACTCACGTTCATTACCAGTGACAATGATAATCATAACAATCAAAGATATGTTCTAAACACCCCCAAACAAGTAAGAAAAAAATATATATTTTTGGGTATACTTTAAACCTCTCTTTGCCTTCGGTCACACAGAACGCGGCTTTGAAACTGTGCGACTTCACTTGAAGCCGCACAATTTCTAAACCACGTCAGTGCGACTTGGAAGACATCTGTGTGACTTCATGTCAAATGTCTATGCAAGTCGCACCCGAACTTGCAAAAAGTAATGCAAGAAATATTTTCAAAATCAGTGCAACTTCGATGAAGTCGGAGTCCCATCATTTTGGCCGTGAAAGGGGGCTTACAGTCCTAAGTTTATCATTAGGTCAATCTGAATGGGAGTAAAAACAACTTCTGACCAATGCTGATAAAATACAATAAGAATTTAGAGCCCAATTTCAAACAAAATATTTTCTTTTAAGCATAGAGGACAAAACTCAGGTTTTTATTGCTGTCCATGTCAATATTGGGGAAAATGTGAATCATTTGCTGTCCCTGACACTAGAAACAGAACAGAGCAGAAAAAGCATCAGCAGGACAGGTGGAAAACAACAGCAATAGAACACGAACAAACATGGCAGAATCACAAACTATATTGCAATATAATTAAACACAAAAACGTACCAAAGAAGGTTCTGAGGGAGGACCCAGCCTTGCATAGTAATGAATACGTTTGTTCATTGCTGAGGCGTGGGATGTAACTCTTGGAGGGTCATCATTGACGCTGGTAATGTAGGAACGGTCAATAAAAAAAGGCCTAGAAAATAAAAGAAATAACTTTTAAATCATTACAAAGTTTTAGCAAATAAAAGAAAGAAAATGTTATTAGTACAGTGGCTAGTGGTTAGCACTTCCGCATGGCTGCACTAGGGTCGTTGGTTCCAATCCCAACCACGGCACTACCTTCCTGGAGTTTGCATGTCCTTCCTGTGCGGGTTTCCTCTGGGTACTCCGGTTTCCTCCCACACTCCAAAGACATGTTGGTAGGTTAATTGGCTCCTGTCCAAATTTGCCCTAGTATGTGTATGTATGAATGTGGATAAGGGACCTTAGACTGTAACCTACTTGAGGGCAGGGACTAATGTGAATGTATGACATACAGTGGGTACGGAAAGTATTCAGACCCCCTTAAATTTTTCACTCTTTGTTATATTGCAGCCATTTGCTAAAATCATTTAAGTTCATTCTTCTTCCTCATGAATGTACACATAGCACCCCATACTGACAGAAAAACACAGAATTGTTGACATTGTTGCAGATTTATTAAAAAAGAAAAACTGAAATATCACATGGTCCTAAGTATTCAGACCCTTTGCTGTGACACTCATATACTCATATACTCAGGTGCTTCCCATTTCTTCTGATCATCCTTGAGATGGTTCTACACCTTCATTTGAGTCCAGCTGTGTTTGATTATACTGATTGGACTTGATTAGGAAAGCCACACACCTGTCTATATAAGACCTTCCAGATCACAATGCATGTCAGAGCAAATGAGAATCATGAGGTCAAAGGAACTGCCTGAAGAGCTCAGAGACAGAATTGTGGCAAGGCACAGATCTGGCCAAGGTTACAAAAAGATTTCTGCTGCACTTAAGGTTCCTAAGAGCACAGTGGCCTCCATAATCCTCAAATGGAAGACGTTTGGGACGACCAGAACCCTTCCTAGAGCTGGCCGTAAGGCCAAACTGAGCTATCGGGGGAGAAGAGCCTTGGTGAGAGAGGTAAAGAAGAAGCCAAAGATCACTGTGGCTGAGCTCCAGAGATGCAGTCAGGAGATGGGAGAAAGTTGTAGAAAGTCAACCATCACTGCAGCCCTCCACCAGTCGGGGCTTTATGGCAGAGTGGCCCGACGGAAGCCTCTCCTCAGTGTAAGACACATGAAAGCCTGCATGGAGTTTGCTAAAAAACACCTGAAGGACTCCAAGATGGTGAGAAATAAGATTCTCTGGTCTGATGAGACCAAAATAGAACTTTTTGGCCTTAATTCTAAGCGGTATGTGTGGAGAAAACCAGGCACTGCTCATCACCTGTCCAATACAGTCCCAACAGTGAAGCATGGTGGTGGCAGCATCATGCTGTGGGGGTGTTTTTCAGCTGCAGGGACAGGACGACTGGTTGCAATTGAGGGAAAGATGAATGCGGCCAAGTGCAGGGATATCCTGGACAAAAACCTTCTCCAGAGTGCTCTGGACCTCAGACTGGGCCGAAGGTTTACCTTCCAACAAGACAATGACCCTAAGCACACAGCTAAAATAATGAAGGAGTGGCTTCACAACAACGCCGTGACTGTTGAATGGACCAGCAAGAGCCCTGACTTAAACCCAATTGAGCATCTCTGGAGAGACCTAAAAATGGCTGTCCACCAACGTTTACCATCCAACCTGACAGAACTGGAGAGGATCTGAAAGGAGGAATGGCAGAGGATCCCCAAATCCAGGTGTGAAAGACTTGTTGCATCTTTCCCAAAAAGACTCCTGGTTGTATTAGATCAAAAGGGGGCTTCTACTAAATACTGAGCAAAGGGTCTGAATACTTAGGACCATGTGATATTTCAGTTTTTCTTTTTTAATAAATCTGCAACAATGTCAACAATTCTGTGTTTTTCTGTCAGTATGGGGTGCTATGTGTACATTCATGAGGAAGAAGAATGAACTTAAATAATTTCAGCAAATGGCTGCAATATAACAAAGAGTGAAAAATTTAAGGGGGTCTGAATACTTTCCGTACCCACTGTATATGTAAAGCGCTGCATAAAACTGTCGGCGCTATATAAGGAACTGTAATACATACAATTTTATATCAGACCCCAATATTTGTACACTTTAAAAATATGTGCACAAAAGGATGGGCTCTGCAGTATGAATCGCTGAAATTCTTGGTTTCAAAGAGCGGCACAACAAAAGACACAGCGCCCAAAAGCGAAGGCCATGAAGCTTCCTGAAAAGGTTGCCATTGGCCATACTGTTGCTGCACTGAGGGGAGAACATGTAACCAGCAACAGGAGACCTGCAGTCAACAGGCAAGCCATAGGTATAACTCAGTATAGTCCAGCAGAATGTCATTCCAGGGCAATTTTAAACAGGAGCTAATTAACCTACCAACATGTCTTTGGAGTGTAGTAGAAAATCAGACTACCCGGAGGAAGCCCATTCAGGTACAGAGAGAACATACAAACGCCATACAAATAGCGTCTTGAACTAAAATCCTGTTCTGAAAAGGCAGAAGAACTAGCCTTGCCCTTCATACAGCCCTTTTCTGGCAAACTAGCTCTCAGAAAAAAGGGGATTGGCAAATCACAACCATTATAGACACCCCCTAAAAATCTACATAATATGCAAACTTGGTGCAGAAAGGTGGCTCTGAAAATATTAAAGTGGAACTTCACTCTCTCAACCAACATTGACTATTTTAATATTTATGCTGCTTGCATTTAGTTTTTATTTGTCAAATGTCATCATTGAATATACAACCAAATGGCAAGTATATTCCCATTATACTTCTCAGGAGTCCTCAGGTGCGGTTTTCTTAGCCAAGCACACCCTCCTGGCTGCATGCCTGAGCTCAGGCCAGACACATTCCAGGAAGTAAATGCTACATGAATCATCTGCCCTTACACTGCTAGGGTGTGTTTTGTTTTTAAAGTGATTTCTCAGCAAAATAAAGCATGGAGACATGGATGGATGGCTGCATTTGCTTTAAATATTAAAAATAATTGAAATTGTTTTTTTGGGTTTGTAGTGTATAATTGTAGTGTAGTTCCAACTAAACACACATGGAAAGTTGTAACCACACTGGGTTGATTTCCATTCATGTCTATATAACTCACAGTGTCTCATGACACTATGATCTAGTACATGGTAGAGATCAGTCAGAGACCATATTTGTGGGTATAGAGAAGTTTACACCCCACTGGAGCGGGAGTGGCAAAACTAGGGAGGCATCCAAAATTGAGACTTAATAGATTTTTTTGCTCAAAAGCAATACCTATTATGAATTAAACATTGATTGGGATGTTAATGCATTTTTAGATAATGGTTGAATATTTCAATTTTTGTTTTCTGTTTGCTTTAATGATTGTTTTGCACCTAGCTACATGGTCACCTCAATGTATGCGGCAGTTTTTTATATATTCTTTTTAATTTATGGGTTAGTTTGATCAAGCCCAAATTTCTAACAGGAACTGAAATTATTCCTGGTGTGGCCTCATGGCCTGTGTCTTTCCTGGTATGGGAATGAGGTTGGATAGCACTGGAGAGGAGTTTAATTTCAATACTTTTGCTGTTGGGAGTGAGGCTTAGTTGCTGACTATGCCCGTAATGGTAAAATTTTTAAAGAGAGGCTTGGAAAACGTCGCCTGACATTGAGGTTCAAAATGAGGCTTGGTTGTTGCTAATGGGTAGTTAAGCAATGATGTGACACGGGGCCCATCCCCCGGAAGAAGTCCTATAGTGATGAAACACGTAGGGAAAGCAGCTTGGTCACGTCACTGCATCACCTGGAAGTGGAAGCAGACGCCAACTTCCCTGTCTGGGATTATTCACTGTGCATGAATCTTTCATAAATTGTGAGAAGCACTGGTTTTTAATAAAGGAAATGTCAAAGGGTTTTACACTAGCTAGTGTCTTTTTATCCATATGCATTACACCTTTTGGAGTCGGTGGTGTCTATCTTGAGATGTATGCTGAGACATTGTTCCTGTGATTGGTTGGAATCGGCTGGAGCATTTTTTTTTTTTTTTTTTTAAGCCCGTAGCGTGTGAAACACACTCAAAAGACTCCACCCGGTGCATAAAAAAGTGCACACACACAAAGTGAGAACACAAAAAAACACAGGGTGTGCGAAAACGTATGGTCTTCCCTCCGAAGAGGTAGGACCCGAAAACTCGATCCCCCGGGGCGCAAGACTCCTGACAGGGATTTAAGGTACTTGTGGTCAGTCGGCCGAAACCAAACTGACCCCGTTCTTCAGGGGGACTGCCGAAACAGCCCACCCCAAGTACTAAGTGGAGCTACCCCGAAGGGAGACCCCATGAGAGAAGGCGAACTAAGCCAAGATGCCATATCCACCCCCTCCCAAGACTCAAGGCTGGGCCCGAGGACCCACACCCTCCAGTCGTGCAAATAAAGAAAACAAAGGTGATAGTGCAGGTGACGGACTCCAAAGGAAAGGACAAACAAACAAAGAGGTGGGGAAGGGGAAGTGGGGAAAGTGCAATGGTGCCATGTGAGGAACCAAGGCAGGCCTTCCAGCCGGAATAAAAAATTCCTCTGGTGCAAGCCAAAAGGCCTGTCCCAAGAGGCAGGTGTGAAAAAGGTGTGCAGTGACCAAGGTGCCGAAAAAACTCACAGCGAGCTGCCCCTCACCAGTGAGAAATTAAGGCACCCCTGGGCTGCCACCCCATTTTTTCTCTTTAAAGCCCGTAGCGTGTGAAACACACTCAAAAGACTTCACGGTTCCATAAAAAAGTGCACACACACAAACGTGAGGAACACAAAAAGTGCACAGGGTGTGCGAACACAAATGGTCTTCCCTCCGAAGAGGTAGGACCCGAACCTCGATCCCCCGGGGCGCAAGACTCCTGACAGGGATTTAAGGTACTCATGGTCTGTCTGGTCGAAACCAGACCGACCCCATTCTTCAGGGGGACTGCCGAAACAGCCCCCACCGAGTACTAAGTGGGGCTCCCCCGAAGGGAGACCCCATGAGAGAGGGCGAACTAAGCCAAAAGGCCATATCCACCCCCTCCCAAGACTCAAGGCAGGGCCCGAGGACCCACACCCTACAAGTCGTGCAGTGAAAAAAGGTGATAGAAAGTGACAAACTACAAAGAAAAAGCACACACAAACAAAAAGGTGGGGAAGGGGAAGTGGAGAGGTGAATTAGTGCCCTTGTGAAAATACAAGGGCAGGCCTTCCGGCCGGAATAAAAATTCCTCTGGTCGAAGCCAAAAGGCCTTGCCCAAGAGGCAGGTGCTTAAAAAAGTGTGTAGGTGCAGTGACCATGGTGCCGAAAAACTCAAGGCGAGCTGCCCCTCACCAGTGAGAATTAAGGCACCCCTGGGCTGCCACCCCAGGGGCACATACACTACGAGCTTTTTCTATCTCAGCCCCCGGCCAGACCGAGTGTAGCCTATCCCCACCAGCAGACATCAGAACCTGGACAGCTTAGAGAGAGCTTACCTACCACTGGGGACAGGCCCTTTGCAAGGCCAGATCAAAACCCAGGAGAGAAAGCCCTCCCCTCGCCATCCTGTTCCTCAGCCCATTACATCCAGGAGCAGTTCCACCGGCCACCCAGTCAGACCGGCTTTCCTGCCCCCTTCAAACTGGTTAGGACAGTTCAACCCATTCGAATCAGAAGGCGGCGGGCCCCACATGCTTTCCCAGATGACCTTCTCCCCATACCTCAATGCTTAGAGCGCTCCGGGTTTTCGGTCACACTGGTACTAGCTAAGGCCCATACCAACTGATAAGAACAGATACTACACTTGATCTTAGCCAAAAGGCCGAGAAGCGGAATCGGCTGGAGCATTGCTACAGGGCAAAAGTCCCCAAAAGCTTGTTTGACCTGCCTGTTTTCAGGGGGTCCTTGAGCTCTGGTAAGAGGACATCTTATTTTAGTGTTGGTGATTGGCCTTTATAGGGAATTTCACCAATCTTCTATCTTAGCGGTTTGGATGGGTATATACACACACATTATATATATATATATATATATATATATATATATACACACACACACACACATATATATACACACATATATATATACACATACAGTGCCTTCACAAAAAATTACAGTTTTATATCTTTATGTTTGAAGCCTGAAATGTGGCAAAAGGTCGCAAAGTTTAAGGAGGCTGAATACTTTCGCAAGGCACTGTATATACATACACATACATACTTTTACTTATTTACTGTTATTTATTATATTCTAATTTATGATTTTGTGTTTCAAACTTTATCATACCTGAGATGTTATGTTATAAGAAGAACGCACAGTAAAAAAAAAAAAAATCATATGTAAATAGTTGGTTTGGGCTGCTCGTTCTTAAGAATTACATGCAAAATAATGGTACCGCTTTCAGTACCTAAAAATCAAACCGCCAGGGAGGTTAATTAATATTTCTGGTAGCACAACACGTTTTATGCATATGTCTATACAAATAGTAGCACTAAAATTTAAGAGGCCAGAAAGGGGCTTGAAAACCTGGTTGATCCTGTCAGTTCCTGTGACCCCCCTTGACTCTGCTGACCACGATAATCATGGCTGCTGAGCACTAATTACTTTGGGTCAGCTTACGTGCATCGTCATCAGGAGCTGTCGTCTCTTCTCCGACAGTCTCTCTCCCCTCCCTCCCTGTTGCCAATTAAAGCTCTTTGATCCCCACCCCTCCCTCCTATATTCAGCTGCATAACACAGCACATATTAAAGTGGGGTCCCCCAGGGTTCTGTCCTGGGACCATTCCTGTTTAATTTATTCATAAATTATCTAGAGGAGGGGATATCTAGTACAATCTCAGTATTTGCGGGTGATACTAAACTAAGCATGCCAATATCTTCTATGCAGGATGTGGAAACCTTACAAGCGGACCTTAACAAAATAATGGGGTGGGCAACTACATGGCAGATGAAGTTTAATGTTGAAAAATGTAAAGTGATGCACTTGGGTGCCAGAAACCAGAAAGCAAGCTACTCACTAGGGGGGGAACCTCTGGGTGAATCTAAGATGGAAAAGGACCTGGGGGTACTGGTAGACAACAGGCTTGGCAGTGGCATGCAATGCCAAGCCGCTGCAAGCAAAGTGAACAGAATACTGGGATGTATAAAAAAGGGGATTCACTCCAGAAATAAAGAGATTATTCTCCCTCTCTACAAGACTCTGGTCCGGCCACATCTGGAGTATGCTGTCCAGTTCTGGGCACCAGTCCTCAGGAAGGATGTGCTGGAACTGGAAAGAGAAGGGCAACAAAAATAATTAGGGGAATGGAGGACATCAGCTATGAGGAAAGACTACAAGCACTGAACCTATTCTCTCTGGAGAAGAGACGATTGAGGGGGGATATGATCTCAATGTACAAATACTGTACTGGTGACCCTAGCATAAGCAACAAACTATTCAGAGAAAGGGAATACAATAAGACACGTGGCCACTCACTAAAACTAGAGGAGAGGCGGTTTAACCTTAAAGTACGTAGGGGGTTCTTAACTGTCAGAGCAGTAAGGATGTGGAATTCTCTTCCGCAAACAGTTGTATCAGCAGGGAGCATCGATAGTTTCAAAAAACTATTAGATGGGCACCTTAAAGACCACAACATACAGGGGTATACAATGTACGGTTAACAGCAAACACGCACAAACACATCATAGATTGAACTGGATGGACTGATGTCTTTTTTCAACCTCACTACGTAATGTATCCCATGCAGATATGATGCCATTAACGAAAGTGTAAGTGTTTGTTAGAAATGAAAAGGCTAATACCGTTTATGACACTGCAGCTGTGCGGTCACGTGATCCCCGTGTGCTGGCCGGCCTCAATCTATGGAGTGAGGTGGGAGGGGTTGAGATTACCTCTGCTGGCTTCTAGTGGCATGAGCCTTTACTTGAAAAGGCAAAGCCTTACCCTTCAAGTCATAAGGCTTGGGTAATAAGCCAATGGATCCACCTCAAACTGGTCGACTTCTAAACTCAGACTAATGAAGTCTCAAACAACGAATTACCAAAAGAGGGCCCGGCAGTGTAACTTCAAGCTAATATATAATTTCAATATAATAATATTTAAAAAAAAAAAAAAAAGTCCACAAAACTCTAGACATAATACTTCCACCATTCACCAATAGCCGGTTCACACTGGTGCGATGCGAGAACCATGCAAATCCACTGCGGGTTCCCGGATCGCACCCGAATCACAGACAGTTGTTCACATTGCATATGAGAACTGTTGGAAGTGTCAATACAAAGTTAATGAGAACCCCAAATGAGTTTGCATATCGCAGTATGAACTTTAAATTCGGACAGGAATCGGATCGCATAGGTGTAAACACCAATGCGATCCAATTCTGGTGCAGACTTAAAAAAAAGGGTCCTGCACGACTTTGGTCCTGAATGCGATGCAAATTCAGCCATACAATCTGTATGGCTGAATTTGCATCACACAGACATCGCATGTGATTTCCATAGCAATGCAAATCACATGCGATGTTTGATATTGCTTTAGTGTGAACTGGCACTAAAAAAACAACCAATTTGACCATCAATTGCTCACGCGTACAAGAAAGTCCACAGAGAAGCATGGATCAATAAGGGAAAACTCCCTTAGTCACGTGGAGGTGTAGACTTTCCTCCTACCAGTTCCTTGGAAAAAAACACATACCCAACATACTTATTATATAAAAATTGCAATGTAGCACGATCAACAGTTGTACTAAATAAGGGAATCTGCAGTAGTAGCTCAGGCTGCAAACCAACTAAACTTATTGAAAAAAGAACTCACTTCTCAAGGTGGTATAGAAGCCTGATGACACACACCGGTGCACGCCCCGGCTCGCCTCCGTGGGAATTCAATGAGAGAAAAAGGAATTGGCAGCACTCCAGATGAGGTCAAAATCCAGATTTATTGACTGGACATCCAAACATGACAATAGTGACAAGGTAGACACTATACTGTGTGCTTAATCATTACTAAACTTATTGAACTATAAAATCAATAAATGTCACAGAATGCATGAAAGCTGGGTCATAGATCTCCATAATAGGTGGTTTCATAAAGTCAGATGGGACAAAGTTACCTAATTGTCCATAAGCTACATAGTTACATAGCTTGTGAGGTTGAAAAAAAGACATCGGTCCATCCAGTACAACCGATGGTGTGTGTGTTTGCTGTTAACCGTACATTGAATAACCCTATTGTGGTCTTTAAGGTGCCCATCTAATAGTTTTTTGAAACTATCGATGCTCCCTGCTGATACGGCTGCTTGTGGAAGAGAATTCCACATCCTTACTGCTCTGACAGTGAAGAACCCCTTACATATTTTAAGGTTAAACCGTTTCTCCTCTAGTTTTAGTGAGTGGCCACGTGTCTTATTGTATTCCCTTTCTCTAAAAAGTTTGTTCCTTATGCTAGGGTCATCACCAGTACAGTATCTGTACATTGATATCATATCCTCCCTCAATCGTCTCTTCTCCGGAGAGAATAAGTTCAGTGCTTGTAGTCTTTCCTCATAGCCGATGCCCTCCATTCCCCTAATTATTTTTGTTGCCCTTCTCTGGACTCTCTCCAGTTCCAGCACATCCTTCCTGAGGACCGGTGCCCAGAACTGGACAGCATACTCCAGATGTGGCTGGACCAGAGTCTTGTAGAGTGGGAGAATAATCTCTTTATTTCTGGAGTGAATCCAATTTTTTATACATGCCAGTATTCTGTTGGCTTTGCTTGCAGCGGCTTGGCATTGCATGCCACTGCCAAGCCTGTTGTCCACCAGTACCCCCAGGTCCTTTTCCATCCTAGACTCACCCAGAGGTTCCCCCCCCCCCCCCTAGTGAGTATCTTGCTTTCTGGTTTCTGGCACCCAGGTGCATTACTTTACATTTTTCAACATTAAACCTCATCTGCCATGTAGTTGCCCACCCCATTATTTTGTTCAGGTCCGCTTGTAAGGTTTCCACATCCTGCATAGAAGATATTGGCATGCTTAGTTTAGTATCATCTGAAAATACTGAGATTGTACTAAATAACCCCTCCTCTAGATCATTTATGAATAAATAAAACAGGATTGGTCCCAAGACAGAACCTGTGGGCCCCCCACTTTCCACACCTGAGTACTCCCCATTTATCACCACCCTCTGGACTCTCCCCTTGAGCCAGTTCTCTATCCAGGTACTCACCCTATAATCCATACCTACATTCCTTAGTTTTTACAGTAAGCGTTTGTGGGGAACGGTGTCAAATGCCTTTGCAAAGTCCAGATACACCACATCCACAGGCTTACCTTTATCTAGGTGGAAGCTCACTTCATCGTAGAAGGTTAACAGAATGGTTTGGCAAGAACGATTTTTTATGAAACCATGCTGATTACTACTAATAATACCGTTTTCATTACTAAAGTCTTGTATGTGGTCCCTTAACATCCCCTCCAAAATCTTGCAGACTACTGATGTTAGGCTGACCGGCCTATAGTTACCCGGGATATATCTCGGCCCTTTTTTAAAATCAGCTGGCACCATACCGGTCCGTAGACTGTCCTTAAAGATCAAGAATAATGGTCTGGCAATCACCTGGCTGAGCTCTTTAAGAACCATCGGGTACAAGCCATCCGGTCCCGGTGATTTATTTATGTCAAGTTTCTCTAGTTTAGTTCTAAGTCTATCCTCTGTTAGCCATGGGGGTACTTCCTGAGGTGTATTATTTAGTTTAGCATTACAATCTGGGTTAGTGTAGCCCCCCGATTCTTTTGTATAGACTGAAGCCATCCTGGTATATGTCTCAATCGGTAATCATGAAAAGTCCTGTGTCCAAGATATCAAATGCAGTCCACTTGGCTCACATACAGTCACCACAGTTAGGACAATAGGCAAGAGTAGCGGCAATGAAAAGGCAGGACCGAGGTAAGCCACATGCTCAACATAAGCAGCAGGAAAAAAACTAGCACAGCAGTTGAAGAAGTTGTAGAAGGCAGTTTCAAGTCCCGTAGTCTTACACCATGGCAAGACTGAGCACAGCAACAAGCCACAAGGCAAGTTCTACTGCATCAGCTAGGTCTCTCCCAGGCAAAGATTTCAAAGCAGACTGTGGTTTCAAGGTGTGCTGTTCAAGCTCTTTTAAAACGTACTAAGTACTCAAGGTCAAAAAACTAAGCACGCAACTAAATTTCATCAGTGCAAACAGTTACATCGGCCAAAAACATTTAGAATTCCCTGCACCCTTAAAACTCTGCGGGGATGCCTAAAGGGTATACAGTTCTGTGCAAAAGTTTCAGGCAGGTCTAAAGAAATACTGTAAAGTAAGAATGCTTTCAATTTTAATGGTTTCTTTTTTTTTTTTAATCAATTCTCAACGCAAGCTTACAGAAGAAAAATCAACGTTTTGGGTGACTACCCTTTGGCTTCAAACCGGCATTGATTCTTACACTTGCACACTCCGTACACCTGACTCTAATCCTACAAAATCCCTGACTTTGTGCAAGTGTACAATTAACCAATTATGCCAAGCAGGGGCAAATGATCATCAATATATACGTAGGTCATTAACTGGACACAGAAACGGCTGCGTAGGAGGCTTAAAACTGGGCGAACAACAGCTAAAGTCTGCAACTAAGGGGAAGTTGTAGAAGGCAGTGTCAAGTCCCGGAGTCATACACCATGGCAAGACTGAGCACAGCAACAAGCCACAAGGCAAGTTCTACTGCATCAGCTAGGTCTCTCCCAGGCAAAGATTTCAAAGCAGACTGTGGTTTCAAGGTGTGCTGTTCAAGCTCTTTTGAAGGTGCACAAAGAAACGAGCAACGTTGTGGATCGTAGACGCAGTGGTCGGCGGCAGGAACCTAACGCAGCAGATGAAAGACACATCGTTCTTACTTCCCTTGGACATCGGAAGTACTCCAGCAGTGCCATCAGCACACAGAACTGTCGGAATCCAGTGGGACCCAGGTATACCCAGCTACCGTTTGCAGAAGTCTGGCCAGAGGTAACCTTCATGGAAGAATTGCAGCCAAAAAGCCTTTGGTGTCGCCAACGGGTGACGACACGAACTATTGATTTGATTTGGATTTCTCTTCTGTTCATTTACTTTCCATTTTGTGAATTGATAAAAACGATTACCACTTCTATTTCTGAAAGCATTCTTACTCTACAGCATTTTATTCACACCTGCCTAAAACGTTTGCATAGTAGTATATATGGAGGGGAAGAGAAAAGAAATTAAAAAAAGCAAACACAAAAAGGAAAAAACAAAGACCCTGAGTACATCTCTCGAACACCCGTACATTCCTGAAGTCCAGCAGGGTAGAAATGGTTGGACAAATCTGTCCCATTTGCTACGCTCCCCTTAAAGAAGAAATCTTCGGTGATGACTTGCTTTGGTCTGGGATTTAAAGGCCATGATCGGGAATGATCTGGAGAGGCCGACAGGGGGAGAAGAGTAATTGTGAAGCCGCCTAATGCAAGCGTGTTGAAGGTGGAGAAGGAACCCCCATATGCTACATGCAGGGGGATGAACGGGCGTGTCCAAAAGAGGAACATGTTTGGCAGTGATGAGCTTTTAAGCATTGCTGCTTACAGAGTGGAATGGCGTAGGGGCCTGTAGCGGATACGAGTAGCCAGGAAAAGCCGTTGATAGGCAAAGCAATAGTGTAAAAAGGGTGGCGCGCTTAGAGCGTGTGGTAAAAAGGAGAGGGCTGCCTGTAAAAATATAGGAAAACAGCCGAGGTGTCGCCAAGCACAAAAAGTGTGCTGTTGAAAGCTGTCTTTAACCAGGAATAATCAGGGGAAAGCGCGAACGCAGTCCCCCACTACCACAAATTATGCAGTCGAGTTTCCCGCATTTGGGGAAATCGCAGGGGTCAGCACACCCGGAGTGCAATGGATGAGCCTCGCCCTGGGAGAACCACCTTCATGATCATGGTATCTCCCCTGCCAGGTAAGTATGAGTTGGAATTGACCAGCTACTGCTCCCCGGTCGGGGCACTCCTCCACCAAGTTATGGGGGCTTCCCGGACGTAGGATAAACTAGCCTTGTTCAACACTAGACCACAAGCCAGCCATGTCCCTCTCAAACAGTTAAGAGTCGTTAATCCACCCCTAATAGACAAGATGTCCCCCGACTGTCCCGATTCTACGAAAAGGAATATAAAAAAACCCCAAACAAACAATCTCAGCGCGCACTGCAGCAGCAGCATATATATTTGCATCATACTGGGAGGGCCCCTTAGGCACCCGGGCCGCAGAGCAGCGTCCTTCCACTAAACAAAGCTCGTAGCCTATTGCATATCAAAAGGGCACAGATACTACACTGTTCACAAGCCAGTCTGCTCTAACTCACTCACGAGCCAGTGATGTTACTCACTTGTGACAGTATGAAATGGCTGAACGCTTGTAAAACGTACTAAGTACTCAAGGTCAAAAAACTAAGCACGCAACTAAATTTCATCAGTGCAAACAGTTACATCGGCCAAAAACATTTAGAATTCCCTGCACCCTTAAAACTCTGCGGCGATGCCTAAAGGGTATACAGTTCTGTGCAAAAGTTTCAGGCAGGTCTAAAGAAATACGGTAAAGTAAGAATGCTTTAATTTTAATGGTTTCTTTTTTTTTTTTTAATCAATTCTCAACGCAAGCTTACAGAAGAAAAATCAACGTTTTGGGTGACTACCCTTTGGCTTCAAACCGGCATCGATTCTTACACTTGCACACTCCGTACACCTGACTCTAATCCTACAAAATCCCTGACTTTGTGCAAGTGTACAATTAACCAATTATGCCAAGCAGGGGCAAATGATTATCAATATATACGTAGGTCATTAACTGGACACAGAAACGGCTGCGTAGGAGGCTTAAAACCGGGGGCGAACAACAGCTAAAGTCTGCAACTAAGGGGAAGTTGTAGAAGGCAGTTTCAAGTCCCGGAGTCATACACCATGGCAAGACTGAGCACAGCAACAAGGCAAGTTCTACTGCATCAGCTAGGTCTCTCCCAGGCAAAGATTTCAAAGCAGACTGCGGTTTCAAGGTGTGCTGTTCAAGCTCTTTTGAAGGTGCACAAAGAAATGGGCAAAGTTGTGGATCGTAGACGCAGTGGTCGGCGGCAGGAACCTAACGCAGCAGATGAAAGACACATCGTTCTTACTTCCCTTGGACATCGGAAGTAGTCCTGCAGTCCCTTCAGCACACAGAACTGTCGGAATCCAGTGGGACCCAGTATAAACCCATCTAGCGTTCGCAGAAGTCTGGCCAGAGGTGACCTTCATGGAAGAATTGCAGCCAAAAAGCCTTTGGTGCCGCCAATAGGTGGCGACACAAAATATTGATTTGGATTTCTCTTCTGTTCATTTGCTTTCCATTTTGTGAATTGATAAAAACGATTAGCACTTCTATTTCTGAAAGCATTCTTACTCTACCGCATTTTTTCACACCTGCCTAAAACGTTTGCACGGCAGTATATATGGAGGGGAGGAAAAAAACTAAATAAAAAAAAAAAAAGCAAAAAACACAAAAAGCAAAAACAAAGACGCTGATTACATCTCTCAAACACCCGTACATTCCTGAAGTCAAGCAGGTTAGAAATGGTTGGACAAATCTGTCCAATTTGCTACGCTCCCCCTAAAGAGTAAACCTTCAGTGATGACTTGCTTCGGTCTGGGATTCCAAGGCCACGATCGGGAATGATCTGGAGAGGCCGACAGGGGGAGAAGAATAGTTGTGGAGCCGCCTAAGGCAAGCGTGTTGAAGGTGGAGAAGGAATCCCCCATATGCTACATGCAGGGGGATGATCGGGCGTGTCCAAAAGAGCCAAAATGTTTGGCAGTGATGAGTTTTTAAGCATTGCTGCTTACGGAGTGGAATGGCATAGGGGGCTGCAGCAGATATGAGTAGACAGGGAAAGCTGTTGATAGGCATTGCAAAGGGTGGCGATTGTAAAAGGAAGAGGGCTGCCTGTAAAACTATAGGGAAACAGACGAAGGTGTCATTGTTGCAAGCTGTCATTAACCAGGAATAATCAGGGGAAAGCGCGAACGCAGTCCCCCACTACCACAAATTATGCAGTCGAGTTTCCCGCATTTGGGGAAATCGCAGGGGTCAGCACACCCGGAGTGCAATGGATGAGCCTCGCCCTGGGAGAACCACCTTCATGATCATGGTATCTCCCCTGCCAGGTAAGTATGAGTTGGAATTGACCAGCTACTGCTCCCCGGTCGGGGCACGCCTCCACCAAGTTATGGGGGCCTCCCGGACGTGGGACAAACTAGCCTTGTTCAACGCTAGACCACAAGTCAGCCATGTCCCTCTAAAACAGTTAGGAGTCGTTAATCCGCCCCTAATAGACAAGATGTCCCTCAAATGTCTGTTTTTTTTATATTCCTTTTCGTAAAATCTAAACAATCCCAGCGTGCACTGCAGCAGCAGCACATATTTTTGCATACTGGGAGGGCCCTTAAGCACCCGGCGGCAGCGCAGCGTCCTTCCACTAAACAAAGCCCGAAGCCTATTGCATATCAAAGGGCACAGCCACTACACTATTCACAAGCCAGTCTGCTCTAACTCACTCACGAGCCAGGATGTTAACTCTCACTTGTGACAGAATGAAATGGCTGAACGTTTGTAAAACGTACTAAGTACTCAAGGTCAAAAAACTAAGCACGCAACTAAATTTCATCAGTGCAAACAGTTACATCGGCCAAAAACATTTAGAATTCCCTGCACCCTTAAAACTCTGCGGGGATGCCTAAAGGGTATACAGTTCTGTGCAAAAGTTTCAGGCAGGTCTAAAGAAATACTGTAAAGTAAGAATGCTTTCAATTTTAATGGTTTCTTTTTTTTTTTTAATCAATTCTCAACGCAAGCTTACAGAAGAAAAATCAACGTTTTGGGTGACTACCCTTTGGCTTCAAACCGGCATTGATTCTTACACTTGCACACTCCGTACACCTGACTCTAATCCTACAAAATCCCTGACTTTGTGCAAGTGTACAATTAACCAATTATGCCAAGCAGGGGCAAATGATCATCAATATATACGTAGGTCATTAACTGGACACAGAAACGGCTGCGTAGGAGGCTTAAAACTGGGTGAACAACAGCTAAAGTCTGCAACTAAGGGGAAGTTGTAGAAGGCAGTGTCAAGTCCCGGAGTCATACACCATGGCAAGACTGAGCACAGCAACAAGCCACAAGGCAAGTTCTACTGCATCAGCTAGGTCTCTCCCAGGCAAAGATTTCAAAGCAGACTGTGGTTTCAAGGTGTGCTGTTCAAGCTCTTTTGAAGGTGCACAAAGAAACGAGCAACGTTGTGGATCGTAGACGCAGTGGTCGGCGGCAGGAACCTAACGCAGCAGATGAAAGACACATCGTTCTTACTTCCCTTGGACATCGGAAGTACTCCAGCAGTGCCATCAGCACACAGAACTGTCGGAATCCAGTGGGACCCAGGTATACCCAGCTACCGTTTGCAGAAGTCTGGCCAGAGGTAACCTTCATGGAAGAATTGCAGCCAAAAAGCCTTTGGTGTCGCCAACGGGTGACGACACGAACTATTGATTTGATTTGGATTTCTCTTCTGTTCATTTACTTTCCATTTTGTGAATTGATAAAAACGATTACCACTTCTATTTCTGAAAGCATTCTTACTCTACAGCATTTTATTCACACCTGCCTAAAACGTTTGCATAGTAGTATATATGGAGGGGAAGAGAAAAGAAATTAAAAAAAGCAAACACAAAAAGGAAAAAACAAAGACCCTGAGTACATCTCTCGAACACCCGTACATTCCTGAAGTCCAGCAGGGTAGAAATGGTTGGACAAATCTGTCCCATTTGCTACGCTCCCCTTAAAGAAGAAATCTTCGGTGATGACTTGCTTTGGTCTGGGATTTAAAGGCCATGATCGGGAATGATCTGGAGAGGCCGACAGGGGGAGAAGAGTAATTGTGAAGCCGCCTAATGCAAGCGTGTTGAAGGTGGAGAAGGAACCCCCATATGCTACATGCAGGGGGATGAACGGGCGTGTCCAAAAGAGGAACATGTTTGGCAGTGATGAGCTTTTAAGCATTGCTGCTTACAGAGTGGAATGGCGTAGGGGCCTGTAGCGGATACGAGTAGCCAGGAAAAGCCGTTGATAGGCAAAGCAATAGTGTAAAATGGGTGGCGCGCTTAGAGCGTGTGGTAAAAAGGAGAGGGCTGCCTGTAAAAATATAGGAAAACAGCCGAGGTGTCGCCAAGCACAAAAAGTGTGCTGTTGAAAGCTGTCTTTAACCAGGAATAATCAGGGGAAAGCGCGAACGCAGTCCCCCACTACCACAAATTATGCAGTCGAGTTTCCCGCATTTGGGGAAATCGCAGGGGTCAGCACACCCGGAGTGCAATGGATGAGCCTCGCCCTGGGAGAACCACCTTCATGATCATGGTATCTCCCCTGCCAGGTAAGTATGAGTTGGAATTGACCAGCTACTGCTCCCCGGTCGGGGCACTCCTCCACCAAGTTATGGGGGCTTCCCGGACGTAGGATAAACTAGCCTTGTTCAACACTAGACCACAAGCCAGCCATGTCCCTCTCAAACAGTTAAGAGTCGTTAATCCACCCCTAATAGACAAGATGTCCCCCGACTGTCCCGATTCTACGAAAAGGAATATAAAAAAAACCCCAAACAAACAATCTCAGCGCGCACTGCAGCAGCAGCACATATATTTGCATCATACTGGGAGGGCCCCTTAGGCACCCGGGCCGCAGAGCAGCGTCCTTCCACTAAACAAAGCTCGTAGCCTATTGCATATCAAAAGGGCACAGATACTACACTGTTCACAAGCCAGTCTGCTCTAACTCACTCACGAGCCAGTGATGTTACTCACTTGTGACAGTATGAAATGGCTGAACGCTTGTAAAACGTACTAAGTACTCAAGGTCAAAAAACTAAGCACGCAACTAAATTTCATCAGTGCAAACAGTTACATCGGCCAAAAACATTTAGAATTCCCTGCACCCTTAAAACTCTGCGGCGATGCCTAAAGGGTATACAGTTCTGTGCAAAAGTTTCAGGCAGGTCTAAAGAAATACGGTAAAGTAAGAATGCTTTAATTTTAATGGTTTCTTTTTTTTTTTTTAATCAATTCTCAACGCAAGCTTACAGAAGAAAAATCAACGTTTTGGGTGACTACCCTTTGGCTTCAAACCGGCATCGATTCTTACACTTGCACACTCCGTACACCTGACTCTAATCCTACAAAATCCCTGACTTTGTGCAAGTGTACAATTAACCAATTATGCCAAGCAGGGGCAAATGATTATCAATATATACGTAGGTCATTAACTGGACACAGAAACGGCTGCGTAGGAGGCTTAAAACCGGGGGCGAACAACAGCTAAAGTCTGCAACTAAGGGGAAGTTGTAGAAGGCAGTTTCAAGTCCCGGAGTCATACACCATGGCAAGACTGAGCACAGCAACAAGGCAAGTTCTACTGCATCAGCTAGGTCTCTCCCAGGCAAAGATTTCAAAGCAGACTGCGGTTTCAAGGTGTGCTGTTCAAGCTCTTTTGAAGGTGCACAAAGAAATGGGCAAAGTTGTGGATCGTAGACGCAGTGGTCGGCGGCAGGAACCTAACGCAGCAGATGAAAGACACATCGTTCTTACTTCCCTTGGACATCGGAAGTAGTCCTGCAGTCCCTTCAGCACACAGAACTGTCGGAATCCAGTGGGACCCAGTATAAACCCATCTAGCGTTCGCAGAAGTCTGGCCAGAGGTGACCTTCATGGAAGAATTGCAGCCAAAAAGCCTTTGGTGCCGCCAATAGGTGGCGACACAAAATATTGATTTGGATTTCTCTTCTGTTCATTTGCTTTCCATTTTGTGAATTGATAAAAACGATTAGCACTTCTATTTCTGAAAGCATTCTTACTCTACCGCATTTTTTCACACCTGCCTAAAACGTTTGCACGGCAGTATATATGGAGGGGAGGAAAAAAACTAAATAAAAAAAAAAAAGCAAAAAACACAAAAAGCAAAAACAAAGACGCTGATTACATCTCTCAAACACCCGTACATTCCTGAAGTCAAGCAGGTTAGAAATGGTTGGACAAATCTGTCCAATTTGCTACGCTCCCCCTAAAGAGTAAACCTTCAGTGATGACTTGCTTCGGTCTGGGATTCCAAGGCCACGATCGGGAATGATCTGGAGAGGCCGACAGGGGGAGAAGAGTAGTTGTGGAGCCGCCTAAGGCAAGCGTGTTGAAGGTGGAGAAGGAATCCCCCATATGCTACATGCAGGGGGATGATCGGGCGTGTCCAAAAGAGCCAAAATGTTTGGCAGTGATGAGTTTTTAAGCATTGCTGCTTACGGAGTGGAATGGCATAGGGGGCTGCAGCAGATATGAGTAGACAGGGAAAGCTGTTGATAGGCATTGCAAAGGGTGGCGATTGTAAAAGGAAGAGGGCTGCCTGTAAAACTATAGGGAAACAGACGAAGGTGTCATTGTTGCAAGCTGTCATTAACCAGGAATAATCAGGGGAAAGCGCGAACGCAGTCCCCCACTACCACAAATTATGCAGTCAAGTTTCCCGCATTTGGGGAAATCGCAGGGGTCAGCACACCCGGAGTGCAATGGATGAGCCTCGCCCTGGGAGAACCACCTTCATGATCATGGTATCTCCCCTGCCAGGTAAGTATGAGTTGGAATTGACCAGCTACTGCTCCCCGGTCGGGGCACGCCTCCACCAAGTTATGGGGGCCTCCCGGACGTGGGACAAACTAGCCTTGTTCAACGCTAGACCACAAGTCAGCCATGTCCCTCTAAAACAGTTAGGAGTCGTTAATCCGCCCCTAATAGACAAGATGTCCCTCAAATGTCTGTTTTTTTTATATTCCTTTTCGTAAAATCTAAACAATCCCAGCGTGCACTGCAGCAGCAGCACATATTTTTGCATACTGGGAGGGCCCTTAAGCACCCGGCGGCAGCGCAGCGTCCTTCCACTAAACAAAGCCCGAAGCCTATTGCATATCAAAGGGCACAGCCACTACACTATTCACAAGCCAGTCTGCTCTAACTCACTCACGAGCCAGGATGTTAACTCTCACTTGTGACAGAATGAAATGGCTGAACGTTTGTAAAACGTACTAAGTACTCAAGGTCAAAAAACTAAGCACGCAACTAAATTTCATCAGTGCAAACAGTTACATCGGCCAAAAACATTTAGAATTCCCTGCACCCTTAAAACTCTGCGGGGATGCCTAAAGGGTATACAGTTCTGTGCAAAAGTTTCAGGCAGGTCTAAAGAAATACTGTAAAGTAAGAATGCTTTCAATTTTAATGGTTTCTTTTTTTTTTTTAATCAATTCTCAACGCAAGCTTACAGAAGAAAAATCAACGTTTTGGGTGACTACCCTTTGGCTTCAAACCGGCATTGATTCTTACACTTGCACACTCCGTACACCTGACTCTAATCCTACAAAATCCCTGACTTTGTGCAAGTGTACAATTAACCAATTATGCCAAGCAGGGGCAAATGATCATCAATATATACGTAGGTCATTAACTGGACACAGAAACGGCTGCGTAGGAGGCTTAAAACTGGGTGAACAACAGCTAAAGTCTGCAACTAAGGGGAAGTTGTAGAAGGCAGTGTCAAGTCCCGGAGTCATACACCATGGCAAGACTGAGCACAGCAACAAGCCACAAGGCAAGTTCTACTGCATCAGCTAGGTCTCTCCCAGGCAAAGATTTCAAAGCAGACTGTGGTTTCAAGGTGTGCTGTTCAAGCTCTTTTGAAGGTGCACAAAGAAACGAGCAACGTTGTGGATCGTAGACGCAGTGGTCGGCGGCAGGAACCTAACGCAGCAGATGAAAGACACATCGTTCTTACTTCCCTTGGACATCGGAAGTACTCCAGCAGTGCCATCAGCACACAGAACTGTCGGAATCCAGTGGGACCCAGGTATACCCAGCTACCGTTTGCAGAAGTCTGGCCAGAGGTAACCTTCATGGAAGAATTGCAGCCAAAAAGCCTTTGGTGTCGCCAACGGGTGACGACACGAACTATTGATTTGATTTGGATTTCTCTTCTGTTCATTTACTTTCCATTTTGTGAATTGATAAAAACGATTACCACTTCTATTTCTGAAAGCATTCTTACTCTACAGCATTTTATTCACACCTGCCTAAAACGTTTGCATAGTAGTATATATGGAGGGGAAGAGAAAAGAAATTAAAAAAAGCAAACACAAAAAGGAAAAAACAAAGACCCTGAGTACATCTCTCGAACACCCGTACATTCCTGAAGTCCAGCAGGGTAGAAATGGTTGGACAAATCTGTCCCATTTGCTACGCTCCCCTTAAAGAAGAAATCTTCGGTGATGACTTGCTTTGGTCTGGGATTTAAAGGCCATGATCGGGAATGATCTGGAGAGGCCGACAGGGGGAGAAGAGTAATTGTGAAGCCGCCTAATGCAAGCGTGTTGAAGGTGGAGAAGGAACCCCCATATGCTACATGCAGGGGGATGAACGGGCGTGTCCAAAAGAGGAACATGTTTGGCAGTGATGAGCTTTTAAGCATTGCTGCTTACAGAGTGGAATGGCGTAGGGGCCTGTAGCGGATACGAGTAGCCAGGAAAAGCCGTTGATAGGCAAAGCAATAGTGTAAAAAGGGTGGCGCGCTTAGAGCGTGTGGTAAAAAGGAGAGGGCTGCCTGTAAAAATATAGGAAAACAGCCGAGGTGTCGCCAAGCACAAAAAGTGTGCTGTTGAAAGCTGTCTTTAACCAGGAATAATCAGGGGAAAGCGCGAACGCAGTCCCCCACTACCACAAATTATGCAGTCGAGTTTCCCGCATTTGGGGAAATCGCAGGGGTCAGCACACCCGGAGTGCAATGGATGAGCCTCGCCCTGGGAGAACCACCTTCATGATCATGGTATCTCCCCTGCCAGGTAAGTATGAGTTGGAATTGACCAGCTACTGCTCCCCGGTCGGGGCACTCCTCCACCAAGTTATGGGGGCTTCCCGGACGTAGGATAAACTAGCCTTGTTCAACACTAGACCACAAGCCAGCCATGTCCCTCTCAAACAGTTAAGAGTCGTTAATCCACCCCTAATAGACAAGATGTCCCCCGACTGTCCCGATTCTACGAAAAGGAATATAAAAAAACCCCAAACAAACAATCTCAGCGCGCACTGCAGCAGCAGCATATATATTTGCATCATACTGGGAGGGCCCCTTAGGCACCCGGGCCGCAGAGCAGCGTCCTTCCACTAAACAAAGCTCGTAGCCTATTGCATATCAAAAGGGCACAGATACTACACTGTTCACAAGCCAGTCTGCTCTAACTCACTCACGAGCCAGTGATGTTACTCACTTGTGACAGTATGAAATGGCTGAACGCTTGTAAAACGTACTAAGTACTCAAGGTCAAAAAACTAAGCACGCAACTAAATTTCATCAGTGCAAACAGTTACATCGGCCAAAAACATTTAGAATTCCCTGCACCCTTAAAACTCTGCGGCGATGCCTAAAGGGTATACAGTTCTGTGCAAAAGTTTCAGGCAGGTCTAAAGAAATACGGTAAAGTAAGAATGCTTTAATTTTAATGGTTTCTTTTTTTTTTTTTAATCAATTCTCAACGCAAGCTTACAGAAGAAAAATCAACGTTTTGGGTGACTACCCTTTGGCTTCAAACCGGCATCGATTCTTACACTTGCACACTCCGTACACCTGACTCTAATCCTACAAAATCCCTGACTTTGTGCAAGTGTACAATTAACCAATTATGCCAAGCAGGGGCAAATGATTATCAATATATACGTAGGTCATTAACTGGACACAGAAACGGCTGCGTAGGAGGCTTAAAACCGGGGGCGAACAACAGCTAAAGTCTGCAACTAAGGGGAAGTTGTAGAAGGCAGTTTCAAGTCCCGGAGTCATACACCATGGCAAGACTGAGCACAGCAACAAGGCAAGTTCTACTGCATCAGCTAGGTCTCTCCCAGGCAAAGATTTCAAAGCAGACTGCGGTTTCAAGGTGTGCTGTTCAAGCTCTTTTGAAGGTGCACAAAGAAATGGGCAAAGTTGTGGATCGTAGACGCAGTGGTCGGCGGCAGGAACCTAACGCAGCAGATGAAAGACACATCGTTCTTACTTCCCTTGGACATCGGAAGTAGTCCTGCAGTCCCTTCAGCACACAGAACTGTCGGAATCCAGTGGGACCCAGTATAAACCCATCTAGCGTTCGCAGAAGTCTGGCCAGAGGTGACCTTCATGGAAGAATTGCAGCCAAAAAGCCTTTGGTGCCGCCAATAGGTGGCGACACAAAATATTGATTTGGATTTCTCTTCTGTTCATTTGCTTTCCATTTTGTGAATTGATAAAAACGATTAGCACTTCTATTTCTGAAAGCATTCTTACTCTACCGCATTTTTTCACACCTGCCTAAAACGTTTGCACGGCAGTATATATGGAGGGGAGGAAAAAAACTAAATAAAAAAAAAAAAAGCAAAAAACACAAAAAGCAAAAACAAAGACGCTGATTACATCTCTCAAACACCCGTACATTCCTGAAGTCAAGCAGGTTAGAAATGGTTGGACAAATCTGTCCAATTTGCTACGCTCCCCCTAAAGAGTAAACCTTCAGTGATGACTTGCTTCGGTCTGGGATTCCAAGGCCACGATCGGGAATGATCTGGAGAGGCCGACAGGGGGAGAAGAATAGTTGTGGAGCCGCCTAAGGCAAGCGTGTTGAAGGTGGAGAAGGAATCCCCCATATGCTACATGCAGGGGGATGATCGGGCGTGTCCAAAAGAGCCAAAATGTTTGGCAGTGATGAGTTTTTAAGCATTGCTGCTTACGGAGTGGAATGGCATAGGGGGCTGCAGCAGATATGAGTAGACAGGGAAAGCTGTTGATAGGCATTGCAAAGGGTGGCGATTGTAAAAGGAAGAGGGCTGCCTGTAAAACTATAGGGAAACAGACGAAGGTGTCATTGTTGCAAGCTGTCATTAACCAGGAATAATCAGGGGAAAGCGCGAACGCAGTCCCCCACTACCACAAATTATGCAGTCGAGTTTCCCGCATTTGGGGAAATCGCAGGGGTCAGCACACCCGGAGTGCAATGGATGAGCCTCGCCCTGGGAGAACCACCTTCATGATCATGGTATCTCCCCTGCCAGGTAAGTATGAGTTGGAATTGACCAGCTACTGCTCCCCGGTCGGGGCACGCCTCCACCAAGTTATGGGGGCCTCCCGGACGTGGGACAAACTAGCCTTGTTCAACGCTAGACCACAAGTCAGCCATGTCCCTCTAAAACAGTTAGGAGTCGTTAATCCGCCCCTAATAGACAAGATGTCCCTCAAATGTCTGTTTTTTTTATATTCCTTTTCGTAAAATCTAAACAATCCCAGCGTGCACTGCAGCAGCAGCACATATTTTTGCATACTGGGAGGGCCCTTAAGCACCCGGCGGCAGCGCAGCGTCCTTCCACTAAACAAAGCCCGAAGCCTATTGCATATCAAAGGGCACAGCCACTACACTATTCACAAGCCAGTCTGCTCTAACTCACTCACGAGCCAGGATGTTAACTCTCACTTGTGACAGAATGAAATGGCTGAACGTTTGTAAAACGTACTAAGTACTCAAGGTCAAAAAACTAAGCACGCAACTAAATTTCATCAGTGCAAACAGTTACATCGGCCAAAAACATTTAGAATTCCCTGCACCCTTAAAACTCTGCGGGGATGCCTAAAGGGTATACAGTTCTGTGCAAAAGTTTCAGGCAGGTCTAAAGAAATACTGTAAAGTAAGAATGCTTTCAATTTTAATGGTTTCTTTTTTTTTTTTAATCAATTCTCAACGCAAGCTTACAGAAGAAAAATCAACGTTTTGGGTGACTACCCTTTGGCTTCAAACCGGCATTGATTCTTACACTTGCACACTCCGTACACCTGACTCTAATCCTACAAAATCCCTGACTTTGTGCAAGTGTACAATTAACCAATTATGCCAAGCAGGGGCAAATGATCATCAATATATACGTAGGTCATTAACTGGACACAGAAACGGCTGCGTAGGAGGCTTAAAACTGGGTGAACAACAGCTAAAGTCTGCAACTAAGGGGAAGTTGTAGAAGGCAGTGTCAAGTCCCGGAGTCATACACCATGGCAAGACTGAGCACAGCAACAAGCCACAAGGCAAGTTCTACTGCATCAGCTAGGTCTCTCCCAGGCAAAGATTTCAAAGCAGACTGTGGTTTCAAGGTGTGCTGTTCAAGCTCTTTTGAAGGTGCACAAAGAAACGAGCAACGTTGTGGATCGTAGACGCAGTGGTCGGCGGCAGGAACCTAACGCAGCAGATGAAAGACACATCGTTCTTACTTCCCTTGGACATCGGAAGTACTCCAGCAGTGCCATCAGCACACAGAACTGTCGGAATCCAGTGGGACCCAGGTATACCCAGCTACCGTTTGCAGAAGTCTGGCCAGAGGTAACCTTCATGGAAGAATTGCAGCCAAAAAGCCTTTGGTGTCGCCAACGGGTGACGACACGAACTATTGATTTGATTTGGATTTCTCTTCTGTTCATTTACTTTCCATTTTGTGAATTGATAAAAACGATTACCACTTCTATTTCTGAAAGCATTCTTACTCTACAGCATTTTATTCACACCTGCCTAAAACGTTTGCATAGTAGTATATATGGAGGGGAAGAGAAAAGAAATTAAAAAAAGCAAACACAAAAAGGAAAAAACAAAGACCCTGAGTACATCTCTCGAACACCCGTACATTCCTGAAGTCCAGCAGGGTAGAAATGGTTGGACAAATCTGTCCCATTTGCTACGCTCCCCTTAAAGAAGAAATCTTCGGTGATGACTTGCTTTGGTCTGGGATTTAAAGGCCATGATCGGGAATGATCTGGAGAGGCCGACAGGGGGAGAAGAGTAATTGTGAAGCCGCCTAATGCAAGCGTGTTGAAGGTGGAGAAGGAACCCCCATATGCTACATGCAGGGGGATGAACGGGCGTGTCCAAAAGAGGAACATGTTTGGCAGTGATGAGCTTTTAAGCATTGCTGCTTACAGAGTGGAATGGCGTAGGGGCCTGTAGCGGATACGAGTAGCCAGGAAAAGCCGTTGATAGGCAAAGCAATAGTGTAAAATGGGTGGCGCGCTTAGAGCGTGTGGTAAAAAGGAGAGGGCTGCCTGTAAAAATATAGGAAAACAGCCGAGGTGTCGCCAAGCACAAAAAGTGTGCTGTTGAAAGCTGTCTTTAACCAGGAATAATCAGGGGAAAGCGCGAACGCAGTCCCCCACTACCACAAATTATGCAGTCGAGTTTCCCGCATTTGGGGAAATCGCAGGGGTCAGCACACCCGGAGTGCAATGGATGAGCCTCGCCCTGGGAGAACCACCTTCATGATCATGGTATCTCCCCTGCCAGGTAAGTATGAGTTGGAATTGACCAGCTACTGCTCCCCGGTCGGGGCACTCCTCCACCAAGTTATGGGGGCTTCCCGGACGTAGGATAAACTAGCCTTGTTCAACACTAGACCACAAGCCAGCCATGTCCCTCTCAAACAGTTAAGAGTCGTTAATCCACCCCTAATAGACAAGATGTCCCCCGACTGTCCCGATTCTACGAAAAGGAATATAAAAAAAACCCCAAACAAACAATCTCAGCGCGCACTGCAGCAGCAGCACATATATTTGCATCATACTGGGAGGGCCCCTTAGGCACCCGGGCCGCAGAGCAGCGTCCTTCCACTAAACAAAGCTCGTAGCCTATTGCATATCAAAAGGGCACAGATACTACACTGTTCACAAGCCAGTCTGCTCTAACTCACTCACGAGCCAGTGATGTTACTCACTTGTGACAGTATGAAATGGCTGAACGCTTGTAAAACGTACTAAGTACTCAAGGTCAAAAAACTAAGCACGCAACTAAATTTCATCAGTGCAAACAGTTACATCGGCCAAAAACATTTAGAATTCCCTGCACCCTTAAAACTCTGCGGCGATGCCTAAAGGGTATACAGTTCTGTGCAAAAGTTTCAGGCAGGTCTAAAGAAATACGGTAAAGTAAGAATGCTTTAATTTTAATGGTTTCTTTTTTTTTTTTTAATCAATTCTCAACGCAAGCTTACAGAAGAAAAATCAACGTTTTGGGTGACTACCCTTTGGCTTCAAACCGGCATCGATTCTTACACTTGCACACTCCGTACACCTGACTCTAATCCTACAAAATCCCTGACTTTGTGCAAGTGTACAATTAACCAATTATGCCAAGCAGGGGCAAATGATTATCAATATATACGTAGGTCATTAACTGGACACAGAAACGGCTGCGTAGGAGGCTTAAAACCGGGGGCGAACAACAGCTAAAGTCTGCAACTAAGGGGAAGTTGTAGAAGGCAGTTTCAAGTCCCGGAGTCATACACCATGGCAAGACTGAGCACAGCAACAAGGCAAGTTCTACTGCATCAGCTAGGTCTCTCCCAGGCAAAGATTTCAAAGCAGACTGCGGTTTCAAGGTGTGCTGTTCAAGCTCTTTTGAAGGTGCACAAAGAAATGGGCAAAGTTGTGGATCGTAGACGCAGTGGTCGGCGGCAGGAACCTAACGCAGCAGATGAAAGACACATCGTTCTTACTTCCCTTGGACATCGGAAGTAGTCCTGCAGTCCCTTCAGCACACAGAACTGTCGGAATCCAGTGGGACCCAGTATAAACCCATCTAGCGTTCGCAGAAGTCTGGCCAGAGGTGACCTTCATGGAAGAATTGCAGCCAAAAAGCCTTTGGTGCCGCCAATAGGTGGCGACACAAAATATTGATTTGGATTTCTCTTCTGTTCATTTGCTTTCCATTTTGTGAATTGATAAAAACGATTAGCACTTCTATTTCTGAAAGCATTCTTACTCTACCGCATTTTTTCACACCTGCCTAAAACGTTTGCACGGCAGTATATATGGAGGGGAGGAAAAAAACTAAATAAAAAAAAAAAAGCAAAAAACACAAAAAGCAAAAACAAAGACGCTGATTACATCTCTCAAACACCCGTACATTCCTGAAGTCAAGCAGGTTAGAAATGGTTGGACAAATCTGTCCAATTTGCTACGCTCCCCCTAAAGAGTAAACCTTCAGTGATGACTTGCTTCGGTCTGGGATTCCAAGGCCACGATCGGGAATGATCTGGAGAGGCCGACAGGGGGAGAAGAGTAGTTGTGGAGCCGCCTAAGGCAAGCGTGTTGAAGGTGGAGAAGGAATCCCCCATATGCTACATGCAGGGGGATGATCGGGCGTGTCCAAAAGAGCCAAAATGTTTGGCAGTGATGAGTTTTTAAGCATTGCTGCTTACGGAGTGGAATGGCATAGGGGGCTGCAGCAGATATGAGTAGACAGGGAAAGCTGTTGATAGGCATTGCAAAGGGTGGCGATTGTAAAAGGAAGAGGGCTGCCTGTAAAACTATAGGGAAACAGACGAAGGTGTCATTGTTGCAAGCTGTCATTAACCAGGAATAATCAGGGGAAAGCGCGAACGCAGTCCCCCACTACCACAAATTATGCAGTCAAGTTTCCCGCATTTGGGGAAATCGCAGGGGTCAGCACACCCGGAGTGCAATGGATGAGCCTCGCCCTGGGAGAACCACCTTCATGATCATGGTATCTCCCCTGCCAGGTAAGTATGAGTTGGAATTGACCAGCTACTGCTCCCCGGTCGGGGCACGCCTCCACCAAGTTATGGGGGCCTCCCGGACGTGGGACAAACTAGCCTTGTTCAACGCTAGACCACAAGTCAGCCATGTCCCTCTAAAACAGTTAGGAGTCGTTAATCCGCCCCTAATAGACAAGATGTCCCTCAAATGTCTGTTTTTTTTATATTCCTTTTCGTAAAATCTAAACAATCCCAGCGTGCACTGCAGCAGCAGCACATATTTTTGCATACTGGGAGGGCCCTTAAGCACCCGGCGGCAGCGCAGCGTCCTTCCACTAAACAAAGCCCGAAGCCTATTGCATATCAAAGGGCACAGCCACTACACTATTCACAAGCCAGTCTGCTCTAACTCACTCACGAGCCAGGATGTTAACTCTCACTTGTGACAGAATGAAATGGCTGAACGTTTGTAAAACGTACTAAGTACTCAAGGTCAAAAAACTAAGCACGCAACTAAATTTCATCAGTGCAAACAGTTACATCGGCCAAAAACATTTAGAATTCCCTGCACCCTTAAAACTCTGCGGGGATGCCTAAAGGGTATACAGTTCTGTGCAAAAGTTTCAGGCAGGTCTAAAGAAATACTGTAAAGTAAGAATGCTTTCAATTTTAATGGTTTCTTTTTTTTTTTTAATCAATTCTCAACGCAAGCTTACAGAAGAAAAATCAACGTTTTGGGTGACTACCCTTTGGCTTCAAACCGGCATTGATTCTTACACTTGCACACTCCGTACACCTGACTCTAATCCTACAAAATCCCTGACTTTGTGCAAGTGTACAATTAACCAATTATGCCAAGCAGGGGCAAATGATCATCAATATATACGTAGGTCATTAACTGGACACAGAAACGGCTGCGTAGGAGGCTTAAAACTGGGTGAACAACAGCTAAAGTCTGCAACTAAGGGGAAGTTGTAGAAGGCAGTGTCAAGTCCCGGAGTCATACACCATGGCAAGACTGAGCACAGCAACAAGCCACAAGGCAAGTTCTACTGCATCAGCTAGGTCTCTCCCAGGCAAAGATTTCAAAGCAGACTGTGGTTTCAAGGTGTGCTGTTCAAGCTCTTTTGAAGGTGCACAAAGAAACGAGCAACGTTGTGGATCGTAGACGCAGTGGTCGGCGGCAGGAACCTAACGCAGCAGATGAAAGACACATCGTTCTTACTTCCCTTGGACATCGGAAGTACTCCAGCAGTGCCATCAGCACACAGAACTGTCGGAATCCAGTGGGACCCAGGTATACCCAGCTACCGTTTGCAGAAGTCTGGCCAGAGGTAACCTTCATGGAAGAATTGCAGCCAAAAAGCCTTTGGTGTCGCCAACGGGTGACGACACGAACTATTGATTTGATTTGGATTTCTCTTCTGTTCATTTACTTTCCATTTTGTGAATTGATAAAAACGATTACCACTTCTATTTCTGAAAGCATTCTTACTCTACAGCATTTTATTCACACCTGCCTAAAACGTTTGCATAGTAGTATATATGGAGGGGAAGAGAAAAGAAATTAAAAAAAGCAAACACAAAAAGGAAAAAACAAAGACCCTGAGTACATCTCTCGAACACCCGTACATTCCTGAAGTCCAGCAGGGTAGAAATGGTTGGACAAATCTGTCCCATTTGCTACGCTCCCCTTAAAGAAGAAATCTTCGGTGATGACTTGCTTTGGTCTGGGATTTAAAGGCCATGATCGGGAATGATCTGGAGAGGCCGACAGGGGGAGAAGAGTAATTGTGAAGCCGCCTAATGCAAGCGTGTTGAAGGTGGAGAAGGAACCCCCATATGCTACATGCAGGGGGATGAACGGGCGTGTCCAAAAGAGGAACATGTTTGGCAGTGATGAGCTTTTAAGCATTGCTGCTTACAGAGTGGAATGGCGTAGGGGCCTGTAGCGGATACGAGTAGCCAGGAAAAGCCGTTGATAGGCAAAGCAATAGTGTAAAAAGGGTGGCGCGCTTAGAGCGTGTGGTAAAAAGGAGAGGGCTGCCTGTAAAAATATAGGAAAACAGCCGAGGTGTCGCCAAGCACAAAAAGTGTGCTGTTGAAAGCTGTCTTTAACCAGGAATAATCAGGGGAAAGCGCGAACGCAGTCCCCCACTACCACAAATTATGCAGTCGAGTTTCCCGCATTTGGGGAAATCGCAGGGGTCAGCACACCCGGAGTGCAATGGATGAGCCTCGCCCTGGGAGAACCACCTTCATGATCATGGTATCTCCCCTGCCAGGTAAGTATGAGTTGGAATTGACCAGCTACTGCTCCCCGGTCGGGGCACTCCTCCACCAAGTTATGGGGGCTTCCCGGACGTAGGATAAACTAGCCTTGTTCAACACTAGACCACAAGCCAGCCATGTCCCTCTCAAACAGTTAAGAGTCGTTAATCCACCCCTAATAGACAAGATGTCCCCCGACTGTCCCGATTCTACGAAAAGGAATATAAAAAAAACCCCAAACAAACAATCTCAGCGCGCACTGCAGCAGCAGCACATATATTTGCATCATACTGGGAGGGCCCCTTAGGCACCCGGGCCGCAGAGCAGCGTCCTTCCACTAAACAAAGCTCGTAGCCTATTGCATATCAAAAGGGCACAGATACTACACTGTTCACAAGCCAGTCTGCTCTAACTCACTCACGAGCCAGTGATGTTACTCACTTGTGACAGTATGAAATGGCTGAACGCTTGTAAAACGTACTAAGTACTCAAGGTCAAAAAACTAAGCACGCAACTAAATTTCATCAGTGCAAACAGTTACATCGGCCAAAAACATTTAGAATTCCCTGCACCCTTAAAACTCTGCGGCGATGCCTAAAGGGTATACAGTTCTGTGCAAAAGTTTCAGGCAGGTCTAAAGAAATACGGTAAAGTAAGAATGCTTTAATTTTAATGGTTTCTTTTTTTTTTTTTAATCAATTCTCAACGCAAGCTTACAGAAGAAAAATCAACGTTTTGGGTGACTACCCTTTGGCTTCAAACCGGCATCGATTCTTACACTTGCACACTCCGTACACCTGACTCTAATCCTACAAAATCCCTGACTTTGTGCAAGTGTACAATTAACCAATTATGCCAAGCAGGGGCAAATGATTATCAATATATACGTAGGTCATTAACTGGACACAGAAACGGCTGCGTAGGAGGCTTAAAACCGGGGGCGAACAACAGCTAAAGTCTGCAACTAAGGGGAAGTTGTAGAAGGCAGTTTCAAGTCCCGGAGTCATACACCATGGCAAGACTGAGCACAGCAACAAGGCAAGTTCTACTGCATCAGCTAGGTCTCTCCCAGGCAAAGATTTCAAAGCAGACTGCGGTTTCAAGGTGTGCTGTTCAAGCTCTTTTGAAGGTGCACAAAGAAATGGGCAAAGTTGTGGATCGTAGACGCAGTGGTCGGCGGCAGGAACCTAACGCAGCAGATGAAAGACACATCGTTCTTACTTCCCTTGGACATCGGAAGTAGTCCTGCAGTCCCTTCAGCACACAGAACTGTCGGAATCCAGTGGGACCCAGTATAAACCCATCTAGCGTTCGCAGAAGTCTGGCCAGAGGTGACCTTCATGGAAGAATTGCAGCCAAAAAGCCTTTGGTGCCGCCAATAGGTGGCGACACAAAATATTGATTTGGATTTCTCTTCTGTTCATTTGCTTTCCATTTTGTGAATTGATAAAAACGATTAGCACTTCTATTTCTGAAAGCATTCTTACTCTACCGCATTTTTTCACACCTGCCTAAAACGTTTGCACGGCAGTATATATGGAGGGGAGGAAAAAAACTAAATAAAAAAAAAAAAGCAAAAAACACAAAAAGCAAAAACAAAGACGCTGATTACATCTCTCAAACACCCGTACATTCCTGAAGTCAAGCAGGTTAGAAATGGTTGGACAAATCTGTCCAATTTGCTACGCTCCCCCTAAAGAGTAAACCTTCAGTGATGACTTGCTTCGGTCTGGGATTCCAAGGCCACGATCGGGAATGATCTGGAGAGGCCGACAGGGGGAGAAGAGTAGTTGTGGAGCCGCCTAAGGCAAGCGTGTTGAAGGTGGAGAAGGAATCCCCCATATGCTACATGCAGGGGGATGATCGGGCGTGTCCAAAAGAGCCAAAATGTTTGGCAGTGATGAGTTTTTAAGCATTGCTGCTTACGGAGTGGAATGGCATAGGGGGCTGCAGCAGATATGAGTAGACAGGGAAAGCTGTTGATAGGCATTGCAAAGGGTGGCGATTGTAAAAGGAAGAGGGCTGCCTGTAAAACTATAGGGAAACAGACGAAGGTGTCATTGTTGCAAGCTGTCATTAACCAGGAATAATCAGGGGAAAGCGCGAACGCAGTCCCCCACTACCACAAATTATGCAGTCGAGTTTCCCGCATTTGGGGAAATCGCAGGGGTCAGCACACCCGGAGTGCAATGGATGAGCCTCGCCCTGGGAGAACCACCTTCATGATCATGGTATCTCCCCTGCCAGGTAAGTATGAGTTGGAATTGACCAGCTACTGCTCCCCGGTCGGGGCACGCCTCCACCAAGTTATGGGGGCCTCCCGGACGTGGGACAAACTAGCCTTGTTCAACGCTAGACCACAAGTCAGCCATGTCCCTCTAAAACAGTTAGGAGTCGTTAATCCGCCCCTAATAGACAAGATGTCCCTCAAATGTCTGTTTTTTTTATATTCCTTTTCGTAAAATCTAAACAATCCCAGCGTGCACTGCAGCAGCAGCACATATTTTTGCATACTGGGAGGGCCCTTAAGCACCCGGCGGCAGCGCAGCGTCCTTCCACTAAACAAAGCCCGAAGCCTATTGCATATCAAAGGGCACAGCCACTACACTATTCACAAGCCAGTCTGCTCTAACTCACTCACGAGCCAGGATGTTAACTCTCACTTGTGACAGAATGAAATGGCTGAACGTTTGTAAAACGTACTAAGTACTCAAGGTCAAAAAACTAAGCACGCAACTAAATTTCATCAGTGCAAACAGTTACATCGGCCAAAAACATTTAGAATTCCCTGCACCCTTAAAACTCTGCGGGGATGCCTAAAGGGTATACAGTTCTGTGCAAAAGTTTCAGGCAGGTCTAAAGAAATACTGTAAAGTAAGAATGCTTTCAATTTTAATGGTTTCTTTTTTTTTTTTAATCAATTCTCAACGCAAGCTTACAGAAGAAAAATCAACGTTTTGGGTGACTACCCTTTGGCTTCAAACCGGCATTGATTCTTACACTTGCACACTCCGTACACCTGACTCTAATCCTACAAAATCCCTGACTTTGTGCAAGTGTACAATTAACCAATTATGCCAAGCAGGGGCAAATGATCATCAATATATACGTAGGTCATTAACTGGACACAGAAACGGCTGCGTAGGAGGCTTAAAACTGGGTGAACAACAGCTAAAGTCTGCAACTAAGGGGAAGTTGTAGAAGGCAGTGTCAAGTCCCGGAGTCATACACCATGGCAAGACTGAGCACAGCAACAAGCCACAAGGCAAGTTCTACTGCATCAGCTAGGTCTCTCCCAGGCAAAGATTTCAAAGCAGACTGTGGTTTCAAGGTGTGCTGTTCAAGCTCTTTTGAAGGTGCACAAAGAAACGAGCAACGTTGTGGATCGTAGACGCAGTGGTCGGCGGCAGGAACCTAACGCAGCAGATGAAAGACACATCGGTCTTACTTCCCTTGGACATCGGAAGTACTCCAGCAGTGCCATCAGCACACAGAACTGTCGGAATCCAGTGGGACCCAGGTATACCCAGCTACCGTTTGCAGAAGTCTGGCCAGAGGTAACCTTCATGGAAGAATTGCAGCCAAAAAGCCTTTGGTGTCGCCAACGGGTGACGACACGAACTATTGATTTGATTTGGATTTCTCTTCTGTTCATTTACTTTCCATTTTGTGAATTGATAAAAACGATTACCACTTCTATTTCTGAAAGCATTCTTACTCTACAGCATTTTATTCACACCTGCCTAAAACGTTTGCATAGTAGTATATATGGAGGGGAAGAGAAAAGAAATTAAAAAAAGCAAACACAAAAAGGAAAAAACAAAGACCCTGAGTACATCTCTCGAACACCCGTACATTCCTGAAGTCCAGCAGGGTAGAAATGGTTGGACAAATCTGTCCCATTTGCTACGCTCCCCTTAAAGAAGAAATCTTCGGTGATGACTTGCTTTGGTCTGGGATTTAAAGGCCATGATCGGGAATGATCTGGAGAGGCCGACAGGGGGAGAAGAGTAATTGTGAAGCCGCCTAATGCAAGCGTGTTGAAGGTGGAGAAGGAACCCCCATATGCTACATGCAGGGGGATGAACGGGCGTGTCCAAAAGAGGAACATGTTTGGCAGTGATGAGCTTTTAAGCATTGCTGCTTACAGAGTGGAATGGCGTAGGGGCCTGTAGCGGATACGAGTAGCCAGGAAAAGCCGTTGATAGGCAAAGCAATAGTGTAAAATGGGTGGCGCGCTTAGAGCGTGTGGTAAAAAGGAGAGGGCTGCCTGTAAAAATATAGGAAAACAGCCGAGGTGTCGCCAAGCACAAAAAGTGTGCTGTTGAAAGCTGTCTTTAACCAGGAATAATCAGGGGAAAGCGCGAACGCAGTCCCCCACTACCACAAATTATGCAGTCGAGTTTCCCGCATTTGGGGAAATCGCAGGGGTCAGCACACCCGGAGTGCAATGGATGAGCCTCGCCCTGGGAGAACCACCTTCATGATCATGGTATCTCCCCTGCCAGGTAAGTATGAGTTGGAATTGACCAGCTACTGCTCCCCGGTCGGGGCACTCCTCCACCAAGTTATGGGGGCTTCCCGGACGTAGGATAAACTAGCCTTGTTCAACACTAGACCACAAGCCAGCCATGTCCCTCTCAAACAGTTAAGAGTCGTTAATCCACCCCTAATAGACAAGATGTCCCCCGACTGTCCCGATTCTACGAAAAGGAATATAAAAAAAACCCCAAACAAACAATCTCAGCGCGCACTGCAGCAGCAGCACATATATTTGCATCATACTGGGAGGGCCCCTTAGGCACCCGGGCCGCAGAGCAGCGTCCTTCCACTAAACAAAGCTCGTAGCCTATTGCATATCAAAAGGGCACAGATACTACACTGTTCACAAGCCAGTCTGCTCTAACTCACTCACGAGCCAGTGATGTTACTCACTTGTGACAGTATGAAATGGCTGAACGCTTGTAAAACGTACTAAGTACTCAAGGTCAAAAAACTAAGCACGCAACTAAATTTCATCAGTGCAAACAGTTACATCGGCCAAAAACATTTAGAATTCCCTGCACCCTTAAAACTCTGCGGCGATGCCTAAAGGGTATACAGTTCTGTGCAAAAGTTTCAGGCAGGTCTAAAGAAATACGGTAAAGTAAGAATGCTTTAATTTTAATGGTTTCTTTTTTTTTTTTTAATCAATTCTCAACGCAAGCTTACAGAAGAAAAATCAACGTTTTGGGTGACTACCCTTTGGCTTCAAACCGGCATCGATTCTTACACTTGCACACTCCGTACACCTGACTCTAATCCTACAAAATCCCTGACTTTGTGCAAGTGTACAATTAACCAATTATGCCAAGCAGGGGCAAATGATTATCAATATATACGTAGGTCATTAACTGGACACAGAAACGGCTGCGTAGGAGGCTTAAAACCGGGGGCGAACAACAGCTAAAGTCTGCAACTAAGGGGAAGTTGTAGAAGGCAGTTTCAAGTCCCGGAGTCATACACCATGGCAAGACTGAGCACAGCAACAAGGCAAGTTCTACTGCATCAGCTAGGTCTCTCCCAGGCAAAGATTTCAAAGCAGACTGCGGTTTCAAGGTGTGCTGTTCAAGCTCTTTTGAAGGTGCACAAAGAAATGGGCAAAGTTGTGGATCGTAGACGCAGTGGTCGGCGGCAGGAACCTAACGCAGCAGATGAAAGACACATCGTTCTTACTTCCCTTGGACATCGGAAGTAGTCCTGCAGTCCCTTCAGCACACAGAACTGTCGGAATCCAGTGGGACCCAGTATAAACCCATCTAGCGTTCGCAGAAGTCTGGCCAGAGGTGACCTTCATGGAAGAATTGCAGCCAAAAAGCCTTTGGTGCCGCCAATAGGTGGCGACACAAAATATTGATTTGGATTTCTCTTCTGTTCATTTGCTTTCCATTTTGTGAATTGATAAAAACGATTAGCACTTCTATTTCTGAAAGCATTCTTACTCTACCGCATTTTTTCACACCTGCCTAAAACGTTTGCACGGCAGTATATATGGAGGGGAGGAAAAAAACTAAATAAAAAAAAAAAAGCAAAAAACACAAAAAGCAAAAACAAAGACGCTGATTACATCTCTCAAACACCCGTACATTCCTGAAGTCAAGCAGGTTAGAAATGGTTGGACAAATCTGTCCAATTTGCTACGCTCCCCCTAAAGAGTAAACCTTCAGTGATGACTTGCTTCGGTCTGGGATTCCAAGGCCACGATCGGGAATGATCTGGAGAGGCCGACAGGGGGAGAAGAGTAGTTGTGGAGCCGCCTAGGGCAAGCGTGTTGAAGGTGGAGAAGGAATCCCCCATATGCTACATGCAGGGGGATGATCGGGCGTGTCCAAAAGAGCCAAAATGTTTGGCAGTGATGAGTTTTTAAGCATTGCTGCTTACGGAGTGGAATGGCATAGGGGGCTGCAGCAGATATGAGTAGACAGGGAAAGCTGTTGATAGGCATTGCAAAGGGTGGCGATTGTAAAAGGAAGAGGGCTGCCTGTAAAACTATAGGGAAACAGACGAAGGTGTCATTGTTGCAAGCTGTCATTAACCAGGAATAATCAGGGGAAAGCGCGAACGCAGTCCCCCACTACCACAAATTATGCAGTCGAGTTTCCCGCATTTGGGGAAATCGCAGGGGTCAGCACACCCGGAGTGCAATGGATGAGCCTCGCCCTGGGAGAACCACCTTCATGATCATGGTATCTCCCCTGCCAGGTAAGTATGAGTTGGAATTGACCAGCTACTGCTCCCCGGTCGGGGCACGCCTCCACCAAGTTATGGGGGCCTCCCGGACGTGGGACAAACTAGCCTTGTTCAACGCTAGACCACAAGTCAGCCATGTCCCTCTAAAACAGTTAGGAGTCGTTAATCCGCCCCTAATAGACAAGATGTCCCTCAAATGTCTGTTTTTTTTATATTCCTTTTCGTAAAATCTAAACAATCCCAGCGTGCACTGCAGCAGCAGCACATATTTTTGCATACTGGGAGGGCCCTTAAGCACCCGGCGGCAGCGCAGCGTCCTTCCACTAAACAAAGCCCGAAGCCTATTGCATATCAAAGGGCACAGCCACTACACTATTCACAAGCCAGTCTGCTCTAACTCACTCACGAGCCAGGATGTTAACTCTCACTTGTGACAGAATGAAATGGCTGAACGTTTGTAAAACGTACTAAGTACTCAAGGTCAAAAAACTAAGCACGCAACTAAATTTCATCAGTGCAAACAGTTACATCGGCCAAAAACATTTAGAATTCCCTGCACCCTTAAAACTCTGCGGGGATGCCTAAAGGGTATACAGTTCTGTGCAAAAGTTTCAGGCAGGTCTAAAGAAATACTGTAAAGTAAGAATGCTTTCAATTTTAATGGTTTCTTTTTTTTTTTTAATCAATTCTCAACGCAAGCTTACAGAAGAAAAATCAACGTTTTGGGTGACTACCCTTTGGCTTCAAACCGGCATTGATTCTTACACTTGCACACTCCGTACACCTGACTCTAATCCTACAAAATCCCTGACTTTGTGCAAGTGTACAATTAACCAATTATGCCAAGCAGGGGCAAATGATCATCAATATATACGTAGGTCATTAACTGGACACAGAAACGGCTGCGTAGGAGGCTTAAAACTGGGTGAACAACAGCTAAAGTCTGCAACTAAGGGGAAGTTGTAGAAGGCAGTGTCAAGTCCCGGAGTCATACACCATGGCAAGACTGAGCACAGCAACAAGCCACAAGGCAAGTTCTACTGCATCAGCTAGGTCTCTCCCAGGCAAAGATTTCAAAGCAGACTGTGGTTTCAAGGTGTGCTGTTCAAGCTCTTTTGAAGGTGCACAAAGAAACGAGCAACGTTGTGGATCGTAGACGCAGTGGTCGGCGGCAGGAACCTAACGCAGCAGATGAAAGACACATCGGTCTTACTTCCCTTGGACATCGGAAGTACTCCAGCAGTGCCATCAGCACACAGAACTGTCGGAATCCAGTGGGACCCAGGTATACCCAGCTACCGTTTGCAGAAGTCTGGCCAGAGGTAACCTTCATGGAAGAATTGCAGCCAAAAAGCCTTTGGTGTCGCCAACGGGTGACGACACGAACTATTGATTTGATTTGGATTTCTCTTCTGTTCATTTACTTTCCATTTTGTGAATTGATAAAAACGATTACCACTTCTATTTCTGAAAGCATTCTTACTCTACAGCATTTTATTCACACCTGCCTAAAACGTTTGCATAGTAGTATATATGGAGGGGAAGAGAAAAGAAATTAAAAAAAGCAAACACAAAAAGGAAAAAACAAAGACCCTGAGTACATCTCTCGAACACCCGTACATTCCTGAAGTCCAGCAGGGTAGAAATGGTTGGACAAATCTGTCCCATTTGCTACGCTCCCCTTAAAGAAGAAATCTTCGGTGATGACTTGCTTTGGTCTGGGATTTAAAGGCCATGATCGGGAATGATCTGGAGAGGCCGACAGGGGGAGAAGAGTAATTGTGAAGCCGCCTAATGCAAGCGTGTTGAAGGTGGAGAAGGAACCCCCATATGCTACATGCAGGGGGATGAACGGGCGTGTCCAAAAGAGGAACATGTTTGGCAGTGATGAGCTTTTAAGCATTGCTGCTTACAGAGTGGAATGGCGTAGGGGCCTGTAGCGGATACGAGTAGCCAGGAAAAGCCGTTGATAGGCAAAGCAATAGTGTAAAATGGGTGGCGCGCTTAGAGCGTGTGGTAAAAAGGAGAGGGCTGCCTGTAAAAATATAGGAAAACAGCCGAGGTGTCGCCAAGCACAAAAAGTGTGCTGTTGAAAGCTGTCTTTAACCAGGAATAATCAGGGGAAAGCGCGAACGCAGTCCCCCACTACCACAAATTATGCAGTCGAGTTTCCCGCATTTGGGGAAATCGCAGGGGTCAGCACACCCGGAGTGCAATGGATGAGCCTCGCCCTGGGAGAACCACCTTCATGATCATGGTATCTCCCCTGCCAGGTAAGTATGAGTTGGAATTGACCAGCTACTGCTCCCCGGTCGGGGCACTCCTCCACCAAGTTATGGGGGCTTCCCGGACGTAGGATAAACTAGCCTTGTTCAACACTAGACCACAAGCCAGCCATGTCCCTCTCAAACAGTTAAGAGTCGTTAATCCACCCCTAATAGACAAGATGTCCCCCGACTGTCCCGATTCTACGAAAAGGAATATAAAAAAAACCCCAAACAAACAATCTCAGCGCGCACTGCAGCAGCAGCACATATATTTGCATCATACTGGGAGGGCCCCTTAGGCACCCGGGCCGCAGAGCAGCGTCCTTCCACTAAACAAAGCTCGTAGCCTATTGCATATCAAAAGGGCACAGATACTACACTGTTCACAAGCCAGTCTGCTCTAACTCACTCACGAGCCAGTGATGTTACTCACTTGTGACAGTATGAAATGGCTGAACGCTTGTAAAACGTACTAAGTACTCAAGGTCAAAAAACTAAGCACGCAACTAAATTTCATCAGTGCAAACAGTTACATCGGCCAAAAACATTTAGAATTCCCTGCACCCTTAAAACTCTGCGGCGATGCCTAAAGGGTATACAGTTCTGTGCAAAAGTTTCAGGCAGGTCTAAAGAAATACGGTAAAGTAAGAATGCTTTAATTTTAATGGTTTCTTTTTTTTTTTTTAATCAATTCTCAACGCAAGCTTACAGAAGAAAAATCAACGTTTTGGGTGACTACCCTTTGGCTTCAAACCGGCATCGATTCTTACACTTGCACACTCCGTACACCTGACTCTAATCCTACAAAATCCCTGACTTTGTGCAAGTGTACAATTAACCAATTATGCCAAGCAGGGGCAAATGATTATCAATATATACGTAGGTCATTAACTGGACACAGAAACGGCTGCGTAGGAGGCTTAAAACCGGGGGCGAACAACAGCTAAAGTCTGCAACTAAGGGGAAGTTGTAGAAGGCAGTTTCAAGTCCCGGAGTCATACACCATGGCAAGACTGAGCACAGCAACAAGGCAAGTTCTACTGCATCAGCTAGGTCTCTTCCAGGCAAAGATTTCAAAGCAGACTGCGGTTTCAAGGTGTGCTGTTCAAGCTCTTTTGAAGGTGCACAAAGAAATGGGCAAAGTTGTGGATCGTAGACGCAGTGGTCGGCGGCAGGAACCTAACGCAGCAGATGAAAGACACATCGTTCTTACTTCCCTTGGACATCGGAAGTAGTCCTGCAGTCCCTTCAGCACACAGAACTGTCGGAATCCAGTGGGACCCAGTATAAACCCATCTAGCGTTCGCAGAAGTCTGGCCAGAGGTGACCTTCATGGAAGAATTGCAGCCAAAAAGCCTTTGGTGCCGCCAATAGGTGGCGACACAAAATATTGATTTGGATTTCTCTTCTGTTCATTTGCTTTCCATTTTGTGAATTGATAAAAACGATTAGCACTTCTATTTCTGAAAGCATTCTTACTCTACCGCATTTTTTCACACCTGCCTAAAACGTTTGCACGGCAGTATATATGGAGGGGAGGAAAAAAACTAAATAAAAAAAAAAAAGCAAAAAACACAAAAAGCAAAAACAAAGACGCTGATTACATCTCTCAAACACCCGTACATTCCTGAAGTCAAGCAGGTTAGAAATGGTTGGACAAATCTGTCCAATTTGCTACGCTCCCCCTAAAGAGTAAACCTTCAGTGATGACTTGCTTCGGTCTGGGATTCCAAGGCCACGATCGGGAATGATCTGGAGAGGCCGACAGGGGGAGAAGAGTAGTTGTGGAGCCGCCTAAGGCAAGCGTGTTGAAGGTGGAGAAGGAATCCCCCATATGCTACATGCAGGGGGATGATCGGGCGTGTCCAAAAGAGCCAAAATGTTTGGCAGTGATGAGTTTTTAAGCATTGCTGCTTACGGAGTGGAATGGCATAGGGGGCTGCAGCAGATATGAGTAGACAGGGAAAGCTGTTGATAGGCATTGCAAAGGGTGGCGATTGTAAAAGGAAGAGGGCTGCCTGTAAAACTATAGGGAAACAGACGAAGGTGTCATTGTTGCAAGCTGTCATTAACCAGGAATAATCAGGGGAAAGCGCGAACGCAGTCCCCCACTACCACAAATTATGCAGTCGAGTTTCCCGCATTTGGGGAAATCGCAGGGGTCAGCACACCCGGAGTGCAATGGATGAGCCTCGCCCTGGGAGAACCACCTTCATGATCATGGTATCTCCCCTGCCAGGTAAGTATGAGTTGGAATTGACCAGCTACTGCTCCCCGGTCGGGGCACGCCTCCACCAAGTTATGGGGGCCTCCCGGACGTGGGACAAACTAGCCTTGTTCAACGCTAGACCACAAGTCAGCCATGTCCCTCTAAAACAGTTAGGAGTCGTTAATCCGCCCCTAATAGACAAGATGTCCCTCAAATGTCTGTTTTTTTTATATTCCTTTTCGTAAAATCTAAACAATCCCAGCGTGCACTGCAGCAGCAGCACATATTTTTGCATACTGGGAGGGCCCTTAAGCACCCGGCGGCAGCGCAGCGTCCTTCCACTAAACAAAGCCCGAAGCCTATTGCATATCAAAGGGCACAGCCACTACACTATTCACAAGCCAGTCTGCTCTAACTCACTCACGAGCCAGGATGTTAACTCTCACTTGTGACAGAATGAAATGGCTGAACGTTTGTAAAACGTACTAAGTACTCAAGGTCAAAAAACTAAGCACGCAACTAAATTTCATCAGTGCAAACAGTTACATCGGCCAAAAACATTTAGAATTCCCTGCACCCTTAAAACTCTGCGGGGATGCCTAAAGGGTATACAGTTCTGTGCAAAAGTTTCAGGCAGGTCTAAAGAAATACTGTAAAGTAAGAATGCTTTCAATTTTAATGGTTTCTTTTTTTTTTTTAATCAATTCTCAACGCAAGCTTACAGAAGAAAAATCAACGTTTTGGGTGACTACCCTTTGGCTTCAAACCGGCATTGATTCTTACACTTGCACACTCCGTACACCTGACTCTAATCCTACAAAATCCCTGACTTTGTGCAAGTGTACAATTAACCAATTATGCCAAGCAGGGGCAAATGATCATCAATATATACGTAGGTCATTAACTGGACACAGAAACGGCTGCGTAGGAGGCTTAAAACTGGGTGAACAACAGCTAAAGTCTGCAACTAAGGGGAAGTTGTAGAAGGCAGTGTCAAGTCCCGGAGTCATACACCATGGCAAGACTGAGCACAGCAACAAGCCACAAGGCAAGTTCTACTGCATCAGCTAGGTCTCTCCCAGGCAAAGATTTCAAAGCAGACTGTGGTTTCAAGGTGTGCTGTTCAAGCTCTTTTGAAGGTGCACAAAGAAACGAGCAACGTTGTGGATCGTAGACGCAGTGGTCGGCGGCAGGAACCTAACGCAGCAGATGAAAGACACATCGTTCTTACTTCCCTTGGACATCGGAAGTACTCCAGCAGTGCCATCAGCACACAGAACTGTCGGAATCCAGTGGGACCCAGGTATACCCAGCTACCGTTTGCAGAAGTCTGGCCAGAGGTAACCTTCATGGAAGAATTGCAGCCAAAAAGCCTTTGGTGTCGCCAACGGGTGACGACACGAACTATTGATTTGATTTGGATTTCTCTTCTGTTCATTTACTTTCCATTTTGTGAATTGATAAAAACGATTACCACTTCTATTTCTGAAAGCATTCTTACTCTACAGCATTTTATTCACACCTGCCTAAAACGTTTGCATAGTAGTATATATGGAGGGGAAGAGAAAAGAAATTAAAAAAAGCAAACACAAAAAGGAAAAAACAAAGACCCTGAGTACATCTCTCGAACACCCGTACATTCCTGAAGTCCAGCAGGGTAGAAATGGTTGGACAAATCTGTCCCATTTGCTACGCTCCCCTTAAAGAAGAAATCTTCGGTGATGACTTGCTTTGGTCTGGGATTTAAAGGCCATGATCGGGAATGATCTGGAGAGGCCGACAGGGGGAGAAGAGTAATTGTGAAGCCGCCTAATGCAAGCGTGTTGAAGGTGGAGAAGGAACCCCCATATGCTACATGCAGGGGGATGAACGGGCGTGTCCAAAAGAGGAACATGTTTGGCAGTGATGAGCTTTTAAGCATTGCTGCTTACAGAGTGGAATGGCGTAGGGGCCTGTAGCGGATACGAGTAGCCAGGAAAAGCCGTTGATAGGCAAAGCAATAGTGTAAAAAGGGTGGCGCGCTTAGAGCGTGTGGTAAAAAGGAGAGGGCTGCCTGTAAAAATATAGGAAAACAGCCGAGGTGTCGCCAAGCACAAAAAGTGTGCTGTTGAAAGCTGTCTTTAACCAGGAATAATCAGGGGAAAGCGCGAACGCAGTCCCCCACTACCACAAATTATGCAGTCGAGTTTCCCGCATTTGGGGAAATCGCAGGGGTCAGCACACCCGGAGTGCAATGGATGAGCCTCGCCCTGGGAGAACCACCTTCATGATCATGGTATCTCCCCTGCCAGGTAAGTATGAGTTGGAATTGACCAGCTACTGCTCCCCGGTCGGGGCACTCCTCCACCAAGTTATGGGGGCTTCCCGGACGTAGGATAAACTAGCCTTGTTCAACACTAGACCACAAGCCAGCCATGTCCCTCTCAAACAGTTAAGAGTCGTTAATCCACCCCTAATAGACAAGATGTCCCCCGACTGTCCCGATTCTACGAAAAGGAATATAAAAAAAACCCCAAACAAACAATCTCAGCGCGCACTGCAGCAGCAGCACATATATTTGCATCATACTGGGAGGGCCCCTTAGGCACCCGGGCCGCAGAGCAGCGTCCTTCCACTAAACAAAGCTCGTAGCCTATTGCATATCAAAAGGGCACAGATACTACACTGTTCACAAGCCAGTCTGCTCTAACTCACTCACGAGCCAGTGATGTTACTCACTTGTGACAGTATGAAATGGCTGAACGCTTGTAAAACGTACTAAGTACTCAAGGTCAAAAAACTAAGCACGCAACTAAATTTCATCAGTGCAAACAGTTACATCGGCCAAAAACATTTAGAATTCCCTGCACCCTTAAAACTCTGCGGCGATGCCTAAAGGGTATACAGTTCTGTGCAAAAGTTTCAGGCAGGTCTAAAGAAATACGGTAAAGTAAGAATGCTTTAATTTTAATGGTTTCTTTTTTTTTTTTTAATCAATTCTCAACGCAAGCTTACAGAAGAAAAATCAACGTTTTGGGTGACTACCCTTTGGCTTCAAACCGGCATCGATTCTTACACTTGCACACTCCGTACACCTGACTCTAATCCTACAAAATCCCTGACTTTGTGCAAGTGTACAATTAACCAATTATGCCAAGCAGGGGCAAATGATTATCAATATATACGTAGGTCATTAACTGGACACAGAAACGGCTGCGTAGGAGGCTTAAAACCGGGGGCGAACAACAGCTAAAGTCTGCAACTAAGGGGAAGTTGTAGAAGGCAGTTTCAAGTCCCGGAGTCATACACCATGGCAAGACTGAGCACAGCAACAAGGCAAGTTCTACTGCATCAGCTAGGTCTCTCCCAGGCAAAGATTTCAAAGCAGACTGCGGTTTCAAGGTGTGCTGTTCAAGCTCTTTTGAAGGTGCACAAAGAAATGGGCAAAGTTGTGGATCGTAGACGCAGTGGTCGGCGGCAGGAACCTAACGCAGCAGATGAAAGACACATCGTTCTTACTTCCCTTGGACATCGGAAGTAGTCCTGCAGTCCCTTCAGCACACAGAACTGTCGGAATCCAGTGGGACCCAGTATAAACCCATCTAGCGTTCGCAGAAGTCTGGCCAGAGGTGACCTTCATGGAAGAATTGCAGCCAAAAAGCCTTTGGTGCCGCCAATAGGTGGCGACACAAAATATTGATTTGGATTTCTCTTCTGTTCATTTGCTTTCCATTTTGTGAATTGATAAAAACGATTAGCACTTCTATTTCTGAAAGCATTCTTACTCTACCGCATTTTTTCACACCTGCCTAAAACGTTTGCACGGCAGTATATATGGAGGGGAGGAAAAAAACTAAATAAAAAAAAAAAAGCAAAAAACACAAAAAGCAAAAACAAAGACGCTGATTACATCTCTCAAACACCCGTACATTCCTGAAGTCAAGCAGGTTAGAAATGGTTGGACAAATCTGTCCAATTTGCTACGCTCCCCCTAAAGAGTAAACCTTCAGTGATGACTTGCTTCGGTCTGGGATTCCAAGGCCACGATCGGGAATGATCTGGAGAGGCCGACAGGGGGAGAAGAGTAGTTGTGGAGCCGCCTAAGGCAAGCGTGTTGAAGGTGGAGAAGGAATCCCCCATATGCTACATGCAGGGGGATGATCGGGCGTGTCCAAAAGAGCCAAAATGTTTGGCAGTGATGAGTTTTTAAGCATTGCTGCTTACGGAGTGGAATGGCATAGGGGGCTGCAGCAGATATGAGTAGACAGGGAAAGCTGTTGATAGGCATTGCAAAGGGTGGCGATTGTAAAAGGAAGAGGGCTGCCTGTAAAACTATAGGGAAACAGACGAAGGTGTCATTGTTGCAAGCTGTCATTAACCAGGAATAATCAGGGGAAAGCGCGAACGCAGTCCCCCACTACCACAAATTATGCAGTCGAGTTTCCCGCATTTGGGGAAATCGCAGGGGTCAGCACACCCGGAGTGCAATGGATGAGCCTCGCCCTGGGAGAACCACCTTCATGATCATGGTATCTCCCCTGCCAGGTAAGTATGAGTTGGAATTGACCAGCTACTGCTCCCCGGTCGGGGCACGCCTCCACCAAGTTATGGGGGCCTCCCGGACGTGGGACAAACTAGCCTTGTTCAACGCTAGACCACAAGTCAGCCATGTCCCTCTAAAACAGTTAGGAGTCGTTAATCCGCCCCTAATAGACAAGATGTCCCTCAAATGTCTGTTTTTTTTATATTCCTTTTCGTAAAATCTAAACAATCCCAGCGTGCACTGCAGCAGCAGCACATATTTTTGCATACTGGGAGGGCCCTTAAGCACCCGGCGGCAGCGCAGCGTCCTTCCACTAAACAAAGCCCGAAGCCTATTGCATATCAAAGGGCACAGCCACTACACTATTCACAAGCCAGTCTGCTCTAACTCACTCACGAGCCAGGATGTTAACTCTCACTTGTGACAGAATGAAATGGCTGAACGTTTGTAAAACGTACTAAGTACTCAAGGTCAAAAAACTAAGCACGCAACTAAATTTCATCAGTGCAAACAGTTACATCGGCCAAAAACATTTAGAATTCCCTGCACCCTTAAAACTCTGCGGGGATGCCTAAAGGGTATACAGTTCTGTGCAAAAGTTTCAGGCAGGTCTAAAGAAATACTGTAAAGTAAGAATGCTTTCAATTTTAATGGTTTCTTTTTTTTTTTTAATCAATTCTCAACGCAAGCTTACAGAAGAAAAATCAACGTTTTGGGTGACTACCCTTTGGCTTCAAACCGGCATTGATTCTTACACTTGCACACTCCGTACACCTGACTCTAATCCTACAAAATCCCTGACTTTGTGCAAGTGTACAATTAACCAATTATGCCAAGCAGGGGCAAATGATCATCAATATATACGTAGGTCATTAACTGGACACAGAAACGGCTGCGTAGGAGGCTTAAAACTGGGTGAACAACAGCTAAAGTCTGCAACTAAGGGGAAGTTGTAGAAGGCAGTGTCAAGTCCCGGAGTCATACACCATGGCAAGACTGAGCACAGCAACAAGCCACAAGGCAAGTTCTACTGCATCAGCTAGGTCTCTCCCAGGCAAAGATTTCAAAGCAGACTGTGGTTTCAAGGTGTGCTGTTCAAGCTCTTTTGAAGGTGCACAAAGAAACGAGCAACGTTGTGGATCGTAGACGCAGTGGTCGGCGGCAGGAACCTAACGCAGCAGATGAAAGACACATCGTTCTTACTTCCCTTGGACATCGGAAGTACTCCAGCAGTGCCATCAGCACACAGAACTGTCGGAATCCAGTGGGACCCAGGTATACCCAGCTACCGTTTGCAGAAGTCTGGCCAGAGGTAACCTTCATGGAAGAATTGCAGCCAAAAAGCCTTTGGTGTCGCCAACGGGTGACGACACGAACTATTGATTTGATTTGGATTTCTCTTCTGTTCATTTACTTTCCATTTTGTGAATTGATAAAAACGATTACCACTTCTATTTCTGAAAGCATTCTTACTCTACAGCATTTTATTCACACCTGCCTAAAACGTTTGCATAGTAGTATATATGGAGGGGAAGAGAAAAGAAATTAAAAAAAGCAAACACAAAAAGGAAAAAACAAAGACCCTGAGTACATCTCTCGAACACCCGTACATTCCTGAAGTCCAGCAGGGTAGAAATGGTTGGACAAATCTGTCCCATTTGCTACGCTCCCCTTAAAGAAGAAATCTTCGGTGATGACTTGCTTTGGTCTGGGATTTAAAGGCCATGATCGGGAATGATCTGGAGAGGCCGACAGGGGGAGAAGAGTAATTGTGAAGCCGCCTAATGCAAGCGTGTTGAAGGTGGAGAAGGAACCCCCATATGCTACATGCAGGGGGATGAACGGGCGTGTCCAAAAGAGGAACATGTTTGGCAGTGATGAGCTTTTAAGCATTGCTGCTTACAGAGTGGAATGGCGTAGGGGCCTGTAGCGGATACGAGTAGCCAGGAAAAGCCGTTGATAGGCAAAGCAATAGTGTAAAATGGGTGGCGCGCTTAGAGCGTGTGGTAAAAAGGAGAGGGCTGCCTGTAAAAATATAGGAAAACAGCCGAGGTGTCGCCAAGCACAAAAAGTGTGCTGTTGAAAGCTGTCTTTAACCAGGAATAATCAGGGGAAAGCGCGAACGCAGTCCCCCACTACCACAAATTATGCAGTCGAGTTTCCCGCATTTGGGGAAATCGCAGGGGTCAGCACACCCGGAGTGCAATGGATGAGCCTCGCCCTGGGAGAACCACCTTCATGATCATGGTATCTCCCCTGCCAGGTAAGTATGAGTTGGAATTGACCAGCTACTGCTCCCCGGTCGGGGCACTCCTCCACCAAGTTATGGGGGCTTCCCGGACGTAGGATAAACTAGCCTTGTTCAACACTAGACCACAAGCCAGCCATGTCCCTCTCAAACAGTTAAGAGTCGTTAATCCACCCCTAATAGACAAGATGTCCCCCGACTGTCCCGATTCTACGAAAAGGAATATAAAAAAAACCCCAAACAAACAATCTCAGCGCGCACTGCAGCAGCAGCACATATATTTGCATCATACTGGGAGGGCCCCTTAGGCACCCGGGCCGCAGAGCAGCGTCCTTCCACTAAACAAAGCTCGTAGCCTATTGCATATCAAAAGGGCACAGATACTACACTGTTCACAAGCCAGTCTGCTCTAACTCACTCACGAGCCAGTGATGTTACTCACTTGTGACAGTATGAAATGGCTGAACGCTTGTAAAACGTACTAAGTACTCAAGGTCAAAAAACTAAGCACGCAACTAAATTTCATCAGTGCAAACAGTTACATCGGCCAAAAACATTTAGAATTCCCTGCACCCTTAAAACTCTGCGGCGATGCCTAAAGGGTATACAGTTCTGTGCAAAAGTTTCAGGCAGGTCTAAAGAAATACGGTAAAGTAAGAATGCTTTAATTTTAATGGTTTCTTTTTTTTTTTTTAATCAATTCTCAACGCAAGCTTACAGAAGAAAAATCAACGTTTTGGGTGACTACCCTTTGGCTTCAAACCGGCATCGATTCTTACACTTGCACACTCCGTACACCTGACTCTAATCCTACAAAATCCCTGACTTTGTGCAAGTGTACAATTAACCAATTATGCCAAGCAGGGGCAAATGATTATCAATATATACGTAGGTCATTAACTGGACACAGAAACGGCTGCGTAGGAGGCTTAAAACCGGGGGCGAACAACAGCTAAAGTCTGCAACTAAGGGGAAGTTGTAGAAGGCAGTTTCAAGTCCCGGAGTCATACACCATGGCAAGACTGAGCACAGCAACAAGGCAAGTTCTACTGCATCAGCTAGGTCTCTCCCAGGCAAAGATTTCAAAGCAGACTGCGGTTTCAAGGTGTGCTGTTCAAGCTCTTTTGAAGGTGCACAAAGAAATGGGCAAAGTTGTGGATCGTAGACGCAGTGGTCGGCGGCAGGAACCTAACGCAGCAGATGAAAGACACATCGTTCTTACTTCCCTTGGACATCGGAAGTAGTCCTGCAGTCCCTTCAGCACACAGAACTGTCGGAATCCAGTGGGACCCAGTATAAACCCATCTAGCGTTCGCAGAAGTCTGGCCAGAGGTGACCTTCATGGAAGAATTGCAGCCAAAAAGCCTTTGGTGCCGCCAATAGGTGGCGACACAAAATATTGATTTGGATTTCTCTTCTGTTCATTTGCTTTCCATTTTGTGAATTGATAAAAACGATTAGCACTTCTATTTCTGAAAGCATTCTTACTCTACCGCATTTTTTCACACCTGCCTAAAACGTTTGCACGGCAGTATATATGGAGGGGAGGAAAAAAACTAAATAAAAAAAAAAAAGCAAAAAACACAAAAAGCAAAAACAAAGACGCTGATTACATCTCTCAAACACCCGTACATTCCTGAAGTCAAGCAGGTTAGAAATGGTTGGACAAATCTGTCCAATTTGCTACGCTCCCCCTAAAGAGTAAACCTTCAGTGATGACTTGCTTCGGTCTGGGATTCCAAGGCCACGATCGGGAATGATCTGGAGAGGCCGACAGGGGGAGAAGAGTAGTTGTGGAGCCGCCTAAGGCAAGCGTGTTGAAGGTGGAGAAGGAATCCCCCATATGCTACATGCAGGGGGATGATCGGGCGTGTCCAAAAGAGCCAAAATGTTTGGCAGTGATGAGTTTTTAAGCATTGCTGCTTACGGAGTGGAATGGCATAGGGGGCTGCAGCAGATATGAGTAGACAGGGAAAGCTGTTGATAGGCATTGCAAAGGGTGGCGATTGTAAAAGGAAGAGGGCTGCCTGTAAAACTATAGGGAAACAGACGAAGGTGTCATTGTTGCAAGCTGTCATTAACCAGGAATAATCAGGGGAAAGCGCGAACGCAGTCCCCCACTACCACAAATTATGCAGTCAAGTTTCCCGCATTTGGGGAAATCGCAGGGGTCAGCACACCCGGAGTGCAATGGATGAGCCTCGCCCTGGGAGAACCACCTTCATGATCATGGTATCTCCCCTGCCAGGTAAGTATGAGTTGGAATTGACCAGCTACTGCTCCCCGGTCGGGGCACGCCTCCACCAAGTTATGGGGGCCTCCCGGACGTGGGACAAACTAGCCTTGTTCAACGCTAGACCACAAGTCAGCCATGTCCCTCTAAAACAGTTAGGAGTCGTTAATCCGCCCCTAATAGACAAGATGTCCCTCAAATGTCTGTTTTTTTTATATTCCTTTTCGTAAAATCTAAACAATCCCAGCGTGCACTGCAGCAGCAGCACATATTTTTGCATACTGGGAGGGCCCTTAAGCACCCGGCGGCAGCGCAGCGTCCTTCCACTAAACAAAGCCCGAAGCCTATTGCATATCAAAGGGCACAGCCACTACACTATTCACAAGCCAGTCTGCTCTAACTCACTCACGAGCCAGGATGTTAACTCTCACTTGTGACAGAATGAAATGGCTGAACGTTTGTAAAACGTACTAAGTACTCAAGGTCAAAAAACTAAGCACGCAACTAAATTTCATCAGTGCAAACAGTTACATCGGCCAAAAACATTTAGAATTCCCTGCACCCTTAAAACTCTGCGGGGATGCCTAAAGGGTATACAGTTCTGTGCAAAAGTTTCAGGCAGGTCTAAAGAAATACTGTAAAGTAAGAATGCTTTCAATTTTAATGGTTTCTTTTTTTTTTTTAATCAATTCTCAACGCAAGCTTACAGAAGAAAAATCAACGTTTTGGGTGACTACCCTTTGGCTTCAAACCGGCATTGATTCTTACACTTGCACACTCCGTACACCTGACTCTAATCCTACAAAATCCCTGACTTTGTGCAAGTGTACAATTAACCAATTATGCCAAGCAGGGGCAAATGATCATCAATATATACGTAGGTCATTAACTGGACACAGAAACGGCTGCGTAGGAGGCTTAAAACTGGGTGAACAACAGCTAAAGTCTGCAACTAAGGGGAAGTTGTAGAAGGCAGTGTCAAGTCCCGGAGTCATACACCATGGCAAGACTGAGCACAGCAACAAGCCACAAGGCAAGTTCTACTGCATCAGCTAGGTCTCTCCCAGGCAAAGATTTCAAAGCAGACTGTGGTTTCAAGGTGTGCTGTTCAAGCTCTTTTGAAGGTGCACAAAGAAACGAGCAACGTTGTGGATCGTAGACGCAGTGGTCGGCGGCAGGAACCTAACGCAGCAGATGAAAGACACATCGTTCTTACTTCCCTTGGACATCGGAAGTACTCCAGCAGTGCCATCAGCACACAGAACTGTCGGAATCCAGTGGGACCCAGGTATACCCAGCTACCGTTTGCAGAAGTCTGGCCAGAGGTAACCTTCATGGAAGAATTGCAGCCAAAAAGCCTTTGGTGTCGCCAACGGGTGACGACACGAACTATTGATTTGATTTGGATTTCTCTTCTGTTCATTTACTTTCCATTTTGTGAATTGATAAAAACGATTACCACTTCTATTTCTGAAAGCATTCTTACTCTACAGCATTTTATTCACACCTGCCTAAAACGTTTGCATAGTAGTATATATGGAGGGGAAGAGAAAAGAAATTAAAAAAAGCAAACACAAAAAGGAAAAAACAAAGACCCTGAGTACATCTCTCGAACACCCGTACATTCCTGAAGTCCAGCAGGGTAGAAATGGTTGGACAAATCTGTCCCATTTGCTACGCTCCCCTTAAAGAAGAAATCTTCGGTGATGACTTGCTTTGGTCTGGGATTTAAAGGCCATGATCGGGAATGATCTGGAGAGGCCGACAGGGGGAGAAGAGTAATTGTGAAGCCGCCTAATGCAAGCGTGTTGAAGGTGGAGAAGGAACCCCCATATGCTACATGCAGGGGGATGAACGGGCGTGTCCAAAAGAGGAACATGTTTGGCAGTGATGAGCTTTTAAGCATTGCTGCTTACAGAGTGGAATGGCGTAGGGGCCTGTAGCGGATACGAGTAGCCAGGAAAAGCCGTTGATAGGCAAAGCAATAGTGTAAAAAGGGTGGCGCGCTTAGAGCGTGTGGTAAAAAGGAGAGGGCTGCCTGTAAAAATATAGGAAAACAGCCGAGGTGTCGCCAAGCACAAAAAGTGTGCTGTTGAAAGCTGTCTTTAACCAGGAATAATCAGGGGAAAGCGCGAACGCAGTCCCCCACTACCACAAATTATGCAGTCGAGTTTCCCGCATTTGGGGAAATCGCAGGGGTCAGCACACCCGGAGTGCAATGGATGAGCCTCGCCCTGGGAGAACCACCTTCATGATCATGGTATCTCCCCTGCCAGGTAAGTATGAGTTGGAATTGACCAGCTACTGCTCCCCGGTCGGGGCACTCCTCCACCAAGTTATGGGGGCTTCCCGGACGTAGGATAAACTAGCCTTGTTCAACACTAGACCACAAGCCAGCCATGTCCCTCTCAAACAGTTAAGAGTCGTTAATCCACCCCTAATAGACAAGATGTCCCCCGACTGTCCCGATTCTACGAAAAGGAATATAAAAAAAACCCCAAACAAACAATCTCAGCGCGCACTGCAGCAGCAGCACATATATTTGCATCATACTGGGAGGGCCCCTTAGGCACCCGGGCCGCAGAGCAGCGTCCTTCCACTAAACAAAGCTCGTAGCCTATTGCATATCAAAAGGGCACAGATACTACACTGTTCACAAGCCAGTCTGCTCTAACTCACTCACGAGCCAGTGATGTTACTCACTTGTGACAGTATGAAATGGCTGAACGCTTGTAAAACGTACTAAGTACTCAAGGTCAAAAAACTAAGCACGCAACTAAATTTCATCAGTGCAAACAGTTACATCGGCCAAAAACATTTAGAATTCCCTGCACCCTTAAAACTCTGCGGCGATGCCTAAAGGGTATACAGTTCTGTGCAAAAGTTTCAGGCAGGTCTAAAGAAATACGGTAAAGTAAGAATGCTTTAATTTTAATGGTTTCTTTTTTTTTTTTTAATCAATTCTCAACGCAAGCTTACAGAAGAAAAATCAACGTTTTGGGTGACTACCCTTTGGCTTCAAACCGGCATCGATTCTTACACTTGCACACTCCGTACACCTGACTCTAATCCTACAAAATCCCTGACTTTGTGCAAGTGTACAATTAACCAATTATGCCAAGCAGGGGCAAATGATTATCAATATATACGTAGGTCATTAACTGGACACAGAAACGGCTGCGTAGGAGGCTTAAAACCGGGGGCGAACAACAGCTAAAGTCTGCAACTAAGGGGAAGTTGTAGAAGGCAGTTTCAAGTCCCGGAGTCATACACCATGGCAAGACTGAGCACAGCAACAAGGCAAGTTCTACTGCATCAGCTAGGTCTCTCCCAGGCAAAGATTTCAAAGCAGACTGCGGTTTCAAGGTGTGCTGTTCAAGCTCTTTTGAAGGTGCACAAAGAAATGGGCAAAGTTGTGGATCGTAGACGCAGTGGTCGGCGGCAGGAACCTAACGCAGCAGATGAAAGACACATCGTTCTTACTTCCCTTGGACATCGGAAGTAGTCCTGCAGTCCCTTCAGCACACAGAACTGTCGGAATCCAGTGGGACCCAGTATAAACCCATCTAGCGTTCGCAGAAGTCTGGCCAGAGGTGACCTTCATGGAAGAATTGCAGCCAAAAAGCCTTTGGTGCCGCCAATAGGTGGCGACACAAAATATTGATTTGGATTTCTCTTCTGTTCATTTGCTTTCCATTTTGTGAATTGATAAAAACGATTAGCACTTCTATTTCTGAAAGCATTCTTACTCTACCGCATTTTTTCACACCTGCCTAAAACGTTTGCACGGCAGTATATATGGAGGGGAGGAAAAAAACTAAATAAAAAAAAAAAAGCAAAAAACACAAAAAGCAAAAACAAAGACGCTGATTACATCTCTCAAACACCCGTACATTCCTGAAGTCAAGCAGGTTAGAAATGGTTGGACAAATCTGTCCAATTTGCTACGCTCCCCCTAAAGAGTAAACCTTCAGTGATGACTTGCTTCGGTCTGGGATTCCAAGGCCACGATCGGGAATGATCTGGAGAGGCCGACAGGGGGAGAAGAGTAGTTGTGGAGCCGCCTAAGGCAAGCGTGTTGAAGGTGGAGAAGGAATCCCCCATATGCTACATGCAGGGGGATGATCGGGCGTGTCCAAAAGAGCCAAAATGTTTGGCAGTGATGAGTTTTTAAGCATTGCTGCTTACGGAGTGGAATGGCATAGGGGGCTGCAGCAGATATGAGTAGACAGGGAAAGCTGTTGATAGGCATTGCAAAGGGTGGCGATTGTAAAAGGAAGAGGGCTGCCTGTAAAACTATAGGGAAACAGACGAAGGTGTCATTGTTGCAAGCTGTCATTAACCAGGAATAATCAGGGGAAAGCGCGAACGCAGTCCCCCACTACCACAAATTATGCAGTCGAGTTTCCCGCATTTGGGGAAATCGCAGGGGTCAGCACACCCGGAGTGCAATGGATGAGCCTCGCCCTGGGAGAACCACCTTCATGATCATGGTATCTCCCCTGCCAGGTAAGTATGAGTTGGAATTGACCAGCTACTGCTCCCCGGTCGGGGCACGCCTCCACCAAGTTATGGGGGCCTCCCGGACGTGGGACAAACTAGCCTTGTTCAACGCTAGACCACAAGTCAGCCATGTCCCTCTAAAACAGTTAGGAGTCGTTAATCCGCCCCTAATAGACAAGATGTCCCTCAAATGTCTGTTTTTTTTATATTCCTTTTCGTAAAATCTAAACAATCCCAGCGTGCACTGCAGCAGCAGCACATATTTTTGCATACTGGGAGGGCCCTTAAGCACCCGGCGGCAGCGCAGCGTCCTTCCACTAAACAAAGCCCGAAGCCTATTGCATATCAAAGGGCACAGCCACTACACTATTCACAAGCCAGTCTGCTCTAACTCACTCACGAGCCAGGATGTTAACTCTCACTTGTGACAGAATGAAATGGCTGAACGTTTGTAAAACGTACTAAGTACTCAAGGTCAAAAAACTAAGCACGCAACTAAATTTCATCAGTGCAAACAGTTACATCGGCCAAAAACATTTAGAATTCCCTGCACCCTTAAAACTCTGCGGGGATGCCTAAAGGGTATACAGTTCTGTGCAAAAGTTTCAGGCAGGTCTAAAGAAATACTGTAAAGTAAGAATGCTTTCAATTTTAATGGTTTCTTTTTTTTTTTTAATCAATTCTCAACGCAAGCTTACAGAAGAAAAATCAACGTTTTGGGTGACTACCCTTTGGCTTCAAACCGGCATTGATTCTTACACTTGCACACTCCGTACACCTGACTCTAATCCTACAAAATCCCTGACTTTGTGCAAGTGTACAATTAACCAATTATGCCAAGCAGGGGCAAATGATCATCAATATATACGTAGGTCATTAACTGGACACAGAAACGGCTGCGTAGGAGGCTTAAAACTGGGTGAACAACAGCTAAAGTCTGCAACTAAGGGGAAGTTGTAGAAGGCAGTGTCAAGTCCCGGAGTCATACACCATGGCAAGACTGAGCACAGCAACAAGCCACAAGGCAAGTTCTACTGCATCAGCTAGGTCTCTCCCAGGCAAAGATTTCAAAGCAGACTGTGGTTTCAAGGTGTGCTGTTCAAGCTCTTTTGAAGGTGCACAAAGAAACGAGCAACGTTGTGGATCGTAGACGCAGTGGTCGGCGGCAGGAACCTAACGCAGCAGATGAAAGACACATCGGTCTTACTTCCCTTGGACATCGGAAGTACTCCAGCAGTGCCATCAGCACACAGAACTGTCGGAATCCAGTGGGACCCAGGTATACCCAGCTACCGTTTGCAGAAGTCTGGCCAGAGGTAACCTTCATGGAAGAATTGCAGCCAAAAAGCCTTTGGTGTCGCCAACGGGTGACGACACGAACTATTGATTTGATTTGGATTTCTCTTCTGTTCATTTACTTTCCATTTTGTGAATTGATAAAAACGATTACCACTTCTATTTCTGAAAGCATTCTTACTCTACAGCATTTTATTCACACCTGCCTAAAACGTTTGCATAGTAGTATATATGGAGGGGAAGAGAAAAGAAATTAAAAAAAGCAAACACAAAAAGGAAAAAACAAAGACCCTGAGTACATCTCTCGAACACCCGTACATTCCTGAAGTCCAGCAGGGTAGAAATGGTTGGACAAATCTGTCCCATTTGCTACGCTCCCCTTAAAGAAGAAATCTTCGGTGATGACTTGCTTTGGTCTGGGATTTAAAGGCCATGATCGGGAATGATCTGGAGAGGCCGACAGGGGGAGAAGAGTAATTGTGAAGCCGCCTAATGCAAGCGTGTTGAAGGTGGAGAAGGAACCCCCATATGCTACATGCAGGGGGATGAACGGGCGTGTCCAAAAGAGGAACATGTTTGGCAGTGATGAGCTTTTAAGCATTGCTGCTTACAGAGTGGAATGGCGTAGGGGCCTGTAGCGGATACGAGTAGCCAGGAAAAGCCGTTGATAGGCAAAGCAATAGTGTAAAATGGGTGGCGCGCTTAGAGCGTGTGGTAAAAAGGAGAGGGCTGCCTGTAAAAATATAGGAAAACAGCCGAGGTGTCGCCAAGCACAAAAAGTGTGCTGTTGAAAGCTGTCTTTAACCAGGAATAATCAGGGGAAAGCGCGAACGCAGTCCCCCACTACCACAAATTATGCAGTCGAGTTTCCCGCATTTGGGGAAATCGCAGGGGTCAGCACACCCGGAGTGCAATGGATGAGCCTCGCCCTGGGAGAACCACCTTCATGATCATGGTATCTCCCCTGCCAGGTAAGTATGAGTTGGAATTGACCAGCTACTGCTCCCCGGTCGGGGCACTCCTCCACCAAGTTATGGGGGCTTCCCGGACGTAGGATAAACTAGCCTTGTTCAACACTAGACCACAAGCCAGCCATGTCCCTCTCAAACAGTTAAGAGTCGTTAATCCACCCCTAATAGACAAGATGTCCCCCGACTGTCCCGATTCTACGAAAAGGAATATAAAAAAAACCCCAAACAAACAATCTCAGCGCGCACTGCAGCAGCAGCACATATATTTGCATCATACTGGGAGGGCCCCTTAGGCACCCGGGCCGCAGAGCAGCGTCCTTCCACTAAACAAAGCTCGTAGCCTATTGCATATCAAAAGGGCACAGATACTACACTGTTCACAAGCCAGTCTGCTCTAACTCACTCACGAGCCAGTGATGTTACTCACTTGTGACAGTATGAAATGGCTGAACGCTTGTAAAACGTACTAAGTACTCAAGGTCAAAAAACTAAGCACGCAACTAAATTTCATCAGTGCAAACAGTTACATCGGCCAAAAACATTTAGAATTCCCTGCACCCTTAAAACTCTGCGGCGATGCCTAAAGGGTATACAGTTCTGTGCAAAAGTTTCAGGCAGGTCTAAAGAAATACGGTAAAGTAAGAATGCTTTAATTTTAATGGTTTCTTTTTTTTTTTTTAATCAATTCTCAACGCAAGCTTACAGAAGAAAAATCAACGTTTTGGGTGACTACCCTTTGGCTTCAAACCGGCATCGATTCTTACACTTGCACACTCCGTACACCTGACTCTAATCCTACAAAATCCCTGACTTTGTGCAAGTGTACAATTAACCAATTATGCCAAGCAGGGGCAAATGATTATCAATATATACGTAGGTCATTAACTGGACACAGAAACGGCTGCGTAGGAGGCTTAAAACCGGGGGCGAACAACAGCTAAAGTCTGCAACTAAGGGGAAGTTGTAGAAGGCAGTTTCAAGTCCCGGAGTCATACACCATGGCAAGACTGAGCACAGCAACAAGGCAAGTTCTACTGCATCAGCTAGGTCTCTCCCAGGCAAAGATTTCAAAGCAGACTGCGGTTTCAAGGTGTGCTGTTCAAGCTCTTTTGAAGGTGCACAAAGAAATGGGCAAAGTTGTGGATCGTAGACGCAGTGGTCGGCGGCAGGAACCTAACGCAGCAGATGAAAGACACATCGTTCTTACTTCCCTTGGACATCGGAAGTAGTCCTGCAGTCCCTTCAGCACACAGAACTGTCGGAATCCAGTGGGACCCAGTATAAACCCATCTAGCGTTCGCAGAAGTCTGGCCAGAGGTGACCTTCATGGAAGAATTGCAGCCAAAAAGCCTTTGGTGCCGCCAATAGGTGGCGACACAAAATATTGATTTGGATTTCTCTTCTGTTCATTTGCTTTCCATTTTGTGAATTGATAAAAACGATTAGCACTTCTATTTCTGAAAGCATTCTTACTCTACCGCATTTTTTCACACCTGCCTAAAACGTTTGCACGGCAGTATATATGGAGGGGAGGAAAAAAACTAAATAAAAAAAAAAAAGCAAAAAACACAAAAAGCAAAAACAAAGACGCTGATTACATCTCTCAAACACCCGTACATTCCTGAAGTCAAGCAGGTTAGAAATGGTTGGACAAATCTGTCCAATTTGCTACGCTCCCCCTAAAGAGTAAACCTTCAGTGATGACTTGCTTCGGTCTGGGATTCCAAGGCCACGATCGGGAATGATCTGGAGAGGCCGACAGGGGGAGAAGAGTAGTTGTGGAGCCGCCTAAGGCAAGCGTGTTGAAGGTGGAGAAGGAATCCCCCATATGCTACATGCAGGGGGATGATCGGGCGTGTCCAAAAGAGCCAAAATGTTTGGCAGTGATGAGTTTTTAAGCATTGCTGCTTACGGAGTGGAATGGCATAGGGGGCTGCAGCAGATATGAGTAGACAGGGAAAGCTGTTGATAGGCATTGCAAAGGGTGGCGATTGTAAAAGGAAGAGGGCTGCCTGTAAAACTATAGGGAAACAGACGAAGGTGTCATTGTTGCAAGCTGTCATTAACCAGGAATAATCAGGGGAAAGCGCGAACGCAGTCCCCCACTACCACAAATTATGCAGTCGAGTTTCCCGCATTTGGGGAAATCGCAGGGGTCAGCACACCCGGAGTGCAATGGATGAGCCTCGCCCTGGGAGAACCACCTTCATGATCATGGTATCTCCCCTGCCAGGTAAGTATGAGTTGGAATTGACCAGCTACTGCTCCCCGGTCGGGGCACGCCTCCACCAAGTTATGGGGGCCTCCCGGACGTGGGACAAACTAGCCTTGTTCAACGCTAGACCACAAGTCAGCCATGTCCCTCTAAAACAGTTAGGAGTCGTTAATCCGCCCCTAATAGACAAGATGTCCCTCAAATGTCTGTTTTTTTTATATTCCTTTTCGTAAAATCTAAACAATCCCAGCGTGCACTGCAGCAGCAGCACATATTTTTGCATACTGGGAGGGCCCTTAAGCACCCGGCGGCAGCGCAGCGTCCTTCCACTAAACAAAGCCCGAAGCCTATTGCATATCAAAGGGCACAGCCACTACACTATTCACAAGCCAGTCTGCTCTAACTCACTCACGAGCCAGGATGTTAACTCTCACTTGTGACAGAATGAAATGGCTGAACGTTTGTAAAACGTACTAAGTACTCAAGGTCAAAAAACTAAGCACGCAACTAAATTTCATCAGTGCAAACAGTTACATCGGCCAAAAACATTTAGAATTCCCTGCACCCTTAAAACTCTGCGGGGATGCCTAAAGGGTATACAGTTCTGTGCAAAAGTTTCAGGCAGGTCTAAAGAAATACTGTAAAGTAAGAATGCTTTCAATTTTAATGGTTTCTTTTTTTTTTTTAATCAATTCTCAACGCAAGCTTACAGAAGAAAAATCAACGTTTTGGGTGACTACCCTTTGGCTTCAAACCGGCATTGATTCTTACACTTGCACACTCCGTACACCTGACTCTAATCCTACAAAATCCCTGACTTTGTGCAAGTGTACAATTAACCAATTATGCCAAGCAGGGGCAAATGATCATCAATATATACGTAGGTCATTAACTGGACACAGAAACGGCTGCGTAGGAGGCTTAAAACTGGGTGAACAACAGCTAAAGTCTGCAACTAAGGGGAAGTTGTAGAAGGCAGTGTCAAGTCCCGGAGTCATACACCATGGCAAGACTGAGCACAGCAACAAGCCACAAGGCAAGTTCTACTGCATCAGCTAGGTCTCTCCCAGGCAAAGATTTCAAAGCAGACTGTGGTTTCAAGGTGTGCTGTTCAAGCTCTTTTGAAGGTGCACAAAGAAACGAGCAACGTTGTGGATCGTAGACGCAGTGGTCGGCGGCAGGAACCTAACGCAGCAGATGAAAGACACATCGGTCTTACTTCCCTTGGACATCGGAAGTACTCCAGCAGTGCCATCAGCACACAGAACTGTCGGAATCCAGTGGGACCCAGGTATACCCAGCTACCGTTTGCAGAAGTCTGGCCAGAGGTAACCTTCATGGAAGAATTGCAGCCAAAAAGCCTTTGGTGTCGCCAACGGGTGACGACACGAACTATTGATTTGATTTGGATTTCTCTTCTGTTCATTTACTTTCCATTTTGTGAATTGATAAAAACGATTACCACTTCTATTTCTGAAAGCATTCTTACTCTACAGCATTTTATTCACACCTGCCTAAAACGTTTGCATAGTAGTATATATGGAGGGGAAGAGAAAAGAAATTAAAAAAAGCAAACACAAAAAGGAAAAAACAAAGACCCTGAGTACATCTCTCGAACACCCGTACATTCCTGAAGTCCAGCAGGGTAGAAATGGTTGGACAAATCTGTCCCATTTGCTACGCTCCCCTTAAAGAAGAAATCTTCGGTGATGACTTGCTTTGGTCTGGGATTTAAAGGCCATGATCGGGAATGATCTGGAGAGGCCGACAGGGGGAGAAGAGTAATTGTGAAGCCGCCTAATGCAAGCGTGTTGAAGGTGGAGAAGGAACCCCCATATGCTACATGCAGGGGGATGAACGGGCGTGTCCAAAAGAGGAACATGTTTGGCAGTGATGAGCTTTTAAGCATTGCTGCTTACAGAGTGGAATGGCGTAGGGGCCTGTAGCGGATACGAGTAGCCAGGAAAAGCCGTTGATAGGCAAAGCAATAGTGTAAAATGGGTGGCGCGCTTAGAGCGTGTGGTAAAAAGGAGAGGGCTGCCTGTAAAAATATAGGAAAACAGCCGAGGTGTCGCCAAGCACAAAAAGTGTGCTGTTGAAAGCTGTCTTTAACCAGGAATAATCAGGGGAAAGCGCGAACGCAGTCCCCCACTACCACAAATTATGCAGTCGAGTTTCCCGCATTTGGGGAAATCGCAGGGGTCAGCACACCCGGAGTGCAATGGATGAGCCTCGCCCTGGGAGAACCACCTTCATGATCATGGTATCTCCCCTGCCAGGTAAGTATGAGTTGGAATTGACCAGCTACTGCTCCCCGGTCGGGGCACTCCTCCACCAAGTTATGGGGGCTTCCCGGACGTAGGATAAACTAGCCTTGTTCAACACTAGACCACAAGCCAGCCATGTCCCTCTCAAACAGTTAAGAGTCGTTAATCCACCCCTAATAGACAAGATGTCCCCCGACTGTCCCGATTCTACGAAAAGGAATATAAAAAAAACCCCAAACAAACAATCTCAGCGCGCACTGCAGCAGCAGCACATATATTTGCATCATACTGGGAGGGCCCCTTAGGCACCCGGGCCGCAGAGCAGCGTCCTTCCACTAAACAAAGCTCGTAGCCTATTGCATATCAAAAGGGCACAGATACTACACTGTTCACAAGCCAGTCTGCTCTAACTCACTCACGAGCCAGTGATGTTACTCACTTGTGACAGTATGAAATGGCTGAACGCTTGTAAAACGTACTAAGTACTCAAGGTCAAAAAACTAAGCACGCAACTAAATTTCATCAGTGCAAACAGTTACATCGGCCAAAAACATTTAGAATTCCCTGCACCCTTAAAACTCTGCGGCGATGCCTAAAGGGTATACAGTTCTGTGCAAAAGTTTCAGGCAGGTCTAAAGAAATACGGTAAAGTAAGAATGCTTTAATTTTAATGGTTTCTTTTTTTTTTTTTAATCAATTCTCAACGCAAGCTTACAGAAGAAAAATCAACGTTTTGGGTGACTACCCTTTGGCTTCAAACCGGCATCGATTCTTACACTTGCACACTCCGTACACCTGACTCTAATCCTACAAAATCCCTGACTTTGTGCAAGTGTACAATTAACCAATTATGCCAAGCAGGGGCAAATGATTATCAATATATACGTAGGTCATTAACTGGACACAGAAACGGCTGCGTAGGAGGCTTAAAACCGGGGGCGAACAACAGCTAAAGTCTGCAACTAAGGGGAAGTTGTAGAAGGCAGTTTCAAGTCCCGGAGTCATACACCATGGCAAGACTGAGCACAGCAACAAGGCAAGTTCTACTGCATCAGCTAGGTCTCTTCCAGGCAAAGATTTCAAAGCAGACTGCGGTTTCAAGGTGTGCTGTTCAAGCTCTTTTGAAGGTGCACAAAGAAATGGGCAAAGTTGTGGATCGTAGACGCAGTGGTCGGCGGCAGGAACCTAACGCAGCAGATGAAAGACACATCGTTCTTACTTCCCTTGGACATCGGAAGTAGTCCTGCAGTCCCTTCAGCACACAGAACTGTCGGAATCCAGTGGGACCCAGTATAAACCCATCTAGCGTTCGCAGAAGTCTGGCCAGAGGTGACCTTCATGGAAGAATTGCAGCCAAAAAGCCTTTGGTGCCGCCAATAGGTGGCGACACAAAATATTGATTTGGATTTCTCTTCTGTTCATTTGCTTTCCATTTTGTGAATTGATAAAAACGATTAGCACTTCTATTTCTGAAAGCATTCTTACTCTACCGCATTTTTTCACACCTGCCTAAAACGTTTGCACGGCAGTATATATGGAGGGGAGGAAAAAAACTAAATAAAAAAAAAAAAGCAAAAAACACAAAAAGCAAAAACAAAGACGCTGATTACATCTCTCAAACACCCGTACATTCCTGAAGTCAAGCAGGTTAGAAATGGTTGGACAAATCTGTCCAATTTGCTACGCTCCCCCTAAAGAGTAAACCTTCAGTGATGACTTGCTTCGGTCTGGGATTCCAAGGCCACGATCGGGAATGATCTGGAGAGGCCGACAGGGGGAGAAGAGTAGTTGTGGAGCCGCCTAAGGCAAGCGTGTTGAAGGTGGAGAAGGAATCCCCCATATGCTACATGCAGGGGGATGATCGGGCGTGTCCAAAAGAGCCAAAATGTTTGGCAGTGATGAGTTTTTAAGCATTGCTGCTTACGGAGTGGAATGGCATAGGGGGCTGCAGCAGATATGAGTAGACAGGGAAAGCTGTTGATAGGCATTGCAAAGGGTGGCGATTGTAAAAGGAAGAGGGCTGCCTGTAAAACTATAGGGAAACAGACGAAGGTGTCATTGTTGCAAGCTGTCATTAACCAGGAATAATCAGGGGAAAGCGCGAACGCAGTCCCCCACTACCACAAATTATGCAGTCGAGTTTCCCGCATTTGGGGAAATCGCAGGGGTCAGCACACCCGGAGTGCAATGGATGAGCCTCGCCCTGGGAGAACCACCTTCATGATCATGGTATCTCCCCTGCCAGGTAAGTATGAGTTGGAATTGACCAGCTACTGCTCCCCGGTCGGGGCACGCCTCCACCAAGTTATGGGGGCCTCCCGGACGTGGGACAAACTAGCCTTGTTCAACGCTAGACCACAAGTCAGCCATGTCCCTCTAAAACAGTTAGGAGTCGTTAATCCGCCCCTAATAGACAAGATGTCCCTCAAATGTCTGTTTTTTTTATATTCCTTTTCGTAAAATCTAAACAATCCCAGCGTGCACTGCAGCAGCAGCACATATTTTTGCATACTGGGAGGGCCCTTAAGCACCCGGCGGCAGCGCAGCGTCCTTCCACTAAACAAAGCCCGAAGCCTATTGCATATCAAAGGGCACAGCCACTACACTATTCACAAGCCAGTCTGCTCTAACTCACTCACGAGCCAGGATGTTAACTCTCACTTGTGACAGAATGAAATGGCTGAACGTTTGTAAAACGTACTAAGTACTCAAGGTCAAAAAACTAAGCACGCAACTAAATTTCATCAGTGCAAACAGTTACATCGGCCAAAAACATTTAGAATTCCCTGCACCCTTAAAACTCTGCGGGGATGCCTAAAGGGTATACAGTTCTGTGCAAAAGTTTCAGGCAGGTCTAAAGAAATACTGTAAAGTAAGAATGCTTTCAATTTTAATGGTTTCTTTTTTTTTTTTAATCAATTCTCAACGCAAGCTTACAGAAGAAAAATCAACGTTTTGGGTGACTACCCTTTGGCTTCAAACCGGCATTGATTCTTACACTTGCACACTCCGTACACCTGACTCTAATCCTACAAAATCCCTGACTTTGTGCAAGTGTACAATTAACCAATTATGCCAAGCAGGGGCAAATGATCATCAATATATACGTAGGTCATTAACTGGACACAGAAACGGCTGCGTAGGAGGCTTAAAACTGGGTGAACAACAGCTAAAGTCTGCAACTAAGGGGAAGTTGTAGAAGGCAGTGTCAAGTCCCGGAGTCATACACCATGGCAAGACTGAGCACAGCAACAAGCCACAAGGCAAGTTCTACTGCATCAGCTAGGTCTCTCCCAGGCAAAGATTTCAAAGCAGACTGTGGTTTCAAGGTGTGCTGTTCAAGCTCTTTTGAAGGTGCACAAAGAAACGAGCAACGTTGTGGATCGTAGACGCAGTGGTCGGCGGCAGGAACCTAACGCAGCAGATGAAAGACACATCGTTCTTACTTCCCTTGGACATCGGAAGTACTCCAGCAGTGCCATCAGCACACAGAACTGTCGGAATCCAGTGGGACCCAGGTATACCCAGCTACCGTTTGCAGAAGTCTGGCCAGAGGTAACCTTCATGGAAGAATTGCAGCCAAAAAGCCTTTGGTGTCGCCAACGGGTGACGACACGAACTATTGATTTGATTTGGATTTCTCTTCTGTTCATTTACTTTCCATTTTGTGAATTGATAAAAACGATTACCACTTCTATTTCTGAAAGCATTCTTACTCTACAGCATTTTATTCACACCTGCCTAAAACGTTTGCATAGTAGTATATATGGAGGGGAAGAGAAAAGAAATTAAAAAAAGCAAACACAAAAAGGAAAAAACAAAGACCCTGAGTACATCTCTCGAACACCCGTACATTCCTGAAGTCCAGCAGGGTAGAAATGGTTGGACAAATCTGTCCCATTTGCTACGCTCCCCTTAAAGAAGAAATCTTCGGTGATGACTTGCTTTGGTCTGGGATTTAAAGGCCATGATCGGGAATGATCTGGAGAGGCCGACAGGGGGAGAAGAGTAATTGTGAAGCCGCCTAATGCAAGCGTGTTGAAGGTGGAGAAGGAACCCCCATATGCTACATGCAGGGGGATGAACGGGCGTGTCCAAAAGAGGAACATGTTTGGCAGTGATGAGCTTTTAAGCATTGCTGCTTACAGAGTGGAATGGCGTAGGGGCCTGTAGCGGATACGAGTAGCCAGGAAAAGCCGTTGATAGGCAAAGCAATAGTGTAAAAAGGGTGGCGCGCTTAGAGCGTGTGGTAAAAAGGAGAGGGCTGCCTGTAAAAATATAGGAAAACAGCCGAGGTGTCGCCAAGCACAAAAAGTGTGCTGTTGAAAGCTGTCTTTAACCAGGAATAATCAGGGGAAAGCGCGAACGCAGTCCCCCACTACCACAAATTATGCAGTCGAGTTTCCCGCATTTGGGGAAATCGCAGGGGTCAGCACACCCGGAGTGCAATGGATGAGCCTCGCCCTGGGAGAACCACCTTCATGATCATGGTATCTCCCCTGCCAGGTAAGTATGAGTTGGAATTGACCAGCTACTGCTCCCCGGTCGGGGCACTCCTCCACCAAGTTATGGGGGCTTCCCGGACGTAGGATAAACTAGCCTTGTTCAACACTAGACCACAAGCCAGCCATGTCCCTCTCAAACAGTTAAGAGTCGTTAATCCACCCCTAATAGACAAGATGTCCCCCGACTGTCCCGATTCTACGAAAAGGAATATAAAAAAAACCCCAAACAAACAATCTCAGCGCGCACTGCAGCAGCAGCACATATATTTGCATCATACTGGGAGGGCCCCTTAGGCACCCGGGCCGCAGAGCAGCGTCCTTCCACTAAACAAAGCTCGTAGCCTATTGCATATCAAAAGGGCACAGATACTACACTGTTCACAAGCCAGTCTGCTCTAACTCACTCACGAGCCAGTGATGTTACTCACTTGTGACAGTATGAAATGGCTGAACGCTTGTAAAACGTACTAAGTACTCAAGGTCAAAAAACTAAGCACGCAACTAAATTTCATCAGTGCAAACAGTTACATCGGCCAAAAACATTTAGAATTCCCTGCACCCTTAAAACTCTGCGGCGATGCCTAAAGGGTATACAGTTCTGTGCAAAAGTTTCAGGCAGGTCTAAAGAAATACGGTAAAGTAAGAATGCTTTAATTTTAATGGTTTCTTTTTTTTTTTTTAATCAATTCTCAACGCAAGCTTACAGAAGAAAAATCAACGTTTTGGGTGACTACCCTTTGGCTTCAAACCGGCATCGATTCTTACACTTGCACACTCCGTACACCTGACTCTAATCCTACAAAATCCCTGACTTTGTGCAAGTGTACAATTAACCAATTATGCCAAGCAGGGGCAAATGATTATCAATATATACGTAGGTCATTAACTGGACACAGAAACGGCTGCGTAGGAGGCTTAAAACCGGGGGCGAACAACAGCTAAAGTCTGCAACTAAGGGGAAGTTGTAGAAGGCAGTTTCAAGTCCCGGAGTCATACACCATGGCAAGACTGAGCACAGCAACAAGGCAAGTTCTACTGCATCAGCTAGGTCTCTCCCAGGCAAAGATTTCAAAGCAGACTGCGGTTTCAAGGTGTGCTGTTCAAGCTCTTTTGAAGGTGCACAAAGAAATGGGCAAAGTTGTGGATCGTAGACGCAGTGGTCGGCGGCAGGAACCTAACGCAGCAGATGAAAGACACATCGTTCTTACTTCCCTTGGACATCGGAAGTAGTCCTGCAGTCCCTTCAGCACACAGAACTGTCGGAATCCAGTGGGACCCAGTATAAACCCATCTAGCGTTCGCAGAAGTCTGGCCAGAGGTGACCTTCATGGAAGAATTGCAGCCAAAAAGCCTTTGGTGCCGCCAATAGGTGGCGACACAAAATATTGATTTGGATTTCTCTTCTGTTCATTTGCTTTCCATTTTGTGAATTGATAAAAACGATTAGCACTTCTATTTCTGAAAGCATTCTTACTCTACCGCATTTTTTCACACCTGCCTAAAACGTTTGCACGGCAGTATATATGGAGGGGAGGAAAAAAACTAAATAAAAAAAAAAAAGCAAAAAACACAAAAAGCAAAAACAAAGACGCTGATTACATCTCTCAAACACCCGTACATTCCTGAAGTCAAGCAGGTTAGAAATGGTTGGACAAATCTGTCCAATTTGCTACGCTCCCCCTAAAGAGTAAACCTTCAGTGATGACTTGCTTCGGTCTGGGATTCCAAGGCCACGATCGGGAATGATCTGGAGAGGCCGACAGGGGGAGAAGAGTAGTTGTGGAGCCGCCTAAGGCAAGCGTGTTGAAGGTGGAGAAGGAATCCCCCATATGCTACATGCAGGGGGATGATCGGGCGTGTCCAAAAGAGCCAAAATGTTTGGCAGTGATGAGTTTTTAAGCATTGCTGCTTACGGAGTGGAATGGCATAGGGGGCTGCAGCAGATATGAGTAGACAGGGAAAGCTGTTGATAGGCATTGCAAAGGGTGGCGATTGTAAAAGGAAGAGGGCTGCCTGTAAAACTATAGGGAAACAGACGAAGGTGTCATTGTTGCAAGCTGTCATTAACCAGGAATAATCAGGGGAAAGCGCGAACGCAGTCCCCCACTACCACAAATTATGCAGTCGAGTTTCCCGCATTTGGGGAAATCGCAGGGGTCAGCACACCCGGAGTGCAATGGATGAGCCTCGCCCTGGGAGAACCACCTTCATGATCATGGTATCTCCCCTGCCAGGTAAGTATGAGTTGGAATTGACCAGCTACTGCTCCCCGGTCGGGGCACGCCTCCACCAAGTTATGGGGGCCTCCCGGACGTGGGACAAACTAGCCTTGTTCAACGCTAGACCACAAGTCAGCCATGTCCCTCTAAAACAGTTAGGAGTCGTTAATCCGCCCCTAATAGACAAGATGTCCCTCAAATGTCTGTTTTTTTTATATTCCTTTTCGTAAAATCTAAACAATCCCAGCGTGCACTGCAGCAGCAGCACATATTTTTGCATACTGGGAGGGCCCTTAAGCACCCGGCGGCAGCGCAGCGTCCTTCCACTAAACAAAGCCCGAAGCCTATTGCATATCAAAGGGCACAGCCACTACACTATTCACAAGCCAGTCTGCTCTAACTCACTCACGAGCCAGGATGTTAACTCTCACTTGTGACAGAATGAAATGGCTGAACGTTTGTAAAACGTACTAAGTACTCAAGGTCAAAAAACTAAGCACGCAACTAAATTTCATCAGTGCAAACAGTTACATCGGCCAAAAACATTTAGAATTCCCTGCACCCTTAAAACTCTGCGGGGATGCCTAAAGGGTATACAGTTCTGTGCAAAAGTTTCAGGCAGGTCTAAAGAAATACTGTAAAGTAAGAATGCTTTCAATTTTAATGGTTTCTTTTTTTTTTTTAATCAATTCTCAACGCAAGCTTACAGAAGAAAAATCAACGTTTTGGGTGACTACCCTTTGGCTTCAAACCGGCATTGATTCTTACACTTGCACACTCCGTACACCTGACTCTAATCCTACAAAATCCCTGACTTTGTGCAAGTGTACAATTAACCAATTATGCCAAGCAGGGGCAAATGATCATCAATATATACGTAGGTCATTAACTGGACACAGAAACGGCTGCGTAGGAGGCTTAAAACTGGGTGAACAACAGCTAAAGTCTGCAACTAAGGGGAAGTTGTAGAAGGCAGTGTCAAGTCCCGGAGTCATACACCATGGCAAGACTGAGCACAGCAACAAGCCACAAGGCAAGTTCTACTGCATCAGCTAGGTCTCTCCCAGGCAAAGATTTCAAAGCAGACTGTGGTTTCAAGGTGTGCTGTTCAAGCTCTTTTGAAGGTGCACAAAGAAACGAGCAACGTTGTGGATCGTAGACGCAGTGGTCGGCGGCAGGAACCTAACGCAGCAGATGAAAGACACATCGGTCTTACTTCCCTTGGACATCGGAAGTACTCCAGCAGTGCCATCAGCACACAGAACTGTCGGAATCCAGTGGGACCCAGGTATACCCAGCTACCGTTTGCAGAAGTCTGGCCAGAGGTAACCTTCATGGAAGAATTGCAGCCAAAAAGCCTTTGGTGTCGCCAACGGGTGACGACACGAACTATTGATTTGATTTGGATTTCTCTTCTGTTCATTTACTTTCCATTTTGTGAATTGATAAAAACGATTACCACTTCTATTTCTGAAAGCATTCTTACTCTACAGCATTTTATTCACACCTGCCTAAAACGTTTGCATAGTAGTATATATGGAGGGGAAGAGAAAAGAAATTAAAAAAAGCAAACACAAAAAGGAAAAAACAAAGACCCTGAGTACATCTCTCGAACACCCGTACATTCCTGAAGTCCAGCAGGGTAGAAATGGTTGGACAAATCTGTCCCATTTGCTACGCTCCCCTTAAAGAAGAAATCTTCGGTGATGACTTGCTTTGGTCTGGGATTTAAAGGCCATGATCGGGAATGATCTGGAGAGGCCGACAGGGGGAGAAGAGTAATTGTGAAGCCGCCTAATGCAAGCGTGTTGAAGGTGGAGAAGGAACCCCCATATGCTACATGCAGGGGGATGAACGGGCGTGTCCAAAAGAGGAACATGTTTGGCAGTGATGAGCTTTTAAGCATTGCTGCTTACAGAGTGGAATGGCGTAGGGGCCTGTAGCGGATACGAGTAGCCAGGAAAAGCCGTTGATAGGCAAAGCAATAGTGTAAAATGGGTGGCGCGCTTAGAGCGTGTGGTAAAAAGGAGAGGGCTGCCTGTAAAAATATAGGAAAACAGCCGAGGTGTCGCCAAGCACAAAAAGTGTGCTGTTGAAAGCTGTCTTTAACCAGGAATAATCAGGGGAAAGCGCGAACGCAGTCCCCCACTACCACAAATTATGCAGTCGAGTTTCCCGCATTTGGGGAAATCGCAGGGGTCAGCACACCCGGAGTGCAATGGATGAGCCTCGCCCTGGGAGAACCACCTTCATGATCATGGTATCTCCCCTGCCAGGTAAGTATGAGTTGGAATTGACCAGCTACTGCTCCCCGGTCGGGGCACTCCTCCACCAAGTTATGGGGGCTTCCCGGACGTAGGATAAACTAGCCTTGTTCAACACTAGACCACAAGCCAGCCATGTCCCTCTCAAACAGTTAAGAGTCGTTAATCCACCCCTAATAGACAAGATGTCCCCCGACTGTCCCGATTCTACGAAAAGGAATATAAAAAAAACCCCAAACAAACAATCTCAGCGCGCACTGCAGCAGCAGCACATATATTTGCATCATACTGGGAGGGCCCCTTAGGCACCCGGGCCGCAGAGCAGCGTCCTTCCACTAAACAAAGCTCGTAGCCTATTGCATATCAAAAGGGCACAGATACTACACTGTTCACAAGCCAGTCTGCTCTAACTCACTCACGAGCCAGTGATGTTACTCACTTGTGACAGTATGAAATGGCTGAACGCTTGTAAAACGTACTAAGTACTCAAGGTCAAAAAACTAAGCACGCAACTAAATTTCATCAGTGCAAACAGTTACATCGGCCAAAAACATTTAGAATTCCCTGCACCCTTAAAACTCTGCGGCGATGCCTAAAGGGTATACAGTTCTGTGCAAAAGTTTCAGGCAGGTCTAAAGAAATACGGTAAAGTAAGAATGCTTTAATTTTAATGGTTTCTTTTTTTTTTTTTAATCAATTCTCAACGCAAGCTTACAGAAGAAAAATCAACGTTTTGGGTGACTACCCTTTGGCTTCAAACCGGCATCGATTCTTACACTTGCACACTCCGTACACCTGACTCTAATCCTACAAAATCCCTGACTTTGTGCAAGTGTACAATTAACCAATTATGCCAAGCAGGGGCAAATGATTATCAATATATACGTAGGTCATTAACTGGACACAGAAACGGCTGCGTAGGAGGCTTAAAACCGGGGGCGAACAACAGCTAAAGTCTGCAACTAAGGGGAAGTTGTAGAAGGCAGTTTCAAGTCCCGGAGTCATACACCATGGCAAGACTGAGCACAGCAACAAGGCAAGTTCTACTGCATCAGCTAGGTCTCTTCCAGGCAAAGATTTCAAAGCAGACTGCGGTTTCAAGGTGTGCTGTTCAAGCTCTTTTGAAGGTGCACAAAGAAATGGGCAAAGTTGTGGATCGTAGACGCAGTGGTCGGCGGCAGGAACCTAACGCAGCAGATGAAAGACACATCGTTCTTACTTCCCTTGGACATCGGAAGTAGTCCTGCAGTCCCTTCAGCACACAGAACTGTCGGAATCCAGTGGGACCCAGTATAAACCCATCTAGCGTTCGCAGAAGTCTGGCCAGAGGTGACCTTCATGGAAGAATTGCAGCCAAAAAGCCTTTGGTGCCGCCAATAGGTGGCGACACAAAATATTGATTTGGATTTCTCTTCTGTTCATTTGCTTTCCATTTTGTGAATTGATAAAAACGATTAGCACTTCTATTTCTGAAAGCATTCTTACTCTACCGCATTTTTTCACACCTGCCTAAAACGTTTGCACGGCAGTATATATGGAGGGGAGGAAAAAAACTAAATAAAAAAAAAAAAGCAAAAAACACAAAAAGCAAAAACAAAGACGCTGATTACATCTCTCAAACACCCGTACATTCCTGAAGTCAAGCAGGTTAGAAATGGTTGGACAAATCTGTCCAATTTGCTACGCTCCCCCTAAAGAGTAAACCTTCAGTGATGACTTGCTTCGGTCTGGGATTCCAAGGCCACGATCGGGAATGATCTGGAGAGGCCGACAGGGGGAGAAGAGTAGTTGTGGAGCCGCCTAAGGCAAGCGTGTTGAAGGTGGAGAAGGAATCCCCCATATGCTACATGCAGGGGGATGATCGGGCGTGTCCAAAAGAGCCAAAATGTTTGGCAGTGATGAGTTTTTAAGCATTGCTGCTTACGGAGTGGAATGGCATAGGGGGCTGCAGCAGATATGAGTAGACAGGGAAAGCTGTTGATAGGCATTGCAAAGGGTGGCGATTGTAAAAGGAAGAGGGCTGCCTGTAAAACTATAGGGAAACAGACGAAGGTGTCATTGTTGCAAGCTGTCATTAACCAGGAATAATCAGGGGAAAGCGCGAACGCAGTCCCCCACTACCACAAATTATGCAGTCGAGTTTCCCGCATTTGGGGAAATCGCAGGGGTCAGCACACCCGGAGTGCAATGGATGAGCCTCGCCCTGGGAGAACCACCTTCATGATCATGGTATCTCCCCTGCCAGGTAAGTATGAGTTGGAATTGACCAGCTACTGCTCCCCGGTCGGGGCACGCCTCCACCAAGTTATGGGGGCCTCCCGGACGTGGGACAAACTAGCCTTGTTCAACGCTAGACCACAAGTCAGCCATGTCCCTCTAAAACAGTTAGGAGTCGTTAATCCGCCCCTAATAGACAAGATGTCCCTCAAATGTCTGTTTTTTTTATATTCCTTTTCGTAAAATCTAAACAATCCCAGCGTGCACTGCAGCAGCAGCACATATTTTTGCATACTGGGAGGGCCCTTAAGCACCCGGCGGCAGCGCAGCGTCCTTCCACTAAACAAAGCCCGAAGCCTATTGCATATCAAAGGGCACAGCCACTACACTATTCACAAGCCAGTCTGCTCTAACTCACTCACGAGCCAGGATGTTAACTCTCACTTGTGACAGAATGAAATGGCTGAACGTTTGTAAAACGTACTAAGTACTCAAGGTCAAAAAACTAAGCACGCAACTAAATTTCATCAGTGCAAACAGTTACATCGGCCAAAAACATTTAGAATTCCCTGCACCCTTAAAACTCTGCGGGGATGCCTAAAGGGTATACAGTTCTGTGCAAAAGTTTCAGGCAGGTCTAAAGAAATACTGTAAAGTAAGAATGCTTTCAATTTTAATGGTTTCTTTTTTTTTTTTAATCAATTCTCAACGCAAGCTTACAGAAGAAAAATCAACGTTTTGGGTGACTACCCTTTGGCTTCAAACCGGCATTGATTCTTACACTTGCACACTCCGTACACCTGACTCTAATCCTACAAAATCCCTGACTTTGTGCAAGTGTACAATTAACCAATTATGCCAAGCAGGGGCAAATGATCATCAATATATACGTAGGTCATTAACTGGACACAGAAACGGCTGCGTAGGAGGCTTAAAACTGGGTGAACAACAGCTAAAGTCTGCAACTAAGGGGAAGTTGTAGAAGGCAGTGTCAAGTCCCGGAGTCATACACCATGGCAAGACTGAGCACAGCAACAAGCCACAAGGCAAGTTCTACTGCATCAGCTAGGTCTCTCCCAGGCAAAGATTTCAAAGCAGACTGTGGTTTCAAGGTGTGCTGTTCAAGCTCTTTTGAAGGTGCACAAAGAAACGAGCAACGTTGTGGATCGTAGACGCAGTGGTCGGCGGCAGGAACCTAACGCAGCAGATGAAAGACACATCGTTCTTACTTCCCTTGGACATCGGAAGTACTCCAGCAGTGCCATCAGCACACAGAACTGTCGGAATCCAGTGGGACCCAGGTATACCCAGCTACCGTTTGCAGAAGTCTGGCCAGAGGTAACCTTCATGGAAGAATTGCAGCCAAAAAGCCTTTGGTGTCGCCAACGGGTGACGACACGAACTATTGATTTGATTTGGATTTCTCTTCTGTTCATTTACTTTCCATTTTGTGAATTGATAAAAACGATTACCACTTCTATTTCTGAAAGCATTCTTACTCTACAGCATTTTATTCACACCTGCCTAAAACGTTTGCATAGTAGTATATATGGAGGGGAAGAGAAAAGAAATTAAAAAAAGCAAACACAAAAAGGAAAAAACAAAGACCCTGAGTACATCTCTCGAACACCCGTACATTCCTGAAGTCCAGCAGGGTAGAAATGGTTGGACAAATCTGTCCCATTTGCTACGCTCCCCTTAAAGAAGAAATCTTCGGTGATGACTTGCTTTGGTCTGGGATTTAAAGGCCATGATCGGGAATGATCTGGAGAGGCCGACAGGGGGAGAAGAGTAATTGTGAAGCCGCCTAATGCAAGCGTGTTGAAGGTGGAGAAGGAACCCCCATATGCTACATGCAGGGGGATGAACGGGCGTGTCCAAAAGAGGAACATGTTTGGCAGTGATGAGCTTTTAAGCATTGCTGCTTACAGAGTGGAATGGCGTAGGGGCCTGTAGCGGATACGAGTAGCCAGGAAAAGCCGTTGATAGGCAAAGCAATAGTGTAAAAAGGGTGGCGCGCTTAGAGCGTGTGGTAAAAAGGAGAGGGCTGCCTGTAAAAATATAGGAAAACAGCCGAGGTGTCGCCAAGCACAAAAAGTGTGCTGTTGAAAGCTGTCTTTAACCAGGAATAATCAGGGGAAAGCGCGAACGCAGTCCCCCACTACCACAAATTATGCAGTCGAGTTTCCCGCATTTGGGGAAATCGCAGGGGTCAGCACACCCGGAGTGCAATGGATGAGCCTCGCCCTGGGAGAACCACCTTCATGATCATGGTATCTCCCCTGCCAGGTAAGTATGAGTTGGAATTGACCAGCTACTGCTCCCCGGTCGGGGCACTCCTCCACCAAGTTATGGGGGCTTCCCGGACGTAGGATAAACTAGCCTTGTTCAACACTAGACCACAAGCCAGCCATGTCCCTCTCAAACAGTTAAGAGTCGTTAATCCACCCCTAATAGACAAGATGTCCCCCGACTGTCCCGATTCTACGAAAAGGAATATAAAAAAAACCCCAAACAAACAATCTCAGCGCGCACTGCAGCAGCAGCACATATATTTGCATCATACTGGGAGGGCCCCTTAGGCACCCGGGCCGCAGAGCAGCGTCCTTCCACTAAACAAAGCTCGTAGCCTATTGCATATCAAAAGGGCACAGATACTACACTGTTCACAAGCCAGTCTGCTCTAACTCACTCACGAGCCAGTGATGTTACTCACTTGTGACAGTATGAAATGGCTGAACGCTTGTAAAACGTACTAAGTACTCAAGGTCAAAAAACTAAGCACGCAACTAAATTTCATCAGTGCAAACAGTTACATCGGCCAAAAACATTTAGAATTCCCTGCACCCTTAAAACTCTGCGGCGATGCCTAAAGGGTATACAGTTCTGTGCAAAAGTTTCAGGCAGGTCTAAAGAAATACGGTAAAGTAAGAATGCTTTAATTTTAATGGTTTCTTTTTTTTTTTTTAATCAATTCTCAACGCAAGCTTACAGAAGAAAAATCAACGTTTTGGGTGACTACCCTTTGGCTTCAAACCGGCATCGATTCTTACACTTGCACACTCCGTACACCTGACTCTAATCCTACAAAATCCCTGACTTTGTGCAAGTGTACAATTAACCAATTATGCCAAGCAGGGGCAAATGATTATCAATATATACGTAGGTCATTAACTGGACACAGAAACGGCTGCGTAGGAGGCTTAAAACCGGGGGCGAACAACAGCTAAAGTCTGCAACTAAGGGGAAGTTGTAGAAGGCAGTTTCAAGTCCCGGAGTCATACACCATGGCAAGACTGAGCACAGCAACAAGGCAAGTTCTACTGCATCAGCTAGGTCTCTCCCAGGCAAAGATTTCAAAGCAGACTGCGGTTTCAAGGTGTGCTGTTCAAGCTCTTTTGAAGGTGCACAAAGAAATGGGCAAAGTTGTGGATCGTAGACGCAGTGGTCGGCGGCAGGAACCTAACGCAGCAGATGAAAGACACATCGTTCTTACTTCCCTTGGACATCGGAAGTAGTCCTGCAGTCCCTTCAGCACACAGAACTGTCGGAATCCAGTGGGACCCAGTATAAACCCATCTAGCGTTCGCAGAAGTCTGGCCAGAGGTGACCTTCATGGAAGAATTGCAGCCAAAAAGCCTTTGGTGCCGCCAATAGGTGGCGACACAAAATATTGATTTGGATTTCTCTTCTGTTCATTTGCTTTCCATTTTGTGAATTGATAAAAACGATTAGCACTTCTATTTCTGAAAGCATTCTTACTCTACCGCATTTTTTCACACCTGCCTAAAACGTTTGCACGGCAGTATATATGGAGGGGAGGAAAAAAACTAAATAAAAAAAAAAAAGCAAAAAACACAAAAAGCAAAAACAAAGACGCTGATTACATCTCTCAAACACCCGTACATTCCTGAAGTCAAGCAGGTTAGAAATGGTTGGACAAATCTGTCCAATTTGCTACGCTCCCCCTAAAGAGTAAACCTTCAGTGATGACTTGCTTCGGTCTGGGATTCCAAGGCCACGATCGGGAATGATCTGGAGAGGCCGACAGGGGGAGAAGAGTAGTTGTGGAGCCGCCTAAGGCAAGCGTGTTGAAGGTGGAGAAGGAATCCCCCATATGCTACATGCAGGGGGATGATCGGGCGTGTCCAAAAGAGCCAAAATGTTTGGCAGTGATGAGTTTTTAAGCATTGCTGCTTACGGAGTGGAATGGCATAGGGGGCTGCAGCAGATATGAGTAGACAGGGAAAGCTGTTGATAGGCATTGCAAAGGGTGGCGATTGTAAAAGGAAGAGGGCTGCCTGTAAAACTATAGGGAAACAGACGAAGGTGTCATTGTTGCAAGCTGTCATTAACCAGGAATAATCAGGGGAAAGCGCGAACGCAGTCCCCCACTACCACAAATTATGCAGTCGAGTTTCCCGCATTTGGGGAAATCGCAGGGGTCAGCACACCCGGAGTGCAATGGATGAGCCTCGCCCTGGGAGAACCACCTTCATGATCATGGTATCTCCCCTGCCAGGTAAGTATGAGTTGGAATTGACCAGCTACTGCTCCCCGGTCGGGGCACGCCTCCACCAAGTTATGGGGGCCTCCCGGACGTGGGACAAACTAGCCTTGTTCAACGCTAGACCACAAGTCAGCCATGTCCCTCTAAAACAGTTAGGAGTCGTTAATCCGCCCCTAATAGACAAGATGTCCCTCAAATGTCTGTTTTTTTTATATTCCTTTTCGTAAAATCTAAACAATCCCAGCGTGCACTGCAGCAGCAGCACATATTTTTGCATACTGGGAGGGCCCTTAAGCACCCGGCGGCAGCGCAGCGTCCTTCCACTAAACAAAGCCCGAAGCCTATTGCATATCAAAGGGCACAGCCACTACACTATTCACAAGCCAGTCTGCTCTAACTCACTCACGAGCCAGGATGTTAACTCTCACTTGTGACAGAATGAAATGGCTGAACGTTTGTAAAACGTACTAAGTACTCAAGGTCAAAAAACTAAGCACGCAACTAAATTTCATCAGTGCAAACAGTTACATCGGCCAAAAACATTTAGAATTCCCTGCACCCTTAAAACTCTGCGGGGATGCCTAAAGGGTATACAGTTCTGTGCAAAAGTTTCAGGCAGGTCTAAAGAAATACTGTAAAGTAAGAATGCTTTCAATTTTAATGGTTTCTTTTTTTTTTTTAATCAATTCTCAACGCAAGCTTACAGAAGAAAAATCAACGTTTTGGGTGACTACCCTTTGGCTTCAAACCGGCATTGATTCTTACACTTGCACACTCCGTACACCTGACTCTAATCCTACAAAATCCCTGACTTTGTGCAAGTGTACAATTAACCAATTATGCCAAGCAGGGGCAAATGATCATCAATATATACGTAGGTCATTAACTGGACACAGAAACGGCTGCGTAGGAGGCTTAAAACTGGGTGAACAACAGCTAAAGTCTGCAACTAAGGGGAAGTTGTAGAAGGCAGTGTCAAGTCCCGGAGTCATACACCATGGCAAGACTGAGCACAGCAACAAGCCACAAGGCAAGTTCTACTGCATCAGCTAGGTCTCTCCCAGGCAAAGATTTCAAAGCAGACTGTGGTTTCAAGGTGTGCTGTTCAAGCTCTTTTGAAGGTGCACAAAGAAACGAGCAACGTTGTGGATCGTAGACGCAGTGGTCGGCGGCAGGAACCTAACGCAGCAGATGAAAGACACATCGGTCTTACTTCCCTTGGACATCGGAAGTACTCCAGCAGTGCCATCAGCACACAGAACTGTCGGAATCCAGTGGGACCCAGGTATACCCAGCTACCGTTTGCAGAAGTCTGGCCAGAGGTAACCTTCATGGAAGAATTGCAGCCAAAAAGCCTTTGGTGTCGCCAACGGGTGACGACACGAACTATTGATTTGATTTGGATTTCTCTTCTGTTCATTTACTTTCCATTTTGTGAATTGATAAAAACGATTACCACTTCTATTTCTGAAAGCATTCTTACTCTACAGCATTTTATTCACACCTGCCTAAAACGTTTGCATAGTAGTATATATGGAGGGGAAGAGAAAAGAAATTAAAAAAAGCAAACACAAAAAGGAAAAAACAAAGACCCTGAGTACATCTCTCGAACACCCGTACATTCCTGAAGTCCAGCAGGGTAGAAATGGTTGGACAAATCTGTCCCATTTGCTACGCTCCCCTTAAAGAAGAAATCTTCGGTGATGACTTGCTTTGGTCTGGGATTTAAAGGCCATGATCGGGAATGATCTGGAGAGGCCGACAGGGGGAGAAGAGTAATTGTGAAGCCGCCTAATGCAAGCGTGTTGAAGGTGGAGAAGGAACCCCCATATGCTACATGCAGGGGGATGAACGGGCGTGTCCAAAAGAGGAACATGTTTGGCAGTGATGAGCTTTTAAGCATTGCTGCTTACAGAGTGGAATGGCGTAGGGGCCTGTAGCGGATACGAGTAGCCAGGAAAAGCCGTTGATAGGCAAAGCAATAGTGTAAAAAGGGTGGCGCGCTTAGAGCGTGTGGTAAAAAGGAGAGGGCTGCCTGTAAAAATATAGGAAAACAGCCGAGGTGTCGCCAAGCACAAAAAGTGTGCTGTTGAAAGCTGTCTTTAACCAGGAATAATCAGGGGAAAGCGCGAACGCAGTCCCCCACTACCACAAATTATGCAGTCGAGTTTCCCGCATTTGGGGAAATCGCAGGGGTCAGCACACCCGGAGTGCAATGGATGAGCCTCGCCCTGGGAGAACCACCTTCATGATCATGGTATCTCCCCTGCCAGGTAAGTATGAGTTGGAATTGACCAGCTACTGCTCCCCGGTCGGGGCACTCCTCCACCAAGTTATGGGGGCTTCCCGGACGTAGGATAAACTAGCCTTGTTCAACACTAGACCACAAGCCAGCCATGTCCCTCTCAAACAGTTAAGAGTCGTTAATCCACCCCTAATAGACAAGATGTCCCCCGACTGTCCCGATTCTACGAAAAGGAATATAAAAAAAACCCCAAACAAACAATCTCAGCGCGCACTGCAGCAGCAGCACATATATTTGCATCATACTGGGAGGGCCCCTTAGGCACCCGGGCCGCAGAGCAGCGTCCTTCCACTAAACAAAGCTCGTAGCCTATTGCATATCAAAAGGGCACAGATACTACACTGTTCACAAGCCAGTCTGCTCTAACTCACTCACGAGCCAGTGATGTTACTCACTTGTGACAGTATGAAATGGCTGAACGCTTGTAAAACGTACTAAGTACTCAAGGTCAAAAAACTAAGCACGCAACTAAATTTCATCAGTGCAAACAGTTACATCGGCCAAAAACATTTAGAATTCCCTGCACCCTTAAAACTCTGCGGCGATGCCTAAAGGGTATACAGTTCTGTGCAAAAGTTTCAGGCAGGTCTAAAGAAATACGGTAAAGTAAGAATGCTTTAATTTTAATGGTTTCTTTTTTTTTTTTTAATCAATTCTCAACGCAAGCTTACAGAAGAAAAATCAACGTTTTGGGTGACTACCCTTTGGCTTCAAACCGGCATCGATTCTTACACTTGCACACTCCGTACACCTGACTCTAATCCTACAAAATCCCTGACTTTGTGCAAGTGTACAATTAACCAATTATGCCAAGCAGGGGCAAATGATTATCAATATATACGTAGGTCATTAACTGGACACAGAAACGGCTGCGTAGGAGGCTTAAAACCGGGGGCGAACAACAGCTAAAGTCTGCAACTAAGGGGAAGTTGTAGAAGGCAGTTTCAAGTCCCGGAGTCATACACCATGGCAAGACTGAGCACAGCAACAAGGCAAGTTCTACTGCATCAGCTAGGTCTCTCCCAGGCAAAGATTTCAAAGCAGACTGCGGTTTCAAGGTGTGCTGTTCAAGCTCTTTTGAAGGTGCACAAAGAAATGGGCAAAGTTGTGGATCGTAGACGCAGTGGTCGGCGGCAGGAACCTAACGCAGCAGATGAAAGACACATCGTTCTTACTTCCCTTGGACATCGGAAGTAGTCCTGCAGTCCCTTCAGCACACAGAACTGTCGGAATCCAGTGGGACCCAGTATAAACCCATCTAGCGTTCGCAGAAGTCTGGCCAGAGGTGACCTTCATGGAAGAATTGCAGCCAAAAAGCCTTTGGTGCCGCCAATAGGTGGCGACACAAAATATTGATTTGGATTTCTCTTCTGTTCATTTGCTTTCCATTTTGTGAATTGATAAAAACGATTAGCACTTCTATTTCTGAAAGCATTCTTACTCTACCGCATTTTTTCACACCTGCCTAAAACGTTTGCACGGCAGTATATATGGAGGGGAGGAAAAAAACTAAATAAAAAAAAAAAAGCAAAAAACACAAAAAGCAAAAACAAAGACGCTGATTACATCTCTCAAACACCCGTACATTCCTGAAGTCAAGCAGGTTAGAAATGGTTGGACAAATCTGTCCAATTTGCTACGCTCCCCCTAAAGAGTAAACCTTCAGTGATGACTTGCTTCGGTCTGGGATTCCAAGGCCACGATCGGGAATGATCTGGAGAGGCCGACAGGGGGAGAAGAGTAGTTGTGGAGCCGCCTAAGGCAAGCGTGTTGAAGGTGGAGAAGGAATCCCCCATATGCTACATGCAGGGGGATGATCGGGCGTGTCCAAAAGAGCCAAAATGTTTGGCAGTGATGAGTTTTTAAGCATTGCTGCTTACGGAGTGGAATGGCATAGGGGGCTGCAGCAGATATGAGTAGACAGGGAAAGCTGTTGATAGGCATTGCAAAGGGTGGCGATTGTAAAAGGAAGAGGGCTGCCTGTAAAACTATAGGGAAACAGACGAAGGTGTCATTGTTGCAAGCTGTCATTAACCAGGAATAATCAGGGGAAAGCGCGAACGCAGTCCCCCACTACCACAAATTATGCAGTCGAGTTTCCCGCATTTGGGGAAATCGCAGGGGTCAGCACACCCGGAGTGCAATGGATGAGCCTCGCCCTGGGAGAACCACCTTCATGATCATGGTATCTCCCCTGCCAGGTAAGTATGAGTTGGAATTGACCAGCTACTGCTCCCCGGTCGGGGCACGCCTCCACCAAGTTATGGGGGCCTCCCGGACGTGGGACAAACTAGCCTTGTTCAACGCTAGACCACAAGTCAGCCATGTCCCTCTAAAACAGTTAGGAGTCGTTAATCCGCCCCTAATAGACAAGATGTCCCTCAAATGTCTGTTTTTTTTATATTCCTTTTCGTAAAATCTAAACAATCCCAGCGTGCACTGCAGCAGCAGCACATATTTTTGCATACTGGGAGGGCCCTTAAGCACCCGGCGGCAGCGCAGCGTCCTTCCACTAAACAAAGCCCGAAGCCTATTGCATATCAAAGGGCACAGCCACTACACTATTCACAAGCCAGTCTGCTCTAACTCACTCACGAGCCAGGATGTTAACTCTCACTTGTGACAGAATGAAATGGCTGAACGTTTGTAAAACGTACTAAGTACTCAAGGTCAAAAAACTAAGCACGCAACTAAATTTCATCAGTGCAAACAGTTACATCGGCCAAAAACATTTAGAATTCCCTGCACCCTTAAAACTCTGCGGGGATGCCTAAAGGGTATACAGTTCTGTGCAAAAGTTTCAGGCAGGTCTAAAGAAATACTGTAAAGTAAGAATGCTTTCAATTTTAATGGTTTCTTTTTTTTTTTTAATCAATTCTCAACGCAAGCTTACAGAAGAAAAATCAACGTTTTGGGTGACTACCCTTTGGCTTCAAACCGGCATTGATTCTTACACTTGCACACTCCGTACACCTGACTCTAATCCTACAAAATCCCTGACTTTGTGCAAGTGTACAATTAACCAATTATGCCAAGCAGGGGCAAATGATCATCAATATATACGTAGGTCATTAACTGGACACAGAAACGGCTGCGTAGGAGGCTTAAAACTGGGTGAACAACAGCTAAAGTCTGCAACTAAGGGGAAGTTGTAGAAGGCAGTGTCAAGTCCCGGAGTCATACACCATGGCAAGACTGAGCACAGCAACAAGCCACAAGGCAAGTTCTACTGCATCAGCTAGGTCTCTCCCAGGCAAAGATTTCAAAGCAGACTGTGGTTTCAAGGTGTGCTGTTCAAGCTCTTTTGAAGGTGCACAAAGAAACGAGCAACGTTGTGGATCGTAGACGCAGTGGTCGGCGGCAGGAACCTAACGCAGCAGATGAAAGACACATCGGTCTTACTTCCCTTGGACATCGGAAGTACTCCAGCAGTGCCATCAGCACACAGAACTGTCGGAATCCAGTGGGACCCAGGTATACCCAGCTACCGTTTGCAGAAGTCTGGCCAGAGGTAACCTTCATGGAAGAATTGCAGCCAAAAAGCCTTTGGTGTCGCCAACGGGTGACGACACGAACTATTGATTTGATTTGGATTTCTCTTCTGTTCATTTACTTTCCATTTTGTGAATTGATAAAAACGATTACCACTTCTATTTCTGAAAGCATTCTTACTCTACAGCATTTTATTCACACCTGCCTAAAACGTTTGCATAGTAGTATATATGGAGGGGAAGAGAAAAGAAATTAAAAAAAGCAAACACAAAAAGGAAAAAACAAAGACCCTGAGTACATCTCTCGAACACCCGTACATTCCTGAAGTCCAGCAGGGTAGAAATGGTTGGACAAATCTGTCCCATTTGCTACGCTCCCCTTAAAGAAGAAATCTTCGGTGATGACTTGCTTTGGTCTGGGATTTAAAGGCCATGATCGGGAATGATCTGGAGAGGCCGACAGGGGGAGAAGAGTAATTGTGAAGCCGCCTAATGCAAGCGTGTTGAAGGTGGAGAAGGAACCCCCATATGCTACATGCAGGGGGATGAACGGGCGTGTCCAAAAGAGGAACATGTTTGGCAGTGATGAGCTTTTAAGCATTGCTGCTTACAGAGTGGAATGGCGTAGGGGCCTGTAGCGGATACGAGTAGCCAGGAAAAGCCGTTGATAGGCAAAGCAATAGTGTAAAAAGGGTGGCGCGCTTAGAGCGTGTGGTAAAAAGGAGAGGGCTGCCTGTAAAAATATAGGAAAACAGCCGAGGTGTCGCCAAGCACAAAAAGTGTGCTGTTGAAAGCTGTCTTTAACCAGGAATAATCAGGGGAAAGCGCGAACGCAGTCCCCCACTACCACAAATTATGCAGTCGAGTTTCCCGCATTTGGGGAAATCGCAGGGGTCAGCACACCCGGAGTGCAATGGATGAGCCTCGCCCTGGGAGAACCACCTTCATGATCATGGTATCTCCCCTGCCAGGTAAGTATGAGTTGGAATTGACCAGCTACTGCTCCCCGGTCGGGGCACTCCTCCACCAAGTTATGGGGGCTTCCCGGACGTAGGATAAACTAGCCTTGTTCAACACTAGACCACAAGCCAGCCATGTCCCTCTCAAACAGTTAAGAGTCGTTAATCCACCCCTAATAGACAAGATGTCCCCCGACTGTCCCGATTCTACGAAAAGGAATATAAAAAAAACCCCAAACAAACAATCTCAGCGCGCACTGCAGCAGCAGCACATATATTTGCATCATACTGGGAGGGCCCCTTAGGCACCCGGGCCGCAGAGCAGCGTCCTTCCACTAAACAAAGCTCGTAGCCTATTGCATATCAAAAGGGCACAGATACTACACTGTTCACAAGCCAGTCTGCTCTAACTCACTCACGAGCCAGTGATGTTACTCACTTGTGACAGTATGAAATGGCTGAACGCTTGTAAAACGTACTAAGTACTCAAGGTCAAAAAACTAAGCACGCAACTAAATTTCATCAGTGCAAACAGTTACATCGGCCAAAAACATTTAGAATTCCCTGCACCCTTAAAACTCTGCGGCGATGCCTAAAGGGTATACAGTTCTGTGCAAAAGTTTCAGGCAGGTCTAAAGAAATACGGTAAAGTAAGAATGCTTTAATTTTAATGGTTTCTTTTTTTTTTTTTAATCAATTCTCAACGCAAGCTTACAGAAGAAAAATCAACGTTTTGGGTGACTACCCTTTGGCTTCAAACCGGCATCGATTCTTACACTTGCACACTCCGTACACCTGACTCTAATCCTACAAAATCCCTGACTTTGTGCAAGTGTACAATTAACCAATTATGCCAAGCAGGGGCAAATGATTATCAATATATACGTAGGTCATTAACTGGACACAGAAACGGCTGCGTAGGAGGCTTAAAACCGGGGGCGAACAACAGCTAAAGTCTGCAACTAAGGGGAAGTTGTAGAAGGCAGTTTCAAGTCCCGGAGTCATACACCATGGCAAGACTGAGCACAGCAACAAGGCAAGTTCTACTGCATCAGCTAGGTCTCTCCCAGGCAAAGATTTCAAAGCAGACTGCGGTTTCAAGGTGTGCTGTTCAAGCTCTTTTGAAGGTGCACAAAGAAATGGGCAAAGTTGTGGATCGTAGACGCAGTGGTCGGCGGCAGGAACCTAACGCAGCAGATGAAAGACACATCGTTCTTACTTCCCTTGGACATCGGAAGTAGTCCTGCAGTCCCTTCAGCACACAGAACTGTCGGAATCCAGTGGGACCCAGTATAAACCCATCTAGCGTTCGCAGAAGTCTGGCCAGAGGTGACCTTCATGGAAGAATTGCAGCCAAAAAGCCTTTGGTGCCGCCAATAGGTGGCGACACAAAATATTGATTTGGATTTCTCTTCTGTTCATTTGCTTTCCATTTTGTGAATTGATAAAAACGATTAGCACTTCTATTTCTGAAAGCATTCTTACTCTACCGCATTTTTTCACACCTGCCTAAAACGTTTGCACGGCAGTATATATGGAGGGGAGGAAAAAAACTAAATAAAAAAAAAAAAGCAAAAAACACAAAAAGCAAAAACAAAGACGCTGATTACATCTCTCAAACACCCGTACATTCCTGAAGTCAAGCAGGTTAGAAATGGTTGGACAAATCTGTCCAATTTGCTACGCTCCCCCTAAAGAGTAAACCTTCAGTGATGACTTGCTTCGGTCTGGGATTCCAAGGCCACGATCGGGAATGATCTGGAGAGGCCGACAGGGGGAGAAGAGTAGTTGTGGAGCCGCCTAAGGCAAGCGTGTTGAAGGTGGAGAAGGAATCCCCCATATGCTACATGCAGGGGGATGATCGGGCGTGTCCAAAAGAGCCAAAATGTTTGGCAGTGATGAGTTTTTAAGCATTGCTGCTTACGGAGTGGAATGGCATAGGGGGCTGCAGCAGATATGAGTAGACAGGGAAAGCTGTTGATAGGCATTGCAAAGGGTGGCGATTGTAAAAGGAAGAGGGCTGCCTGTAAAACTATAGGGAAACAGACGAAGGTGTCATTGTTGCAAGCTGTCATTAACCAGGAATAATCAGGGGAAAGCGCGAACGCAGTCCCCCACTACCACAAATTATGCAGTCGAGTTTCCCGCATTTGGGGAAATCGCAGGGGTCAGCACACCCGGAGTGCAATGGATGAGCCTCGCCCTGGGAGAACCACCTTCATGATCATGGTATCTCCCCTGCCAGGTAAGTATGAGTTGGAATTGACCAGCTACTGCTCCCCGGTCGGGGCACGCCTCCACCAAGTTATGGGGGCCTCCCGGACGTGGGACAAACTAGCCTTGTTCAACGCTAGACCACAAGTCAGCCATGTCCCTCTAAAACAGTTAGGAGTCGTTAATCCGCCCCTAATAGACAAGATGTCCCTCAAATGTCTGTTTTTTTTATATTCCTTTTCGTAAAATCTAAACAATCCCAGCGTGCACTGCAGCAGCAGCACATATTTTTGCATACTGGGAGGGCCCTTAAGCACCCGGCGGCAGCGCAGCGTCCTTCCACTAAACAAAGCCCGAAGCCTATTGCATATCAAAGGGCACAGCCACTACACTATTCACAAGCCAGTCTGCTCTAACTCACTCACGAGCCAGGATGTTAACTCTAACTTGTGACAGAATGAAATGGCTGAACGTTTGTAAAACGTACTAAGTACTCAAGGTCAAAAAACTAAGCACGCAACTAAATTTCATCAGTGCAAACAGTTACATCGGCCAAAAACATTTAGAATTCCCTGCACCCTTAAAACTCTGCGGGGATGCCTAAAGGGTATACAGTTCTGTGCAAAAGTTTCAGGCAGGTCTAAAGAAATACTGTAAAGTAAGAATGCTTTCAATTTTAATGGTTTCTTTTTTTTTTTTAATCAATTCTCAACGCAAGCTTACAGAAGAAAAATCAACGTTTTGGGTGACTACCCTTTGGCTTCAAACCGGCATTGATTCTTACACTTGCACACTCCGTACACCTGACTCTAATCCTACAAAATCCCTGACTTTGTGCAAGTGTACAATTAACCAATTATGCCAAGCAGGGGCAAATGATCATCAATATATACGTAGGTCATTAACTGGACACAGAAACGGCTGCGTAGGAGGCTTAAAACTGGGTGAACAACAGCTAAAGTCTGCAACTAAGGGGAAGTTGTAGAAGGCAGTGTCAAGTCCCGGAGTCATACACCATGGCAAGACTGAGCACAGCAACAAGCCACAAGGCAAGTTCTACTGCATCAGCTAGGTCTCTCCCAGGCAAAGATTTCAAAGCAGACTGTGGTTTCAAGGTGTGCTGTTCAAGCTCTTTTGAAGGTGCACAAAGAAACGAGCAACGTTGTGGATCGTAGACGCAGTGGTCGGCGGCAGGAACCTAACGCAGCAGATGAAAGACACATCGTTCTTACTTCCCTTGGACATCGGAAGTACTCCAGCAGTGCCATCAGCACACAGAACTGTCGGAATCCAGTGGGACCCAGGTATACCCAGCTACCGTTTGCAGAAGTCTGGCCAGAGGTAACCTTCATGGAAGAATTGCAGCCAAAAAGCCTTTGGTGTCGCCAACGGGTGACGACACGAACTATTGATTTGATTTGGATTTCTCTTCTGTTCATTTACTTTCCATTTTGTGAATTGATAAAAACGATTACCACTTCTATTTCTGAAAGCATTCTTACTCTACAGCATTTTATTCACACCTGCCTAAAACGTTTGCATAGTAGTATATATGGAGGGGAAGAGAAAAGAAATTAAAAAAAGCAAACACAAAAAGGAAAAAACAAAGACCCTGAGTACATCTCTCGAACACCCGTACATTCCTGAAGTCCAGCAGGGTAGAAATGGTTGGACAAATCTGTCCCATTTGCTACGCTCCCCTTAAAGAAGAAATCTTCGGTGATGACTTGCTTTGGTCTGGGATTTAAAGGCCATGATCGGGAATGATCTGGAGAGGCCGACAGGGGGAGAAGAGTAATTGTGAAGCCGCCTAATGCAAGCGTGTTGAAGGTGGAGAAGGAACCCCCATATGCTACATGCAGGGGGATGAACGGGCGTGTCCAAAAGAGGAACATGTTTGGCAGTGATGAGCTTTTAAGCATTGCTGCTTACAGAGTGGAATGGCGTAGGGGCCTGTAGCGGATACGAGTAGCCAGGAAAAGCCGTTGATAGGCAAAGCAATAGTGTAAAATGGGTGGCGCGCTTAGAGCGTGTGGTAAAAAGGAGAGGGCTGCCTGTAAAAATATAGGAAAACAGCCGAGGTGTCGCCAAGCACAAAAAGTGTGCTGTTGAAAGCTGTCTTTAACCAGGAATAATCAGGGGAAAGCGCGAACGCAGTCCCCCACTACCACAAATTATGCAGTCGAGTTTCCCGCATTTGGGGAAATCGCAGGGGTCAGAACACCCGGAGTGCAATGGATGAGCCTCGCCCTGGGAGAACCACCTTCATGATCATGGTATCTCCCCTGCCAGGTAAGTATGAGTTGGAATTGACCAGCTACTGCTCCCCGGTCGGGGCACTCCTCCACCAAGTTATGGGGGCTTCCCGGACGTAGGATAAACTAGCCTTGTTCAACACTAGACCACAAGCCAGCCATGTCCCTCTCAAACAGTTAAGAGTCGTTAATCCACCCCTAATAGACAAGATGTCCCCCGACTGTCCCGATTCTACGAAAAGGAATATAAAAAAAACCCCAAACAAACAATCTCAGCGCGCACTGCAGCAGCAGCACATATATTTGCATCATACTGGGAGGGCCCCTTAGGCACCCGGGCCGCAGAGCAGCGTCCTTCCACTAAACAAAGCTCGTAGCCTATTGCATATCAAAAGGGCACAGATACTACACTGTTCACAAGCCAGTCTGCTCTAACTCACTCACGAGCCAGTGATGTTACTCACTTGTGACAGTATGAAATGGCTGAACGCTTGTAAAACGTACTAAGTACTCAAGGTCAAAAAACTAAGCACGCAACTAAATTTCATCAGTGCAAACAGTTACATCGGCCAAAAACATTTAGAATTCCCTGCACCCTTAAAACTCTGCGGCGATGCCTAAAGGGTATACAGTTCTGTGCAAAAGTTTCAGGCAGGTCTAAAGAAATACGGTAAAGTAAGAATGCTTTAATTTTAATGGTTTCTTTTTTTTTTTTTAATCAATTCTCAACGCAAGCTTACAGAAGAAAAATCAACGTTTTGGGTGACTACCCTTTGGCTTCAAACCGGCATCGATTCTTACACTTGCACACTCCGTACACCTGACTCTAATCCTACAAAATCCCTGACTTTGTGCAAGTGTACAATTAACCAATTATGCCAAGCAGGGGCAAATGATTATCAATATATACGTAGGTCATTAACTGGACACAGAAACGGCTGCGTAGGAGGCTTAAAACCGGGGGCGAACAACAGCTAAAGTCTGCAACTAAGGGGAAGTTGTAGAAGGCAGTTTCAAGTCCCGGAGTCATACACCATGGCAAGACTGAGCACAGCAACAAGGCAAGTTCTACTGCATCAGCTAGGTCTCTCCCAGGCAAAGATTTCAAAGCAGACTGCGGTTTCAAGGTGTGCTGTTCAAGCTCTTTTGAAGGTGCACAAAGAAATGGGCAAAGTTGTGGATCGTAGACGCAGTGGTCGGCGGCAGGAACCTAACGCAGCAGATGAAAGACACATCGTTCTTACTTCCCTTGGACATCGGAAGTAGTCCTGCAGTCCCTTCAGCACACAGAACTGTCGGAATCCAGTGGGACCCAGTATAAACCCATCTAGCGTTCGCAGAAGTCTGGCCAGAGGTGACCTTCATGGAAGAATTGCAGCCAAAAAGCCTTTGGTGCCGCCAATAGGTGGCGACACAAAATATTGATTTGGATTTCTCTTCTGTTCATTTGCTTTCCATTTTGTGAATTGATAAAAACGATTAGCACTTCTATTTCTGAAAGCATTCTTACTCTACCGCATTTTTTCACACCTGCCTAAAACGTTTGCACGGCAGTATATATGGAGGGGAGGAAAAAAACTAAATAAAAAAAAAAAAGCAAAAAACACAAAAAGCAAAAACAAAGACGCTGATTACATCTCTCAAACACCCGTACATTCCTGAAGTCAAGCAGGTTAGAAATGGTTGGACAAATCTGTCCAATTTGCTACGCTCCCCCTAAAGAGTAAACCTTCAGTGATGACTTGCTTCGGTCTGGGATTCCAAGGCCACGATCGGGAATGATCTGGAGAGGCCGACAGGGGGAGAAGAGTAGTTGTGGAGCCGCCTAAGGCAAGCGTGTTGAAGGTGGAGAAGGAATCCCCCATATGCTACATGCAGGGGGATGATCGGGCGTGTCCAAAAGAGCCAAAATGTTTGGCAGTGATGAGTTTTTAAGCATTGCTGCTTACGGAGTGGAATGGCATAGGGGGCTGCAGCAGATATGAGTAGACAGGGAAAGCTGTTGATAGGCATTGCAAAGGGTGGCGATTGTAAAAGGAAGAGGGCTGCCTGTAAAACTATAGGGAAACAGACGAAGGTGTCATTGTTGCAAGCTGTCATTAACCAGGAATAATCAGGGGAAAGCGCGAACGCAGTCCCCCACTACCACAAATTATGCAGTCGAGTTTCCCGCATTTGGGGAAATCGCAGGGGTCAGCACACCCGGAGTGCAATGGATGAGCCTCGCCCTGGGAGAACCACCTTCATGATCATGGTATCTCCCCTGCCAGGTAAGTATGAGTTGGAATTGACCAGCTACTGCTCCCCGGTCGGGGCACGCCTCCACCAAGTTATGGGGGCCTCCCGGACGTGGGACAAACTAGCCTTGTTCAACGCTAGACCACAAGTCAGCCATGTCCCTCTAAAACAGTTAGGAGTCGTTAATCCGCCCCTAATAGACAAGATGTCCCTCAAATGTCTGTTTTTTTTATATTCCTTTTCGTAAAATCTAAACAATCCCAGCGTGCACTGCAGCAGCAGCACATATTTTTGCATACTGGGAGGGCCCTTAAGCACCCGGCGGCAGCGCAGCGTCCTTCCACTAAACAAAGCCCGAAGCCTATTGCATATCAAAGGGCACAGCCACTACACTATTCACAAGCCAGTCTGCTCTAACTCACTCACGAGCCAGGATGTTAACTCTCACTTGTGACAGAATGAAATGGCTGAACGTTTGTAAAACGTACTAAGTACTCAAGGTCAAAAAACTAAGCACGCAACTAAATTTCATCAGTGCAAACAGTTACATCGGCCAAAAACATTTAGAATTCCCTGCACCCTTAAAACTCTGCGGGGATGCCTAAAGGGTATACAGTTCTGTGCAAAAGTTTCAGGCAGGTCTAAAGAAATACTGTAAAGTAAGAATGCTTTCAATTTTAATGGTTTCTTTTTTTTTTTTAATCAATTCTCAACGCAAGCTTACAGAAGAAAAATCAACGTTTTGGGTGACTACCCTTTGGCTTCAAACCGGCATTGATTCTTACACTTGCACACTCCGTACACCTGACTCTAATCCTACAAAATCCCTGACTTTGTGCAAGTGTACAATTAACCAATTATGCCAAGCAGGGGCAAATGATCATCAATATATACGTAGGTCATTAACTGGACACAGAAACGGCTGCGTAGGAGGCTTAAAACTGGGTGAACAACAGCTAAAGTCTGCAACTAAGGGGAAGTTGTAGAAGGCAGTGTCAAGTCCCGGAGTCATACACCATGGCAAGACTGAGCACAGCAACAAGCCACAAGGCAAGTTCTACTGCATCAGCTAGGTCTCTCCCAGGCAAAGATTTCAAAGCAGACTGTGGTTTCAAGGTGTGCTGTTCAAGCTCTTTTGAAGGTGCACAAAGAAACGAGCAACGTTGTGGATCGTAGACGCAGTGGTCGGCGGCAGGAACCTAACGCAGCAGATGAAAGACACATCGTTCTTACTTCCCTTGGACATCGGAAGTACTCCAGCAGTGCCATCAGCACACAGAACTGTCGGAATCCAGTGGGACCCAGGTATACCCAGCTACCGTTTGCAGAAGTCTGGCCAGAGGTAACCTTCATGGAAGAATTGCAGCCAAAAAGCCTTTGGTGTCGCCAACGGGTGACGACACGAACTATTGATTTGATTTGGATTTCTCTTCTGTTCATTTACTTTCCATTTTGTGAATTGATAAAAACGATTACCACTTCTATTTCTGAAAGCATTCTTACTCTACAGCATTTTATTCACACCTGCCTAAAACGTTTGCATAGTAGTATATATGGAGGGGAAGAGAAAAGAAATTAAAAAAAGCAAACACAAAAAGGAAAAAACAAAGACCCTGAGTACATCTCTCGAACACCCGTACATTCCTGAAGTCCAGCAGGGTAGAAATGGTTGGACAAATCTGTCCCATTTGCTACGCTCCCCTTAAAGAAGAAATCTTCGGTGATGACTTGCTTTGGTCTGGGATTTAAAGGCCATGATCGGGAATGATCTGGAGAGGCCGACAGGGGGAGAAGAGTAATTGTGAAGCCGCCTAATGCAAGCGTGTTGAAGGTGGAGAAGGAACCCCCATATGCTACATGCAGGGGGATGAACGGGCGTGTCCAAAAGAGGAACATGTTTGGCAGTGATGAGCTTTTAAGCATTGCTGCTTACAGAGTGGAATGGCGTAGGGGCCTGTAGCGGATACGAGTAGCCAGGAAAAGCCGTTGATAGGCAAAGCAATAGTGTAAAAAGGGTGGCGCGCTTAGAGCGTGTGGTAAAAAGGAGAGGGCTGCCTGTAAAAATATAGGAAAACAGCCGAGGTGTCGCCAAGCACAAAAAGTGTGCTGTTGAAAGCTGTCTTTAACCAGGAATAATCAGGGGAAAGCGCGAACGCAGTCCCCCACTACCACAAATTATGCAGTCGAGTTTCCCGCATTTGGGGAAATCGCAGGGGTCAGCACACCCGGAGTGCAATGGATGAGCCTCGCCCTGGGAGAACCACCTTCATGATCATGGTATCTCCCCTGCCAGGTAAGTATGAGTTGGAATTGACCAGCTACTGCTCCCCGGTCGGGGCACTCCTCCACCAAGTTATGGGGGCTTCCCGGACGTAGGATAAACTAGCCTTGTTCAACACTAGACCACAAGCCAGCCATGTCCCTCTCAAACAGTTAAGAGTCGTTAATCCACCCCTAATAGACAAGATGTCCCCCGACTGTCCCGATTCTACGAAAAGGAATATAAAAAAAACCCCAAACAAACAATCTCAGCGCGCACTGCAGCAGCAGCACATATATTTGCATCATACTGGGAGGGCCCCTTAGGCACCCGGGCCGCAGAGCAGCGTCCTTCCACTAAACAAAGCTCGTAGCCTATTGCATATCAAAAGGGCACAGATACTACACTGTTCACAAGCCAGTCTGCTCTAACTCACTCACGAGCCAGTGATGTTACTCACTTGTGACAGTATGAAATGGCTGAACGCTTGTAAAACGTACTAAGTACTCAAGGTCAAAAAACTAAGCACGCAACTAAATTTCATCAGTGCAAACAGTTACATCGGCCAAAAACATTTAGAATTCCCTGCACCCTTAAAACTCTGCGGCGATGCCTAAAGGGTATACAGTTCTGTGCAAAAGTTTCAGGCAGGTCTAAAGAAATACGGTAAAGTAAGAATGCTTTAATTTTAATGGTTTCTTTTTTTTTTTTTAATCAATTCTCAACGCAAGCTTACAGAAGAAAAATCAACGTTTTGGGTGACTACCCTTTGGCTTCAAACCGGCATCGATTCTTACACTTGCACACTCCGTACACCTGACTCTAATCCTACAAAATCCCTGACTTTGTGCAAGTGTACAATTAACCAATTATGCCAAGCAGGGGCAAATGATTATCAATATATACGTAGGTCATTAACTGGACACAGAAACGGCTGCGTAGGAGGCTTAAAACCGGGGGCGAACAACAGCTAAAGTCTGCAACTAAGGGGAAGTTGTAGAAGGCAGTTTCAAGTCCCGGAGTCATACACCATGGCAAGACTGAGCACAGCAACAAGGCAAGTTCTACTGCATCAGCTAGGTCTCTCCCAGGCAAAGATTTCAAAGCAGACTGCGGTTTCAAGGTGTGCTGTTCAAGCTCTTTTGAAGGTGCACAAAGAAATGGGCAAAGTTGTGGATCGTAGACGCAGTGGTCGGCGGCAGGAACCTAACGCAGCAGATGAAAGACACATCGTTCTTACTTCCCTTGGACATCGGAAGTAGTCCTGCAGTCCCTTCAGCACACAGAACTGTCGGAATCCAGTGGGACCCAGTATAAACCCATCTAGCGTTCGCAGAAGTCTGGCCAGAGGTGACCTTCATGGAAGAATTGCAGCCAAAAAGCCTTTGGTGCCGCCAATAGGTGGCGACACAAAATATTGATTTGGATTTCTCTTCTGTTCATTTGCTTTCCATTTTGTGAATTGATAAAAACGATTAGCACTTCTATTTCTGAAAGCATTCTTACTCTACCGCATTTTTTCACACCTGCCTAAAACGTTTGCACGGCAGTATATATGGAGGGGAGGAAAAAAACTAAATAAAAAAAAAAAAAGCAAAAAACACAAAAAGCAAAAACAAAGACGCTGATTACATCTCTCAAACACCCGTACATTCCTGAAGTCAAGCAGGTTAGAAATGGTTGGACAAATCTGTCCAATTTGCTACGCTCCCCCTAAAGAGTAAACCTTCAGTGATGACTTGCTTCGGTCTGGGATTCCAAGGCCACGATCGGGAATGATCTGGAGAGGCCGACAGGGGGAGAAGAGTAGTTGTGGAGCCGCCTAAGGCAAGCGTGTTGAAGGTGGAGAAGGAATCCCCCATATGCTACATGCAGGGGGATGATCGGGCGTGTCCAAAAGAGCCAAAATGTTTGGCAGTGATGAGTTTTTAAGCATTGCTGCTTACGGAGTGGAATGGCATAGGGGGCTGCAGCAGATATGAGTAGACAGGGAAAGCTGTTGATAGGCATTGCAAAGGGTGGCGATTGTAAAAGGAAGAGGGCTGCCTGTAAAACTATAGGGAAACAGACGAAGGTGTCATTGTTGCAAGCTGTCATTAACCAGGAATAATCAGGGGAAAGCGCGAACGCAGTCCCCCACTACCACAAATTATGCAGTCGAGTTTCCTGCATTTGGGGAAATCGCAGGGGTCAGCACACCCGGAGTGCAATGGATGAGCCTCGCCCTGGGAGAACCACCTTCATGATCATGGTATCTCCCCTGCCAGGTAAGTATGAGTTGGAATTGACCAGCTACTGCTCCCCGGTCGGGGCACGCCTCCACCAAGTTATGGGGGCCTCCCGGACGTGGGACAAACTAGCCTTGTTCAACGCTAGACCACAAGTCAGCCATGTCCCTCTAAAACAGTTAGGAGTCGTTAATCCGCCCCTAATAGACAAGATGTCCCTCAAATGTCTGTTTTTTTTATATTCCTTTTCGTAAAATCTAAACAATCCCAGCGTGCACTGCAGCAGCAGCACATATTTTTGCATACTGGGAGGGCCCTTAAGCACCCGGCGGCAGCGCAGCGTCCTTCCACTAAACAAAGCCCGAAGCCTATTGCATATCAAAGGGCACAGCCACTACACTATTCACAAGCCAGTCTGCTCTAACTCACTCACGAGCCAGGATGTTAACTCTCACTTGTGACAGAATGAAATGGCTGAACGTTTGTAAAACGTACTAAGTACTCAAGGTCAAAAAACTAAGCACGCAACTAAATTTCATCAGTGCAAACAGTTACATCGGCCAAAAACATTTAGAATTCCCTGCACCCTTAAAACTCTGCGGGGATGCCTAAAGGGTATACAGTTCTGTGCAAAAGTTTCAGGCAGGTCTAAAGAAATACTGTAAAGTAAGAATGCTTTCAATTTTAATGGTTTCTTTTTTTTTTTTAATCAATTCTCAACGCAAGCTTACAGAAGAAAAATCAACGTTTTGGGTGACTACCCTTTGGCTTCAAACCGGCATTGATTCTTACACTTGCACACTCCGTACACCTGACTCTAATCCTACAAAATCCCTGACTTTGTGCAAGTGTACAATTAACCAATTATGCCAAGCAGGGGCAAATGATCATCAATATATACGTAGGTCATTAACTGGACACAGAAACGGCTGCGTAGGAGGCTTAAAACTGGGTGAACAACAGCTAAAGTCTGCAACTAAGGGGAAGTTGTAGAAGGCAGTGTCAAGTCCCGGAGTCATACACCATGGCAAGACTGAGCACAGCAACAAGCCACAAGGCAAGTTCTACTGCATCAGCTAGGTCTCTCCCAGGCAAAGATTTCAAAGCAGACTGTGGTTTCAAGGTGTGCTGTTCAAGCTCTTTTGAAGGTGCACAAAGAAACGAGCAACGTTGTGGATCGTAGACGCAGTGGTCGGCGGCAGGAACCTAACGCAGCAGATGAAAGACACATCGTTCTTACTTCCCTTGGACATCGGAAGTACTCCAGCAGTGCCATCAGCACACAGAACTGTCGGAATCCAGTGGGACCCAGGTATACCCAGCTACCGTTTGCAGAAGTCTGGCCAGAGGTAACCTTCATGGAAGAATTGCAGCCAAAAAGCCTTTGGTGTCGCCAACGGGTGACGACACGAACTATTGATTTGATTTGGATTTCTCTTCTGTTCATTTACTTTCCATTTTGTGAATTGATAAAAACGATTACCACTTCTATTTCTGAAAGCATTCTTACTCTACAGCATTTTATTCACACCTGCCTAAAACGTTTGCATAGTAGTATATATGGAGGGGAAGAGAAAAGAAATTAAAAAAAGCAAACACAAAAAGGAAAAAACAAAGACCCTGAGTACATCTCTCGAACACCCGTACATTCCTGAAGTCCAGCAGGGTAGAAATGGTTGGACAAATCTGTCCCATTTGCTACGCTCCCCTTAAAGAAGAAATCTTCGGTGATGACTTGCTTTGGTCTGGGATTTAAAGGCCATGATCGGGAATGATCTGGAGAGGCCGACAGGGGGAGAAGAGTAATTGTGAAGCCGCCTAATGCAAGCGTGTTGAAGGTGGAGAAGGAACCCCCATATGCTACATGCAGGGGGATGAACGGGCGTGTCCAAAAGAGGAACATGTTTGGCAGTGATGAGCTTTTAAGCATTGCTGCTTACAGAGTGGAATGGCGTAGGGGCCTGTAGCGGATACGAGTAGCCAGGAAAAGCCGTTGATAGGCAAAGCAATAGTGTAAAAAGGGTGGCGCGCTTAGAGCGTGTGGTAAAAAGGAGAGGGCTGCCTGTAAAAAATATAGGAAAACAGCCGAGGTGTCGCCAAGCACAAAAAGTGTGCTGTTGAAAGCTGTCTTTAACCAGGAATAATCAGGGGAAAGCGCGAACGCAGTCCCCCACTACCACAAATTATGCAGTCGAGTTTCCCGCATTTGGGGAAATCGCAGGGGTCAGCACACCCGGAGTGCAATGGATGAGCCTCGCCCTGGGAGAACCACCTTCATGATCATGGTATCTCCCCTGCCAGGTAAGTATGAGTTGGAATTGACCAGCTACTGCTCCCCGGTCGGGGCACTCCTCCACCAAGTTATGGGGGCTTCCCGGACGTAGGATAAACTAGCCTTGTTCAACACTAGACCACAAGCCAGCCATGTCCCTCTCAAACAGTTAAGAGTCGTTAATCCACCCCTAATAGACAAGATGTCCCCCGACTGTCCCGATTCTACGAAAAGGAATATAAAAAAAACCCCAAACAAACAATCTCAGCGCGCACTGCAGCAGCAGCACATATATTTGCATCATACTGGGAGGGCCCCTTAGGCACCCGGGCCGCAGAGCAGCGTCCTTCCACTAAACAAAGCTCGTAGCCTATTGCATATCAAAAGGGCACAGATACTACACTGTTCACAAGCCAGTCTGCTCTAACTCACTCACGAGCCAGTGATGTTACTCACTTGTGACAGTATGAAATGGCTGAACGCTTGTAAAACGTACTAAGTACTCAAGGTCAAAAAACTAAGCACGCAACTAAATTTCATCAGTGCAAACAGTTACATCGGCCAAAAACATTTAGAATTCCCTGCACCCTTAAAACTCTGCGGCGATGCCTAAAGGGTATACAGTTCTGTGCAAAAGTTTCAGGCAGGTCTAAAGAAACACGGTAAAGTAAGAATGCTTTAATTTTAATGGTTTCTTTTTTTTTTTTTAATCAATTCTCAACGCAAGCTTACAGAAGAAAAATCAACGTTTTGGGTGACTACCCTTTGGCTTCAAACCGGCATCGATTCTTACACTTGCACACTCCGTACACCTGACTCTAATCCTACAAAATCCCTGACTTTGTGCAAGTGTACAATTAACCAATTATGCCAAGCAGGGGCAAATGATTATCAATATATACGTAGGTCATTAACTGGACACAGAAACGGCTGCGTAGGAGGCTTAAAACTGGGCGAACAACAGCTAAAGTCTGCAACTAAGGGGAAGTTGTAGAAGGCAGTTTCAAGTCCCGGAGTCATACACCATGGCAAGACTGAGCACAGCAACAAGGCAAGTTCTACTGCATCAGCTAGGTCTCTCCCAGGCAAAGATTTCAAAGCAGACTGCGGTTTCAAGGTGTGCTGTTCAAGCTCTTTTGAAGGTGCACAAAGAAATGGGCAAAGTTGTGGATCGTAGACGCAGTGGTCGGCGGCAGGAACCTAACGCAGCAGATGAAAGACACATCGTTCTTACTTCCCTTGGACATCGGAAGTAGTCCTGCAGTCCCTTCAGCACACAGAACTGTCGGAATCCAGTGGGACCCAGTATAAACCCATCTAGCGTTCGCAGAAGTCTGGCCAGAGGTGACCTTCATGGAAGAATTGCAGCCAAAAAGCCTTTGGTGCCGCCAATAGGTGGCGACACAAAATATTGATTTGGATTTCTCTTCTGTTCATTTGCTTTCCATTTTGTGAATTGATAAAAACGATTAGCACTTCTATTTCTGAAAGCATTCTTACTCTACCGCATTTTTTCACACCTGCCTAAAACGTTTGCACGGCAGTATATATGGAGGGGAGAAAAAAAACTAAATAAAAAAAAAAAAGCAAAAAACACAAAAAGCAAAAACAAAGACGCTGATTACATCTCTCAAACACCCGTACATTCCTGAAGTCAAGCAGGTTAGAAATGGTTGGACAAATCTGTCCAATTTGCTACGCTCCCCCTAAAGAGTAAACCTTCAGTGATGACTTGCTTCGGTCTGGGATTCCAAGGCCACGATCGGGAATGATCTGGAGAGGCCGACAGGGGGAGAAGAGTAGTTGTGGAGCCGCCTAAGGCAAGCGTGTTGAAGGTGGAGAAGGAATCCCCCATATGCTACATGCAGGGGGATGATCGGGCGTGTCCAAAAGAGCCAAAATGTTTGGCAGTGATGAGTTTTTAAGCATTGCTGCTTACGGAGTGGAATGGCATAGGGGGCTGCAGCAGATATGAGTAGACAGGGAAAGCTGTTGATAGGCATTGCAAAGGGTGGCGATTGTAAAAGGAAGAGGGCTGCCTGTAAAACTATAGGGAAACAGACGAAGGTGTCATTGTTGCAAGCTGTCATTAACCAGGAATAAACAGGGGAAAGCGCGAACGCAGTCCCCCACTACCACAAATTATGCAGTCGAGTTTCCCGCATTTGGGGAAATCGCAGGGGTCAGCACACCCGGAGTGCAATGGATGAGCCTCGCCCTGGGAGAACCACCTTCATGATCATGGTATCTCCCCTGCCAGGTAAGTATGAGTTGGAATTGACCAGCTACTGCTCCCCGGTCGGGGCACGCCTCCACCAAGTTATGGGGGCCTCCCGGACGTGGGACAAACTAGCCTTGTTCAACGCTAGACCACAAGTCAGCCATGTCCCTCTAAAACAGTTAGGAGTCGTTAATCCGCCCCTAATAGACAAGATGTCCCTCAAATGTCTGTTTTTTTTATATTCCTTTTCGTAAAATCTAAACAATCCCAGCGTGCACTGCAGCAGCAGCACATATTTTTGCATACTGGGAGGGCCCTTAAGCACCCGGCGGCAGCGCAGCGTCCTTCCACTAAACAAAGCCCGAAGCCTATTGCATATCAAAGGGCACAGCCACTACACTATTCACAAGCCAGTCTGCTCTAACTCACTCACGAGCCAGGATGTTAACTCTCACTTGTGACAGAATGAAATGGCTGAACGTTTGTAAAACGTACTAAGTACTCAAGGTCAAAAAACTAAGCACGCAACTAAATTTCATCAGTGCAAACAGTTACATCGGCCAAAAACATTTAGAATTCCCTGCACCCTTAAAACTCTGCGGGGATGCCTAAAGGGTATACAGTTCTGTGCAAAAGTTTCAGGCAGGTCTAAAGAAATACTGTAAAGTAAGAATGCTTTCAATTTTAATGGTTTCTTTTTTTTTTTTAATCAATTCTCAACGCAAGCTTACAGAAGAAAAATCAACGTTTTGGGTGACTACCCTTTGGCTTCAAACCGGCATTGATTCTTACACTTGCACACTCCGTACACCTGACTCTAATCCTACAAAATCCCTGACTTTGTGCAAGTGTACAATTAACCAATTATGCCAAGCAGGGGCAAATGATCATCAATATATACGTAGGTCATTAACTGGACACAGAAACGGCTGCGTAGGAGGCTTAAAACTGGGTGAACAACAGCTAAAGTCTGCAACTAAGGGGAAGTTGTAGAAGGCAGTGTCAAGTCCCGGAGTCATACACCATGGCAAGACTGAGCACAGCAACAAGCCACAAGGCAAGTTCTACTGCATCAGCTAGGTCTCTCCCAGGCAAAGATTTCAAAGCAGACTGTGGTTTCAAGGTGTGCTGTTCAAGCTCTTTTGAAGGTGCACAAAGAAACGAGCAACGTTGTGGATCGTAGACGCAGTGGTCGGCGGCAGGAACCTAACGCAGCAGATGAAAGACACATCGTTCTTACTTCCCTTGGACATCGGAAGTACTCCAGCAGTGCCATCAGCACACAGAACTGTCGGAATCCAGTGGGACCCAGGTATACCCAGCTACCGTTTGCAGAAGTCTGGCCAGAGGTAACCTTCATGGAAGAATTGCAGCCAAAAAGCCTTTGGTGTCGCCAACGGGTGACGACACGAACTATTGATTTGATTTGGATTTCTCTTCTGTTCATTTACTTTCCATTTTGTGAATTGATAAAAACGATTACCACTTCTATTTCTGAAAGCATTCTTACTCTACAGCATTTTATTCACACCTGCCTAAAACGTTTGCATAGTAGTATATATGGAGGGGAAGAGAAAAGAAATTAAAAAAAGCAAACACAAAAAGGAAAAAACAAAGACCCTGAGTACATCTCTCGAACACCCGTACATTCCTGAAGTCCAGCAGGGTAGAAATGGTTGGACAAATCTGTCCCATTTGCTACGCTCCCCTTAAAGAAGAAATCTTCGGTGATGACTTGCTTTGGTCTGGGATTTAAAGGCCATGATCGGGAATGATCTGGAGAGGCCGACAGGGGGAGAAGAGTAATTGTGAAGCCGCCTAATGCAAGCGTGTTGAAGGTGGAGAAGGAACCCCCATATGCTACATGCAGGGGGATGAACGGGCGTGTCCAAAAGAGGAACATGTTTGGCAGTGATGAGCTTTTAAGCATTGCTGCTTACAGAGTGGAATGGCGTAGGGGCCTGTAGCGGATACGAGTAGCCAGGAAAAGCCGTTGATAGGCAAAGCAATAGTGTAAAAAGGGTGGCGCGCTTAGAGCGTGTGGTAAAAAGGAGAGGGCTGCCTGTAAAAATATAGGAAAACAGCCGAGGTGTCGCCAAGCACAAAAAGTGTGCTGTTGAAAGCTGTCTTTAACCAGGAATAATCAGGGGAAAGCGCGAACGCAGTCCCCCACTACCACAAATTATGCAGTCGAGTTTCCCGCATTTGGGGAAATCGCAGGGGTCAGCACACCCGGAGTGCAATGGATGAGCCTCGCCCTGGGAGAACCACCTTCATGATCATGGTATCTCCCCTGCCAGGTAAGTATGAGTTGGAATTGACCAGCTACTGCTCCCCGGTCGGGGCACTCCTCCACCAAGTTATGGGGGCTTCCCGGACGTAGGATAAACTAGCCTTGTTCAACACTAGACCACAAGCCAGCCATGTCCCTCTCAAACAGTTAAGAGTCGTTAATCCACCCCTAATAGACAAGATGTCCCCCGACTGTCCCGATTCTACGAAAAGGAATATAAAAAAAACCCCAAACAAACAATCTCAGCGCGCACTGCAGCAGCAGCACATATATTTGCATCATACTGGGAGGGCCCCTTAGGCACCCGGGCCGCAGAGCAGCGTCCTTCCACTAAACAAAGCTCGTAGCCTATTGCATATCAAAAGGGCACAGATACTACACTGTTCACAAGCCAGTCTGCTCTAACTCACTCACGAGCCAGTGATGTTACTCACTTGTGACAGTATGAAATGGCTGAACGCTTGTAAAACGTACTAAGTACTCAAGGTCAAAAAACTAAGCACGCAACTAAATTTCATCAGTGCAAACAGTTACATCGGCCAAAAACATTTAGAATTCCCTGCACCCTTAAAACTCTGCGGCGATGCCTAAAGGGTATACAGTTCTGTGCAAAAGTTTCAGGCAGGTCTAAAGAAATACGGTAAAGTAAGAATGCTTTAATTTTAATGGTTTCTTTTTTTTTTTTTTTAATCAATTCTCAACGCAAGCTTACAGAAGAAAAATCAACGTTTTGGGTGACTACCCTTTGGCTTCAAACCGGCATCGATTCTTACACTTGCACACTCCGTACACCTGACTCTAATCCTACAAAATCCCTGACTTTGTGCAAGTGTACAATTAACCAATTATGCCAAGCAGGGGCAAATGATTATCAATATATACGTAGGTCATTAACTGGACACAGAAACGGCTGCGTAGGAGGCTTAAAACCGGGGGCGAACAACAGCTAAAGTCTGCAACTAAGGGGAAGTTGTAGAAGGCAGTTTCAAGTCCCGGAGTCATACACCATGGCAAGACTGAGCACAGCAACAAGGCAAGTTCTACTGCATCAGCTAGGTCTCTCCCAGGCAAAGATTTCAAAGCAGACTGCGGTTTCAAGGTGTGCTGTTCAAGCTCTTTTGAAGGTGCACAAAGAAATGGGCAAAGTTGTGGATCGTAGACGCAGTGGTCGGCGGCAGGAACCTAACGCAGCAGATGAAAGACACATCGTTCTTACTTCCCTTGGACATCGGAAGTAGTCCTGCAGTCCCTTCAGCACACAGAACTGTCGGAATCCAGTGGGACCCAGTATAAACCCATCTAGCGTTCGCAGAAGTCTGGCCAGAGGTGACCTTCATGGAAGAATTGCAGCCAAAAAGCCTTTGGTGCCGCCAATAGGTGGCGACACAAAATATTGATTTGGATTTCTCTTCTGTTCATTTGCTTTCCATTTTGTGAATTGATAAAAACGATTAGCACTTCTATTTCTGAAAGCATTCTTACTCTACCGCATTTTTTCACACCTGCCTAAAACGTTTGCACGGCAGTATATATGGAGGGGAGGAAAAAAACTAAATAAAAAAAAAAAAAGCAAAAAACACAAAAAGCAAAAACAAAGACGCTGATTACATCTCTCAAACACCCGTACATTCCTGAAGTCAAGCAGGTTAGAAATGGTTGGACAAATCTGTCCAATTTGCTACGCTCCCCCTAAAGAGTAAACCTTCAGTGATGACTTGCTTCGGTCTGGGATTCCAAGGCCACGATCGGGAATGATCTGGAGAGGCCGACAGGGGGAGAAGAGTAGTTGTGGAGCCGCCTAAGGCAAGCGTGTTGAAGGTGGAGAAGGAATCCCCCATATGCTACATGCAGGGGGATGATCGGGCGTGTCCAAAAGAGCCAAAATGTTTGGCAGTGATGAGTTTTTAAGCATTGCTGCTTACGGAGTGGAATGGCATAGGGGGCTGCAGCAGATATGAGTAGACAGGGAAAGCTGTTGATAGGCATTGCAAAGGGTGGCGATTGTAAAAGGAAGAGGGCTGCCTGTAAAACTATAGGGAAACAGACGAAGGTGTCATTGTTGCAAGCTGTCATTAACCAGGAATAAACAGGGGAAAGCGCGAACGCAGTCCCCCACTACCACAAATTATGCAGTCGAGTTTCCCGCATTTGGGGAAATCGCAGGGGTCAGCACACCCGGAGTGCAATGGATGAGCCTCGCCCTGGGAGAACCACCTTCATGATCATGGTATCTCCCCTGCCAGGTAAGTATGAGTTGGAATTGACCAGCTACTGCTCCCCGGTCGGGGCACGCCTCCACCAAGTTATGGGGGCCTCCCGGACGTGGGACAAACTAGCCTTGTTCAACGCTAGACCACAAGTCAGCCATGTCCCTCTAAAACAGTTAGGAGTCGTTAATCCGCCCCTAATAGACAAGATGTCCCTCAAATGTCTGTTTTTTTTATATTCCTTTTCGTAAAATCTAAACAATCCCAGCGTGCACTGCAGCAGCAGCACATATTTTTGCATACTGGGAGGGCCCTTAAGCACCCGGCGGCAGCGCAGCGTCCTTCCACTAAACAAAGCCCGAAGCCTATTGCATATCAAAGGGCACAGCCACTACACTATTCACAAGCCAGTCTGCTCTAACTCACTCACGAGCCAGGATGTTAACTCTCACTTGTGACAGAATGAAATGGCTGAACGTTTGTAAAACGTACTAAGTACTCAAGGTCAAAAAACTAAGCACGCAACTAAATTTCATCAGTGCAAACAGTTACATCGGCCAAAAACATTTAGAATTCCCTGCACCCTTAAAACTCTGCGGGGATGCCTAAAGGGTATACAGTTCTGTGCAAAAGTTTCAGGCAGGTCTAAAGAAATACTGTAAAGTAAGAATGCTTTCAATTTTAATGGTTTCTTTTTTTTTTTTAATCAATTCTCAACGCAAGCTTACAGAAGAAAAATCAACGTTTTGGGTGACTACCCTTTGGCTTCAAACCGGCATTGATTCTTACACTTGCACACTCCGTACACCTGACTCTAATCCTACAAAATCCCTGACTTTGTGCAAGTGTACAATTAACCAATTATGCCAAGCAGGGGCAAATGATCATCAATATATACGTAGGTCATTAACTGGACACAGAAACGGCTGCGTAGGAGGCTTAAAACTGGGTGAACAACAGCTAAAGTCTGCAACTAAGGGGAAGTTGTAGAAGGCAGTGTCAAGTCCCGGAGTCATACACCATGGCAAGACTGAGCACAGCAACAAGCCACAAGGCAAGTTCTACTGCATCAGCTAGGTCTCTCCCAGGCAAAGATTTCAAAGCAGACTGTGGTTTCAAGGTGTGCTGTTCAAGCTCTTTTGAAGGTGCACAAAGAAACGAGCAACGTTGTGGATCGTAGACGCAGTGGTCGGCGGCAGGAACCTAACGCAGCAGATGAAAGACACATCGTTCTTACTTCCCTTGGACATCGGAAGTACTCCAGCAGTGCCATCAGCACACAGAACTGTCGGAATCCAGTGGGACCCAGGTATACCCAGCTACCGTTTGCAGAAGTCTGGCCAGAGGTAACCTTCATGGAAGAATTGCAGCCAAAAAGCCTTTGGTGTCGCCAACGGGTGACGACACGAACTATTGATTTGATTTGGATTTCTCTTCTGTTCATTTACTTTCCATTTTGTGAATTGATAAAAACGATTACCACTTCTATTTCTGAAAGCATTCTTACTCTACAGCATTTTATTCACACCTGCCTAAAACGTTTGCATAGTAGTATATATGGAGGGGAAGAGAAAAGAAATTAAAAAAAGCAAACACAAAAAGGAAAAAACAAAGACCCTGAGTACATCTCTCGAACACCCGTACATTCCTGAAGTCCAGCAGGGTAGAAATGGTTGGACAAATCTGTCCCATTTGCTACGCTCCCCTTAAAGAAGAAATCTTCGGTGATGACTTGCTTTGGTCTGGGATTTAAAGGCCATGATCGGGAATGATCTGGAGAGGCCGACAGGGGGAGAAGAGTAATTGTGAAGCCGCCTAATGCAAGCGTGTTGAAGGTGGAGAAGGAACCCCCATATGCTACATGCAGGGGGATGAACGGGCGTGTCCAAAAGAGGAACATGTTTGGCAGTGATGAGCTTTTAAGCATTGCTGCTTACAGAGTGGAATGGCGTAGGGGCCTGTAGCGGATACGAGTAGCCAGGAAAAGCCGTTGATAGGCAAAGCAATAGTGTAAAAAGGGTGGCGCGCTTAGAGCGTGTGGTAAAAAGGAGAGGGCTGCCTGTAAAAATATAGGAAAACAGCCGAGGTGTCGCCAAGCACAAAAAGTGTGCTGTTGAAAGCTGTCTTTAACCAGGAATAATCAGGGGAAAGCGCGAACGCAGTCCCCCACTACCACAAATTATGCAGTCGAGTTTCCCGCATTTGGGGAAATCGCAGGGGTCAGCACACCCGGAGTGCAATGGATGAGCCTCGCCCTGGGAGAACCACCTTCATGATCATGGTATCTCCCCTGCCAGGTAAGTATGAGTTGGAATTGACCAGCTACTGCTCCCCGGTCGGGGCACTCCTCCACCAAGTTATGGGGGCTTCCCGGACGTAGGATAAACTAGCCTTGTTCAACACTAGACCACAAGCCAGCCATGTCCCTCTCAAACAGTTAAGAGTCGTTAATCCACCCCTAATAGACAAGATGTCCCCCGACTGTCCCGATTCTACGAAAAGGAATATAAAAAAAACCCCAAACAAACAATCTCAGCGCGCACTGCAGCAGCAGCACATATATTTGCATCATACTGGGAGGGCCCCTTAGGCACCCGGGCCGCAGAGCAGCGTCCTTCCACTAAACAAAGCTCGTAGCCTATTGCATATCAAAAGGGCACAGATACTACACTGTTCACAAGCCAGTCTGCTCTAACTCACTCACGAGCCAGTGATGTTACTCACTTGTGACAGTATGAAATGGCTGAACGCTTGTAAAACGTACTAAGTACTCAAGGTCAAAAAACTAAGCACGCAACTAAATTTCATCAGTGCAAACAGTTACATCGGCCAAAAACATTTAGAATTCCCTGCACCCTTAAAACTCTGCGGCGATGCCTAAAGGGTATACAGTTCTGTGCAAAAGTTTCAGGCAGGTCTAAAGAAATACGGTAAAGTAAGAATGCTTTAATTTTAATGGTTTCTTTTTTTTTTTTTTTAATCAATTCTCAACGCAAGCTTACAGAAGAAAAATCAACGTTTTGGGTGACTACCCTTTGGCTTCAAACCGGCATCGATTCTTACACTTGCACACTCCGTACACCTGACTCTAATCCTACAAAATCCCTGACTTTGTGCAAGTGTACAATTAACCAATTATGCCAAGCAGGGGCAAATGATTATCAATATATACGTAGGTCATTAACTGGACACAGAAACGGCTGCGTAGGAGGCTTAAAACCGGGGGCGAACAACAGCTAAAGTCTGCAACTAAGGGGAAGTTGTAGAAGGCAGTTTCAAGTCCCGGAGTCATACACCATGGCAAGACTGAGCACAGCAACAAGGCAAGTTCTACTGCATCAGCTAGGTCTCTCCCAGGCAAAGATTTCAAAGCAGACTGCGGTTTCAAGGTGTGCTGTTCAAGCTCTTTTGAAGGTGCACAAAGAAATGGGCAAAGTTGTGGATCGTAGACGCAGTGGTCGGCGGCAGGAACCTAACGCAGCAGATGAAAGACACATCGTTCTTACTTCCCTTGGACATCGGAAGTAGTCCTGCAGTCCCTTCAGCACACAGAACTGTCGGAATCCAGTGGGACCCAGTATAAACCCATCTAGCGTTCGCAGAAGTCTGGCCAGAGGTGACCTTCATGGAAGAATTGCAGCCAAAAAGCCTTTGGTGCCGCCAATAGGTGGCGACACAAAATATTGATTTGGATTTCTCTTCTGTTCATTTGCTTTCCATTTTGTGAATTGATAAAAACGATTAGCACTTCTATTTCTGAAAGCATTCTTACTCTACCGCATTTTTTCACACCTGCCTAAAACGTTTGCACGGCAGTATATATGGAGGGGAGAAAAAAAACTAAATAAAAAAAAAAAAGCAAAAAACACAAAAAGCAAAAACAAAGACGCTGATTACATCTCTCAAACACCCGTACATTCCTGAAGTCAAGCAGGTTAGAAATGGTTGGACAAATCTGTCCAATTTGCTACGCTCCCCCTAAAGAGTAAACCTTCAGTGATGACTTGCTTCGGTCTGGGATTCCAAGGCCACGATCGGGAATGATCTGGAGAGGCCGACAGGGGGAGAAGAGTAGTTGTGGAGCCGCCTAAGGCAAGCGTGTTGAAGGTGGAGAAGGAATCCCCCATATGCTACATGCAGGGGGATGATCGGGCGTGTCCAAAAGAGCCAAAATGTTTGGCAGTGATGAGTTTTTAAGCATTGCTGCTTACGGAGTGGAATGGCATAGGGGGCTGCAGCAGATATGAGTAGACAGGGAAAGCTGTTGATAGGCATTGCAAAGGGTGGCGATTGTAAAAGGAAGAGGGCTGCCTGTAAAACTATAGGGAAACAGACGAAGGTGTCATTGTTGCAAGCTGTCATTAACCAGGAATAATCAGGGGAAAGCGCGAACGCAGTCCCCCACTACCACAAATTATGCAGTCGAGTTTCCCGCATTTGGAGAAATCGCAGGGGTCAGCACACCCGGAGTGCAATGGATGAGCCTCGCCCTGGGAGAACCACCTTCATGATCATGGTATCTCCCCTGCCAGGTAAGTATGAGTTGGAATTGACCAGCTACTGCTCCCCGGTCGGGGCACGCCTCCACCAAGTTATGGGGGCCTCCCGGACGTGGGACAAACTAGCCTTGTTCAACGCTAGACCACAAGTCAGCCATGTCCCTCTAAAACAGTTAGGAGTCGTTAATCCGCCCCTAATAGACAAGATGTCCCTCAAATGTCTGTTTTTTTTATATTCCTTTTCGTAAAATCTAAACAATCCCAGCGTGCACTGCAGCAGCAGCACATATTTTTGCATACTGGGAGGGCCCTTAAGCACCCGGCGGCAGCGCAGCGTCCTTCCACTAAACAAAGCCCGAAGCCTATTGCATATCAAAGGGCACAGCCACTACACTATTCACAAGCCAGTCTGCTCTAACTCACTCACGAGCCAGGATGTTAACTCTCACTTGTGACAGAATGAAATGGCTGAACGTTTGTAAAACGTACTAAGTACTCAAGGTCAAAAAACTAAGCACGCAACTAAATTTCATCAGTGCAAACAGTTACATCGGCCAAAAACATTTAGAATTCCCTGCACCCTTAAAACTCTGCGGGGATGCCTAAAGGGTATACAGTTCTGTGCAAAAGTTTCAGGCAGGTCTAAAGAAATACTGTAAAGTAAGAATGCTTTCAATTTTAATGGTTTCTTTTTTTTTTTTAATCAATTCTCAACGCAAGCTTACAGAAGAAAAATCAACGTTTTGGGTGACTACCCTTTGGCTTCAAACCGGCATTGATTCTTACACTTGCACACTCCGTACACCTGACTCTAATCCTACAAAATCCCTGACTTTGTGCAAGTGTACAATTAACCAATTATGCCAAGCAGGGGCAAATGATCATCAATATATACGTAGGTCATTAACTGGACACAGAAACGGCTGCGTAGGAGGCTTAAAACTGGGTGAACAACAGCTAAAGTCTGCAACTAAGGGGAAGTTGTAGAAGGCAGTGTCAAGTCCCGGAGTCATACACCATGGCAAGACTGAGCACAGCAACAAGCCACAAGGCAAGTTCTACTGCATCAGCTAGGTCTCTCCCAGGCAAAGATTTCAAAGCAGACTGTGGTTTCAAGGTGTGCTGTTCAAGCTCTTTTGAAGGTGCACAAAGAAACGAGCAACGTTGTGGATCGTAGACGCAGTGGTCGGCGGCAGGAACCTAACGCAGCAGATGAAAGACACATCGTTCTTACTTCCCTTGGACATCGGAAGTACTCCAGCAGTGCCATCAGCACACAGAACTGTCGGAATCCAGTGGGACCCAGGTATACCCAGCTACCGTTTGCAGAAGTCTGGCCAGAGGTAACCTTCATGGAAGAATTGCAGCCAAAAAGCCTTTGGTGTCGCCAACGGGTGACGACACGAACTATTGATTTGATTTGGATTTCTCTTCTGTTCATTTACTTTCCATTTTGTGAATTGATAAAAACGATTACCACTTCTATTTCTGAAAGCATTCTTACTCTACAGCATTTTATTCACACCTGCCTAAAACGTTTGCATAGTAGTATATATGGAGGGGAAGAGAAAAGAAATTAAAAAAAGCAAACACAAAAAGGAAAAAACAAAGACCCTGAGTACATCTCTCGAACACCCGTACATTCCTGAAGTCCAGCAGGGTAGAAATGGTTGGACAAATCTGTCCCATTTGCTACGCTCCCCTTAAAGAAGAAATCTTCGGTGATGACTTGCTTTGGTCTGGGATTTAAAGGCCATGATCGGGAATGATCTGGAGAGGCCGACAGGGGGAGAAGAGTAATTGTGAAGCCGCCTAATGCAAGCGTGTTGAAGGTGGAGAAGGAACCCCCCATATGCTACATGCAGGGGGATGAACGGGCGTGTCCAAAAGAGGAACATGTTTGGCAGTGATGAGCTTTTAAGCATTGCTGCTTACAGAGTGGAATGGCGTAGGGGCCTGTAGCGGATACGAGTAGCCAGGAAAAGCCGTTGATAGGCAAAGCAATAGTGTAAAAAGGGTGGCGCGCTTAGAGCGTGTGGTAAAAAGGAGAGGGCTGCCTGTAAAAATATAGGAAAACAGCCGAGGTGTCGCCAAGCACAAAAAGTGTGCTGTTGAAAGCTGTCTTTAACCAGGAATAATCAGGGGAAAGCGCGAACGCAGTCCCCCACTACCACAAATTATGCAGTCGAGTTTCCCGCATTTGGGGAAATCGCAGGGGTCAGCACACCCGGAGTGCAATGGATGAGCCTCGCCCTGGGAGAACCACCTTCATGATCATGGTATCTCCCCTGCCAGGTAAGTATGAGTTGGAATTGACCAGCTACTGCTCCCCGGTCGGGGCACTCCTCCACCAAGTTATGGGGGCTTCCCGGACGTAGGATAAACTAGCCTTGTTCAACACTAGACCACAAGCCAGCCATGTCCCTCTCAAACAGTTAAGAGTCGTTAATCCACCCCTAATAGACAAGATGTCCCCCGACTGTCCCGATTCTACGAAAAGGAATATAAAAAAAACCCCAAACAAACAATCTCAGCGCGCACTGCAGCAGCAGCACATATATTTGCATCATACTGGGAGGGCCCCTTAGGCACCCGGGCCGCAGAGCAGCGTCCTTCCACTAAACAAAGCTCGTAGCCTATTGCATATCAAAAGGGCACAGATACTACACTGTTCACAAGCCAGTCTGCTCTAACTCACTCACGAGCCAGTGATGTTACTCACTTGTGACAGTATGAAATGGCTGAACGCTTGTAAAACGTACTAAGTACTCAAGGTCAAAAAACTAAGCACGCAACTAAATTTCATCAGTGCAAACAGTTACATCGGCCAAAAACATTTAGAATTCCCTGCACCCTTAAAACTCTGCGGCGATGCCTAAAGGGTATACAGTTCTGTGCAAAAGTTTCAGGCAGGTCTAAAGAAATACGGTAAAGTAAGAATGCTTTAATTTTAATGGTTTCTTTTTTTTTTTTTTTAATCAATTCTCAACGCAAGCTTACAGAAGAAAAATCAACGTTTTGGGTGACTACCCTTTGGCTTCAAACCGGCATCGATTCTTACACTTGCACACTCCGTACACCTGACTCTAATCCTACAAAATCCCTGACTTTGTGCAAGTGTACAATTAACCAATTATGCCAAGCAGGGGCAAATGATTATCAATATATACGTAGGTCATTAACTGGACACAGAAACGGCTGCGTAGGAGGCTTAAAACCGGGGGCGAACAACAGCTAAAGTCTGCAACTAAGGGGAAGTTGTAGAAGGCAGTTTCAAGTCCCGGAGTCATACACCATGGCAAGACTGAGCACAGCAACAAGGCAAGTTCTACTGCATCAGCTAGGTCTCTCCCAGGCAAAGATTTCAAAGCAGACTGCGGTTTCAAGGTGTGCTGTTCAAGCTCTTTTGAAGGTGCACAAAGAAATGGGCAAAGTTGTGGATCGTAGACGCAGTGGTCGGCGGCAGGAACCTAACGCAGCAGATGAAAGACACATCGTTCTTACTTCCCTTGGACATCGGAAGTAGTCCTGCAGTCCCTTCAGCACACAGAACTGTCGGAATCCAGTGGGACCCAGTATAAACCCATCTAGCGTTCGCAGAAGTCTGGCCAGAGGTGACCTTCATGGAAGAATTGCAGCCAAAAAGCCTTTGGTGCCGCCAATAGGTGGCGACACAAAATATTGATTTGGATTTCTCTTCTGTTCATTTGCTTTCCATTTTGTGAATTGATAAAAACGATTAGCACTTCTATTTCTGAAAGCATTCTTACTCTACCGCATTTTTTCACACCTGCCTAAAACGTTTGCACGGCAGTATATATGGAGGGGAGAAAAAAAACTAAATAAAAAAAAAAAAGCAAAAAACACAAAAAGCAAAAACAAAGACGCTGATTACATCTCTCAAACACCCGTACATTCCTGAAGTCAAGCAGGTTAGAAATGGTTGGACAAATCTGTCCAATTTGCTACGCTCCCCCTAAAGAGTAAACCTTCAGTGATGACTTGCTTCGGTCTGGGATTCCAAGGCCACGATCGGGAATGATCTGGAGAGGCCGACAGGGGGAGAAGAGTAGTTGTGGAGCCGCCTAAGGCAAGCGTGTTGAAGGTGGAGAAGGAATCCCCCATATGCTACATGCAGGGGGATGATCGGGCGTGTCCAAAAGAGCCAAAATGTTTGGCAGTGATGAGTTTTTAAGCATTGCTGCTTACGGAGTGGAATGGCATAGGGGGCTGCAGCAGATATGAGTAGACAGGGAAAGCTGTTGATAGGCATTGCAAAGGGTGGCGATTGTAAAAGGAAGAGGGCTGCCTGTAAAACTATAGGGAAACAGACGAAGGTGTCATTGTTGCAAGCTGTCATTAACCAGGAATAATCAGGGGAAAGCGCGAACGCAGTCCCCCACTACCACAAATTATGCAGTCGAGTTTCCCGCATTTGGGGAAATCGCAGGGGTCAGCACACCCGGAGTGCAATGGATGAGCCTCGCCCTGGGAGAACCACCTTCATGATCATGGTATCTCCCCTGCCAGGTAAGTATGAGTTGGAATTGACCAGCTACTGCTCCCCGGTCGGGGCACGCCTCCACCAAGTTATGGGGGCCTCCCGGACGTGGGACAAACTAGCCTTGTTCAACGCTAGACCACAAGTCAGCCATGTCCCTCTAAAACAGTTAGGAGTCGTTAATCCGCCCCTAATAGACAAGATGTCCCTCAAATGTCTGTTTTTTTTTATATTCCTTTTCGTAAAATCTAAACAATCCCAGCGTGCACTGCAGCAGCAGCAGCACATATTTTTGCATACTGGGAGGGCCCTTAAGCACCCGGCGGCAGCGCAGCGTCCTTCCACTAAACAAAGCCCGAAGCCTATTGCATATCAAAGGGCACAGCCACTACACTATTCACAAGCCAGTCTGCTCTAACTCACTCACGAGCCAGGATGTTAACTCTCACTTGTGACAGAATGAAATGGCTGAACGTTTGTAAAACGTACTAAGTACTCAAGGTCAAAAAACTAAGCACGCAACTAAATTTCATCAGTGCAAACAGTTACATCGGCCAAAAACATTTAGAATTCCCTGCACCCTTAAAACTCTGCGGGGATGCCTAAAGGGTATACAGTTCTGTGCAAAAGTTTCAGGCAGGTCTAAAGAAATACTGTAAAGTAAGAATGCTTTCAATTTTAATGGTTTCTTTTTTTTTTTTAATCAATTCTCAACGCAAGCTTACAGAAGAAAAATCAACGTTTTGGGTGACTACCCTTTGGCTTCAAACCGGCATTGATTCTTACACTTGCACACTCCGTACACCTGACTCTAATCCTACAAAATCCCTGACTTTGTGCAAGTGTACAATTAACCAATTATGCCAAGCAGGGGCAAATGATCATCAATATATACGTAGGTCATTAACTGGACACAGAAACGGCTGCGTAGGAGGCTTAAAACTGGGTGAACAACAGCTAAAGTCTGCAACTAAGGGGAAGTTGTAGAAGGCAGTGTCAAGTCCCGGAGTCATACACCATGGCAAGACTGAGCACAGCAACAAGCCACAAGGCAAGTTCTACTGCATCAGCTAGGTCTCTCCCAGGCAAAGATTTCAAAGCAGACTGTGGTTTCAAGGTGTGCTGTTCAAGCTCTTTTGAAGGTGCACAAAGAAACGAGCAACGTTGTGGATCGTAGACGCAGTGGTCGGCGGCAGGAACCTAACGCAGCAGATGAAAGACACATCGTTCTTACTTCCCTTGGACATCGGAAGTACTCCAGCAGTGCCATCAGCACACAGAACTGTCGGAATCCAGTGGGACCCAGGTATACCCAGCTACCGTTTGCAGAAGTCTGGCCAGAGGTAACCTTCATGGAAGAATTGCAGCCAAAAAGCCTTTGGTGTCGCCAACGGGTGACGACACGAACTATTGATTTGATTTGGATTTCTCTTCTGTTCATTTACTTTCCATTTTGTGAATTGATAAAAACGATTACCACTTCTATTTCTGAAAGCATTCTTACTCTACAGCATTTTATTCACACCTGCCTAAAACGTTTGCATAGTAGTATATATGGAGGGGAAGAGAAAAGAAATTAAAAAAAGCAAACACAAAAAGGAAAAAACAAAGACCCTGAGTACATCTCTCGAACACCCGTACATTCCTGAAGTCCAGCAGGGTAGAAATGGTTGGACAAATCTGTCCCATTTGCTACGCTCCCCTTAAAGAAGAAATCTTCGGTGATGACTTGCTTTGGTCTGGGATTTAAAGGCCATGATCGGGAATGATCTGGAGAGGCCGACAGGGGGAGAAGAGTAATTGTGAAGCCGCCTAATGCAAGCGTGTTGAAGGTGGAGAAGGAACCCCCCATATGCTACATGCAGGGGGATGAACGGGCGTGTCCAAAAGAGGAACATGTTTGGCAGTGATGAGCTTTTAAGCATTGCTGCTTACAGAGTGGAATGGCGTAGGGGCCTGTAGCGGATACGAGTAGCCAGGAAAAGCCGTTGATAGGCAAAGCAATAGTGTAAAAAGGGTGGCGCGCTTAGAGCGTGTGGTAAAAAGGAGAGGGCTGCCTGTAAAAATATAGGAAAACAGCCGAGGTGTCACCAAGCACAAAAAGTGTGCTGTTGAAAGCTGTCTTTAACCAGGAATAATCAGGGGAAAGCGCGAACGCAGTCCCCCACTACCACAAATTATGCAGTCGAGTTTCCCGCATTTGGGGAAATCGCAGGGGTCAGCACACCCGGAGTGCAATGGATGAGCCTCGCCCTGGGAGAACCACCTTCATGATCATGGTATCTCCCCTGCCAGGTAAGTATGAGTTGGAATTGACCAGCTACTGCTCCCCGGTCGGGGCACTCCTCCACCAAGTTATGGGGGCTTCCCGGACGTAGGATAAACTAGCCTTGTTCAACACTAGACCACAAGCCAGCCATGTCCCTCTCAAACAGTTAAGAGTCGTTAATCCACCCCTAATAGACAAGATGTCCCCCGACTGTCCCGATTCTACGAAAAGGAATATAAAAAAAACCCCAAACAAACAATCTCAGCGCGCACTGCAGCAGCAGCACATATATTTGCATCATACTGGGAGGGCCCCTTAGGCACCCGGGCCGCAGAGCAGCGTCCTTCCACTAAACAAAGCTCGTAGCCTATTGCATATCAAAAGGGCACAGATACTACACTGTTCACAAGCCAGTCTGCTCTAACTCACTCACGAGCCAGTGATGTTACTCACTTGTGACAGTATGAAATGGCTGAACGCTTGTAAAACGTACTAAGTACTCAAGGTCAAAAAACTAAGCACGCAACTAAATTTCATCAGTGCAAACAGTTACATCGGCCAAAAACATTTAGAATTCCCTGCACCCTTAAAACTCTGCGGCGATGCCTAAAGGGTATACAGTTCTGTGCAAAAGTTTCAGGCAGGTCTAAAGAAATACGGTAAAGTAAGAATGCTTTAATTTTAATGGTTTCTTTTTTTTTTTTTTTAATCAATTCTCAACGCAAGCTTACAGAAGAAAAATCAACGTTTTGGGTGACTACCCTTTGGCTTCAAACCGGCATCGATTCTTACACTTGCACACTCCGTACACCTGACTCTAATCCTACAAAATCCCTGACTTTGTGCAAGTGTACAATTAACCAATTATGCCAAGCAGGGGCAAATGATTATCAATATATACGTAGGTCATTAACTGGACACAGAAACGGCTGCGTAGGAGGCTTAAAACCGGGGGCGAACAACAGCTAAAGTCTGCAACTAAGGGGAAGTTGTAGAAGGCAGTTTCAAGTCCCGGAGTCATACACCATGGCAAGACTGAGCACAGCAACAAGGCAAGTTCTACTGCATCAGCTAGGTCTCTCCCAGGCAAAGATTTCAAAGCAGACTGCGGTTTCAAGGTGTGCTGTTCAAGCTCTTTTGAAGGTGCACAAAGAAATGGGCAAAGTTGTGGATCGTAGACGCAGTGGTCGGCGGCAGGAACCTAACGCAGCAGATGAAAGACACATCGTTCTTACTTCCCTTGGACATCGGAAGTAGTCCTGCAGTCCCTTCAGCACACAGAACTGTCGGAATCCAGTGGGACCCAGTATAAACCCATCTAGCGTTCGCAGAAGTCTGGCCAGAGGTGACCTTCATGGAAGAATTGCAGCCAAAAAGCCTTTGGTGCCGCCAATAGGTGGCGACACAAAATATTGATTTGGATTTCTCTTCTGTTCATTTGCTTTCCATTTTGTGAATTGATAAAAACGATTAGCACTTCTATTTCTGAAAGCATTCTTACTCTACCGCATTTTTTCACACCTGCCTAAAACGTTTGCACGGCAGTATATATGGAGGGGAGGAAAAAAACTAAATAAAAAAAAAAAAAGCAAAAAACACAAAAAGCAAAAACAAAGACGCTGATTACATCTCTCAAACACCCGTACATTCCTGAAGTCAAGCAGGTTAGAAATGGTTGGACAAATCTGTCCAATTTGCTACGCTCCCCCTAAAGAGTAAACCTTCAGTGATGACTTGCTTCGGTCTGGGATTCCAAGGCCACGATCGGGAATGATCTGGAGAGGCCGACAGGGGGAGAAGAGTAGTTGTGGAGCCGCCTAAGGCAAGCGTGTTGAAGGTGGAGAAGGAATCCCCCATATGCTACATGCAGGGGGATGATCGGGCGTGTCCAAAAGAGCCAAAATGTTTGGCAGTGATGAGTTTTTAAGCATTGCTGCTTACGGAGTGGAATGGCATAGGGGGCTGCAGCAGATATGAGTAGACAGGGAAAGCTGTTGATAGGCATTGCAAAGGGTGGCGATTGTAAAAGGAAGAGGGCTGCCTGTAAAACTATAGGGAAACAGACGAAGGTGTCATTGTTGCAAGCTGTCATTAACCAGGAATAAACAGGGGAAAGCGCGAACGCAGTCCCCCACTACCACAAATTATGCAGTCGAGTTTCCCGCATTTGGGGAAATCGCAGGGGTCAGCACACCCGGAGTGCAATGGATGAGCCTCGCCCTGGGAGAACCACCTTCATGATCATGGTATCTCCCCTGCCAGGTAAGTATGAGTTGGAATTGACCAGCTACTGCTCCCCGGTCGGGGCACGCCTCCACCAAGTTATGGGGGCCTCCCGGACGTGGGACAAACTAGCCTTGTTCAACGCTAGACCACAAGTCAGCCATGTCCCTCTAAAACAGTTAGGAGTCGTTAATCCGCCCCTAATAGACAAGATGTCCCTCAAATGTCTGTTTTTTTTATATTCCTTTTCGTAAAATCTAAACAATCCCAGCGTGCACTGCAGCAGCAGCACATATTTTTGCATACTGGGAGGGCCCTTAAGCACCCGGCGGCAGCGCAGCGTCCTTCCACTAAACAAAGCCCGAAGCCTATTGCATATCAAAGGGCACAGCCACTACACTATTCACAAGCCAGTCTGCTCTAACTCACTCACGAGCCAGGATGTTAACTCTCACTTGTGACAGAATGAAATGGCTGAACGTTTGTAAAACGTACTAAGTACTCAAGGTCAAAAAACTAAGCACGCAACTAAATTTCATCAGTGCAAACAGTTACATCGGCCAAAAACATTTAGAATTCCCTGCACCCTTAAAACTCTGCGGGGATGCCTAAAGGGTATACAGTTCTGTGCAAAAGTTTCAGGCAGGTCTAAAGAAATACTGTAAAGTAAGAATGCTTTCAATTTTAATGGTTTCTTTTTTTTTTTTAATCAATTCTCAACGCAAGCTTACAGAAGAAAAATCAACGTTTTGGGTGACTACCCTTTGGCTTCAAACCGGCATTGATTCTTACACTTGCACACTCCGTACACCTGACTCTAATCCTACAAAATCCCTGACTTTGTGCAAGTGTACAATTAACCAATTATGCCAAGCAGGGGCAAATGATCATCAATATATACGTAGGTCATTAACTGGACACAGAAACGGCTGCGTAGGAGGCTTAAAACTGGGTGAACAACAGCTAAAGTCTGCAACTAAGGGGAAGTTGTAGAAGGCAGTGTCAAGTCCCGGAGTCATACACCATGGCAAGACTGAGCACAGCAACAAGCCACAAGGCAAGTTCTACTGCATCAGCTAGGTCTCTCCCAGGCAAAGATTTCAAAGCAGACTGTGGTTTCAAGGTGTGCTGTTCAAGCTCTTTTGAAGGTGCACAAAGAAACGAGCAACGTTGTGGATCGTAGACGCAGTGGTCGGCGGCAGGAACCTAACGCAGCAGATGAAAGACACATCGTTCTTACTTCCCTTGGACATCGGAAGTACTCCAGCAGTGCCATCAGCACACAGAACTGTCGGAATCCAGTGGGACCCAGGTATACCCAGCTACCGTTTGCAGAAGTCTGGCCAGAGGTAACCTTCATGGAAGAATTGCAGCCAAAAAGCCTTTGGTGTCGCCAACGGGTGACGACACGAACTATTGATTTGATTTGGATTTCTCTTCTGTTCATTTACTTTCCATTTTGTGAATTGATAAAAACGATTACCACTTCTATTTCTGAAAGCATTCTTACTCTACAGCATTTTATTCACACCTGCCTAAAACGTTTGCATAGTAGTATATATGGAGGGGAAGAGAAAAGAAATTAAAAAAAGCAAACACAAAAAGGAAAAAACAAAGACCCTGAGTACATCTCTCGAACACCCGTACATTCCTGAAGTCCAGCAGGGTAGAAATGGTTGGACAAATCTGTCCCATTTGCTACGCTCCCCTTAAAGAAGAAATCTTCGGTGATGACTTGCTTTGGTCTGGGATTTAAAGGCCATGATCGGGAATGATCTGGAGAGGCCGACAGGGGGAGAAGAGTAATTGTGAAGCCGCCTAATGCAAGCGTGTTGAAGGTGGAGAAGGAACCCCCATATGCTACATGCAGGGGGATGAACGGGCGTGTCCAAAAGAGGAACATGTTTGGCAGTGATGAGCTTTTAAGCATTGCTGCTTACAGAGTGGAATGGCGTAGGGGCCTGTAGCGGATACGAGTAGCCAGGAAAAGCCGTTGATAGGCAAAGCAATAGTGTAAAAAGGGTGGCGCGCTTAGAGCGTGTGGTAAAAAGGAGAGGGCTGCCTGTAAAAATATAGGAAAACAGCCGAGGTGTCGCCAAGCACAAAAAGTGTGCTGTTGAAAGCTGTCTTTAACCAGGAATAATCAGGGGAAAGCGCGAACGCAGTCCCCCACTACCACAAATTATGCAGTCGAGTTTCCCGCATTTGGGGAAATCGCAGGGGTCAGCACACCCGGAGTGCAATGGATGAGCCTCGCCCTGGGAGAACCACCTTCATGATCATGGTATCTCCCCTGCCAGGTAAGTATGAGTTGGAATTGACCAGCTACTGCTCCCCGGTCGGGGCACTCCTCCACCAAGTTATGGGGGCTTCCCGGACGTAGGATAAACTAGCCTTGTTCAACACTAGACCACAAGCCAGCCATGTCCCTCTCAAACAGTTAAGAGTCGTTAATCCACCCCTAATAGACAAGATGTCCCCCGACTGTCCCGATTCTACGAAAAGGAATATAAAAAAAACCCCAAACAAACAATCTCAGCGCGCACTGCAGCAGCAGCACATATATTTGCATCATACTGGGAGGGCCCCTTAGGCACCCGGGCCGCAGAGCAGCGTCCTTCCACTAAACAAAGCTCGTAGCCTATTGCATATCAAAAGGGCACAGATACTACACTGTTCACAAGCCAGTCTGCTCTAACTCACTCACGAGCCAGTGATGTTACTCACTTGTGACAGTATGAAATGGCTGAACGCTTGTAAAACGTACTAAGTACTCAAGGTCAAAAAACTAAGCACGCAACTAAATTTCATCAGTGCAAACAGTTACATCGGCCAAAAACATTTAGAATTCCCTGCACCCTTAAAACTCTGCGGCGATGCCTAAAGGGTATACAGTTCTGTGCAAAAGTTTCAGGCAGGTCTAAAGAAATACGGTAAAGTAAGAATGCTTTAATTTTAATGGTTTCTTTTTTTTTTTTTTTTAATCAATTCTCAACGCAAGCTTACAGAAGAAAAATCAACGTTTTGGGTGACTACCCTTTGGCTTCAAACCGGCATCGATTCTTACACTTGCACACTCCGTACACCTGACTCTAATCCTACAAAATCCCTGACTTTGTGCAAGTGTACAATTAACCAATTATGCCAAGCAGGGGCAAATGATTATCAATATATACGTAGGTCATTAACTGGACACAGAAACGGCTGCGTAGGAGGCTTAAAACCGGGGGCGAACAACAGCTAAAGTCTGCAACTAAGGGGAAGTTGTAGAAGGCAGTTTCAAGTCCCGGAGTCATACACCATGGCAAGACTGAGCACAGCAACAAGGCAAGTTCTACTGCATCAGCTAGGTCTCTCCCAGGCAAAGATTTCAAAGCAGACTGCGGTTTCAAGGTGTGCTGTTCAAGCTCTTTTGAAGGTGCACAAAGAAATGGGCAAAGTTGTGGATCGTAGACGCAGTGGTCGGCGGCAGGAACCTAACGCAGCAGATGAAAGACACATCGTTCTTACTTCCCTTGGACATCGGAAGTAGTCCTGCAGTCCCTTCAGCACACAGAACTGTCGGAATCCAGTGGGACCCAGTATAAACCCATCTAGCGTTCGCAGAAGTCTGGCCAGAGGTGACCTTCATGGAAGAATTGCAGCCAAAAAGCCTTTGGTGCCGCCAATAGGTGGCGACACAAAATATTGATTTGGATTTCTCTTCTGTTCATTTGCTTTCCATTTTGTGAATTGATAAAAACGATTAGCACTTCTATTTCTGAAAGCATTCTTACTCTACCGCATTTTTTCACACCTGCCTAAAACGTTTGCACGGCAGTATATATGGAGGGGAGAAAAAAAACTAAATAAAAAAAAAAAAGCAAAAAACACAAAAAGCAAAAACAAAGACGCTGATTACATCTCTCAAACACCCGTACATTCCTGAAGTCAAGCAGGTTAGAAATGGTTGGACAAATCTGTCCAATTTGCTACGCTCCCCCTAAAGAGTAAACCTTCAGTGATGACTTGCTTCGGTCTGGGATTCCAAGGCCACGATCGGGAATGATCTGGAGAGGCCGACAGGGGGAGAAGAGTAGTTGTGGAGCCGCCTAAGGCAAGCGTGTTGAAGGTGGAGAAGGAATCCCCCATATGCTACATGCAGGGGGATGATCGGGCGTGTCCAAAAGAGCCAAAATGTTTGGCAGTGATGAGTTTTTAAGCATTGCTGCTTACGGAGTGGAATGGCATAGGGGGCTGCAGCAGATATGAGTAGACAGGGAAAGCTGTTGATAGGCATTGCAAAGGGTGGCGATTGTAAAAGGAAGAGGGCTGCCTGTAAAACTATAGGGAAACAGACGAAGGTGTCATTGTTGCAAGCTGTCATTAACCAGGAATAATCAGGGGAAAGCGCGAACGCAGTCCCCCACTACCACAAATTATGCAGTCGAGTTTCCCGCATTTGGGGAAATCGCAGGGGTCAGCACACCCGGAGTGCAATGGATGAGCCTCGCCCTGGGAGAACCACCTTCATGATCATGGTATCTCCCCTGCCAGGTAAGTATGAGTTGGAATTGACCAGCTACTGCTCCCCGGTCGGGGCACGCCTCCACCAAGTTATGGGGGCCTCCCGGACGTGGGACAAACTAGCCTTGTTCAACGCTAGACCACAAGTCAGCCATGTCCCTCTAAAACAGTTAGGAGTCGTTAATCCGCCCCTAATAGACAAGATGTCCCTCAAATGTCTGTTTTTTTTATATTCCTTTTCGTAAAATCTAAACAATCCCAGCGTGCACTGCAGCAGCAGCACATATTTTTGCATACTGGGAGGGCCCTTAAGCACCCGGCGGCAGCGCAGCGTCCTTCCACTAAACAAAGCCCGAAGCCTATTGCATATCAAAGGGCACAGCCACTACACTATTCACAAGCCAGTCTGCTCTAACTCACTCACGAGCCAGGATGTTAACTCTCACTTGTGACAGAATGAAATGGCTGAACGTTTGTAAAACGTACTAAGTACTCAAGGTCAAAAAACTAAGCACGCAACTAAATTTCATCAGTGCAAACAGTTACATCGGCCAAAAACATTTAGAATTCCCTGCACCCTTAAAACTCTGCGGGGATGCCTAAAGGGTATACAGTTCTGTGCAAAAGTTTCAGGCAGGTCTAAAGAAATACTGTAAAGTAAGAATGCTTTCAATTTTAATGGTTTCTTTTTTTTTTTTAATCAATTCTCAACGCAAGCTTACAGAAGAAAAATCAACGTTTTGGGTGACTACCCTTTGGCTTCAAACCGGCATTGATTCTTACACTTGCACACTCCGTACACCTGACTCTAATCCTACAAAATCCCTGACTTTGTGCAAGTGTACAATTAACCAATTATGCCAAGCAGGGGCAAATGATCATCAATATATACGTAGGTCATTAACTGGACACAGAAACGGCTGCGTAGGAGGCTTAAAACTGGGTGAACAACAGCTAAAGTCTGCAACTAAGGGGAAGTTGTAGAAGGCAGTGTCAAGTCCCGGAGTCATACACCATGGCAAGACTGAGCACAGCAACAAGCCACAAGGCAAGTTCTACTGCATCAGCTAGGTCTCTCCCAGGCAAAGATTTCAAAGCAGACTGTGGTTTCAAGGTGTGCTGTTCAAGCTCTTTTGAAGGTGCACAAAGAAACGAGCAACGTTGTGGATCGTAGACGCAGTGGTCGGCGGCAGGAACCTAACGCAGCAGATGAAAGACACATCGTTCTTACTTCCCTTGGACATCGGAAGTACTCCAGCAGTGCCATCAGCACACAGAACTGTCGGAATCCAGTGGGACCCAGGTATACCCAGCTACCGTTTGCAGAAGTCTGGCCAGAGGTAACCTTCATGGAAGAATTGCAGCCAAAAAGCCTTTGGTGTCGCCAACGGGTGACGACACGAACTATTGATTTGATTTGGATTTCTCTTCTGTTCATTTACTTTCCATTTTGTGAATTGATAAAAACGATTACCACTTCTATTTCTGAAAGCATTCTTACTCTACAGCATTTTATTCACACCTGCCTAAAACGTTTGCATAGTAGTATATATGGAGGGGAAGAGAAAAGAAATTAAAAAAAGCAAACACAAAAAGGAAAAAACAAAGACCCTGAGTACATCTCTCGAACACCCGTACATTCCTGAAGTCCAGCAGGGTAGAAATGGTTGGACAAATCTGTCCCATTTGCTACGCTCCCCTTAAAGAAGAAATCTTCGGTGATGACTTGCTTTGGTCTGGGATTTAAAGGCCATGATCGGGAATGATCTGGAGAGGCCGACAGGGGGAGAAGAGTAATTGTGAAGCCGCCTAATGCAAGCGTGTTGAAGGTGGAGAAGGAACCCCCCATATGCTACATGCAGGGGGATGAACGGGCGTGTCCAAAAGAGGAACATGTTTGGCAGTGATGAGCTTTTAAGCATTGCTGCTTACAGAGTGGAATGGCGTAGGGGCCTGTAGCGGATACGAGTAGCCAGGAAAAGCCGTTGATAGGCAAAGCAATAGTGTAAAAAGGGTGGCGCGCTTAGAGCGTGTGGTAAAAAGGAGAGGGCTGCCTGTAAAAATATAGGAAAACAGCCGAGGTGTCGCCAAGCACAAAAAGTGTGCTGTTGAAAGCTGTCTTTAACCAGGAATAATCAGGGGAAAGCGCGAACGCAGTCCCCCACTACCACAAATTATGCAGTCGAGTTTCCCGCATTTGGGGAAATCGCAGGGGTCAGCACACCCGGAGTGCAATGGATGAGCCTCGCCCTGGGAGAACCACCTTCATGATCATGGTATCTCCCCTGCCAGGTAAGTATGAGTTGGAATTGACCAGCTACTGCTCCCCGGTCGGGGCACTCCTCCACCAAGTTATGGGGGCTTCCCGGACGTAGGATAAACTAGCCTTGTTCAACACTAGACCACAAGCCAGCCATGTCCCTCTCAAACAGTTAAGAGTCGTTAATCCACCCCTAATAGACAAGATGTCCCCCGACTGTCCCGATTCTACGAAAAGGAATATAAAAAAAACCCCAAACAAACAATCTCAGCGCGCACTGCAGCAGCAGCACATATATTTGCATCATACTGGGAGGGCCCCTTAGGCACCCGGGCCGCAGAGCAGCGTCCTTCCACTAAACAAAGCTCGTAGCCTATTGCATATCAAAAGGGCACAGATACTACACTGTTCACAAGCCAGTCTGCTCTAACTCACTCACGAGCCAGTGATGTTACTCACTTGTGACAGTATGAAATGGCTGAACGCTTGTAAAACGTACTAAGTACTCAAGGTCAAAAAACTAAGCACGCAACTAAATTTCATCAGTGCAAACAGTTACATCGGCCAAAAACATTTAGAATTCCCTGCACCCTTAAAACTCTGCGGCGATGCCTAAAGGGTATACAGTTCTGTGCAAAAGTTTCAGGCAGGTCTAAAGAAATACGGTAAAGTAAGAATGCTTTAATTTTAATGGTTTCTTTTTTTTTTTTTTTAATCAATTCTCAACGCAAGCTTACAGAAGAAAAATCAACGTTTTGGGTGACTACCCTTTGGCTTCAAACCGGCATCGATTCTTACACTTGCACACTCCGTACACCTGACTCTAATCCTACAAAATCCCTGACTTTGTGCAAGTGTACAATTAACCAATTATGCCAAGCAGGGGCAAATGATTATCAATATATACGTAGGTCATTAACTGGACACAGAAACGGCTGCGTAGGAGGCTTAAAACCGGGGGCGAACAACAGCTAAAGTCTGCAACTAAGGGGAAGTTGTAGAAGGCAGTTTCAAGTCCCGGAGTCATACACCATGGCAAGACTGAGCACAGCAACAAGGCAAGTTCTACTGCATCAGCTAGGTCTCTCCCAGGCAAAGATTTCAAAGCAGACTGCGGTTTCAAGGTGTGCTGTTCAAGCTCTTTTGAAGGTGCACAAAGAAATGGGCAAAGTTGTGGATCGTAGACGCAGTGGTCGGCGGCAGGAACCTAACGCAGCAGATGAAAGACACATCGTTCTTACTTCCCTTGGACATCGGAAGTAGTCCTGCAGTCCCTTCAGCACACAGAACTGTCGGAATCCAGTGGGACCCAGTATAAACCCATCTAGCGTTCGCAGAAGTCTGGCCAGAGGTGACCTTCATGGAAGAATTGCAGCCAAAAAGCCTTTGGTGCCGCCAATAGGTGGCGACACAAAATATTGATTTGGATTTCTCTTCTGTTCATTTGCTTTCCATTTTGTGAATTGATAAAAACGATTAGCACTTCTATTTCTGAAAGCATTCTTACTCTACCGCATTTTTTCACACCTGCCTAAAACGTTTGCACGGCAGTATATATGGAGGGGAGAAAAAAAACTAAATAAAAAAAAAAAAGCAAAAAACACAAAAAGCAAAAACAAAGACGCTGATTACATCTCTCAAACACCCGTACATTCCTGAAGTCAAGCAGGTTAGAAATGGTTGGACAAATCTGTCCAATTTGCTACGCTCCCCCTAAAGAGTAAACCTTCAGTGATGACTTGCTTCGGTCTGGGATTCCAAGGCCACGATCGGGAATGATCTGGAGAGGCCGACAGGGGGAGAAGAGTAGTTGTGGAGCCGCCTAAGGCAAGCGTGTTGAAGGTGGAGAAGGAATCCCCCATATGCTACATGCAGGGGGATGATCGGGCGTGTCCAAAAGAGCCAAAATGTTTGGCAGTGATGAGTTTTTAAGCATTGCTGCTTACGGAGTGGAATGGCATAGGGGGCTGCAGCAGATATGAGTAGACAGGGAAAGCTGTTGATAGGCATTGCAAAGGGTGGCGATTGTAAAAGGAAGAGGGCTGCCTGTAAAACTATAGGGAAACAGACGAAGGTGTCATTGTTGCAAGCTGTCATTAACCAGGAATAATCAGGGGAAAGCGCGAACGCAGTCCCCCACTACCACAAATTATGCAGTCGAGTTTCCCGCATTTGGGGAAATCGCAGGGGTCAGCACACCCGGAGTGCAATGGATGAGCCTCGCCCTGGGAGAACCACCTTCATGATCATGGTATCTCCCCTGCCAGGTAAGTATGAGTTGGAATTGACCAGCTACTGCTCCCCGGTCGGGGCACGCCTCCACCAAGTTATGGGGGCCTCCCGGACGTGGGACAAACTAGCCTTGTTCAACGCTAGACCACAAGTCAGCCATGTCCCTCTAAAACAGTTAGGAGTCGTTAATCCGCCCCTAATAGACAAGATGTCCCTCAAATGTCTGTTTTTTTTTATATTCCTTTTCGTAAAATCTAAACAATCCCAGCGTGCACTGCAGCAGCAGCAGCACATATTTTTGCATACTGGGAGGGCCCTTAAGCACCCGGCGGCAGCGCAGCGTCCTTCCACTAAACAAAGCCCGAAGCCTATTGCATATCAAAGGGCACAGCCACTACACTATTCACAAGCCAGTCTGCTCTAACTCACTCACGAGCCAGGATGTTAACTCTCACTTGTGACAGAATGAAATGGCTGAACGTTTGTAAAACGTACTAAGTACTCAAGGTCAAAAAACTAAGCACGCAACTAAATTTCATCAGTGCAAACAGTTACATCGGCCAAAAACATTTAGAATTCCCTGCACCCTTAAAACTCTGCGGGGATGCCTAAAGGGTATACAGTTCTGTGCAAAAGTTTCAGGCAGGTCTAAAGAAATACTGTAAAGTAAGAATGCTTTCAATTTTAATGGTTTCTTTTTTTTTTTTAATCAATTCTCAACGCAAGCTTACAGAAGAAAAATCAACGTTTTGGGTGACTACCCTTTGGCTTCAAACCGGCATTGATTCTTACACTTGCACACTCCGTACACCTGACTCTAATCCTACAAAATCCCTGACTTTGTGCAAGTGTACAATTAACCAATTATGCCAAGCAGGGGCAAATGATCATCAATATATACGTAGGTCATTAACTGGACACAGAAACGGCTGCGTAGGAGGCTTAAAACTGGGTGAACAACAGCTAAAGTCTGCAACTAAGGGGAAGTTGTAGAAGGCAGTGTCAAGTCCCGGAGTCATACACCATGGCAAGACTGAGCACAGCAACAAGCCACAAGGCAAGTTCTACTGCATCAGCTAGGTCTCTCCCAGGCAAAGATTTCAAAGCAGACTGTGGTTTCAAGGTGTGCTGTTCAAGCTCTTTTGAAGGTGCACAAAGAAACGAGCAACGTTGTGGATCGTAGACGCAGTGGTCGGCGGCAGGAACCTAACGCAGCAGATGAAAGACACATCGTTCTTACTTCCCTTGGACATCGGAAGTACTCCAGCAGTGCCATCAGCACACAGAACTGTCGGAATCCAGTGGGACCCAGGTATACCCAGCTACCGTTTGCAGAAGTCTGGCCAGAGGTAACCTTCATGGAAGAATTGCAGCCAAAAAGCCTTTGGTGTCGCCAACGGGTGACGACACGAACTATTGATTTGATTTGGATTTCTCTTCTGTTCATTTACTTTCCATTTTGTGAATTGATAAAAACGATTACCACTTCTATTTCTGAAAGCATTCTTACTCTACAGCATTTTATTCACACCTGCCTAAAACGTTTGCATAGTAGTATATATGGAGGGGAAGAGAAAAGAAATTAAAAAAAGCAAACACAAAAAGGAAAAAACAAAGACCCTGAGTACATCTCTCGAACACCCGTACATTCCTGAAGTCCAGCAGGGTAGAAATGGTTGGACAAATCTGTCCCATTTGCTACGCTCCCCTTAAAGAAGAAATCTTCGGTGATGACTTGCTTTGGTCTGGGATTTAAAGGCCATGATCGGGAATGATCTGGAGAGGCCGACAGGGGGAGAAGAGTAATTGTGAAGCCGCCTAATGCAAGCGTGTTGAAGGTGGAGAAGGAACCCCCCATATGCTACATGCAGGGGGATGAACGGGCGTGTCCAAAAGAGGAACATGTTTGGCAGTGATGAGCTTTTAAGCATTGCTGCTTACAGAGTGGAATGGCGTAGGGGCCTGTAGCGGATACGAGTAGCCAGGAAAAGCCGTTGATAGGCAAAGCAATAGTGTAAAAAGGGTGGCGCGCTTAGAGCGTGTGGTAAAAAGGAGAGGGCTGCCTGTAAAAATATAGGAAAACAGCCGAGGTGTCACCAAGCACAAAAAGTGTGCTGTTGAAAGCTGTCTTTAACCAGGAATAATCAGGGGAAAGCGCGAACGCAGTCCCCCACTACCACAAATTATGCAGTCGAGTTTCCCGCATTTGGGGAAATCGCAGGGGTCAGCACACCCGGAGTGCAATGGATGAGCCTCGCCCTGGGAGAACCACCTTCATGATCATGGTATCTCCCCTGCCAGGTAAGTATGAGTTGGAATTGACCAGCTACTGCTCCCCGGTCGGGGCACTCCTCCACCAAGTTATGGGGGCTTCCCGGACGTAGGATAAACTAGCCTTGTTCAACACTAGACCACAAGCCAGCCATGTCCCTCTCAAACAGTTAAGAGTCGTTAATCCACCCCTAATAGACAAGATGTCCCCCGACTGTCCCGATTCTACGAAAAGGAATATAAAAAAAACCCCAAACAAACAATCTCAGCGCGCACTGCAGCAGCAGCACATATATTTGCATCATACTGGGAGGGCCCCTTAGGCACCCGGGCCGCAGAGCAGCGTCCTTCCACTAAACAAAGCTCGTAGCCTATTGCATATCAAAAGGGCACAGATACTACACTGTTCACAAGCCAGTCTGCTCTAACTCACTCACGAGCCAGTGATGTTACTCACTTGTGACAGTATGAAATGGCTGAACGCTTGTAAAACGTACTAAGTACTCAAGGTCAAAAAACTAAGCACGCAACTAAATTTCATCAGTGCAAACAGTTACATCGGCCAAAAACATTTAGAATTCCCTGCACCCTTAAAACTCTGCGGCGATGCCTAAAGGGTATACAGTTCTGTGCAAAAGTTTCAGGCAGGTCTAAAGAAATACGGTAAAGTAAGAATGCTTTAATTTTAATGGTTTCTTTTTTTTTTTTTTTAATCAATTCTCAACGCAAGCTTACAGAAGAAAAATCAACGTTTTGGGTGACTACCCTTTGGCTTCAAACCGGCATCGATTCTTACACTTGCACACTCCGTACACCTGACTCTAATCCTACAAAATCCCTGACTTTGTGCAAGTGTACAATTAACCAATTATGCCAAGCAGGGGCAAATGATTATCAATATATACGTAGGTCATTAACTGGACACAGAAACGGCTGCGTAGGAGGCTTAAAACCGGGGGCGAACAACAGCTAAAGTCTGCAACTAAGGGGAAGTTGTAGAAGGCAGTTTCAAGTCCCGGAGTCATACACCATGGCAAGACTGAGCACAGCAACAAGGCAAGTTCTACTGCATCAGCTAGGTCTCTCCCAGGCAAAGATTTCAAAGCAGACTGCGGTTTCAAGGTGTGCTGTTCAAGCTCTTTTGAAGGTGCACAAAGAAATGGGCAAAGTTGTGGATCGTAGACGCAGTGGTCGGCGGCAGGAACCTAACGCAGCAGATGAAAGACACATCGTTCTTACTTCCCTTGGACATCGGAAGTAGTCCTGCAGTCCCTTCAGCACACAGAACTGTCGGAATCCAGTGGGACCCAGTATAAACCCATCTAGCGTTCGCAGAAGTCTGGCCAGAGGTGACCTTCATGGAAGAATTGCAGCCAAAAAGCCTTTGGTGCCGCCAATAGGTGGCGACACAAAATATTGATTTGGATTTCTCTTCTGTTCATTTGCTTTCCATTTTGTGAATTGATAAAAACGATTAGCACTTCTATTTCTGAAAGCATTCTTACTCTACCGCATTTTTTCACACCTGCCTAAAACGTTTGCACGGCAGTATATATGGAGGGGAGAAAAAAAACTAAATAAAAAAAAAAAAGCAAAAAACACAAAAAGCAAAAACAAAGACGCTGATTACATCTCTCAAACACCCGTACATTCCTGAAGTCAAGCAGGTTAGAAATGGTTGGACAAATCTGTCCAATTTGCTACGCTCCCCCTAAAGAGTAAACCTTCAGTGATGACTTGCTTCGGTCTGGGATTCCAAGGCCACGATCGGGAATGATCTGGAGAGGCCGACAGGGGGAGAAGAGTAGTTGTGGAGCCGCCTAAGGCAAGCGTGTTGAAGGTGGAGAAGGAATCCCCCATATGCTACATGCAGGGGGATGATCGGGCGTGTCCAAAAGAGCCAAAATGTTTGGCAGTGATGAGTTTTTAAGCATTGCTGCTTACGGAGTGGAATGGCATAGGGGGCTGCAGCAGATATGAGTAGACAGGGAAAGCTGTTGATAGGCATTGCAAAGGGTGGCGATTGTAAAAGGAAGAGGGCTGCCTGTAAAACTATAGGGAAACAGACGAAGGTGTCATTGTTGCAAGCTGTCATTAACCAGGAATAATCAGGGGAAAGCGCGAACGCAGTCCCCCACTACCACAAATTATGCAGTCGAGTTTCCCGCATTTGGGGAAATCGCAGGGGTCAGCACACCCGGAGTGCAATGGATGAGCCTCGCCCTGGGAGAACCACCTTCATGATCATGGTATCTCCCCTGCCAGGTAAGTATGAGTTGGAATTGACCAGCTACTGCTCCCCGGTCGGGGCACTCCTCCACCAAGTTATGGGGGCTTCCCGGACGTAGGATAAACTAGCCTTGTTCAACACTAGACCACAAGCCAGCCATGTCCCTCTCAAACAGTTAAGAGTCGTTAATCCACCCCTAATAGACAAGATGTCCCCCGACTGTCCCGATTCTACGAAAAGGAATATAAAAAAAACCCCAAACAAACAATCTCAGCGCGCACTGCAGCAGCAGCACATATATTTGCATCATACTGGGAGGGCCCCTTAGGCACCCGGGCCGCAGAGCAGCGTCCTTCCACTAAACAAAGCTCGTAGCCTATTGCATATCAAAAGGGCACAGATACTACACTGTTCACAAGCCAGTCTGCTCTAACTCACTCACGAGCCAGTGATGTTACTCACTTGTGACAGTATGAAATGGCTGAACGCTTGTAAAACGTACTAAGTACTCAAGGTCAAAAAACTAAGCACGCAACTAAATTTCATCAGTGCAAACAGTTACATCGGCCAAAAACATTTAGAATTCCCTGCACCCTTAAAACTCTGCGGCGATGCCTAAAGGGTATACAGTTCTGTGCAAAAGTTTCAGGCAGGTCTAAAGAAATACGGTAAAGTAAGAATGCTTTAATTTTAATGGTTTCTTTTTTTTTTTTTTTAATCAATTCTCAACGCAAGCTTACAGAAGAAAAATCAACGTTTTGGGTGACTACCCTTTGGCTTCAAACCGGCATCGATTCTTACACTTGCACACTCCGTACACCTGACTCTAATCCTACAAAATCCCTGACTTTGTGCAAGTGTACAATTAACCAATTATGCCAAGCAGGGGCAAATGATTATCAATATATACGTAGGTCATTAACTGGACACAGAAACGGCTGCGTAGGAGGCTTAAAACCGGGGGCGAACAACAGCTAAAGTCTGCAACTAAGGGGAAGTTGTAGAAGGCAGTTTCAAGTCCCGGAGTCATACACCATGGCAAGACTGAGCACAGCAACAAGGCAAGTTCTACTGCATCAGCTAGGTCTCTCCCAGGCAAAGATTTCAAAGCAGACTGCGGTTTCAAGGTGTGCTGTTCAAGCTCTTTTGAAGGTGCACAAAGAAATGGGCAAAGTTGTGGATCGTAGACGCAGTGGTCGGCGGCAGGAACCTAACGCAGCAGATGAAAGACACATCGTTCTTACTTCCCTTGGACATCGGAAGTAGTCCTGCAGTCCCTTCAGCACACAGAACTGTCGGAATCCAGTGGGACCCAGTATAAACCCATCTAGCGTTCGCAGAAGTCTGGCCAGAGGTGACCTTCATGGAAGAATTGCAGCCAAAAAGCCTTTGGTGCCGCCAATAGGTGGCGACACAAAATATTGATTTGGATTTCTCTTCTGTTCATTTGCTTTCCATTTTGTGAATTGATAAAAACGATTAGCACTTCTATTTCTGAAAGCATTCTTACTCTACCGCATTTTTTCACACCTGCCTAAAACGTTTGCACGGCAGTATATATGGAGGGGAGAAAAAAAACTAAATAAAAAAAAAAAAGCAAAAAACACAAAAAGCAAAAACAAAGACGCTGATTACATCTCTCAAACACCCGTACATTCCTGAAGTCAAGCAGGTTAGAAATGGTTGGACAAATCTGTCCAATTTGCTACGCTCCCCCTAAAGAGTAAACCTTCAGTGATGACTTGCTTCGGTCTGGGATTCCAAGGCCACGATCGGGAATGATCTGGAGAGGCCGACAGGGGGAGAAGAGTAGTTGTGGAGCCGCCTAAGGCAAGCGTGTTGAAGGTGGAGAAGGAATCCCCCATATGCTACATGCAGGGGGATGATCGGGCGTGTCCAAAAGAGCCAAAATGTTTGGCAGTGATGAGTTTTTAAGCATTGCTGCTTACGGAGTGGAATGGCATAGGGGGCTGCAGCAGATATGAGTAGACAGGGAAAGCTGTTGATAGGCATTGCAAAGGGTGGCGATTGTAAAAGGAAGAGGGCTGCCTGTAAAACTATAGGGAAACAGACGAAGGTGTCATTGTTGCAAGCTGTCATTAACCAGGAATAATCAGGGGAAAGCGCGAACGCAGTCCCCCACTACCACAAATTATGCAGTCGAGTTTCCCGCATTTGGGGAAATCGCAGGGGTCAGCACACCCGGAGTGCAATGGATGAGCCTCGCCCTGGGAGAACCACCTTCATGATCATGGTATCTCCCCTGCCAGGTAAGTATGAGTTGGAATTGACCAGCTACTGCTCCCCGGTCGGGGCACGCCTCCACCAAGTTATGGGGGCCTCCCGGACGTGGGACAAACTAGCCTTGTTCAACGCTAGACCACAAGTCAGCCATGTCCCTCTAAAACAGTTAGGAGTCGTTAATCCGCCCCTAATAGACAAGATGTCCCTCAAATGTCTGTTTTTTTTATATTCCTTTTCGTAAAATCTAAACAATCCCAGCGTGCACTGCAGCAGCAGCACATATTTTTGCATACTGGGAGGGCCCTTAAGCACCCGGCGGCAGCGCAGCGTCCTTCCACTAAACAAAGCCCGAAGCCTATTGCATATCAAAGGGCACAGCCACTACACTATTCACAAGCCAGTCTGCTCTAACTCACTCACGAGCCAGGATGTTAACTCTCACTTGTGACAGAATGAAATGGCTGAACGTTTGTAAAACGTACTAAGTACTCAAGGTCAAAAAACTAAGCACGCAACTAAATTTCATCAGTGCAAACAGTTACATCGGCCAAAAACATTTAGAATTCCCTGCACCCTTAAAACTCTGCGGGGATGCCTAAAGGGTATACAGTTCTGTGCAAAAGTTTCAGGCAGGTCTAAAGAAATACTGTAAAGTAAGAATGCTTTCAATTTTAATGGTTTCTTTTTTTTTTTTAATCAATTCTCAACGCAAGCTTACAGAAGAAAAATCAACGTTTTGGGTGACTACCCTTTGGCTTCAAACCGGCATTGATTCTTACACTTGCACACTCCGTACACCTGACTCTAATCCTACAAAATCCCTGACTTTGTGCAAGTGTACAATTAACCAATTATGCCAAGCAGGGGCAAATGATCATCAATATATACGTAGGTCATTAACTGGACACAGAAACGGCTGCGTAGGAGGCTTAAAACTGGGTGAACAACAGCTAAAGTCTGCAACTAAGGGGAAGTTGTAGAAGGCAGTGTCAAGTCCCGGAGTCATACACCATGGCAAGACTGAGCACAGCAACAAGCCACAAGGCAAGTTCTACTGCATCAGCTAGGTCTCTCCCAGGCAAAGATTTCAAAGCAGACTGTGGTTTCAAGGTGTGCTGTTCAAGCTCTTTTGAAGGTGCACAAAGAAACGAGCAACGTTGTGGATCGTAGACGCAGTGGTCGGCGGCAGGAACCTAACGCAGCAGATGAAAGACACATCGTTCTTACTTCCCTTGGACATCGGAAGTACTCCAGCAGTGCCATCAGCACACAGAACTGTCGGAATCCAGTGGGACCCAGGTATACCCAGCTACCGTTTGCAGAAGTCTGGCCAGAGGTAACCTTCATGGAAGAATTGCAGCCAAAAAGCCTTTGGTGTCGCCAACGGGTGACGACACGAACTATTGATTTGATTTGGATTTCTCTTCTGTTCATTTACTTTCCATTTTGTGAATTGATAAAAACGATTACCACTTCTATTTCTGAAAGCATTCTTACTCTACAGCATTTTATTCACACCTGCCTAAAACGTTTGCATAGTAGTATATATGGAGGGGAAGAGAAAAGAAATTAAAAAAAGCAAACACAAAAAGGAAAAAACAAAGACCCTGAGTACATCTCTCGAACACCCGTACATTCCTGAAGTCCAGCAGGGTAGAAATGGTTGGACAAATCTGTCCCATTTGCTACGCTCCCCTTAAAGAAGAAATCTTCGGTGATGACTTGCTTTGGTCTGGGATTTAAAGGCCATGATCGGGAATGATCTGGAGAGGCCGACAGGGGGAGAAGAGTAATTGTGAAGCCGCCTAATGCAAGCGTGTTGAAGGTGGAGAAGGAACCCCCCATATGCTACATGCAGGGGGATGAACGGGCGTGTCCAAAAGAGGAACATGTTTGGCAGTGATGAGCTTTTAAGCATTGCTGCTTACAGAGTGGAATGGCGTAGGGGCCTGTAGCGGATACGAGTAGCCAGGAAAAGCCGTTGATAGGCAAAGCAATAGTGTAAAAAGGGTGGCGCGCTTAGAGCGTGTGGTAAAAAGGAGAGGGCTGCCTGTAAAAATATAGGAAAACAGCCGAGGTGTCACCAAGCACAAAAAGTGTGCTGTTGAAAGCTGTCTTTAACCAGGAATAATCAGGGGAAAGCGCGAACGCAGTCCCCCACTACCACAAATTATGCAGTCGAGTTTCCCGCATTTGGGGAAATCGCAGGGGTCAGCACACCCGGAGTGCAATGGATGAGCCTCGCCCTGGGAGAACCACCTTCATGATCATGGTATCTCCCCTGCCAGGTAAGTATGAGTTGGAATTGACCAGCTACTGCTCCCCGGTCGGGGCACTCCTCCACCAAGTTATGGGGGCTTCCCGGACGTAGGATAAACTAGCCTTGTTCAACACTAGACCACAAGCCAGCCATGTCCCTCTCAAACAGTTAAGAGTCGTTAATCCACCCCTAATAGACAAGATGTCCCCCGACTGTCCCGATTCTACGAAAAGGAATATAAAAAAAACCCCAAACAAACAATCTCAGCGCGCACTGCAGCAGCAGCACATATATTTGCATCATACTGGGAGGGCCCCTTAGGCACCCGGGCCGCAGAGCAGCGTCCTTCCACTAAACAAAGCTCGTAGCCTATTGCATATCAAAAGGGCACAGATACTACACTGTTCACAAGCCAGTCTGCTCTAACTCACTCACGAGCCAGTGATGTTACTCACTTGTGACAGTATGAAATGGCTGAACGCTTGTAAAACGTACTAAGTACTCAAGGTCAAAAAACTAAGCACGCAACTAAATTTCATCAGTGCAAACAGTTACATCGGCCAAAAACATTTAGAATTCCCTGCACCCTTAAAACTCTGCGGCGATGCCTAAAGGGTATACAGTTCTGTGCAAAAGTTTCAGGCAGGTCTAAAGAAATACGGTAAAGTAAGAATGCTTTAATTTTAATGGTTTCTTTTTTTTTTTTTTTTAATCAATTCTCAACGCAAGCTTACAGAAGAAAAATCAACGTTTTGGGTGACTACCCTTTGGCTTCAAACCGGCATCGATTCTTACACTTGCACACTCCGTACACCTGACTCTAATCCTACAAAATCCCTGACTTTGTGCAAGTGTACAATTAACCAATTATGCCAAGCAGGGGCAAATGATTATCAATATATACGTAGGTCATTAACTGGACACAGAAACGGCTGCGTAGGAGGCTTAAAACCGGGGGCGAACAACAGCTAAAGTCTGCAACTAAGGGGAAGTTGTAGAAGGCAGTTTCAAGTCCCGGAGTCATACACCATGGCAAGACTGAGCACAGCAACAAGGCAAGTTCTACTGCATCAGCTAGGTCTCTCCCAGGCAAAGATTTCAAAGCAGACTGCGGTTTCAAGGTGTGCTGTTCAAGCTCTTTTGAAGGTGCACAAAGAAATGGGCAAAGTTGTGGATCGTAGACGCAGTGGTCGGCGGCAGGAACCTAACGCAGCAGATGAAAGACACATCGTTCTTACTTCCCTTGGACATCGGAAGTAGTCCTGCAGTCCCTTCAGCACACAGAACTGTCGGAATCCAGTGGGACCCAGTATAAACCCATCTAGCGTTCGCAGAAGTCTGGCCAGAGGTGACCTTCATGGAAGAATTGCAGCCAAAAAGCCTTTGGTGCCGCCAATAGGTGGCGACACAAAATATTGATTTGGATTTCTCTTCTGTTCATTTGCTTTCCATTTTGTGAATTGATAAAAACGATTAGCACTTCTATTTCTGAAAGCATTCTTACTCTACCGCATTTTTTCACACCTGCCTAAAACGTTTGCACGGCAGTATATATGGAGGGGAGAAAAAAAACTAAATAAAAAAAAAAAAGCAAAAAACACAAAAAGCAAAAACAAAGACGCTGATTACATCTCTCAAACACCCGTACATTCCTGAAGTCAAGCAGGTTAGAAATGGTTGGACAAATCTGTCCAATTTGCTACGCTCCCCCTAAAGAGTAAACCTTCAGTGATGACTTGCTTCGGTCTGGGATTCCAAGGCCACGATCGGGAATGATCTGGAGAGGCCGACAGGGGGAGAAGAGTAGTTGTGGAGCCGCCTAAGGCAAGCGTGTTGAAGGTGGAGAAGGAATCCCCCATATGCTACATGCAGGGGGATGATCGGGCGTGTCCAAAAGAGCCAAAATGTTTGGCAGTGATGAGTTTTTAAGCATTGCTGCTTACGGAGTGGAATGGCATAGGGGGCTGCAGCAGATATGAGTAGACAGGGAAAGCTGTTGATAGGCATTGCAAAGGGTGGCGATTGTAAAAGGAAGAGGGCTGCCTGTAAAACTATAGGGAAACAGACGAAGGTGTCATTGTTGCAAGCTGTCATTAACCAGGAATAATCAGGGGAAAGCGCGAACGCAGTCCCCCACTACCACAAATTATGCAGTCGAGTTTCCCGCATTTGGGGAAATCGCAGGGGTCAGCACACCCGGAGTGCAATGGATGAGCCTCGCCCTGGGAGAACCACCTTCATGATCATGGTATCTCCCCTGCCAGGTAAGTATGAGTTGGAATTGACCAGCTACTGCTCCCCGGTCGGGGCACTCCTCCACCAAGTTATGGGGGCTTCCCGGACGTAGGATAAACTAGCCTTGTTCAACACTAGACCACAAGCCAGCCATGTCCCTCTCAAACAGTTAAGAGTCGTTAATCCACCCCTAATAGACAAGATGTCCCCCGACTGTCCCGATTCTACGAAAAGGAATATAAAAAAAACCCCAAACAAACAATCTCAGCGCGCACTGCAGCAGCAGCACATATATTTGCATCATACTGGGAGGGCCCCTTAGGCACCCGGGCCGCAGAGCAGCGTCCTTCCACTAAACAAAGCTCGTAGCCTATTGCATATCAAAAGGGCACAGATACTACACTGTTCACAAGCCAGTCTGCTCTAACTCACTCACGAGCCAGTGATGTTACTCACTTGTGACAGTATGAAATGGCTGAACGCTTGTAAAACGTACTAAGTACTCAAGGTCAAAAAACTAAGCACGCAACTAAATTTCATCAGTGCAAACAGTTACATCGGCCAAAAACATTTAGAATTCCCTGCACCCTTAAAACTCTGCGGCGATGCCTAAAGGGTATACAGTTCTGTGCAAAAGTTTCAGGCAGGTCTAAAGAAATACGGTAAAGTAAGAATGCTTTAATTTTAATGGTTTCTTTTTTTTTTTTTTTAATCAATTCTCAACGCAAGCTTACAGAAGAAAAATCAACGTTTTGGGTGACTACCCTTTGGCTTCAAACCGGCATCGATTCTTACACTTGCACACTCCGTACACCTGACTCTAATCCTACAAAATCCCTGACTTTGTGCAAGTGTACAATTAACCAATTATGCCAAGCAGGGGCAAATGATTATCAATATATACGTAGGTCATTAACTGGACACAGAAACGGCTGCGTAGGAGGCTTAAAACCGGGGGCGAACAACAGCTAAAGTCTGCAACTAAGGGGAAGTTGTAGAAGGCAGTTTCAAGTCCCGGAGTCATACACCATGGCAAGACTGAGCACAGCAACAAGGCAAGTTCTACTGCATCAGCTAGGTCTCTCCCAGGCAAAGATTTCAAAGCAGACTGCGGTTTCAAGGTGTGCTGTTCAAGCTCTTTTGAAGGTGCACAAAGAAATGGGCAAAGTTGTGGATCGTAGACGCAGTGGTCGGCGGCAGGAACCTAACGCAGCAGATGAAAGACACATCGTTCTTACTTCCCTTGGACATCGGAAGTAGTCCTGCAGTCCCTTCAGCACACAGAACTGTCGGAATCCAGTGGGACCCAGTATAAACCCATCTAGCGTTCGCAGAAGTCTGGCCAGAGGTGACCTTCATGGAAGAATTGCAGCCAAAAAGCCTTTGGTGCCGCCAATAGGTGGCGACACAAAATATTGATTTGGATTTCTCTTCTGTTCATTTGCTTTCCATTTTGTGAATTGATAAAAACGATTAGCACTTCTATTTCTGAAAGCATTCTTACTCTACCGCATTTTTTCACACCTGCCTAAAACGTTTGCACGGCAGTATATATGGAGGGGAGGAAAAAAACTAAATAAAAAAAAAAAAAGCAAAAAACACAAAAAGCAAAAACAAAGACGCTGATTACATCTCTCAAACACCCGTACATTCCTGAAGTCAAGCAGGTTAGAAATGGTTGGACAAATCTGTCCAATTTGCTACGCTCCCCCTAAAGAGTAAACCTTCAGTGATGACTTGCTTCGGTCTGGGATTCCAAGGCCACGATCGGGAATGATCTGGAGAGGCCGACAGGGGGAGAAGAGTAGTTGTGGAGCCGCCTAAGGCAAGCGTGTTGAAGGTGGAGAAGGAATCCCCCATATGCTACATGCAGGGGGATGATCGGGCGTGTCCAAAAGAGCCAAAATGTTTGGCAGTGATGAGTTTTTAAGCATTGCTGCTTACGGAGTGGAATGGCATAGGGGGCTGCAGCAGATATGAGTAGACAGGGAAAGCTGTTGATAGGCATTGCAAAGGGTGGCGATTGTAAAAGGAAGAGGGCTGCCTGTAAAACTATAGGGAAACAGACGAAGGTGTCATTGTTGCAAGCTGTCATTAACCAGGAATAAACAGGGGAAAGCGCGAACGCAGTCCCCCACTACCACAAATTATGCAGTCGAGTTTCCCGCATTTGGGGAAATCGCAGGGGTCAGCACACCCGGAGTGCAATGGATGAGCCTCGCCCTGGGAGAACCACCTTCATGATCATGGTATCTCCCCTGCCAGGTAAGTATGAGTTGGAATTGACCAGCTACTGCTCCCCGGTCGGGGCACGCCTCCACCAAGTTATGGGGGCCTCCCGGACGTGGGACAAACTAGCCTTGTTCAACGCTAGACCACAAGTCAGCCATGTCCCTCTAAAACAGTTAGGAGTCGTTAATCCGCCCCTAATAGACAAGATGTCCCTCAAATGTCTGTTTTTTTTATATTCCTTTTCGTAAAATCTAAACAATCCCAGCGTGCACTGCAGCAGCAGCACATATTTTTGCATACTGGGAGGGCCCTTAAGCACCCGGCGGCAGCGCAGCGTCCTTCCACTAAACAAAGCCCGAAGCCTATTGCATATCAAAGGGCACAGCCACTACACTATTCACAAGCCAGTCTGCTCTAACTCACTCACGAGCCAGGATGTTAACTCTCACTTGTGACAGAATGAAATGGCTGAACGTTTGTAAAACGTACTAAGTACTCAAGGTCAAAAAACTAAGCACGCAACTAAATTTCATCAGTGCAAACAGTTACATCGGCCAAAAACATTTAGAATTCCCTGCACCCTTAAAACTCTGCGGGGATGCCTAAAGGGTATACAGTTCTGTGCAAAAGTTTCAGGCAGGTCTAAAGAAATACTGTAAAGTAAGAATGCTTTCAATTTTAATGGTTTCTTTTTTTTTTTTAATCAATTCTCAACGCAAGCTTACAGAAGAAAAATCAACGTTTTGGGTGACTACCCTTTGGCTTCAAACCGGCATTGATTCTTACACTTGCACACTCCGTACACCTGACTCTAATCCTACAAAATCCCTGACTTTGTGCAAGTGTACAATTAACCAATTATGCCAAGCAGGGGCAAATGATCATCAATATATACGTAGGTCATTAACTGGACACAGAAACGGCTGCGTAGGAGGCTTAAAACTGGGTGAACAACAGCTAAAGTCTGCAACTAAGGGGAAGTTGTAGAAGGCAGTGTCAAGTCCCGGAGTCATACACCATGGCAAGACTGAGCACAGCAACAAGCCACAAGGCAAGTTCTACTGCATCAGCTAGGTCTCTCCCAGGCAAAGATTTCAAAGCAGACTGTGGTTTCAAGGTGTGCTGTTCAAGCTCTTTTGAAGGTGCACAAAGAAACGAGCAACGTTGTGGATCGTAGACGCAGTGGTCGGCGGCAGGAACCTAACGCAGCAGATGAAAGACACATCGTTCTTACTTCCCTTGGACATCGGAAGTACTCCAGCAGTGCCATCAGCACACAGAACTGTCGGAATCCAGTGGGACCCAGGTATACCCAGCTACCGTTTGCAGAAGTCTGGCCAGAGGTAACCTTCATGGAAGAATTGCAGCCAAAAAGCCTTTGGTGTCGCCAACGGGTGACGACACGAACTATTGATTTGATTTGGATTTCTCTTCTGTTCATTTACTTTCCATTTTGTGAATTGATAAAAACGATTACCACTTCTATTTCTGAAAGCATTCTTACTCTACAGCATTTTATTCACACCTGCCTAAAACGTTTGCATAGTAGTATATATGGAGGGGAAGAGAAAAGAAATTAAAAAAAGCAAACACAAAAAGGAAAAAACAAAGACCCTGAGTACATCTCTCGAACACCCGTACATTCCTGAAGTCCAGCAGGGTAGAAATGGTTGGACAAATCTGTCCCATTTGCTACGCTCCCCTTAAAGAAGAAATCTTCGGTGATGACTTGCTTTGGTCTGGGATTTAAAGGCCATGATCGGGAATGATCTGGAGAGGCCGACAGGGGGAGAAGAGTAATTGTGAAGCCGCCTAATGCAAGCGTGTTGAAGGTGGAGAAGGAACCCCCATATGCTACATGCAGGGGGATGAACGGGCGTGTCCAAAAGAGGAACATGTTTGGCAGTGATGAGCTTTTAAGCATTGCTGCTTACAGAGTGGAATGGCGTAGGGGCCTGTAGCGGATACGAGTAGCCAGGAAAAGCCGTTGATAGGCAAAGCAATAGTGTAAAAAGGGTGGCGCGCTTAGAGCGTGTGGTAAAAAGGAGAGGGCTGCCTGTAAAAATATAGGAAAACAGCCGAGGTGTCGCCAAGCACAAAAAGTGTGCTGTTGAAAGCTGTCTTTAACCAGGAATAATCAGGGGAAAGCGCGAACGCAGTCCCCCACTACCACAAATTATGCAGTCGAGTTTCCCGCATTTGGGGAAATCGCAGGGGTCAGCACACCCGGAGTGCAATGGATGAGCCTCGCCCTGGGAGAACCACCTTCATTTCGTTTTCGTTTTTAAAAGCTTTATTAAACTAATAAATAATATACAGGTTCACATATCAACTTTACAACACTCTTTAACAGGTACATATTGCAAAAGGATACAGACTACACCTATCATGCAATACAATCTAGTTTTCCGTTAGTACATGAATTTTAAGATATAAACCATTTGTCTTGACACCAAAGTCTACTTTTGTTTGTAGAATTCTTCTCATCAAGCAACACATATAAACGCATTGAACTAAAACCCAAAGATACGCACTCATTAACTGTTACCTCATTAGAATTAAAGATTATCTTGTTTCGGACTTTCCACAGAGCTTCTTTGAAAGAGTTTATCATTTTCCATAAAATCTCAAATTTAGCCTGTGGTATATTTTCCACCTTGCCATAAAGAACCAAGTCATAGTTTAAATCTTTAATTCCCGCCACTTGTTCCAAAAGTGGTTTTACTTTCCTCCACAGCTCTTTGGCATAAAAGCAATCCCACAAAAAGTGCTTTACTGTCTCATCTAATCTACACAAGGACTTTGGACACTTAGCTGATGGTATCACACCTCTCTTGTGCTGAAAAGCCTTGGTAGGCAGGCATTCATGCACACAGGCCCATGCTAAATCTTTTTGACTATTAAGAAGCTGTTTATGACCAACTTTTGCCCAAATAGTTTTTACCTCATCTTCTGGCATTTGACTGATCGGAATCAAAGATTCAGCAGCATTAAAATGCAATCTCAATTTCAATTTATCACAAAGATCTTCTAGGGTTTTATCCTGAAGGTTAAAGTTAGAGATGATAGTTTGCAAAATGCTATAGAACCATGGGGGGTTAAAGCAAAACGGGCTCTTCAGAGATAAATTATACCAACCATGTTTCCGAAAAGTAAACCCTGCTGCATACCTCAGAAAAAACGACCAGATTGCTTCGGTATTATGGGCTTGAAGGCATAGAACCAGATATTTTGTATATAGGAAGCGCTTTACATTTGGCATGCCTTTCCCACCTTTTTCTGGTGGTTTCATCATGTATATTCTTTTTAACCTCTCCATTTTTGAACCCCAAACAAAGAGAAAACATGTTCGAACAACCTGAGTCAGGTGCAAATCTGTTGGAGGAAAGGTGAGAGCTGTATACAACAAAATAGGTAACAGAACCATTTTAAGTAGTAAGATCTTCCCTTCCATGGTTAACTGTCGCATCTGCCAGCCCATAACCTTTCTGTTTAACCTTTCCATAACCACATTCCATGACTCCTCTCCATCATTTTTAGAAGTAAGAATTGTGCCCAAGATTTTTAAGGATTCTTTCTTTTGTATTGGGCAATCTGGAGAGGGCTCCCAATTTCCAATTTCCATCATGCTGCTTTTCTTTAAATTTAATTTAAATCCAGAAGCGGCACAAAAATATTCTGTTCTTTTAATCGCCCTTTGAACAGATGTAGTGTTAGTGCAGAACATGGCAAGATCATCCATGTACCCAGTTATTTTCACCTGCAGTCCTCCACTCCCTGGCAAGTGAACTCCTCTGATCACCTTATCTTTTCTGATGGAGCATAAAAGTGGCTCAATGGCACAGACAAAGAGCAAAGGTGACAAAGGGCATCCCTGCTTGACACCACATTTTAAGCCAAAGCTTTCTGTCATGAAGCCATTAACTAGAACCTGACTGGTACACTTGTTATATAAAGACTTTAGGGAGGATAAAAAGCCCTCTGGAATACCCATTTTGCACAGTACATTAAATAGATACACATGAGATATGTGATCGAAAGCTTTTTCAAAGTCTAAAGACAGAATTGCCAGAGATTGCTTACATTCTTTTGTATACCAAATAGAGTCCCTTATAAGGTTGGTGATATGGTGTATTCTACGCCCAGGAATACCGCACACCTGGTTACTATGGATAACCTTGTCTATCACTCTTTTCAACCTGTTTGCCAGGATTTTAGCAAAGATTTTATAATCCAGGTTAAGGAGTGTTATAGGCCTCCAGTTCTTTAATTGGGTTTTATCGCCCTCTTTTGGCAGTAGAGTAATGACTCCTCTCCTCCAAGAGTGTGGCAGCTCTTTATACAGAAAACATTTGCTTAAAACATTTAGCAAGTCACTTTTCAAAATATCCCAAAACTGCAAGTAAAATTCAACAGGTAACCCATCCAGTCCGGGTATTTTACTTTTTTGAAAACTTTTAATGGTTTTTAAAAGCTCATCTTCAGTCAAAATCTCATTTAGGGACTCTGCATCCTCTTGGTTTAGGACCATAGTTATGTCTTGGAGTGTGTCATTCAGGAAATCGGTGTCAATGTTTTTGGTGTCATATAGGGACTGATAAAAGGTAGAGATTTTTCCCATTATGCCGCTCCTGGAATTCTCCCCCTCTATTTCTGTTATTATTTCCTTTGAAATGTTAATTTTCCTAAAGAAGTACTTGGTACATTTTTCATTCTGTTCTACATGTTTTACACGGCTTCTAAAAATGACTTCCTTTGCTTTTTCTTCTAGGCATTTTTTAATGTTCTCTTTTGTTGTAGAAATATTTTCAGCTACATCACAACCTAATGCTTTAAATTTATACAGAGTTTGTAGCTGGGTGTTTAGATTATTGAAAAAATCTCTTTTTTCTTTTGCCTTTTGAACCCCTAATTTAATGAAAAAACGTTTAATTCGCCCTTTTACTATATCCCACCATGTTAGAATGTCAGCAGCGTGTAACTTTTCTGTCTGCCATTCCTTAAATACTTTACTGAAATCCTTATATACTTCATCATCTTGTAGCAGGGAGGTGTTCAATTTCCAAAAGCCTCTTCCCACTTTTTGTTCAGCTGGGCTTGAAACCTTGAAAATCACCACCTTGTGGTCTGAAATAACATTCTCTTTATGGCAGCATGACAATGGCAACAAACACTTTGCAGCAAAAATATAATCAATTCTTGATCCAGCATCTTTACCTTGCCATGTAACCCTCTCAGTTAAGGGGATATTTTTATTTAGGGCCATGAAACTATCTTTAAACTTGAAATCATTTATCATTGTTTTTAAAAGGTTAGCTGATCTATCAGTCATTCTAATGCCTGGACCATATCTATCGGTGCCATTTATTGTACAGTTAAAATCACCTGCTACAAGCATTGGTTTAATATTTGCCATAAAGAGGTTCAAATTTTCAAGTAGTTCAATACGGTCTTTTGTATCTGGAGATGCATATACATTTAGAAGATCCCACTTAATACCATCAATAGAGACCGAAACAAACAGAACTCTCCCTGGAACAAGTTCCTGTATATGATGAATTTTTACTGGCCCTTTAAATAGAATAGCAACTCCTGCATTTTTATTTCCATTTGAGCCTGACCACACAGAAGGGCCATGAGTCCAGTCTTTTGCAAAAGTCTCATAATTGTTCATGTGTGGTATAGCACATTCTTGCAGAAAAAGCACACTTACATTAAAAGAGGCCAAAAAGTTAAACACAGTTATTCGTCTTAGTTGACTTTTTATGCAGCGTACGTTAAAGGATAAGCCTTCTAAAACAGCCATGGTAAAATAAAGTATAGATTCCTAACCAAGACTTACTCAGAAAATCATATTGTCCTCTGAAGGATCCATTCCCATCACTTTAGTCAATTGGTGGACCAAAACAGTGTTTAAGAAATCCTGCTTAGGAGATGCCAGACCAACTGGATTACTATGAATCTTATCATCAAACAATAGATCACCTGACATATTATTCGCTGGAAGGGGGCTGGGCTCCATTTTCTCTGAATCCTTTCCAGCATAGGATTTTACAACCTCTGCCCATGACTTCCCTTCAGATTGTATCTCCACCCTTGCTCCAATCGCAGCTGGCGATCCGGTTCGCAGTTTCTTGGCTTTTGAATTTACAGCTTGTTCTGTGTCTTCACCCACAGGGGACTTTTCTTTATCCAAAGCCTGCTTTCCTTCTCTGGATCTTCCAGATTGTTTTGTGATATATTTTAAACGCTGCTCCTTTCCCTTTTTTTCATCCGATGATATAGTATCCATTTTTTCCAAGACAGACTCTTCCTCCTCTGGCACAGGAACATGGTGTGATGTTGGACTTTCAGCTTTGACAGGTCTTTTTACTTCAGAAATGTCAAAAGTTAATTCAGCTGCAGGATTTTCCAAGTCAACAGCAGAGGGCGCTGGACCAGCTGAATTTTCCCGCTCAGATGATAATTTTACCTCAGGATTAGCTGCAGCAGCCTGCCTTGGCTTCTCTGGGTTGTTACGATGGGGACAGTTTGAATAAACATGTCCAGGACAAAGGCAGAAATTGCATCTTTTCACTTTAGGACATGCTAGAGTTTCATGCTCAAAAGAGTCACAATTCCTGCATCTATGTCTCTCTTTGCAAAGCTCAGTTGTGTGGCCATAGACATGGCATATGCGACAGAAACTGCCCATTCCATCAAAAAATAGATCCCCATTATGTTTTCCAATGCTAAAGCGAGCTGGGGGAAGAATGTCTTTTTTGAATGACACAAGATATTTCCTTTTTCCAGTCCACAACCCAAACTGGTTAGTAATTTTATGTAAAAATTTCACCTTATCACAAAACAGTGAAAGCCAGCTGGTAATGTCCTCCTGAGGTAAATTTGGGTTATACATTTTCACCACAAGCGTTTGTAAATTCTCTTCCTCATAATGTGGGGTCACCTTTACACAGTCCAATAAGTTATGATTGCAACACTGCTGCAATTTCCTCACAAAGTCTAGGCAGGTTCTCTTATTAACAAAGGTAACATCATAAACTCCTCTTACATGATAATCCTGTAGTGCAAGAATCTTATCTGGTGTTAGCTGGAACAGTCCAAACAGCAAATCTTTAACAATATATTCCAGGCCTCTTTCCTCTCTTTTCTGTGCTTCAAACTCCAGTCTGACAGAATTATTTACCCGCGCATAAGCCGGAATATTCATGTTTTTGGCCGCCGCCATTACAGAGCTTTACCTTTCTCCCTCAGCTGGACTGGAGGGCTGAGGTAAACTCAGCAAGAAAGTAAGCAGACTGTACACTTCAGGGAGATGTCCAACCACTGACAGCATGAGACAGTGAAACAAACTCACAGCCAGCAATACTATCCAAACAGCACGAGAACCACCTTCGTGATCATGGTATCTCCCCTGCCAGGTAAGTATGAGTTGGAATTGACCAGCTACTGCTCCCCGGTCGGGGCACTCCTCCACCAAGTTATGGGGGCTTCCCGGACGTAGGATAAACTAGCCTTGTTCAACACTAGACCACAAGCCAGCCATGTCCCTCTCAAACAGTTAAGAGTCGTTAATCCACCCCTAATAGACAAGATGTCCCCCGACTGTCCCGATTCTACGAAAAGGAATATAAAAAAAACCCCAAACAAACAATCTCAGCGCGCACTGCAGCAGCAGCACATATATTTGCATCATACTGGGAGGGCCCCTTAGGCACCCGGGCCGCAGAGCAGCGTCCTTCCACTAAACAAAGCTCGTAGCCTATTGCATATCAAAAGGGCACAGATACTACACTGTTCACAAGCCAGTCTGCTCTAACTCACTCACGAGCCAGTGATGTTACTCACTTGTGACAGTATGAAATGGCTGAACGCTTGTAAAACGTACTAAGTACTCAAGGTCAAAAAACTAAGCACGCAACTAAATTTCATCAGTGCAAACAGTTACATCGGCCAAAAACATTTAGAATTCCCTGCACCCTTAAAACTCTGCGGCGATGCCTAAAGGGTATACAGTTCTGTGCAAAAGTTTCAGGCAGGTCTAAAGAAATACGGTAAAGTAAGAATGCTTTAATTTTAATGGTTTCTTTTTTTTTTTTTTTAATCAATTCTCAACGCAAGCTTACAGAAGAAAAATCAACGTTTTGGGTGACTACCCTTTGGCTTCAAACCGGCATCGATTCTTACACTTGCACACTCCGTACACCTGACTCTAATCCTACAAAATCCCTGACTTTGTGCAAGTGTACAATTAACCAATTATGCCAAGCAGGGGCAAATGATTATCAATATATACGTAGGTCATTAACTGGACACAGAAACGGCTGCGTAGGAGGCTTAAAACCGGGGGCGAACAACAGCTAAAGTCTGCAACTAAGGGGAAGTTGTAGAAGGCAGTTTCAAGTCCCGGAGTCATACACCATGGCAAGACTGAGCACAGCAACAAGGCAAGTTCTACTGCATCAGCTAGGTCTCTCCCAGGCAAAGATTTCAAAGCAGACTGCGGTTTCAAGGTGTGCTGTTCAAGCTCTTTTGAAGGTGCACAAAGAAATGGGCAAAGTTGTGGATCGTAGACGCAGTGGTCGGCGGCAGGAACCTAACGCAGCAGATGAAAGACACATCGTTCTTACTTCCCTTGGACATCGGAAGTAGTCCTGCAGTCCCTTCAGCACACAGAACTGTCGGAATCCAGTGGGACCCAGTATAAACCCATCTAGCGTTCGCAGAAGTCTGGCCAGAGGTGACCTTCATGGAAGAATTGCAGCCAAAAAGCCTTTGGTGCCGCCAATAGGTGGCGACACAAAATATTGATTTGGATTTCTCTTCTGTTCATTTGCTTTCCATTTTGTGAATTGATAAAAACGATTAGCACTTCTATTTCTGAAAGCATTCTTACTCTACCGCATTTTTTCACACCTGCCTAAAACGTTTGCACGGCAGTATATATGGAGGGGAGAAAAAAAACTAAATAAAAAAAAAAAAGCAAAAAACACAAAAAGCAAAAACAAAGACGCTGATTACATCTCTCAAACACCCGTACATTCCTGAAGTCAAGCAGGTTAGAAATGGTTGGACAAATCTGTCCAATTTGCTACGCTCCCCCTAAAGAGTAAACCTTCAGTGATGACTTGCTTCGGTCTGGGATTCCAAGGCCACGATCGGGAATGATCTGGAGAGGCCGACAGGGGGAGAAGAGTAGTTGTGGAGCCGCCTAAGGCAAGCGTGTTGAAGGTGGAGAAGGAATCCCCCATATGCTACATGCAGGGGGATGATCGGGCGTGTCCAAAAGAGCCAAAATGTTTGGCAGTGATGAGTTTTTAAGCATTGCTGCTTACGGAGTGGAATGGCATAGGGGGCTGCAGCAGATATGAGTAGACAGGGAAAGCTGTTGATAGGCATTGCAAAGGGTGGCGATTGTAAAAGGAAGAGGGCTGCCTGTAAAACTATAGGGAAACAGACGAAGGTGTCATTGTTGCAAGCTGTCATTAACCAGGAATAATCAGGGGAAAGCGCGAACGCAGTCCCCCACTACCACAAATTATGCAGTCGAGTTTCCCGCATTTGGGGAAATCGCAGGGGTCAGCACACCCGGAGTGCAATGGATGAGCCTCGCCCTGGGAGAACCACCTTCATGATCATGGTATCTCCCCTGCCAGGTAAGTATGAGTTGGAATTGACCAGCTACTGCTCCCCGGTCGGGGCACGCCTCCACCAAGTTATGGGGGCCTCCCGGACGTGGGACAAACTAGCCTTGTTCAACGCTAGACCACAAGTCAGCCATGTCCCTCTAAAACAGTTAGGAGTCGTTAATCCGCCCCTAATAGACAAGATGTCCCTCAAATGTCTGTTTTTTTTATATTCCTTTTCGTAAAATCTAAACAATCCCAGCGTGCACTGCAGCAGCAGCACATATTTTTGCATACTGGGAGGGCCCTTAAGCACCCGGCGGCAGCGCAGCGTCCTTCCACTAAACAAAGCCCGAAGCCTATTGCATATCAAAGGGCACAGCCACTACACTATTCACAAGCCAGTCTGCTCTAACTCACTCACGAGCCAGGATGTTAACTCTCACTTGTGACAGAATGAAATGGCTGAACGTTTGTAAAACGTACTAAGTACTCAAGGTCAAAAAACTAAGCACGCAACTAAATTTCATCAGTGCAAACAGTTACATCGGCCAAAAACATTTAGAATTCCCTGCACCCTTAAAACTCTGCGGGGATGCCTAAAGGGTATACAGTTCTGTGCAAAAGTTTCAGGCAGGTCTAAAGAAATACTGTAAAGTAAGAATGCTTTCAATTTTAATGGTTTCTTTTTTTTTTTTAATCAATTCTCAACGCAAGCTTACAGAAGAAAAATCAACGTTTTGGGTGACTACCCTTTGGCTTCAAACCGGCATTGATTCTTACACTTGCACACTCCGTACACCTGACTCTAATCCTACAAAATCCCTGACTTTGTGCAAGTGTACAATTAACCAATTATGCCAAGCAGGGGCAAATGATCATCAATATATACGTAGGTCATTAACTGGACACAGAAACGGCTGCGTAGGAGGCTTAAAACTGGGTGAACAACAGCTAAAGTCTGCAACTAAGGGGAAGTTGTAGAAGGCAGTGTCAAGTCCCGGAGTCATACACCATGGCAAGACTGAGCACAGCAACAAGCCACAAGGCAAGTTCTACTGCATCAGCTAGGTCTCTCCCAGGCAAAGATTTCAAAGCAGACTGTGGTTTCAAGGTGTGCTGTTCAAGCTCTTTTGAAGGTGCACAAAGAAACGAGCAACGTTGTGGATCGTAGACGCAGTGGTCGGCGGCAGGAACCTAACGCAGCAGATGAAAGACACATCGTTCTTACTTCCCTTGGACATCGGAAGTACTCCAGCAGTGCCATCAGCACACAGAACTGTCGGAATCCAGTGGGACCCAGGTATACCCAGCTACCGTTTGCAGAAGTCTGGCCAGAGGTAACCTTCATGGAAGAATTGCAGCCAAAAAGCCTTTGGTGTCGCCAACGGGTGACGACACGAACTATTGATTTGATTTGGATTTCTCTTCTGTTCATTTACTTTCCATTTTGTGAATTGATAAAAACGATTACCACTTCTATTTCTGAAAGCATTCTTACTCTACAGCATTTTATTCACACCTGCCTAAAACGTTTGCATAGTAGTATATATGGAGGGGAAGAGAAAAGAAATTAAAAAAAGCAAACACAAAAAGGAAAAAACAAAGACCCTGAGTACATCTCTCGAACACCCGTACATTCCTGAAGTCCAGCAGGGTAGAAATGGTTGGACAAATCTGTCCCATTTGCTACGCTCCCCTTAAAGAAGAAATCTTCGGTGATGACTTGCTTTGGTCTGGGATTTAAAGGCCATGATCGGGAATGATCTGGAGAGGCCGACAGGGGGAGAAGAGTAATTGTGAAGCCGCCTAATGCAAGCGTGTTGAAGGTGGAGAAGGAACCCCCCATATGCTACATGCAGGGGGATGAACGGGCGTGTCCAAAAGAGGAACATGTTTGGCAGTGATGAGCTTTTAAGCATTGCTGCTTACAGAGTGGAATGGCGTAGGGGCCTGTAGCGGATACGAGTAGCCAGGAAAAGCCGTTGATAGGCAAAGCAATAGTGTAAAAAGGGTGGCGCGCTTAGAGCGTGTGGTAAAAAGGAGAGGGCTGCCTGTAAAAATATAGGAAAACAGCCGAGGTGTCGCCAAGCACAAAAAGTGTGCTGTTGAAAGCTGTCTTTAACCAGGAATAATCAGGGGAAAGCGCGAACGCAGTCCCCCACTACCACAAATTATGCAGTCGAGTTTCCCGCATTTGGGGAAATCGCAGGGGTCAGCACACCCGGAGTGCAATGGATGAGCCTCGCCCTGGGAGAACCACCTTCATGATCATGGTATCTCCCCTGCCAGGTAAGTATGAGTTGGAATTGACCAGCTACTGCTCCCCGGTCGGGGCACTCCTCCACCAAGTTATGGGGGCTTCCCGGACGTAGGATAAACTAGCCTTGTTCAACACTAGACCACAAGCCAGCCATGTCCCTCTCAAACAGTTAAGAGTCGTTAATCCACCCCTAATAGACAAGATGTCCCCCGACTGTCCCGATTCTACGAAAAGGAATATAAAAAAAACCCCAAACAAACAATCTCAGCGCGCACTGCAGCAGCAGCACATATATTTGCATCATACTGGGAGGGCCCCTTAGGCACCCGGGCCGCAGAGCAGCGTCCTTCCACTAAACAAAGCTCGTAGCCTATTGCATATCAAAAGGGCACAGATACTACACTGTTCACAAGCCAGTCTGCTCTAACTCACTCACGAGCCAGTGATGTTACTCACTTGTGACAGTATGAAATGGCTGAACGCTTGTAAAACGTACTAAGTACTCAAGGTCAAAAAACTAAGCACGCAACTAAATTTCATCAGTGCAAACAGTTACATCGGCCAAAAACATTTAGAATTCCCTGCACCCTTAAAACTCTGCGGCGATGCCTAAAGGGTATACAGTTCTGTGCAAAAGTTTCAGGCAGGTCTAAAGAAATACGGTAAAGTAAGAATGCTTTAATTTTAATGGTTTCTTTTTTTTTTTTTTTAATCAATTCTCAACGCAAGCTTACAGAAGAAAAATCAACGTTTTGGGTGACTACCCTTTGGCTTCAAACCGGCATCGATTCTTACACTTGCACACTCCGTACACCTGACTCTAATCCTACAAAATCCCTGACTTTGTGCAAGTGTACAATTAACCAATTATGCCAAGCAGGGGCAAATGATTATCAATATATACGTAGGTCATTAACTGGACACAGAAACGGCTGCGTAGGAGGCTTAAAACCGGGGGCGAACAACAGCTAAAGTCTGCAACTAAGGGGAAGTTGTAGAAGGCAGTTTCAAGTCCCGGAGTCATACACCATGGCAAGACTGAGCACAGCAACAAGGCAAGTTCTACTGCATCAGCTAGGTCTCTCCCAGGCAAAGATTTCAAAGCAGACTGCGGTTTCAAGGTGTGCTGTTCAAGCTCTTTTGAAGGTGCACAAAGAAATGGGCAAAGTTGTGGATCGTAGACGCAGTGGTCGGCGGCAGGAACCTAACGCAGCAGATGAAAGACACATCGTTCTTACTTCCCTTGGACATCGGAAGTAGTCCTGCAGTCCCTTCAGCACACAGAACTGTCGGAATCCAGTGGGACCCAGTATAAACCCATCTAGCGTTCGCAGAAGTCTGGCCAGAGGTGACCTTCATGGAAGAATTGCAGCCAAAAAGCCTTTGGTGCCGCCAATAGGTGGCGACACAAAATATTGATTTGGATTTCTCTTCTGTTCATTTGCTTTCCATTTTGTGAATTGATAAAAACGATTAGCACTTCTATTTCTGAAAGCATTCTTACTCTACCGCATTTTTTCACACCTGCCTAAAACGTTTGCACGGCAGTATATATGGAGGGGAGAAAAAAAACTAAATAAAAAAAAAAAAGCAAAAAACACAAAAAGCAAAAACAAAGACGCTGATTACATCTCTCAAACACCCGTACATTCCTGAAGTCAAGCAGGTTAGAAATGGTTGGACAAATCTGTCCAATTTGCTACGCTCCCCCTAAAGAGTAAACCTTCAGTGATGACTTGCTTCGGTCTGGGATTCCAAGGCCACGATCGGGAATGATCTGGAGAGGCCGACAGGGGGAGAAGAGTAGTTGTGGAGCCGCCTAAGGCAAGCGTGTTGAAGGTGGAGAAGGAATCCCCCATATGCTACATGCAGGGGGATGATCGGGCGTGTCCAAAAGAGCCAAAATGTTTGGCAGTGATGAGTTTTTAAGCATTGCTGCTTACGGAGTGGAATGGCATAGGGGGCTGCAGCAGATATGAGTAGACAGGGAAAGCTGTTGATAGGCATTGCAAAGGGTGGCGATTGTAAAAGGAAGAGGGCTGCCTGTAAAACTATAGGGAAACAGACGAAGGTGTCATTGTTGCAAGCTGTCATTAACCAGGAATAATCAGGGGAAAGCGCGAACGCAGTCCCCCACTACCACAAATTATGCAGTCGAGTTTCCCGCATTTGGGGAAATCGCAGGGGTCAGCACACCCGGAGTGCAATGGATGAGCCTCGCCCTGGGAGAACCACCTTCATGATCATGGTATCTCCCCTGCCAGGTAAGTATGAGTTGGAATTGACCAGCTACTGCTCCCCGGTCGGGGCACGCCTCCACCAAGTTATGGGGGCCTCCCGGACGTGGGACAAACTAGCCTTGTTCAACGCTAGACCACAAGTCAGCCATGTCCCTCTAAAACAGTTAGGAGTCGTTAATCCGCCCCTAATAGACAAGATGTCCCTCAAATGTCTGTTTTTTTTTATATTCCTTTTCGTAAAATCTAAACAATCCCAGCGTGCACTGCAGCAGCAGCAGCACATATTTTTGCATACTGGGAGGGCCCTTAAGCACCCGGCGGCAGCGCAGCGTCCTTCCACTAAACAAAGCCCGAAGCCTATTGCATATCAAAGGGCACAGCCACTACACTATTCACAAGCCAGTCTGCTCTAACTCACTCACGAGCCAGGATGTTAACTCTCACTTGTGACAGAATGAAATGGCTGAACGTTTGTAAAACGTACTAAGTACTCAAGGTCAAAAAACTAAGCACGCAACTAAATTTCATCAGTGCAAACAGTTACATCGGCCAAAAACATTTAGAATTCCCTGCACCCTTAAAACTCTGCGGGGATGCCTAAAGGGTATACAGTTCTGTGCAAAAGTTTCAGGCAGGTCTAAAGAAATACTGTAAAGTAAGAATGCTTTCAATTTTAATGGTTTCTTTTTTTTTTTTAATCAATTCTCAACGCAAGCTTACAGAAGAAAAATCAACGTTTTGGGTGACTACCCTTTGGCTTCAAACCGGCATTGATTCTTACACTTGCACACTCCGTACACCTGACTCTAATCCTACAAAATCCCTGACTTTGTGCAAGTGTACAATTAACCAATTATGCCAAGCAGGGGCAAATGATCATCAATATATACGTAGGTCATTAACTGGACACAGAAACGGCTGCGTAGGAGGCTTAAAACTGGGTGAACAACAGCTAAAGTCTGCAACTAAGGGGAAGTTGTAGAAGGCAGTGTCAAGTCCCGGAGTCATACACCATGGCAAGACTGAGCACAGCAACAAGCCACAAGGCAAGTTCTACTGCATCAGCTAGGTCTCTCCCAGGCAAAGATTTCAAAGCAGACTGTGGTTTCAAGGTGTGCTGTTCAAGCTCTTTTGAAGGTGCACAAAGAAACGAGCAACGTTGTGGATCGTAGACGCAGTGGTCGGCGGCAGGAACCTAACGCAGCAGATGAAAGACACATCGTTCTTACTTCCCTTGGACATCGGAAGTACTCCAGCAGTGCCATCAGCACACAGAACTGTCGGAATCCAGTGGGACCCAGGTATACCCAGCTACCGTTTGCAGAAGTCTGGCCAGAGGTAACCTTCATGGAAGAATTGCAGCCAAAAAGCCTTTGGTGTCGCCAACGGGTGACGACACGAACTATTGATTTGATTTGGATTTCTCTTCTGTTCATTTACTTTCCATTTTGTGAATTGATAAAAACGATTACCACTTCTATTTCTGAAAGCATTCTTACTCTACAGCATTTTATTCACACCTGCCTAAAACGTTTGCATAGTAGTATATATGGAGGGGAAGAGAAAAGAAATTAAAAAAAGCAAACACAAAAAGGAAAAAACAAAGACCCTGAGTACATCTCTCGAACACCCGTACATTCCTGAAGTCCAGCAGGGTAGAAATGGTTGGACAAATCTGTCCCATTTGCTACGCTCCCCTTAAAGAAGAAATCTTCGGTGATGACTTGCTTTGGTCTGGGATTTAAAGGCCATGATCGGGAATGATCTGGAGAGGCCGACAGGGGGAGAAGAGTAATTGTGAAGCCGCCTAATGCAAGCGTGTTGAAGGTGGAGAAGGAACCCCCCATATGCTACATGCAGGGGGATGAACGGGCGTGTCCAAAAGAGGAACATGTTTGGCAGTGATGAGCTTTTAAGCATTGCTGCTTACAGAGTGGAATGGCGTAGGGGCCTGTAGCGGATACGAGTAGCCAGGAAAAGCCGTTGATAGGCAAAGCAATAGTGTAAAAAGGGTGGCGCGCTTAGAGCGTGTGGTAAAAAGGAGAGGGCTGCCTGTAAAAATATAGGAAAACAGCCGAGGTGTCACCAAGCACAAAAAGTGTGCTGTTGAAAGCTGTCTTTAACCAGGAATAATCAGGGGAAAGCGCGAACGCAGTCCCCCACTACCACAAATTATGCAGTCGAGTTTCCCGCATTTGGGGAAATCGCAGGGGTCAGCACACCCGGAGTGCAATGGATGAGCCTCGCCCTGGGAGAACCACCTTCATGATCATGGTATCTCCCCTGCCAGGTAAGTATGAGTTGGAATTGACCAGCTACTGCTCCCCGGTCGGGGCACTCCTCCACCAAGTTATGGGGGCTTCCCGGACGTAGGATAAACTAGCCTTGTTCAACACTAGACCACAAGCCAGCCATGTCCCTCTCAAACAGTTAAGAGTCGTTAATCCACCCCTAATAGACAAGATGTCCCCCGACTGTCCCGATTCTACGAAAAGGAATATAAAAAAAACCCCAAACAAACAATCTCAGCGCGCACTGCAGCAGCAGCACATATATTTGCATCATACTGGGAGGGCCCCTTAGGCACCCGGGCCGCAGAGCAGCGTCCTTCCACTAAACAAAGCTCGTAGCCTATTGCATATCAAAAGGGCACAGATACTACACTGTTCACAAGCCAGTCTGCTCTAACTCACTCACGAGCCAGTGATGTTACTCACTTGTGACAGTATGAAATGGCTGAACGCTTGTAAAACGTACTAAGTACTCAAGGTCAAAAAACTAAGCACGCAACTAAATTTCATCAGTGCAAACAGTTACATCGGCCAAAAACATTTAGAATTCCCTGCACCCTTAAAACTCTGCGGCGATGCCTAAAGGGTATACAGTTCTGTGCAAAAGTTTCAGGCAGGTCTAAAGAAATACGGTAAAGTAAGAATGCTTTAATTTTAATGGTTTCTTTTTTTTTTTTTTTAATCAATTCTCAACGCAAGCTTACAGAAGAAAAATCAACGTTTTGGGTGACTACCCTTTGGCTTCAAACCGGCATCGATTCTTACACTTGCACACTCCGTACACCTGACTCTAATCCTACAAAATCCCTGACTTTGTGCAAGTGTACAATTAACCAATTATGCCAAGCAGGGGCAAATGATTATCAATATATACGTAGGTCATTAACTGGACACAGAAACGGCTGCGTAGGAGGCTTAAAACCGGGGGCGAACAACAGCTAAAGTCTGCAACTAAGGGGAAGTTGTAGAAGGCAGTTTCAAGTCCCGGAGTCATACACCATGGCAAGACTGAGCACAGCAACAAGGCAAGTTCTACTGCATCAGCTAGGTCTCTCCCAGGCAAAGATTTCAAAGCAGACTGCGGTTTCAAGGTGTGCTGTTCAAGCTCTTTTGAAGGTGCACAAAGAAATGGGCAAAGTTGTGGATCGTAGACGCAGTGGTCGGCGGCAGGAACCTAACGCAGCAGATGAAAGACACATCGTTCTTACTTCCCTTGGACATCGGAAGTAGTCCTGCAGTCCCTTCAGCACACAGAACTGTCGGAATCCAGTGGGACCCAGTATAAACCCATCTAGCGTTCGCAGAAGTCTGGCCAGAGGTGACCTTCATGGAAGAATTGCAGCCAAAAAGCCTTTGGTGCCGCCAATAGGTGGCGACACAAAATATTGATTTGGATTTCTCTTCTGTTCATTTGCTTTCCATTTTGTGAATTGATAAAAACGATTAGCACTTCTATTTCTGAAAGCATTCTTACTCTACCGCATTTTTTCACACCTGCCTAAAACGTTTGCACGGCAGTATATATGGAGGGGAGAAAAAAAACTAAATAAAAAAAAAAAAGCAAAAAACACAAAAAGCAAAAACAAAGACGCTGATTACATCTCTCAAACACCCGTACATTCCTGAAGTCAAGCAGGTTAGAAATGGTTGGACAAATCTGTCCAATTTGCTACGCTCCCCCTAAAGAGTAAACCTTCAGTGATGACTTGCTTCGGTCTGGGATTCCAAGGCCACGATCGGGAATGATCTGGAGAGGCCGACAGGGGGAGAAGAGTAGTTGTGGAGCCGCCTAAGGCAAGCGTGTTGAAGGTGGAGAAGGAATCCCCCATATGCTACATGCAGGGGGATGATCGGGCGTGTCCAAAAGAGCCAAAATGTTTGGCAGTGATGAGTTTTTAAGCATTGCTGCTTACGGAGTGGAATGGCATAGGGGGCTGCAGCAGATATGAGTAGACAGGGAAAGCTGTTGATAGGCATTGCAAAGGGTGGCGATTGTAAAAGGAAGAGGGCTGCCTGTAAAACTATAGGGAAACAGACGAAGGTGTCATTGTTGCAAGCTGTCATTAACCAGGAATAATCAGGGGAAAGCGCGAACGCAGTCCCCCACTACCACAAATTATGCAGTCGAGTTTCCCGCATTTGGGGAAATCGCAGGGGTCAGCACACCCGGAGTGCAATGGATGAGCCTCGCCCTGGGAGAACCACCTTCATGATCATGGTATCTCCCCTGCCAGGTAAGTATGAGTTGGAATTGACCAGCTACTGCTCCCCGGTCGGGGCACTCCTCCACCAAGTTATGGGGGCTTCCCGGACGTAGGATAAACTAGCCTTGTTCAACACTAGACCACAAGCCAGCCATGTCCCTCTCAAACAGTTAAGAGTCGTTAATCCACCCCTAATAGACAAGATGTCCCCCGACTGTCCCGATTCTACGAAAAGGAATATAAAAAAAACCCCAAACAAACAATCTCAGCGCGCACTGCAGCAGCAGCACATATATTTGCATCATACTGGGAGGGCCCCTTAGGCACCCGGGCCGCAGAGCAGCGTCCTTCCACTAAACAAAGCTCGTAGCCTATTGCATATCAAAAGGGCACAGATACTACACTGTTCACAAGCCAGTCTGCTCTAACTCACTCACGAGCCAGTGATGTTACTCACTTGTGACAGTATGAAATGGCTGAACGCTTGTAAAACGTACTAAGTACTCAAGGTCAAAAAACTAAGCACGCAACTAAATTTCATCAGTGCAAACAGTTACATCGGCCAAAAACATTTAGAATTCCCTGCACCCTTAAAACTCTGCGGCGATGCCTAAAGGGTATACAGTTCTGTGCAAAAGTTTCAGGCAGGTCTAAAGAAATACGGTAAAGTAAGAATGCTTTAATTTTAATGGTTTCTTTTTTTTTTTTTTTAATCAATTCTCAACGCAAGCTTACAGAAGAAAAATCAACGTTTTGGGTGACTACCCTTTGGCTTCAAACCGGCATCGATTCTTACACTTGCACACTCCGTACACCTGACTCTAATCCTACAAAATCCCTGACTTTGTGCAAGTGTACAATTAACCAATTATGCCAAGCAGGGGCAAATGATTATCAATATATACGTAGGTCATTAACTGGACACAGAAACGGCTGCGTAGGAGGCTTAAAACCGGGGGCGAACAACAGCTAAAGTCTGCAACTAAGGGGAAGTTGTAGAAGGCAGTTTCAAGTCCCGGAGTCATACACCATGGCAAGACTGAGCACAGCAACAAGGCAAGTTCTACTGCATCAGCTAGGTCTCTCCCAGGCAAAGATTTCAAAGCAGACTGCGGTTTCAAGGTGTGCTGTTCAAGCTCTTTTGAAGGTGCACAAAGAAATGGGCAAAGTTGTGGATCGTAGACGCAGTGGTCGGCGGCAGGAACCTAACGCAGCAGATGAAAGACACATCGTTCTTACTTCCCTTGGACATCGGAAGTAGTCCTGCAGTCCCTTCAGCACACAGAACTGTCGGAATCCAGTGGGACCCAGTATAAACCCATCTAGCGTTCGCAGAAGTCTGGCCAGAGGTGACCTTCATGGAAGAATTGCAGCCAAAAAGCCTTTGGTGCCGCCAATAGGTGGCGACACAAAATATTGATTTGGATTTCTCTTCTGTTCATTTGCTTTCCATTTTGTGAATTGATAAAAACGATTAGCACTTCTATTTCTGAAAGCATTCTTACTCTACCGCATTTTTTCACACCTGCCTAAAACGTTTGCACGGCAGTATATATGGAGGGGAGAAAAAAAACTAAATAAAAAAAAAAAAGCAAAAAACACAAAAAGCAAAAACAAAGACGCTGATTACATCTCTCAAACACCCGTACATTCCTGAAGTCAAGCAGGTTAGAAATGGTTGGACAAATCTGTCCAATTTGCTACGCTCCCCCTAAAGAGTAAACCTTCAGTGATGACTTGCTTCGGTCTGGGATTCCAAGGCCACGATCGGGAATGATCTGGAGAGGCCGACAGGGGGAGAAGAGTAGTTGTGGAGCCGCCTAAGGCAAGCGTGTTGAAGGTGGAGAAGGAATCCCCCATATGCTACATGCAGGGGGATGATCGGGCGTGTCCAAAAGAGCCAAAATGTTTGGCAGTGATGAGTTTTTAAGCATTGCTGCTTACGGAGTGGAATGGCATAGGGGGCTGCAGCAGATATGAGTAGACAGGGAAAGCTGTTGATAGGCATTGCAAAGGGTGGCGATTGTAAAAGGAAGAGGGCTGCCTGTAAAACTATAGGGAAACAGACGAAGGTGTCATTGTTGCAAGCTGTCATTAACCAGGAATAATCAGGGGAAAGCGCGAACGCAGTCCCCCACTACCACAAATTATGCAGTCGAGTTTCCCGCATTTGGGGAAATCGCAGGGGTCAGCACACCCGGAGTGCAATGGATGAGCCTCGCCCTGGGAGAACCACCTTCATGATCATGGTATCTCCCCTGCCAGGTAAGTATGAGTTGGAATTGACCAGCTACTGCTCCCCGGTCGGGGCACGCCTCCACCAAGTTATGGGGGCCTCCCGGACGTGGGACAAACTAGCCTTGTTCAACGCTAGACCACAAGTCAGCCATGTCCCTCTAAAACAGTTAGGAGTCGTTAATCCGCCCCTAATAGACAAGATGTCCCTCAAATGTCTGTTTTTTTTATATTCCTTTTCGTAAAATCTAAACAATCCCAGCGTGCACTGCAGCAGCAGCACATATTTTTGCATACTGGGAGGGCCCTTAAGCACCCGGCGGCAGCGCAGCGTCCTTCCACTAAACAAAGCCCGAAGCCTATTGCATATCAAAGGGCACAGCCACTACACTATTCACAAGCCAGTCTGCTCTAACTCACTCACGAGCCAGGATGTTAACTCTCACTTGTGACAGAATGAAATGGCTGAACGTTTGTAAAACGTACTAAGTACTCAAGGTCAAAAAACTAAGCACGCAACTAAATTTCATCAGTGCAAACAGTTACATCGGCCAAAAACATTTAGAATTCCCTGCACCCTTAAAACTCTGCGGGGATGCCTAAAGGGTATACAGTTCTGTGCAAAAGTTTCAGGCAGGTCTAAAGAAATACTGTAAAGTAAGAATGCTTTCAATTTTAATGGTTTCTTTTTTTTTTTTAATCAATTCTCAACGCAAGCTTACAGAAGAAAAATCAACGTTTTGGGTGACTACCCTTTGGCTTCAAACCGGCATTGATTCTTACACTTGCACACTCCGTACACCTGACTCTAATCCTACAAAATCCCTGACTTTGTGCAAGTGTACAATTAACCAATTATGCCAAGCAGGGGCAAATGATCATCAATATATACGTAGGTCATTAACTGGACACAGAAACGGCTGCGTAGGAGGCTTAAAACTGGGTGAACAACAGCTAAAGTCTGCAACTAAGGGGAAGTTGTAGAAGGCAGTGTCAAGTCCCGGAGTCATACACCATGGCAAGACTGAGCACAGCAACAAGCCACAAGGCAAGTTCTACTGCATCAGCTAGGTCTCTCCCAGGCAAAGATTTCAAAGCAGACTGTGGTTTCAAGGTGTGCTGTTCAAGCTCTTTTGAAGGTGCACAAAGAAACGAGCAACGTTGTGGATCGTAGACGCAGTGGTCGGCGGCAGGAACCTAACGCAGCAGATGAAAGACACATCGTTCTTACTTCCCTTGGACATCGGAAGTACTCCAGCAGTGCCATCAGCACACAGAACTGTCGGAATCCAGTGGGACCCAGGTATACCCAGCTACCGTTTGCAGAAGTCTGGCCAGAGGTAACCTTCATGGAAGAATTGCAGCCAAAAAGCCTTTGGTGTCGCCAACGGGTGACGACACGAACTATTGATTTGATTTGGATTTCTCTTCTGTTCATTTACTTTCCATTTTGTGAATTGATAAAAACGATTACCACTTCTATTTCTGAAAGCATTCTTACTCTACAGCATTTTATTCACACCTGCCTAAAACGTTTGCATAGTAGTATATATGGAGGGGAAGAGAAAAGAAATTAAAAAAAGCAAACACAAAAAGGAAAAAACAAAGACCCTGAGTACATCTCTCGAACACCCGTACATTCCTGAAGTCCAGCAGGGTAGAAATGGTTGGACAAATCTGTCCCATTTGCTACGCTCCCCTTAAAGAAGAAATCTTCGGTGATGACTTGCTTTGGTCTGGGATTTAAAGGCCATGATCGGGAATGATCTGGAGAGGCCGACAGGGGGAGAAGAGTAATTGTGAAGCCGCCTAATGCAAGCGTGTTGAAGGTGGAGAAGGAACCCCCCATATGCTACATGCAGGGGGATGAACGGGCGTGTCCAAAAGAGGAACATGTTTGGCAGTGATGAGCTTTTAAGCATTGCTGCTTACAGAGTGGAATGGCGTAGGGGCCTGTAGCGGATACGAGTAGCCAGGAAAAGCCGTTGATAGGCAAAGCAATAGTGTAAAAAGGGTGGCGCGCTTAGAGCGTGTGGTAAAAAGGAGAGGGCTGCCTGTAAAAATATAGGAAAACAGCCGAGGTGTCACCAAGCACAAAAAGTGTGCTGTTGAAAGCTGTCTTTAACCAGGAATAATCAGGGGAAAGCGCGAACGCAGTCCCCCACTACCACAAATTATGCAGTCGAGTTTCCCGCATTTGGGGAAATCGCAGGGGTCAGCACACCCGGAGTGCAATGGATGAGCCTCGCCCTGGGAGAACCACCTTCATGATCATGGTATCTCCCCTGCCAGGTAAGTATGAGTTGGAATTGACCAGCTACTGCTCCCCGGTCGGGGCACTCCTCCACCAAGTTATGGGGGCTTCCCGGACGTAGGATAAACTAGCCTTGTTCAACACTAGACCACAAGCCAGCCATGTCCCTCTCAAACAGTTAAGAGTCGTTAATCCACCCCTAATAGACAAGATGTCCCCCGACTGTCCCGATTCTACGAAAAGGAATATAAAAAAAACCCCAAACAAACAATCTCAGCGCGCACTGCAGCAGCAGCACATATATTTGCATCATACTGGGAGGGCCCCTTAGGCACCCGGGCCGCAGAGCAGCGTCCTTCCACTAAACAAAGCTCGTAGCCTATTGCATATCAAAAGGGCACAGATACTACACTGTTCACAAGCCAGTCTGCTCTAACTCACTCACGAGCCAGTGATGTTACTCACTTGTGACAGTATGAAATGGCTGAACGCTTGTAAAACGTACTAAGTACTCAAGGTCAAAAAACTAAGCACGCAACTAAATTTCATCAGTGCAAACAGTTACATCGGCCAAAAACATTTAGAATTCCCTGCACCCTTAAAACTCTGCGGCGATGCCTAAAGGGTATACAGTTCTGTGCAAAAGTTTCAGGCAGGTCTAAAGAAATACGGTAAAGTAAGAATGCTTTAATTTTAATGGTTTCTTTTTTTTTTTTTAATCAATTCTCAACGCAAGCTTACAGAAGAAAAATCAACGTTTTGGGTGACTACCCTTTGGCTTCAAACCGGCATCGATTCTTACACTTGCACACTCCGTACACCTGACTCTAATCCTACAAAATCCCTGACTTTGTGCAAGTGTACAATTAACCAATTATGCCAAGCAGGGGCAAATGATTATCAATATATACGTAGGTCATTAACTGGACACAGAAACGGCTGCGTAGGAGGCTTAAAACCGGGGGCGAACAACAGCTAAAGTCTGCAACTAAGGGGAAGTTGTAGAAGGCAGTTTCAAGTCCCGGAGTCATACACCATGGCAAGACTGAGCACAGCAACAAGGCAAGTTCTACTGCATCAGCTAGGTCTCTCCCAGGCAAAGATTTCAAAGCAGACTGCGGTTTCAAGGTGTGCTGTTCAAGCTCTTTTGAAGGTGCACAAAGAAATGGGCAAAGTTGTGGATCGTAGACGCAGTGGTCGGCGGCAGGAACCTAACGCAGCAGATGAAAGACACATCGTTCTTACTTCCCTTGGACATCGGAAGTAGTCCTGCAGTCCCTTCAGCACACAGAACTGTCGGAATCCAGTGGGACCCAGTATAAACCCATCTAGCGTTCGCAGAAGTCTGGCCAGAGGTGACCTTCATGGAAGAATTGCAGCCAAAAAGCCTTTGGTGCCGCCAATAGGTGGCGACACAAAATATTGATTTGGATTTCTCTTCTGTTCATTTGCTTTCCATTTTGTGAATTGATAAAAACGATTAGCACTTCTATTTCTGAAAGCATTCTTACTCTACCGCATTTTTTCACACCTGCCTAAAACGTTTGCACGGCAGTATATATGGAGGGGAGGAAAAAAACTAAATAAAAAAAAAAAAGCAAAAAACACAAAAAGCAAAAACAAAGACGCTGATTACATCTCTCAAACACCCGTACATTCCTGAAGTCAAGCAGGTTAGAAATGGTTGGACAAATCTGTCCAATTTGCTACGCTCCCCCTAAAGAGTAAACCTTCAGTGATGACTTGCTTCGGTCTGGGATTCCAAGGCCACGATCGGGAATGATCTGGAGAGGCCGACAGGGGGAGAAGAGTAGTTGTGGAGCCGCCTAAGGCAAGCGTGTTGAAGGTGGAGAAGGAATCCCCCATATGCTACATGCAGGGGGATGATCGGGCGTGTCCAAAAGAGCCAAAATGTTTGGCAGTGATGAGTTTTTAAGCATTGCTGCTTACGGAGTGGAATGGCATAGGGGGCTGCAGCAGATATGAGTAGACAGGGAAAGCTGTTGATAGGCATTGCAAAGGGTGGCGATTGTAAAAGGAAGAGGGCTGCCTGTAAAACTATAGGGAAACAGACGAAGGTGTCATTGATGCAAGCTGTCATTAACCAGGAATAATCAGGGGAAAGCGCGAACGCAGTCCCCCACTACCACAAATTATGCAGTCGAGTTTCCCGCATTTGGGGAAATCGCAGGGGTCAGCACACCCGGAGTGCAATGGATGAGCCTCGCCCTGGGAGAACCACCTTCATGATCATGGTATCTCCCCTGCCAGGTAAGTATGAGTTGGAATTGACCAGCTACTGCTCCCCGGTCGGGGCACGCCTCCACCAAGTTATGGGGGCCTCCCGGACGTGGGACAAACTAGCCTTGTTCAACGCTAGACCACAAGTCAGCCATGTCCCTCTAAAACAGTTAGGAGTCGTTAATCCGCCCCTAATAGACAAGATGTCCCTCAAATGTCTGTTTTTTTTATATTCCTTTTCGTAAAATCTAAACAATCCCAGCGTGCACTGCAGCAGCAGCACATATTTTTGCATACTGGGAGGGCCCTTAAGCACCCGGCGGCAGCGCAGCGTCCTTCCACTAAACAAAGCCCGAAGCCTATTGCATATCAAAGGGCACAGCCACTACACTATTCACAAGCCAGTCTGCTCTAACTCACTCACGAGCCAGGATGTTAACTCTCACTTGTGACAGAATGAAATGGCTGAACGTTTGTAAAACGTACTAAGTACTCAAGGTCAAAAAACTAAGCACGCAACTAAATTTCATCAGTGCAAACAGTTACATCGGCCAAAAACATTTAGAATTCCCTGCACCCTTAAAACTCTGCGGGGATGCCTAAAGGGTATACAGTTCTGTGCAAAAGTTTCAGGCAGGTCTAAAGAAATACTGTAAAGTAAGAATGCTTTCAATTTTAATGGTTTCTTTTTTTTTTTTAATCAATTCTCAACGCAAGCTTACAGAAGAAAAATCAACGTTTTGGGTGACTACCCTTTGGCTTCAAACCGGCATTGATTCTTACACTTGCACACTCCGTACACCTGACTCTAATCCTACAAAATCCCTGACTTTGTGCAAGTGTACAATTAACCAATTATGCCAAGCAGGGGCAAATGATCATCAATATATACGTAGGTCATTAACTGGACACAGAAACGGCTGCGTAGGAGGCTTAAAACTGGGTGAACAACAGCTAAAGTCTGCAACTAAGGGGAAGTTGTAGAAGGCAGTGTCAAGTCCCGGAGTCATACACCATGGCAAGACTGAGCACAGCAACAAGCCACAAGGCAAGTTCTACTGCATCAGCTAGGTCTCTCCCAGGCAAAGATTTCAAAGCAGACTGTGGTTTCAAGGTGTGCTGTTCAAGCTCTTTTGAAGGTGCACAAAGAAACGAGCAACGTTGTGGATCGTAGACGCAGTGGTCGGCGGCAGGAACCTAACGCAGCAGATGAAAGACACATCGTTCTTACTTCCCTTGGACATCGGAAGTACTCCAGCAGTGCCATCAGCACACAGAACTGTCGGAATCCAGTGGGACCCAGGTATACCCAGCTACCGTTTGCAGAAGTCTGGCCAGAGGTAACCTTCATGGAAGAATTGCAGCCAAAAAGCCTTTGGTGTCGCCAACGGGTGACGACACGAACTATTGATTTGATTTGGATTTCTCTTCTGTTCATTTACTTTCCATTTTGTGAATTGATAAAAACGATTACCACTTCTATTTCTGAAAGCATTCTTACTCTACAGCATTTTATTCACACCTGCCTAAAACGTTTGCATAGTAGTATATATGGAGGGGAAGAGAAAAGAAATTAAAAAAAGCAAACACAAAAAGGAAAAAACAAAGACCCTGAGTACATCTCTCGAACACCCGTACATTCCTGAAGTCCAGCAGGGTAGAAATGGTTGGACAAATCTGTCCCATTTGCTACGCTCCCCTTAAAGAAGAAATCTTCGGTGATGACTTGCTTTGGTCTGGGATTTAAAGGCCATGATCGGGAATGATCTGGAGAGGCCGACAGGGGGAGAAGAGTAATTGTGAAGCCGCCTAATGCAAGCGTGTTGAAGGTGGAGAAGGAACCCCCATATGCTACATGCAGGGGGATGAACGGGCGTGTCCAAAAGAGGAAAATGTTTGGCAGTGATGAGCTTTTAAGCATTGCTGCTTACAGAGTGGAATGGCGTAGGGGCCTGTAGCGGATACGAGTAGCCAGGAAAAGCCGTTGATAGGCAAAGCAATAGTGTAAAAAGGGTGGCGCGCTTAGAGCGTGTGGTAAAAAGGAGAGGGCTGCCTGTAAAAATATAGGAAAACAGCCGAGGTGTCGCCAAGCACAAAAAGTGTGCTGTTGAAAGCTGTCTTTAACCAGGAATAATCAGGGGAAAGCGCGAACGCAGTCCCCCACTACCACAAATTATGCAGTCGAGTTTCCCGCATTTGGGGAAATCGCAGGGGTCAGCACACCCGGAGTGCAATGGATGAGCCTCGCCCTGGGAGAACCACCTTCATGATCATGGTATCTCCCCTGCCAGGTAAGTATGAGTTGGAATTGACCAGCTACTGCTCCCCGGTCGGGGCACTCCTCCACCAAGTTATGGGGGCTTCCCGGACGTAGGATAAACTAGCCTTGTTCAACACTAGACCACAAGCCAGCCATGTCCCTCTCAAACAGTTAAGAGTCGTTAATCCACCCCTAATAGACAAGATGTCCCCCGACTGTCCCGATTCTACGAAAAGGAATATAAAAAAACCCCAAACAAACAATCTCAGCGCGCACTGCAGCAGCAGCACATATATTTGCATCATACTGGGAGGGCCCCTTAGGCACCCGGGCCGCAGAGCAGCGTCCTTCCACTAAACAAAGCTCGTAGCCTATTGCATATCAAAAGGGCACAGATACTACACTGTTCACAAGCCAGTCTGCTCTAACTCACTCACGAGCCAGTGATGTTACTCACTTGTGACAGTATGAAATGGCTGAACGCTTGTAAAACGTACTAAGTACTCAAGGTCAAAAAACTAAGCACGCAACTAAATTTCATCAGTGCAAACAGTTACATCGGCCAAAAACATTTAGAATTCCCTGCACCCTTAAAACTCTGCGGCGATGCCTAAAGGGTATACAGTTCTGTGCAAAAGTTTCAGGCAGGTCTAAAGAAATACGGTAAAGTAAGAATGCTTTAATTTTAATGGTTTCTTTTTTTTTTTTTAATCAATTCTCAACGCAAGCTTACAGAAGAAAAATCAACGTTTTGGGTGACTACCCTTTGGCTTCAAACCGGCATCGATTCTTACACTTGCACACTCCGTACACCTGACTCTAATCCTACAAAATCCCTGACTTTGTGCAAGTGTACAATTAACCAATTATGCCAAGCAGGGGCAAATGATTATCAATATATACGTAGGTCATTAACTGGACACAGAAACGGCTGCGTAGGAGGCTTAAAACCGGGGGCGAACAACAGCTAAAGTCTGCAACTAAGGGGAAGTTGTAGAAGGCAGTTTCAAGTCCCGGAGTCATACACCATGGCAAGACTGAGCACAGCAACAAGGCAAGTTCTACTGCATCAGCTAGGTCTCTCCCAGGCAAAGATTTCAAAGCAGACTGCGGTTTCAAGGTGTGCTGTTCAAGCTCTTTTGAAGGTGCACAAAGAAATGGGCAAAGTTGTGGATCGTAGACGCAGTGGTCGGCGGCAGGAACCTAACGCAGCAGATGAAAGACACATCGTTCTTACTTCCCTTGGACATCGGAAGTAGTCCTGCAGTCCCTTCAGCACACAGAACTGTCGGAATCCAGTGGGACCCAGTATAAACCCATCTAGCGTTCGCAGAAGTCTGGCCAGAGGTGACCTTCATGGAAGAATTGCAGCCAAAAAGCCTTTGGTGCCGCCAATAGGTGGCGACACAAAATATTGATTTGGATTTCTCTTCTGTTCATTTGCTTTCCATTTTGTGAATTGATAAAAACGATTAGCACTTCTATTTCTGAAAGCATTCTTACTCTACCGCATTTTTTCACACCTGCCTAAAACGTTTGCACGGCAGTATATATGGAGGGGAGGAAAAAAACTAAATAAAAAAAAAAAAAGCAAAAAACACAAAAAGCAAAAACAAAGACGCTGATTACATCTCTCAAACACCCGTACATTCCTGAAGTCAAGCAGGTTAGAAATGGTTGGACAAATCTGTCCAATTTGCTACGCTCCCCCTAAAGAGTAAACCTTCAGTGATGACTTGCTTCGGTCTGGGATTCCAAGGCCACGATCGGGAATGATCTGGAGAGGCCGACAGGGGGAGAAGAGTAGTTGTGGAGCCGCCTAAGGCAAGCGTGTTGAAGGTGGAGAAGGAATCCCCCATATGCTACATGCAGGGGGATGATCGGGCGTGTCCAAAAGAGCCAAAATGTTTGGCAGTGATGAGTTTTTAAGCATTGCTGCTTACGGAGTGGAATGGCATAGGGGGCTGCAGCAGATATGAGTAGACAGGGAAAGCTGTTGATAGGCATTGCAAAGGGTGGCGATTGTAAAAGGAAGAGGGCTGCCTGTAAAACTATAGGGAAACAGACGAAGGTGTCATTGTTGCAAGCTGTCATTAACCAGGAATAATCAGGGGAAAGCGCGAACGCAGTCCCCCACTACCACAAATTATGCAGTCGAGTTTCCCGCATTTGGGGAAATCGCAGGGGTCAGCACACCCGGAGTGCAATGGATGAGCCTCGCCCTGGGAGAACCACCTTCATGATCATAGTATCTCCCCTGCCAGGTAAGTATGAGTTGGAATTGACCAGCTACTGCTCCCCGGTCGGGGCACGCCTCCACCAAGTTATGGGGGCCTCCCGGACGTGGGACAAACTAGCCTTGTTCAACGCTAGACCACAAGTCAGCCATGTCCCTCTAAAACAGTTAGGAGTCGTTAATCCGCCCCTAATAGACAAGATGTCCCTCAAATGTCTGTTTTTTTTATATTCCTTTTCGTAAAATCTAAACAATCCCAGCGTGCACTGCAGCAGCAGCACATATTTTTGCATACTGGGAGGGCCCTTAAGCACCCGGCGGCAGCGCAGCGTCCTTCCACTAAACAAAGCCCGAAGCCTATTGCATATCAAAGGGCACAGCCACTACACTATTCACAAGCCAGTCTGCTCTAACTCACTCACGAGCCAGGATGTTAACTCTCACTTGTGACAGAATGAAATGGCTGAACGTTTGTAAAACGTACTAAGTACTCAAGGTCAAAAAACTAAGCACGCAACTAAATTTCATCAGTGCAAACAGTTACATCGGCCAAAAACATTTAGAATTCCCTGCACCCTTAAAACTCTGCGGGGATGCCTAAAGGGTATACAGTTCTGTGCAAAAGTTTCAGGCAGGTCTAAAGAAATACTGTAAAGTAAGAATGCTTTCAATTTTAATGGTTTCTTTTTTTTTTTTAATCAATTCTCAACGCAAGCTTACAGAAGAAAAATCAACGTTTTGGGTGACTACCCTTTGGCTTCAAACCGGCATTGATTCTTACACTTGCACACTCCGTACACCTGACTCTAATCCTACAAAATCCCTGACTTTGTGCAAGTGTACAATTAACCAATTATGCCAAGCAGGGGCAAATGATCATCAATATATACGTAGGTCATTAACTGGACACAGAAACGGCTGCGAAGGAGGCTTAAAACTGGGTGAACAACAGCTAAAGTCTGCAACTAAGGGGAAGTTGTAGAAGGCAGTGTCAAGTCCCGGAGTCATACACCATGGCAAGACTGAGCACAGCAACAAGCCACAAGGCAAGTTCTACTGCATCAGCTAGGTCTCTCCCAGGCAAAGATTTCAAAGCAGACTGTGGTTTCAAGGTGTGCTGTTCAAGCTCTTTTGAAGGTGCACAAAGAAACGAGCAACGTTGTGGATCGTAGACGCAGTGGTCGGCGGCAGGAACCTAACGCAGCAGATGAAAGACACATCGTTCTTACTTCCCTTGGACATCGGAAGTACTCCAGCAGTGCCATCAGCACACAGAACTGTCGGAATCCAGTGGGACCCAGGTATACCCAGCTACCGTTTGCAGAAGTCTGGCCAGAGGTAACCTTCATGGAAGAATTGCAGCCAAAAAGCCTTTGGTGTCGCCAACGGGTGACGACACGAACTATTGATTTGATTTGGATTTCTCTTCTGTTCATTTACTTTCCATTTTGTGAATTGATAAAAACGATTACCACTTCTATTTCTGAAAGCATTCTTACTCTACAGCATTTTATTCACACCTGCCTAAAACGTTTGCATAGTAGTATATATGGAGGGGAAGAGAAAAGAAATTAAAAAAAGCAAACACAAAAAGGAAAAAACAAAGACCCTGAGTACATCTCTCGAACACCCGTACATTCCTGAAGTCCAGCAGGGTAGAAATGGTTGGACAAATCTGTCCCATTTGCTACGCTCCCCTTAAAGAAGAAATCTTCGGTGATGACTTGCTTTGGTCTGGGATTTAAAGGCCATGATCGGGAATGATCTGGAGAGGCCGACAGGGGGAGAAGAGTAATTGTGAAGCCGCCTAATGCAAGCGTGTTGAAGGTGGAGAAGGAACCCCCATATGCTACATGCAGGGGGATGAACGGGCGTGTCCAAAAGAGGAACATGTTTGGCAGTGATGAGCTTTTAAGCATTGCTGCTTACAGAGTGGAATGGCGTAGGGGCCTGTAGCGGATACGAGTAGCCAGGAAAAGCCGTTGATAGGCAAAGCAATAGTGTAAAAAGGGTGGCGCGCTTAGAGCGTGTGGTAAAAAGGAGAGGGCTGCCTGTAAAAATATAGGAAAACAGCCGAGGTGTCGCCAAGCACAAAAAGTGTGCTGTTGAAAGCTGTCTTTAACCAGGAATAATCAGGGGAAAGCGCGAACGCAGTCCCCCACTACCACAAATTATGCAGTCGAGTTTCCCGCATTTGGGGAAATCGCAGGGGTCAGCACACCCGGAGTGCAATGGATGAGCCTCGCCCTGGGAGAACCACCTTCATGATCATGGTATCTCCCCTGCCAGGTAAGTATGAGTTGGAATTGACCAGCTACTGCTCCCCGGTCGGGGCACTCCTCCACCAAGTTATGGGGGCTTCCCGGACGTAGGATAAACTAGCCTTGTTCAACACTAGACCACAAGCCAGCCATGTCCCTCTCAAACAGTTAAGAGTCGTTAATCCACCCCTAATAGACAAGATGTCCCCCGACTGTCCCGATTCTACGAAAAGGAATATAAAAAAACCCCAAACAAACAATCTCAGCGCGCACTGCAGCAGCAGCACATATATTTGCATCATACTGGGAGGGCCCCTTAGGCACCCGGGCCGCAGAGCAGCGTCCTTCCACTAAACAAAGCTCGTAGCCTATTGCATATCAAAAGGGCACAGATACTACACTGTTCACAAGCCAGTCTGCTCTAACTCACTCACGAGCCAGTGATGTTACTCACTTGTGACAGTATGAAATGGCTGAACGCTTGTAAAACGTACTAAGTACTCAAGGTCAAAAAACTAAGCACGCAACTAAATTTCATCAGTGCAAACAGTTACATCGGCCAAAAACATTTAGAATTCCCTGCACCCTTAAAACTCTGCGGCGATGCCTAAAGGGTATACAGTTCTGTGCAAAAGTTTCAGGCAGGTCTAAAGAAATACGGTAAAGTAAGAATGCTTTAATTTTAATGGTTTCTTTTTTTTTTTTTAATCAATTCTCAACGCAAGCTTACAGAAGAAAAATCAACGTTTTGGGTGACTACCCTTTGGCTTCAAACCGGCATCGATTCTTACACTTGCACACTCCGTACACCTGACTCTAATCCTACAAAATCCCTGACTTTGTGCAAGTGTACAATTAACCAATTATGCCAAGCAGGGGCAAATGATTATCAATATATACGTAGGTCATTAACTGGACACAGAAACGGCTGCGTAGGAGGCTTAAAACCGGGGGCGAACAACAGCTAAAGTCTGCAACTAAGGGGAAGTTGTAGAAGGCAGTTTCAAGTCCCGGAGTCATACACCATGGCAAGACTGAGCACAGCAACAAGGCAAGTTCTACTGCATCAGCTAGGTCTCTCCCAGGCAAAGATTTCAAAGCAGACTGCGGTTTCAAGGTGTGCTGTTCAAGCTCTTTTGAAGGTGCACAAAGAAATGGGCAAAGTTGTGGATCGTAGACGCAGTGGTCGGCGGCAGGAACCTAACGCAGCAGATGAAAGACACATCGTTCTTACTTCCCTTGGACATCGGAAGTAGTCCTGCAGTCCCTTCAGCACACAGAACTGTCGGAATCCAGTGGGACCCAGTATAAACCCATCTAGCGTTCGCAGAAGTCTGGCCAGAGGTGACCTTCATGGAAGAATTGCAGCCAAAAAGCCTTTGGTGCCGCCAATAGGTGGCGACACAAAATATTGATTTGGATTTCTCTTCTGTTCATTTGCTTTCCATTTTGTGAATTGATAAAAACGATTAGCACTTCTATTTCTGAAAGCATTCTTACTCTACCGCATTTTTTCACACCTGCCTAAAACGTTTGCACGGCAGTATATATGGAGGGGAGGAAAAAAACTAAATAAAAAAAAAAAAAGCAAAAAACACAAAAAGCAAAAACAAAGACGCTGATTACATCTCTCAAACACCCGTACATTCCTGAAGTCAAGCAGGTTAGAAATGGTTGGACAAATCTGTCCAATTTGCTACGCTCCCCCTAAAGAGTAAACCTTCAGTGATGACTTGCTTCGGTCTGGGATTCCAAGGCCACGATCGGGAATGATCTGGAGAGGCCGACAGGGGGAGAAGAGTAGTTGTGGAGCCGCCTAAGGCAAGCGTGTTGAAGGTGGAGAAGGAATCCCCCATATGCTACATGCAGGGGGATGATCGGGCGTGTCCAAAAGAGCCAAAATGTTTGGCAGTGATGAGTTTTTAAGCATTGCTGCTTACGGAGTGGAATGGCATAGGGGGCTGCAGCAGATATGAGTAGACAGGGAAAGCTGTTGATAGGCATTGCAAAGGGTGGCGATTGTAAAAGGAAGAGGGCTGCCTGTAAAACTATAGGGAAACAGACGAAGGTGTCATTGTTGCAAGCTGTCATTAACCAGGAATAATCAGGGGAAAGCGCGAACGCAGTCCCCCACTACCACAAATTATGCAGTCGAGTTTCCCGCATTTGGGGAAATCGCAGGGGTCAGCACACCCGGAGTGCAATGGATGAGCCTCGCCCTGGGAGAACCACCTTCATGATCATGGTATCTCCCCTGCCAGGTAAGTATGAGTTGGAATTGACCAGCTACTGCTCCCCGGTCGGGGCACGCCTCCACCAAGTTATGGGGGCCTCCCGGACGTGGGACAAACTAGCCTTGTTCAACGCTAGACCACAAGTCAGCCATGTCCCTCTAAAACAGTTAGGAGTCGTTAATCCGCCCCTAATAGACAAGATGTCCCTCAAATGTCTGTTTTTTTTATATTCCTTTTCGTAAAATCTAAACAATCCCAGCGTGCACTGCAGCAGCAGCACATATTTTTGCATACTGGGAGGGCCCTTAAGCACCCGGCGGCAGCGCAGCGTCCTTCCACTAAACAAAGCCCGAAGCCTATTGCATATCAAAGGGCACAGCCACTACACTATTCACAAGCCAGTCTGCTCTAACTCACTCACGAGCCAGGATGTTAACTCTCACTTGTGACAGAATGAAATGGCTGAACGTTTGTAAAACGTACTAAGTACTCAAGGTCAAAAAACTAAGCACGCAACTAAATTTCATCAGTGCAAACAGTTACATCGGCCAAAAACATTTAGAATTCCCTGCACCCTTAAAACTCTGCGGGGATGCCTAAAGGGTATACAGTTCTGTGCAAAAGTTTCAGGCAGGTCTAAAGAAATACTGTAAAGTAAGAATGCTTTCAATTTTAATGGTTTCTTTTTTTTTTTTAATCAATTCTCAACGCAAGCTTACAGAAGAAAAATCAACGTTTTGGGTGACTACCCTTTGGCTTCAAACCGGCATTGATTCTTACACTTGCACACTCCGTACACCTGACTCTAATCCTACAAAATCCCTGACTTTGTGCAAGTGTACAATTAACCAATTATGCCAAGCAGGGGCAAATGATCATCAATATATACGTAGGTCATTAACTGGACACAGAAACGGCTGCGTAGGAGGCTTAAAACTGGGTGAACAACAGCTAAAGTCTGCAACTAAGGGGAAGTTGTAGAAGGCAGTGTCAAGTCCCGGAGTCATACACCATGGCAAGACTGAGCACAGCAACAAGCCACAAGGCAAGTTCTACTGCATCAGCTAGGTCTCTCCCAGGCAAAGATTTCAAAGCAGACTGTGGTTTCAAGGTGTGCTGTTCAAGCTCTTTTGAAGGTGCACAAAGAAACGAGCAACGTTGTGGATCGTAGACGCAGTGGTCGGCGGCAGGAACCTAACGCAGCAGATGAAAGACACATCGTTCTTACTTCCCTTGGACATCGGAAGTACTCCAGCAGTGCCATCAGCACACAGAACTGTCGGAATCCAGTGGGACCCAGGTATACCCAGCTACCGTTTGCAGAAGTCTGGCCAGAGGTAACCTTCATGGAAGAATTGCAGCCAAAAAGCCTTTGGTGTCGCCAACGGGTGACGACACGAACTATTGATTTGATTTGGATTTCTCTTCTGTTCATTTACTTTCCATTTTGTGAATTGATAAAAACGATTACCACTTCTATTTCTGAAAGCATTCTTACTCTACAGCATTTTATTCACACCTGCCTAAAACGTTTGCATAGTAGTATATATGGAGGGGAAGAGAAAAGAAATTAAAAAAAGCAAACACAAAAAGGAAAAAACAAAGACCCTGAGTACATCTCTCGAACACCAGTACATTCCTGAAGTCCAGCAGGGTAGAAATGGTTGGACAAATCTGTCCCATTTGCTACGCTCCCCTTAAAGAAGAAATCTTCGGTGATGACTTGCTTTGGTCTGGGATTTAAAGGCCATGATCGGGAATGATCTGGAGAGGCCGACAGGGGGAGAAGAGTAATTGTGAAGCCGCCTAATTGCAAGCGTGTTGAAGGTGGAGAAGGAACCCCCATATGCTACATGCAGGGGGATGAACGGGCGTGTCCAAAAGAGGAACATGTTTGGCAGTGATGAGCTTTTAAGCATTGCTGCTTACAGAGTGGAATGGCGTAGGGGCCTGTAGCGGATACGAGTAGCCAGGAAAAGCCGTTGATAGGCAAAGCAATAGTGTAAAAAGGGTGGCGCGCTTAGAGCGTGTGGTAAAAAGGAGAGGGCTGCCTGTAAAAATATAGGAAAACAGCCGAGGTGTTGCCAAGCACAAAAAGTGTGCTGTTGAAAGCTGTCTTTAACCAGGAATAATCAGGGGAAAGCGCGAACGCAGTCCCCCACTACCACAAATTATGCAGTCGAGTTTCCCGCATTTGGGGAAATCGCAGGGGTCAGCACACCCGGAGTGCAATGGATGAGCCTCGCCCTGGGAGAACCACCTTCATGATCATGGTATCTCCCCTGCCAGGTAAGTATGAGTTGGAATTGACCAGCTACTGCTCCCCGGTCGGGGCACGCCTCCACCAAGTTATGGGGGCCTCCCGGACGTGGGACAAACTAGCCTTGTTCAACGCTAGACCACAAGTCAGCCATGTCCCTCTAAAACAGTTAGGAGTCGTTAATCCGCCCCTAATAGACAAGATGTCCCTCAAATGTCTGTTTTTTTTATATTCCTTTTCGTAAAATCTAAACAATCCCAGCGTGCACTGCAGCAGCAGCACATATTTTTGCATACTGGGAGGGCCCTTAAGCACCCGGCGGCAGCGCAGCGTCCTTCCACTAAACAAAGCCCGAAGCCTATTGCATATCAAAGGGCACAGCCACTACACTATTCACAAGCCAGTCTGCTCTAACTCACTCACGAGCCAGGATGTTAACTCTCACTTGTGACAGAATGAAATGGCTGAACGTTTGTAAAACGTACTAAGTACTCAAGGTCAAAAAACTAAGCACGCAACTAAATTTCATCAGTGCAAACAGTTACATCGGCCAAAAACATTTAGAATTCCCTGCACCCTTAAAACTCTGCGGGGATGCCTAAAAGGTATACAGTTCTGTGCAAAAGTTTCAGGCAGGTCTAAAGAAATACTGTAAAGTAAGAATGCTTTCAATTTTAATGGTTTCTTTTTTTTTTTTAATCAATTCTCAACGCAAGCTTACAGAAGAAAAATCAACGTTTTGGGTGACTACCCTTTGGCTTCAAACCGGCATTGATTCTTACACTTGCACACTCCGTACACCTGACTCTAATCCTACAAAATCCCTGACTTTGTGCAAGTGTACAATTAACCAATTATGCCAAGCAGGGGCAAATGATCATCAATATATACGTAGGTCATTAACTGGACACAGAAACGGCTGCGTAGGAGGCTTAAAACTGGGTGAACAACAGCTAAAGTCTGCAACTAAGGGGAAGTTGTAGAAGGCAGTGTCAAGTCCCGGAGTCATACACCATGGCAAGACTGAGCACAGCAACAAGCCACAAGGCAAGTTCTACTGCATCAGCTAGGTCTCTCCCAGGCAAAGATTTCAAAGCAGACTGTGGTTTCAAGGTGTGCTGTTCAAGCTCTTTTGAAGGTGCACAAAGAAACGAGCAACGTTGTGGATCGTAGACGCAGTGGTCGGCGGCAGGAACCTAACGCAGCAGATGAAAGACACATCATTCTTACTTCCCTTGGACATCGGAAGTACTCCAGCAGTGCCATCAGCACACAGAACTGTCGGAATCCAGTGGGACCCAGGTATACCCAGCTACCGTTTGCAGAAGTCTGGCCAGAGGTAACCTTCATGGAAGAATTGCAGCCAAAAAGCCTTTGGTGTCGCCAACGGGTGACGACACGAACTATTGATTTGATTTGGATTTCTCTTCTGTTCATTTACTTTCCATTTTGTGAATTGATAAAAACGATTACCACTTCTATTTCTGAAAGCATTCTTACTCTACAGCATTTTATTCACACCTGCCTAAAACGTTTGCATAGTAGTATATATGGAGGGGAAGAGAAAAGAAATTAAAAAAAGCAAACACAAAAAGGAAAAAACAAAGACCCTGAGTACATCTCTCGAACACCCGTACATTCCTGAAGTCCAGCAGGGTAGAAATGGTTGGACAAATCTGTCCCATTTGCTACGCTCCCCTTAAAGAAGAAATCTTCGGTGATGACTTGCTTTGGTCTGGGATTTAAAGGCCATGATCGGGAATGATCTGGAGAGGCCGACAGGGGGAGAAGAGTAATTGTGAAGCCGCCTAATGCAAGCGTGTTGAAGGTGGAGAAGGAACCCCCATATGCTACATGCAGGGGGATGAACGGGCGTGTCCAAAAGAGGAACATGTTTGGCAGTGATGAGCTTTTAAGCATTGCTGCTTACAGAGTGGAATGGCGTAGGGGCCTGTAGCGGATACGAGTAGCCAGGAAAAGCCGTTGATAGGCAAAGCAATAGTGTAAAAAGGGTGGCGCGCTTAGAGCGTGTGGTAAAAAGGAGAGGGCTGCCTGTAAAAATATAGGAAAACAGCCGAGGTGTCGCCAAGCACAAAAAGTGTGCTGTTGAAAGCTGTCTTTAACCAGGAATAATCAGGGGAAAGCGCGAACGCAGTCCCCCACTACCACAAATTATGCAGTCGAGTTTCCCGCATTTGGGGAAATCGCAGGGGTCAGCACACCCGGAGTGCAATGGATGAGCCTCGCCCTGGGAGAACCACCTTCATGATCATGGTATCTCCCCTGCCAGGTAAGTATGAGTTGGAATTGACCAGCTACTGCTCCCCGGTCGGGGCACTCCTCCACCAAGTTATGGGGGCTTCCCGGACGTAGGATAAACTAGCCTTGTTCAACACTAGACCACAAGCCAGCCATGTCCCTCTCAAACAGTTAAGAGTCGTTAATCCACCCCTAATAGACAAGATGTCCCCCGACTGTCCCGATTCTACGAAAAGGAATATAAAAAAAACCCCAAACAAACAATCTCAGCGCGCACTGCAGCAGCAGCACATATATTTGCATCATACTGGGAGGGCCCCTTAGGCACCCGGGCCGCAGAGCAGCGTCCTTCCACTAAACAAAGCTCGTAGCCTATTGCATATCAAAAGGGCACAGATACTACACTGTTCACAAGCCAGTCTGCTCTAACTCACTCACGAGCCAGTGATGTTACTCACTTGTGACAGTATGAAATGGCTGAACGCTTGTAAAACGTACTAAGTACTCAAGGTCAAAAAACGAAGCACGCAACTAAATTTCATCAGTGCAAACAGTTACATCGGCCAAAAACATTTAGAATTCCCTGCACCCTTAAAACTCTGCGGCGATGCCTAAAGGGTATACAGTTCTGTGCAAAAGTTTCAGGCAGGTCTAAAGAAATACGGTAAAGTAAGAATGCTTTAATTTTAATGGTTTCTTTTTTTTTTTTTAATCAATTCTCAACGCAAGCTTACAGAAGAAAAATCAACGTTTTGGGTGACTACCCTTTGGCTTCAAACCGGCATCGATTCTTACACTTGCACACTCCGTACACCTGACTCTAATCCTACAAAATCCCTGACTTTGTGCAAGTGTACAATTAACCAATTATGCCAAGCAGGGGCAAATGATTATCAATATATACGTAGGTCATTAACTGGACACAGAAACGGCTGCGTAGGAGGCTTAAAACTGGGCGAACAACAGCTAAAGTCTGCAACTAAGGGGAAGTTGTAGAAGGCAGTTTCAAGTCCCGGAGTCATACACCATGGCAAGACTGAGCACAGCAACAAGGCAAGTTCTACTGCATCAGCTAGGTCTCTCCCAGGCAAAGATTTCAAAGCAGACTGCGGTTTCAAGGTGTGCTGTTCAAGCTCTTTTGAAGGTGCACAAAGAAATGGGCAAAGTTGTGGATCGTAGACGCAGTGGTCGGCGGCAGGAACCTAACGCAGCAGATGAAAGACACATCGTTCTTACTTCCCTTGGACATCGGAAGTAGTCCTGCAGTCCCTTCAGCACACAGAACTGTCGGAATCCAGTGGGACCCAGTATAAACCCATCTAGCGTTCGCAGAAGTCTGGCCAGAGGTGACCTTCATGGAAGAATTGCAGCCAAAAAGCCTTTGGTGCCGCCAATAGGTGGCGACACAAAATATTGATTTGGATTTCTCTTCTGTTCATTTGCTTTCCATTTTGTGAATTGATAAAAACGATTAGCACTTCTATTTCTGAAAGCATTCTTACTCTACCGCATTTTTTCACACCTGCCTAAAACGTTTGCACGGCAGTATATATGGAGGGGAGAAAAAAAACTAAATAAAAAAAAAAAAGCAAAAAACACAAAAAGCAAAAACAAAGACGCTGATTACATCTCTCAAACACCCGTACATTCCTGAAGTCAAGCAGGTTAGAAATGGTTGGACAAATCTGTCCAATTTGCTACGCTCCCCCTAAAGAGTAAACCTTCAGTGATGACTTGCTTCGGTCTGGGATTCCAAGGCCACGATCGGGAATGATCTGGAGAGGCCGACAGGGGGAGAAGAGTAGTTGTGGAGCCGCCTAAGGCAAGCGTGTTGAAGGTGGAGAAGGAATCCCCCATATGCTACATGCAGGGGGATGATCGGGCGTGTCCAAAAGAGCCAAAATGTTTGGCAGTGATGAGTTTTTAAGCATTGCTGCTTACGGAGTGGAATGGCATAGGGGGCTGCAGCAGATATGAGTAGACAGGGAAAGCTGTTGATAGGCATTGCAAAGGGTGGCGATTGTAAAAGGAAGAGGGCTGCCTGTAAAACTATAGGGAAACAGACGAAGGTGTCATTGTTGCAAGCTGTCATTAACCAGGAATAATCAGGGGAAAGCGCGAACGCAGTCCCCCACTACCACAAATTATGCAGTCGAGTTTCCCGCATTTGGGGAAATCGCAGGGGTCAGCACACCCGGAGTGCAATGGATGAGCCTCGCCCTGGGAGAACCACCTTCATGATCATGGTATCTCCCCTGCCAGGTAAGTATGAGTTGGAATTGACCAGCTACTGCTCCCCGGTCGGGGCACGCCTCCACCAAGTTATGGGGGCCTCCCGGACGTGGGACAAACTAGCCTTGTTCAACGCTAGACCACAAGTCAGCCATGTCCCTCTAAAACAGTTAGGAGTCGTTAATCCGCCCCTAATAGACAAGATGTCCCTCAAATGTCTGTTTTTTTTATATTCCTTTTCGTAAAATCTAAACAATCCCAGCGTGCACTGCAGCAGCAGCACATATTTTTGCATACTGGGAGGGCCCTTAAGCACCCGGCGGCAGCGCAGCGTCCTTCCACTAAACAAAGCCCGAAGCCTATTGCATATCAAAGGGCACAGCCACTACACTATTCACAAGCCAGTCTGCTCTAACTCACTCACGAGCCAGGATGTTAACTCTCACTTGTGACAGAATGAAATGGCTGAACGTTTGTAAAACGTACTAAGTACTCAAGGTCAAAAAACTAAGCACGCAACTAAATTTCATCAGTGCAAACAGTTACATCGGCCAAAAACATTTAGAATTCCCTGCACCCTTAAAACTCTGCGGGGATGCCTAAAGGGTATACAGTTCTGTGCAAAAGTTTCAGGCAGGTCTAAAGAAATACTGTAAAGTAAGAATGCTTTCAATTTTAATGGTTTCTTTTTTTTTTTTAATCAATTCTCAACGCAAGCTTACAGAAGAAAAATCAACGTTTTGGGTGACTACCCTTTGGCTTCAAACCGGCATTGATTCTTACACTTGCACACTCCGTACACCTGACTCTAATCCTACAAAATCCCTGACTTTGTGCAAGTGTACAATTAACCAATTATGCCAAGCAGGGGCAAATGATCATCAATATATACGTAGGTCATTAACTGGACACAGAAACGGCTGCGTAGGAGGCTTAAAACTGGGTGAACAACAGCTAAAGTCTGCAACTAAGGGGAAGTTGTAGAAGGCAGTGTCAAGTCCCGGAGTCATACACCATGGCAAGACTGAGCACAGCAACAAGCCACAAGGCAAGTTCTACTGCATCAGCTAGGTCTCTCCCAGGCAAAGATTTCAAAGCAGACTGTGGTTTCAAGGTGTGCTGTTCAAGCTCTTTTGAAGGTGCACAAAGAAACGAGCAACGTTGTGGATCGTAGACGCAGTGGTCGGCGGCAGGAACCTAACGCAGCAGATGAAAGACACATCGTTCTTACTTCCCTTGGACATCGGAAGTACTCCAGCAGTGCCATCAGCACACAGAACTGTCGGAATCCAGTGGGACCCAGGTATACCCAGCTACCGTTTGCAGAAGTCTGGCCAGAGGTAACCTTCATGGAAGAATTGCAGCCAAAAAGCCTTTGGTGTCGCCAACGGGTGACGACACGAACTATTGATTTGATTTGGATTTCTCTTCTGTTCATTTACTTTCCATTTTGTGAATTGATAAAAACGATTACCACTTCTATTTCTGAAAGCATTCTTACTCTACAGCATTTTATTCACACCTGCCTAAAACGTTTGCATAGTAGTATATATGGAGGGGAAGAGAAAAGAAATTAAAAAAAGCAAACACAAAAAGGAAAAAACAAAGACCCTGAGTACATCTCTCGAACACCCGTACATTCCTGAAGTCCAGCAGGGTAGAAATGGTTGGACAAATCTGTCCCATTTGCTACGCTCCCCTTAAAGAAGAAATCTTCGGTGATGACTTGCTTTGGTCTGGGATTTAAAGGCCATGATCGGGAATGATCTGGAGAGGCCGACAGGGGGAGAAGAGTAATTGTGAAGCCGCCTAATGCAAGCGTGTTGAAGGTGGAGAAGGAACCCCCCATATGCTACATGCAGGGGGATGAACGGGCGTGTCCAAAAGAGGAACATGTTTGGCAGTGATGAGCTTTTAAGCATTGCTGCTTACAGAGTGGAATGGCGTAGGGGCCTGTAGCGGATACGAGTAGCCAGGAAAAGCCGTTGATAGGCAAAGCAATAGTGTAAAAAGGGTGGCGCGCTTAGAGCGTGTGGTAAAAAGGAGAGGGCTGCCTGTAAAAATATAGGAAAACAGCCGAGGTGTCGCCAAGCACAAAAAGTGTGCTGTTGAAAGCTGTCTTTAACCAGGAATAATCAGGGGAAAGCGCGAACGCAGTCCCCCACTACCACAAATTATGCAGTCGAGTTTCCCGCATTTGGGGAAATCGCAGGGGTCAGCACACCCGGAGTGCAATGGATGAGCCTCGCCCTGGGAGAACCACCTTCATGATCATGGTATCTCCCCTGCCAGGTAAGTATGAGTTGGAATTGACCAGCTACTGCTCCCCGGTCGGGGCACTCCTCCACCAAGTTATGGGGGCTTCCCGGACGTAGGATAAACTAGCCTTGTTCAACACTAGACCACAAGCCAGCCATGTCCCTCTCAAACAGTTAAGAGTCGTTAATCCACCCCTAATAGACAAGATGTCCCCCGACTGTCCCGATTCTACGAAAAGGAATATAAAAAAAACCCCAAACAAACAATCTCAGCGCGCACTGCAGCAGCAGCACATATATTTGCATCATACTGGGAGGGCCCCTTAGGCACCCGGGCCGCAGAGCAGCGTCCTTCCACTAAACAAAGCTCGTAGCCTATTGCATATCAAAAGGGCACAGATACTACACTGTTCACAAGCCAGTCTGCTCTAACTCACTCACGAGCCAGTGATGTTACTCACTTGTGACAGTATGAAATGGCTGAACGCTTGTAAAACGTACTAAGTACTCAAGGTCAAAAAACTAAGCACGCAACTAAATTTCATCAGTGCAAACAGTTACATCGGCCAAAAACATTTAGAATTCCCTGCACCCTTAAAACTCTGCGGCGATGCCTAAAGGGTATACAGTTCTGTGCAAAAGTTTCAGGCAGGTCTAAAGAAATACGGTAAAGTAAGAATGCTTTAATTTTAATGGTTTCTTTTTTTTTTTTTAATCAATTCTCAACGCAAGCTTACAGAAGAAAAATCAACGTTTTGGGTGACTACCCTTTGGCTTCAAACCGGCATCGATTCTTACACTTGCACACTCCGTACACCTGACTCTAATCCTACAAAATCCCTGACTTTGTGCAAGTGTACAATTAACCAATTATGCCAAGCAGGGGCAAATGATTATCAATATATACGTAGGTCATTAACTGGACACAGAAACGGCTGCGTAGGAGGCTTAAAACTGGGCGAACAACAGCTAAAGTCTGCAACTAAGGGGAAGTTGTAGAAGGCAGTTTCAAGTCCCGGAGTCATACACCATGGCAAGACTGAGCACAGCAACAAGGCAAGTTCTACTGCATCAGCTAGGTCTCTCCCAGGCAAAGATTTCAAAGCAGACTGCGGTTTCAAGGTGTGCTGTTCAAGCTCTTTTGAAGGTGCACAAAGAAATGGGCAAAGTTGTGGATCGTAGACGCAGTGGTCGGCGGCAGGAACCTAACGCAGCAGATGAAAGACACATCGTTCTTACTTCCCTTGGACATCGGAAGTAGTCCTGCAGTCCCTTCAGCACACAGAACTGTCGGAATCCAGTGGGACCCAGTATAAACCCATCTAGCGTTCGCAGAAGTCTGGCCAGAGGTGACCTTCATGGAAGAATTGCAGCCAAAAAGCCTTTGGTGCCGCCAATAGGTGGCGACACAAAATATTGATTTGGATTTCTCTTCTGTTCATTTACTTTCCATTTTGTGAATTGATAAAAACGATTAGCACTTCTATTTCTGAAAGCATTCTTACTCTACCGCATTTTTTCACACCTGCCTAAAACGTTTGCACGGCAGTATATATGGAGGGGAGGAAAAAAACTAAATAAAAAAAAAAAAGCAAAAAAACACAAAAAGCAAAAACAAAGACGCTGATTACATCTCTCAAACACCCGTACATTCCTGAAGTCAAGCAGGTTAGAAATGGTTGGACAAATCTGTCCAATTTGCTACGCTCCCCCTAAAGAGTAAACCTTCAGTGATGACTTGCTTCGGTCTGGGATTCCAAGGCCACGATCGGGAATGATCTGGAGAGGCCGACAGGGGGAGAAGAGTAGTTGTGGAGCCGCCTAAGGCAAGCGTGTTGAAGGTGGAGAAGGAATCCCCCATATGCTACATGCAGGGGGATGATCGGGCGTGTCCAAAAGAGCCAAAATGTTTGGCAGTGATGAGTTTTTAAGCATTGCTGCTTACGGAGTGGAATGGCATAGGGGGCTGCAGCAGATATGAGTAGACAGGGAAAGCTGTTGATAGGCATTGCAAAGGGTGGCGATTGTAAAAGGAAGAGGGCTGCCTGTAAAACTATAGGGAAACAGACGAAGGTGTCATTGTTGCAAGCTGTCATTAACCAGGAATAATCAGGGGAAAGCGCGAACGCAGTCCCCCACTACCACAAATTATGCAGTCGAGTTTCCCGCATTTGGGGAAATCGCAGGGGTCAGCACACCCGGAGTGCAATGGATGAGCCTCGCCCTGGGAGAACCACCTTCATGATCATGGTATCTCCCCTGCCAGGTAAGTATGAGTTGGAATTGACCAGCTACTGCTCCCCGGTCGGGGCACGCCTCCACCAAGTTATGGGGGCCTCCCGGACGTGGGACAAACTAGCCTTGTTCAACGCTAGACCACAAGTCAGCCATGTCCCTCTAAAACAGTTAGGAGTCGTTAATCCGCCCCTAATAGACAAGATGTCCCTCAAATGTCTGTTTTTTTTATATTCCTTTTCGTAAAATCTAAACAATCCCAGCGTGCACTGCAGCAGCAGCACATATTTTTGCATACTGGGAGGGCCCTTAAGCACCCGGCGGCAGCGCAGCGTCCTTCCACTAAACAAAGCCCGAAGCCTATTGCATATCAAAGGGCACAGCCACTACGCTATTCACAAGCCAGTCTGCTCTAACTCACTCACGAGCCAGGATGTTAACTCTCACTTGTGACAGAATGAAATGGCTGAACGTTTGTAAAACGTACTAAGTACTCAAGGTCAAAAAACTAAGCACGCAACTAAATTTCATCAGTGCAAACAGTTACATCGGCCAAAAACATTTAGAATTCCCTGCACCCTTAAAACTCTGCGGGGATGCCTAAAGGGTATACAGTTCTGTGCAAAAGTTTCAGGCAGGTCTAAAGAAATACTGTAAAGTAAGAATGCTTTCAATTTTAATGGTTTCTTTTTTTTTTTTAATCAATTCTCAACGCAAGCTTACAGAAGAAAAATCAACGTTTTGGGTGACTACCCTTTGGCTTCAAACCGGCATTGATTCTTACACTTGCACACTCCCGTACACCTGACTCTAATCCTACAAAATCCCTGACTTTGTGCAAGTGTACAATTAACCAATTATGCCAAGCAGGGGCAAATGATCATCAATATATACGTAGGTCATTAACTGGACACAGAAACGGCTGCGTAGGAGGCTTAAAACTGGGTGAACAACAGCTAAAGTCTGCAACTAAGGGGAAGTTGTAGAAGGCAGTGTCAAGTCCCGGAGTCATACACCATGGCAAGACTGAGCACAGCAACAAGCCACAAGGCAAGTTCTACTGCATCAGCTAGGTCTCTCCCAGGCAAAGATTTCAAAGCAGACTGTGGTTTCAAGGTGTGCTGTTCAAGCTCTTTTGAAGGTGCACAAAGAAACGAGCAACGTTGTGGATCGTAGACGCAGTGGTCGGCGGCAGGAACCTAACGCAGCAGATGAAAGACACATCGTTCTTACTTCCCTTGGACATCGGAAGTACTCCAGCAGTGCCATCAGCACACAGAACTGTCGGAATCCAGTGGGACCCAGGTATACCCAGCTACCGTTTGCAGAAGTCTGGCCAGAGGTAACCTTCATGGAAGAATTGCAGCCAAAAAGCCTTTGGTGTCGCCAACGGGTGACGACACGAACTATTGATTTGATTTGGATTTCTCTTCTGTTCATTTACTTTCCATTTTGTGAATTGATAAAAACGATTACCACTTCTATTTCTGAAAGCATTCTTACTCTACAGCATTTTATTCACACCTGCCTAAAACGTTTGCATAGTAGTATATATGGAGGGGAAGAGAAAAGAAATTAAAAAAAGCAAACACAAAAAGGAAAAAACAAAGACCCTGAGTACATCTCTCGAACACCCGTACATTCCTGAAGTCCAGCAGGGTAGAAATGGTTGGACAAATCTGTCCCATTTGCTACGCTCCCCTTAAAGAAGAAATCTTCGGTGATGACTTGCTTTGGTCTGGGATTTAAAGGCCATGATCGGGAATGATCTGGAGAGGCCGACAGGGGGAGAAGAGTAATTGTGAAGCCGCCTAATGCAAGCGTGTTGAAGGTGGAGAAGGAACCCCCATATGCTACATGCAGGGGGATGAACGGGCGTGTCCAAAAGAGGAACATGTTTGGCAGTGATGAGCTTTTAAGCATTGCTGCTTACAGAGTGGAATGGCGTAGGGGCCTGTAGCGGATACGAGTAGCCAGGAAAAGCCGTTGATAGGCAAAGCAATAGTGTAAAAAGGGTGGCGCGCTTAGAGCGTGTGGTAAAAAGGAGAGGGCTGCCTGTAAAAATATAGGAAAACAGCCGAGGTGTCGCCAAGCACAAAAAGTGTGCTGTTGAAAGCTGTCTTTAACCAGGAATAATCAGGGGAAAGCGCGAACGCAGTCCCCCACTACCACAAATTATGCAGTCGAGTTTCCCGCATTTGGGGAAATCGCAGGGGTCAGCACACCCGGAGTGCAATGGATGAGCCTCGCCCTGGGAGAACCACCTTCATGATCATGGTATCTCCCCTGCCAGGTAAGTATGAGTTGGAATTGACCAGCTACTGCTCCCCGGTCGGGGCACTCCTCCACCAAGTTATGGGGGCTTCCCGGACGTAGGATAAACTAGCCTTGTTCAACACTAGACCACAAGCCAGCCATGTCCCTCTCAAACAGTTAAGAGTCGTTAATCCACCCCTAATAGACAAGATGTCCCCCGACTGTCCCGATTCTACGAAAAGGAATATAAAAAAAACCCCAAACAAACAATCTCAGCGCGCACTGCAGCAGCAGCACATATATTTGCATCATACTGGGAGGGCCCCTTAGGCACCCGGGCCGCAGAGCAGCGTCCTTCCACTAAACAAAGCTCGTAGCCTATTGCATATCAAAAGGGCACAGATACTACACTGTTCACAAGCCAGTCTGCTCTAACTCACTCACGAGCCAGTGATGTTACTCACTTGTGACAGTATGAAATGGCTGAACGCTTGTAAAACGTACTAAGTACTCAAGGTCAAAAAACTAAGCACGCAACTAAATTTCATCAGTGCAAACAGTTACATCGGCCAAAAACATTTAGAATTCCCTGCACCCTTAAAACTCTGCGGCGATGCCTAAAGGGTATACAGTTCTGTGCAAAAGTTTCAGGCAGGTCTAAAGAAATACGGTAAAGTAAGAATGCTTTAATTTTAATGGTTTCTTTTTTTTTTTTTAATCAATTCTCAACGCAAGCTTACAGAAGAAAAATCAACGTTTTGGGTGACTACCCTTTGGCTTCAAACCGGCATCGATTCTTACACTTGCACACTCCGTACACCTGACTCTAATCCTACAAAATCCCTGACTTTGTGCAAGTGTACAATTAACCAATTATGCCAAGCAGGGGCAAATGATTATCAATATATACGTAGGTCATTAACTGGACACAGAAACGGCTGCGTAGGAGGCTTAAAACTGGGCGAACAACAGCTAAAGTCTGCAACTAAGGGGAAGTTGTAGAAGGCAGTTTCAAGTCCCGGAGTCATACACCATGGCAAGACTGAGCACAGCAACAAGGCAAGTTCTACTGCATCAGCTAGGTCTCTCCCAGGCAAAGATTTCAAAGCAGACTGCGGTTTCAAGGTGTGCTGTTCAAGCTCTTTTGAAGGTGCACAAAGAAATGGGCAAAGTTGTGGATCGTAGACGCAGTGGTCGGCGGCAGGAACCTAACGCAGCAGATGAAAGACACATCGTTCTTACTTCCCTTGGACATCGGAAGTAGTCCTGCAGTCCCTTCAGCACACAGAACTGTCGGAATCCAGTGGGACCCAGTATAAACCCATCTAGCGTTCGCAGAAGTCTGGCCAGAGGTGACCTTCATGGAAGAATTGCAGCCAAAAAGCCTTTGGTGCCGCCAATAGGTGGCGACACAAAATATTGATTTGGATTTCTCTTCTGTTCATTTACTTTCCATTTTGTGAATTGATAAAAACGATTAGCACTTCTATTTCTGAAAGCATTCTTACTCTACCGCATTTTTTCACACCTGCCTAAAACGTTTGCACGGCAGTATATATGGAGGGGAGGAAAAAAACTAAATAAAAAAAAAAAAGCAAAAAAACACAAAAAGCAAAAACAAAGACGCTGATTACATCTCTCAAACACCCGTACATTCCTGAAGTCAAGCAGGTTAGAAATGGTTGGACAAATCTGTCCAATTTGCTACGCTCCCCCTAAAGAGTAAACCTTCAGTGATGACTTGCTTCGGTCTGGGATTCCAAGGCCACGATCGGGAATGATCTGGAGAGGCCGACAGGGGGAGAAGAGTAGTTGTGGAGCCGCCTAAGGCAAGCGTGTTGAAGGTGGAGAAGGAATCCCCCATATGCTACATGCAGGGGGATGATCGGGCGTGTCCAAAAGAGCCAAAATGTTTGGCAGTGATGAGTTTTTAAGCATTGCTGCTTACGGAGTGGAATGGCATAGGGGGCTGCAGCAGATATGAGTAGACAGGGAAAGCTGTTGATAGGCATTGCAAAGGGTGGCGATTGTAAAAGGAAGAGGGCTGCCTGTAAAACTATAGGGAAACAGACGAAGGTGTCATTGTTGCAAGCTGTCATTAACCAGGAATAATCAGGGGAAAGCGCGAACGCAGTCCCCCACTACCACAAATTATGCAGTCGAGTTTCCCGCATTTGGGGAAATCGCAGGGGTCAGCACACCCGGAGTGCAATGGATGAGCCTCGCCCTGGGAGAACCACCTTCATGATCATGGTATCTCCCCTGCCAGGTAAGTATGAGTTGGAATTGACCAGCTACTGCTCCCCGGTCGGGGCACGCCTCCACCAAGTTATGGGGGCCTCCCGGACGTGGGACAAACTAGCCTTGTTCAACGCTAGACCACAAGTCAGCCATGTCCCTCTAAAACAGTTAGGAGTCGTTAATCCGCCCCTAATAGACAAGATGTCCCTCAAATGTCTGTTTTTTTTATATTCCTTTTCGTAAAATCTAAACAATCCCAGCGTGCACTGCAGCAGCAGCACATATTTTTGCATACTGGGAGGGCCCTTAAGCACCCGGCGGCAGCGCAGCGTCCTTCCACTAAACAAAGCCCGAAGCCTATTGCATATCAAAGGGCACAGCCACTACGCTATTCACAAGCCAGTCTGCTCTAACTCACTCACGAGCCAGGATGTTAACTCTCACTTGTGACAGAATGAAATGGCTGAACGTTTGTAAAACGTACTAAGTACTCAAGGTCAAAAAACTAAGCACGCAACTAAATTTCATCAGTGCAAACAGTTACATCGGCCAAAAACATTTAGAATTCCCTGCACCCTTAAAACTCTGCGGGGATGCCTAAAGGGTATACAGTTCTGTGCAAAAGTTTCAGGCAGGTCTAAAGAAATACTGTAAAGTAAGAATGCTTTCAATTTTAATGGTTTCTTTTTTTTTTTTAATCAATTCTCAACGCAAGCTTACAGAAGAAAAATCAACGTTTTGGGTGACTACCCTTTGGCTTCAAACCGGCATTGATTCTTACACTTGCACACTCCCGTACACCTGACTCTAATCCTACAAAATCCCTGACTTTGTGCAAGTGTACAATTAACCAATTATGCCAAGCAGGGGCAAATGATCATCAATATATACGTAGGTCATTAACTGGACACAGAAACGGCTGCGTAGGAGGCTTAAAACTGGGTGAACAACAGCTAAAGTCTGCAACTAAGGGGAAGTTGTAGAAGGCAGTGTCAAGTCCCGGAGTCATACACCATGGCAAGACTGAGCACAGCAACAAGCCACAAGGCAAGTTCTACTGCATCAGCTAGGTCTCTCCCAGGCAAAGATTTCAAAGCAGACTGTGGTTTCAAGGTGTGCTGTTCAAGCTCTTTTGAAGGTGCACAAAGAAACGAGCAACGTTGTGGATCGTAGACGCAGTGGTCGGCGGCAGGAACCTAACGCAGCAGATGAAAGACACATCGTTCTTACTTCCCTTGGACATCGGAAGTACTCCAGCAGTGCCATCAGCACACAGAACTGTCGGAATCCAGTGGGACCCAGGTATACCCAGCTACCGTTTGCAGAAGTCTGGCCAGAGGTAACCTTCATGGAAGAATTGCAGCCAAAAAGCCTTTGGTGTCGCCAACGGGTGACGACACGAACTATTGATTTGATTTGGATTTCTCTTCTGTTCATTTACTTTCCATTTTGTGAATTGATAAAAACGATTACCACTTCTATTTCTGAAAGCATTCTTACTCTACAGCATTTTATTCACACCTGCCTAAAACGTTTGCATAGTAGTATATATGGAGGGGAAGAGAAAAGAAATTAAAAAAAGCAAACACAAAAAGGAAAAAACAAAGACCCTGAGTACATCTCTCGAACACCCGTACATTCCTGAAGTCCAGCAGGGTAGAAATGGTTGGACAAATCTGTCCCATTTGCTACGCTCCCCTTAAAGAAGAAATCTTCGGTGATGACTTGCTTTGGTCTGGGATTTAAAGGCCATGATCGGGAATGATCTGGAGAGGCCGACAGGGGGAGAAGAGTAATTGTGAAGCCGCCTAATGCAAGCGTGTTGAAGGTGGAGAAGGAACCCCCATATGCTACATGCAGGGGGATGAACGGGCGTGTCCAAAAGAGGAACATGTTTGGCAGTGATGAGCTTTTAAGCATTGCTGCTTACAGAGTGGAATGGCGTAGGGGCCTGTAGCGGATACGAGTAGCCAGGAAAAGCCGTTGATAGGCAAAGCAATAGTGTAAAAAGGGTGGCGCGCTTAGAGCGTGTGGTAAAAAGGAGAGGGCTGCCTGTAAAAAATATAGGAAAACAGCCGAGGTGTCGCCAAGCACAAAAAGTGTGCTGTTGAAAGCTGTCTTTAACCAGGAATAATCAGGGGAAAGCGCGAACGCAGTCCCCCACTACCACAAATTATGCAGTCGAGTTTCCCGCATTTGGGGAAATCGCAGGGGTCAGCACACCCGGAGTGCAATGGATGAGCCTCGCCCTGGGAGAACCACCTTCATGATCATGGTATCTCCCCTGCCAGGTAAGTATGAGTTGGAATTGACCAGCTACTGCTCCCCGGTCGGGGCACTCCTCCACCAAGTTATGGGGGCTTCCCGGACGTAGGATAAACTAGCCTTGTTCAACACTAGACCACAAGCCAGCCATGTCCCTCTCAAACAGTTAAGAGTCGTTAATCCACCCCTAATAGACAAGATGTCCCCCGACTGTCCCGATTCTACGAAAAGGAATATAAAAAAAACCCCAAACAAACAATCTCAGCGCGCACTGCAGCAGCAGCACATATATTTGCATCATACTGGGAGGGCCCCTTAGGCACCCGGGCCGCAGAGCAGCGTCCTTCCACTAAACAAAGCTCGTAGCCTATTGCATATCAAAAGGGCACAGATACTACACTGTTCACAAGCCAGTCTGCTCTAACTCACTCACGAGCCAGTGATGTTACTCACTTGTGACAGTATGAAATGGCTGAACGCTTGTAAAACATACTAAGTACTCAAGGTCAAAAAACTAAGCACGCAACTAAATTTCATCAGTGCAAACAGTTACATCGGCCAAAAACATTTAGAATTCCCTGCACCCTTAAAACTCTGCGGCGATGCCTAAAGGGTATACAGTTCTGTGCAAAAGTTTCAGGCAGGTCTAAAGAAATACGGTAAAGTAAGAATGCTTTAATTTTAATGGTTTCTTTTTTTTTTTTTAATCAATTCTCAACGCAAGCTTACAGAAGAAAAATCAACGTTTTGGGTGACTACCCTTTGGCTTCAAACCGGCATCGATTCTTACACTTGCACACTCCGTACACCTGACTCTAATCCTACAAAATCCCTGACTTTGTGCAAGTGTACAATTAACCAATTATGCCAAGCAGGGGCAAATGATTATCAATATATACGTAGGTCATTAACTGGACACAGAAACGGCTGCGTAGGAGGCTTAAAACTGGGCGAACAACAGTTAAAGTCTGCAACTAAGGGGAAGTTGTAGAAGGCAGTTTCAAGTCCCGGAGTCATACACCATGGCAAGACTGAGCACAGCAACAAGGCAAGTTCTACTGCATCAGCTAGGTCTCTCCCAGGCAAAGATTTCAAAGCAGACTGCGGTTTCAAGGTGTGCTGTTCAAGCTCTTTTGAAGGTGCACAAAGAAATGGGCAAAGTTGTGGATCGTAGACGCAGTGGTCGGCGGCAGGAACCTAACGCAGCAGATGAAAGACACATCGTTCTTACTTCCCTTGGACATCGGAAGTAGTCCTGCAGTCCCTTCAGCACACAGAACTGTCGGAATCCAGTGGGACCCAGTATAAACCCATCTAGCGTTCGCAGAAGTCTGGCCAGAGGTGACCTTCATGGAAGAATTGCAGCCAAAAAGCCTTTGGTGCCGCCAATAGGTGGCGACACAAAATATTGATTTGGATTTCTCTTCTGTTCATTTGCTTTCCATTTTGTGAATTGATAAAAACGATTAGCACTTCTATTTCTGAAAGCATTCTTACTCTACCGCATTTTTTCACACCTGCCTAAAACGTTTGCACGGCAGTATATATGGAGGGGAGGAAAAAAACTAAATAAAAAAAAAAAAGCAAAAAACACAAAAAGCAAAAACAAAGACGCTGATTACATCTCTCAAACACCCGTACATTCCTGAAGTCAAGCAGGTTAGAAATGGTTGGACAAATCTGTCCAATTTGCTACGCTCCCCCTAAAGAGTAAACCTTCAGTGATGACTTGCTTCGGTCTGGGATTCCAAGGCCACGATCGGGAATGATCTGGAGAGGCCGACAGGGGGAGAAGAGTAGTTGTGGAGCCGCCTAAGGCAAGCGTGTTGAAGGTGGAGAAGGAATCCCCCATATGCTACATGCAGGGGGATGATCGGGCGTGTCCAAAAGAGCCAAAATGTTTGGCAGTGATGAGTTTTTAAGCATTGCTGCTTACGGAGTGGAATGGCATAGGGGGCTGCAGCAGATATGAGTAGACAGGGAAAGCTGTTGATAGGCATTGCAAAGGGTGGCGATTGTAAAAGGAAGAGGGCTGCCTGTAAAACTATAGGGAAACAGACGAAGGTGTCATTGTTGCAAGCTGTCATTAACCAGGAATAATCAGGGGAAAGCGCGAACGCAGTCCCCCACTACCACAAATTATGCAGTCGAGTTTCCCGCATTTGGGGAAATCGCAGGGGTCAGCACACCCGGAGTGCAATGGATGAGCCTCGCCCTGGGAGAACCACCTTCATGATCATGGTATCTCCCCTGCCAGGTAAGTATGAGTTGGAATTGACCAGCTACTGCTCCCCGGTCGGGGCACGCCTCCACCAAGTTATGGGGGCCTCCCGGACGTGGGACAAACTAGCCTTGTTCAACGCTAGACCACAAGTCAGCCATGTCCCTCTAAAACAGTTAGGAGTCGTTAATCCGCCCCTAATAGACAAGATGTCCCTCAAATGTCTGTTTTTTTTATATTCCTTTTCGTAAAATCTAAACAATCCCAGCGTGCACTGCAGCAGCAGCACATATTTTTGCATACTGGGAGGGCCCTTAAGCACCCGGCGGCAGCGCAGCGTCCTTCCACTAAACAAAGCCCGAAGCCTATTGCATATCAAAGGGCACAGCCACTACACTATTCACAAGCCAGTCTGCTCTAACTCACTCACGAGCCAGGATGTTAACTCTCACTTGTGACAGAATGAAATGGCTGAACGTTTGTAAAACGTACTAAGTACTCAAGGTCAAAAAACTAAGCACGCAACTAAATTTCATCAGTGCAAACAGTTACATCGGCCAAAAACATTTAGAATTCCCTGCACCCTTAAAACTCTGCGGGGATGCCTAAAGGGTATACAGTTCTGTGCAAAAGTTTCAGGCAGGTCTAAAGAAATACTGTAAAGTAAGAATGCTTTCAATTTTAATGGTTTCTTTTTTTTTTTTAATCAATTCTCAACGCAAGCTTACAGAAGAAAAATCAACGTTTTGGGTGACTACCCTTTGGCTTCAAACCGGCATTGATTCTTACACTTGCACACTCCGTACACCTGACTCTAATCCTACAAAATCCCTGACTTTGTGCAAGTGTACAATTAACCAATTATGCCAAGCAGGGGCAAATGATCATCAATATATACGTAGGTCATTAACTGGACACAGAAACGGCTGCGTAGGAGGCTTAAAACTGGGTGAACAACAGCTAAAGTCTGCAACTAAGGGGAAGTTGTAGAAGGCAGTGTCAAGTCCCGGAGTCATACACCATGGCAAGACTGAGCACAGCAACAAGCCACAAGGCAAGTTCTACTGCATCAGCTAGGTCTCTCCCAGGCAAAGATTTCAAAGCAGACTGTGGTTTCAAGGTGTGCTGTTCAAGCTCTTTTGAAGGTGCACAAAGAAACGAGCAACGTTGTGGATCGTAGACGCAGTGGTCGGCGGCAGGAACCTAACGCAGCAGATGAAAGACACATCGTTCTTACTTCCCTTGGACATCGGAAGTACTCCAGCAGTGCCATCAGCACACAGAACTGTCGGAATCCAGTGGGACCCAGGTATACCCAGCTACCGTTTGCAGAAGTCTGGCCAGAGGTAACCTTCATGGAAGAATTGCAGCCAAAAAGCCTTTGGTGTCGCCAACGGGTGACGACACGAACTATTGATTTGATTTGGATTTCTCTTCTGTTCATTTACTTTCCATTTTGTGAATTGATAAAAACGATTACCACTTCTATTTCTGAAAGCATTCTTACTCTACAGCATTTTATTCACACCTGCCTAAAACGTTTGCATAGTAGTATATATGGAGGGGAAGAGAAAAGAAATTAAAAAAAGCAAACACAAAAAGGAAAAAACAAAGACCCTGAGTACATCTCTCGAACACCCGTACATTCCTGAAGTCCAGCAGGGTAGAAATGGTTGGACAAATCTGTCCCATTTGCTACGCTCCCCTTAAAGAAGAAATCTTCGGTGATGACTTGCTTTGGTCTGGGATTTAAAGGCCATGATCGGGAATGATCTGGAGAGGCCGACAGGGGGAGAAGAGTAATTGTGAAGCCGCCTAATGCAAGCGTGTTGAAGGTGGAGAAGGAACCCCCATATGCTACATGCAGGGGGATGAACGGGCGTGTCCAAAAGAGGAACATGTTTGGCAGTGATGAGCTTTTAAGCATTGCTGCTTACAGAGTGGAATGGCGTAGGGGCCTGTAGCGGATACGAGTAGCCAGGAAAAGCCGTTGATAGGCAAAGCAATAGTGTAAAAAGGGTGGCGCGCTTAGAGCGTGTGGTAAAAAGGAGAGGGCTGCCTGTAAAAATATAGGAAAACAGCCGAGGTGTCGCCAAGCACAAAAAGTGTGCTGTTGAAAGCTGTCTTTAACCAGGAATAATCAGGGGAAAGCGCGAACGCAGTCCCCCACTACCACAAATTATGCAGTCGAGTTTCCCGCATTTGGGGAAATCGCAGGGGTCAGCACACCCGGAGTGCAATGGATGAGCCTCGCCCTGGGAGAACCACCTTCATGATCATGGTATCTCCCCTGCCAGGTAAGTATGAGTTGGAATTGACCAGCTACTGCTCCCCGGTCGGGGCACTCCTCCACCAAGTTATGGGGGCTTCCCGGACGTAGGATAAACTAGCCTTGTTCAACACTAGACCACAAGCCAGCCATGTCCCTCTCAAACAGTTAAGAGTCGTTAATCCACCCCTAATAGACAAGATGTCCCCCGACTGTCCCGATTCTACGAAAAGGAATATAAAAAAAACCCCAAACAAACAATCTCAGCGCGCACTGCAGCAGCAGCACATATATTTGCATCATACTGGGAGGGCCCCTTAGGCACCCGGGCCGCAGAGCAGCGTCCTTCCACTAAACAAAGCTCGTAGCCTATTGCATATCAAAAGGGCACAGATACTACACTGTTCACAAGCCAGTCTGCTCTAACTCACTCACGAGCCAGTGATGTTACTCACTTGTGACAGTATGAAATGGCTGAACGCTTGTAAAACATACTAAGTACTCAAGGTCAAAAAACTAAGCACGCAACTAAATTTCATCAGTGCAAACAGTTACATCGGCCAAAAACATTTAGAATTCCCTGCACCCTTAAAACTCTGCGGCGATGCCTAAAGGGTATACAGTTCTGTGCAAAAGTTTCAGGCAGGTCTAAAGAAATACGGTAAAGTAAGAATGCTTTAATTTTAATGGTTTCTTTTTTTTTTTTTAATCAATTCTCAACGCAAGCTTACAGAAGAAAAATCAACGTTTTGGGTGACTACCCTTTGGCTTCAAACCGGCATCGATTCTTACACTTGCACACTCCGTACACCTGACTCTAATCCTACAAAATCCCTGACTTTGTGCAAGTGTACAATTAACCAATTATGCCAAGCAGGGGCAAATGATTATCAATATATACGTAGGTCATTAACTGGACACAGAAACGGCTGCGTAGGAGGCTTAAAACTGGGCGAACAACAGCTAAAGTCTGCAACTAAGGGGAAGTTGTAGAAGGCAGTTTCAAGTCCCGGAGTCATACACCATGGCAAGACTGAGCACAGCAACAAGGCAAGTTCTACTGCATCAGCTAGGTCTCTCCCAGGCAAAGATTTCAAAGCAGACTGCGGTTTCAAGGTGTGCTGTTCAAGCTCTTTTGAAGGTGCACAAAGAAATGGGCAAAGTTGTGGATCGTAGACGCAGTGGTCGGCGGCAGGAACCTAACGCAGCAGATGAAAGACACATCGTTCTTACTTCCCTTGGACATCGGAAGTAGTCCTGCAGTCCCTTCAGCACACAGAACTGTCGGAATCCAGTGGGACCCAGTATAAACCCATCTAGCGTTCGCAGAAGTCTGGCCAGAGGTGACCTTCATGGAAGAATTGCAGCCAAAAAGCCTTTGGTGCCGCCAATAGGTGGCGACACAAAATATTGATTTGGATTTCTCTTCTGTTCATTTACTTTCCATTTTGTGAATTGATAAAAACGATTAGCACTTCTATTTCTGAAAGCATTCTTACTCTACCGCATTTTTTCACACCTGCCTAAAACGTTTGCACGGCAGTATATATGGAGGGGAGGAAAAAAACGAAATAAAAAAAAAAAAAGCAAAAAACACAAAAAGCAAAAACAAAGACGCTGATTACATCTCTCAAACACCCGTACATTCCTGAAGTCAAGCAGGTTAGAAATGGTTGGACAAATCTGTCCAATTTGCTACGCTCCCCCTAAAGAGTAAACCTTCAGTGATGACTTGCTTCGGTCTGGGATTCCAAGGCCACGATCGGGAATGATCTGGAGAGGCCGACAGGGGGAGAAGAGTAGTTGTGGAGCCGCCTAAGGCAAGCGTGTTGAAGGTGGAGAAGGAATCCCCCATATGCTACATGCAGGGGGATGATCGGGCGTGTTCAAAAGAGCCAAAATGTTTGGCAGTGATGAGTTTTTAAGCATTGCTGCTTACGGAGTGGAATGGCATAGGGGGCTGCAGCAGATATGAGTAGACAGGGAAAGCTGTTGATAGGCATTGCAAAGGGTGGCGATTGTAAAAGGAAGAGGGCTGCCTGTAAAACTATAGGGAAACAGACGAAGGTGTCATTGTTGCAAGCTGTCATTAACCAGGAATAATCAGGGGAAAGCGCGAACGCAGTCCCCCACTACCACAAATTATGCAGTCGAGTTTCCCGCATTTGGGGAAATCGCAGGGGTCAGCACACCCGGAGTGCAATGGATGAGCCTCGCCCTGGGAGAACCACCTTCATGATCATGGTATCTCCCCTGCCAGGTAAGTATGAGTTGGAATTGACCAGCTACTGCTCCCCGGTCGGGGCACGCCTCCACCAAGTTATGGGGGCCTCCCGGACGTGGGACAAACTAGCCTTGTTCAACGCTAGACCACAAGTCAGCCATGTCCCTCTAAAACAGTTAGGAGTCGTTAATCCGCCCCTAATAGACAAGATGTCCCTCAAATGTCTGTTTTTTTTATATTCCTTTTCGTAAAATCTAAACAATCCCAGCGTGCACTGCAGCAGCAGCACATATTTTTGCATACTGGGAGGGCCCTTAAGCACCCGGCGGCAGCGCAGCGTCCTTCCACTAATCAAAGCCCGAAGCCTATTGCATATCAAAGGGCACAGCCACTACACTATTCACAAGCTAGTCTGCTCTAACTCACTCACGAGCCAGGATGTTAACTCTCACTTGTGACAGAATGAAATGGCTGAACGTTTGTAAAACGTACTAAGTACTCAAGGTCAAAAAACTAAGCACGCAACTAAATTTCATCAGTGCAAACAGTTACATCGGCCAAAAACATTTAGAATTCCCTGCACCCTTAAAACTCTGCGGGGATGCCTAAAGGGTATACAGTTCTGTGCAAAAGTTTCAGGCAGGTCTAAAGAAATACTGTAAAGTAAGAATGCTTTCAATTTTAATGGTTTCTTTTTTTTTTTAATCAATTCTCAACGCAAGCTTACAGAAGAAAAATCAACGTTTTGGGTGACTACCCTTTGGCTTCAAACCGGCATTGATTCTTACACTTGCACACTCCGTACACCTGACTCTAATCCTACAAAATCCCTGACTTTGTGCAAGTGTACAATTAACCAATTATGCCAAGCAGGGGCAAATGATCATCAATATATACGTAGGTCATTAACTGGACACAGAAACGGCTGCGTAGGAGGCTTAAAACTGGGCGAACAACAGCTAAAGTCTGCAACTAAGGGGAAGTTGTAGAAGGCAGTGTCAAGTCCCGGAGTCATACACCATGGCAAGACTGAGCACAGCAACAAGCCACAAGGCAAGTTCTACTGCATCAGCTAGGTCTCTCCCAGGCAAAGATTTCAAAGCAGACTGTGGTTTCAAGGTGTGCTGTTCAAGCTCTTTTGAAGGTGCACAAAGAAACGAGCAACGTTGTGGATCGTAGACGCAGTGGTCGGCGGCAGGAACCTAACGCAGCAGATGAAAGACACATCGTTCTTACTTCCCTTGGACATCGGAAGTACTCCAGCAGTGCCATCAGCACACAGAACTGTCGGAATCCAGTGGGACCCAGGTATACCCAGCTACCGTTTGCAGAAGTCTGGCCAGAGGTAACCTTCATGGAAGAATTGCAGCCAAAAAGCCTTTGGTGTCGCCAACGGGTGACGACACGAACTATTGATTTGATTTGGATTTCTCTTCTGTTCATTTACTTTCCATTTTGTGAATTGATAAAAACGATTACCACTTCTATTTCTGAAAGCATTCTTACTCTACAGCATTTTATTCACACCTGCCTAAAACGTTTGCATAGTAGTATATATGGAGGGGAAGAGAAAAGAAATTAAAAAAAGCAAACACAAAAAGGAAAAAACAAAGACCCTGAGTACATCTCTCGAACACCCGTACATTCCTGAAGTCCAGCAGGGTAGAAATGGTTGGACAAATCTGTCCCATTTGCTACGCTCCCCTTAAAGAAGAAATCTTCGGTGATGACTTGCTTTGGTCTGGGATTTAAAGGCCATGATCGGGAATGATCTGGAGAGGCCGACAGGGGGAGAAGAGTAATTGTGAAGCCGCCTAATGCAAGCGTGTTGAAGGTGGAGAAGGAACCCCCATATGCTACATGCAGGGGGATGAACGGGCGTGTCCAAAAGAGGAACATGTTTGGCAGTGATGAGCTTTTAAGCATTGCTGCTTACAGAGTGGAATGGCGTAGGGGCCTGTAGCGGATACGAGTAGCCAGGAAAAGCCGTTGATAGGCAAAGCAATAGTGTAAAAAGGGTGGCGCGCTTAGAGCGTGTGGTAAAAAGGAGAGGGCTGCCTGTAAAAAATATAGGAAAACAGCCGAGGTGTCGCCAAGCACAAAAAGTGTGCTGTTGAAAGCTGTCTTTAACCAGGAATAATCAGGGGAAAGCGCGAACGCAGTCCCCCACTACCACAAATTATGCAGTCGAGTTTCCCGCATTTGGGGAAATCGCAGGGGTCAGCACACCCGGAGTGCAATGGATGAGCCTCGCCCTGGGAGAACCACCTTCATGATCATGGTATCTCCCCTGCCAGGTAAGTATGAGTAAGAATTGACCAGCTACTGCTCCCCGGTCGGGGCACTCCTCCACCAAGTTATGGGGGCTTCCCGGACGTAGGATAAACTAGCCTTGTTCAACACTAGACCACAAGCCAGCCATGTCCCTCTCAAACAGTTAAGAGTCGTTAATCCACCCCTAATAGACAAGATGTCCCCCGACTGTCCCGATTCTACGAAAAGGAATATAAAAAAAACCCCAAACAAACAATCTCAGCGCGCACTGCAGCAGCAGCACATATATTTGCATCATACTGGGAGGGCCCCTTAGGCACCCGGGCCGCAGAGCAGCGTCCTTCCACTAAACAAAGCTCGTAGCCTATTGCATATCAAAAGGGCACAGATACTACACTGTTCACAAGCCAGTCTGCTCTAACTCACTCACGAGCCAGTGATGTTACTCACTTGTGACAGTATGAAATGGCTGAACGCTTGTAAAACGTACTAAGTACTCAAGGTCAAAAAACTAAGCACGCAACTAAATTTCATCAGTGCAAACAGTTACATCGGCCAAAAACATTTAGAATTCCCTGCACCCTTAAAACTCTGCGGCGATGCCTAAAGGGTATACAGTTCTGTGCAAAAGTTTCAGGCAGGTCTAAAGAAATACGGTAAAGTAAGAATGCTTTAATTTTAATGGTTTCTTTTTTTTTTTTTAATCAATTCTCAACGCAAGCTTACAGAAGAAAAATCAACGTTTTGGGTGACTACCCTTTGGCTTCAAACCGGCATCGATTCTTACACTTGCACACTCCGTACACCTGACTCTAATCCTACAAAATCCCTGACTTTGTGCAAGTGTACAATTAACCAATTATGCCAAGCAGGGGCAAATGATTATCAATATATACGTAGGTCATTAACTGGACACAGAAACGGCTGCGTAGGAGGCTTAAAACTGGGCGAACAACAGCTAAAGTCTGCAACTAAGGGGAAGTTGTAGAAGGCAGTTTCAAGTCCCGGAGTCATACACCATGGCAAGACTGAGCACAGCAACAAGGCAAGTTCTACTGCATCAGCTAGGTCTCTCCCAGGCAAAGATTTCAAAGCAGACTGCGGTTTCAAGGTGTGCTGTTCAAGCTCTTTTGAAGGTGCACAAAGAAATGGGCAAAGTTGTGGATCGTAGACGCAGTGGTCGGCGGCAGGAACCTAACGCAGCAGATGAAAGACACATCGTTCTTACTTCCCTTGGACATCGGAAGTAGTCCTGCAGTCCCTTCAGCACACAGAACTGTCGGAATCCAGTGGGACCCAGTATAAACCCATCTAGCGTTCGCAGAAGTCTGGCCAGAGGTGACCTTCATGGAAGAATTGCAGCCAAAAAGCCTTTGGTGCCGCCAATAGGTGGCGACACAAAATATTGATTTGATTTGGATTTCTCTTCTGTTCATTTACTTTCCATTTTGTGAATTGATAAAAACGATTAGCACTTCTATTTCTGAAAGCATTCTTACTCTACCGCATTTTTTCACACCTGCCTAAAACGTTTGCACGGCAGTATATATGGAGGGGAGGAAAAAAACTAAATAAAAAAAAAAAAGCAAAAAACACAAAAAGCAAAAACAAAGACGCTGATTACATCTCTCAAACACCCGTACATTCCTGAAGTCAAGCAGGTTAGAAATGGTTGGACAAATCTGTCCAATTTGCTACGCTCCCCCTAAAGAGTAAACCTTCAGTGATGACTTGCTTCGGTCTGGGATTCCAAGGCCACGATCGGGAATGATCTGGAGAGGCCGACAGGGGGAGAAGAGTAGTTGTGGAGCCGCCTAAGGCAAGCGTGTTGAAGGTGGAGAAGGAATCCCCCATATGCTACATGCAGGGGGATGATCGGGCGTGTCCAAAAGAGCCAAAATGTTTGGCAGTGATGAGTTTTTAAGCATTGCTGCTTACGGAGTGGAATGGCATAGGGGGCTGCAGCAGATATGAGTAGACAGGGAAAGCTGTTGATAGGCATTGCAAAGGGTGGCGATTGTAAAAGGAAGAGGGCTGCCTGTTAAACTATAGGGAAACAGACGAAGGAGTCATTGTTGCAAGCTGTCATTAACCAGGAATAATCAGGGGAAAGCGCGAACGCAGTCCCCCACTACCACAAATTATGCAGTCGAGTTTCCCGCATTTGGGGAAATCGCAGGGGTCAGCACACCCGGAGTGCAATGGATGAGCCTCGCCCTGGGAGAACCACCTTCATGATCATGGTATCTCCCCTGCCAGGTAAGTATGAGTTGGAATTGACCAGCTACTGCTCCCCGGTCGGGGCACGCCTCCACCAAGTTATGGGGGCCTCCCGGACGTGGGACAAACTAGCCTTGTTCAACGCTAGACCACAAGTCAGCCATGTCCCTCTAAAACAGTTAGGAGTCGTTAATCCGCCCCTAATAGACAAGATGTCCCTCAAATGTCTGTTTTTTTTATATTCCTTTTCGTAAAATGTAAACAATCCCAGCGTGCACTGCAGCAGCAGCACATATTTTTGCATACTGGGAGGGCCCTTAAGCACCCGGCGGCAGCGCAGCGTCCTTCCACTAAACAAAGCCCGAAGCCTATTGCATATCAAAGGGCACAGCCACTACACTATTCACAAGCCAGTCTGCTCTAACTCACTCACGAGCCAGGATGTTAACTCTCACTTGTGACAGAATGAAATGGCTGAACGTTTGTAAAACGTACTAAGTACTCAAGGTCAAAAAACTAAGCACGCAACTAAATTTCATCAGTGCAAACAGTTACATCGGCCAAAAACATTTAGAATTCCCTGCACCCTTAAAACTCTGCGGGGATGCCTAAAGGGTATACAGTTCTGTGCAAAAGTTTCAGGCAGGTCTAAAGAAATACTGTAAAGTAAGAATGCTTTCAATTTTAATGGTTTCTTTTTTTTTTTTAATCAATTCTCAACGCAAGCTTACAGAAGAAAAATCAACGTTTTGGGTGACTACCCTTTGGCTTCAAACCGGCATTGATTCTTACACTTGCACACTCCGTACACCTGACTCTAATCCTACAAAATCCCTGACTTTGTGCAAGTGTACAATTAACCAATTATGCCAAGCAGGGGCAAATGATCATCAATATATACGTAGGTCATTAACTGGACACAGAAACGGCTGCGTAGGAGGCTTAAAACTGGGTGAACAACAGCTAAAGTCTGCAACTAAGGGGAAGTTGTAGAAGGCAGTGTCAAGTCCCGGAGTCATACACCATGGCAAGACTGAGCACAGCAACAAGCCACAAGGCAAGTTCTACTGCATCAGCTAGGTCTCTCCCAGGCAAAGATTTCAAAGCAGACTGTGGTTTCAAGGTGTGCTGTTCAAGCTCTTTTGAAGGTGCACAAAGAAACGAGCAACGTTGTGGATCGTAGACGCAGTGGTCGGCGGCAGGAACCTAACGCAGCAGATGAAAGACACATCGTTCTTACTTCCCTTGGACATCGGAAGTACTCCAGCAGTGCCATCAGCACACAGAACTGTCGGAATCCAGTGGGACCCAGGTATACCCAGCTACCGTTTGCAGAAGTCTGGCCAGAGGTAACCTTCATGGAAGAATTGCAGCCAAAAAGCCTTTGGTGTCGCCAACGGGTGACGACACGAACTATTGATTTGATTTGGATTTCTCTTCTGTTCATTTACTTTCCATTTTGTGAATTGATAAAAACGATTACCACTTCTATTTCTGAAAGCATTCTTACTCTACAGCATTTTATTCACACCTGCCTAAAACTATTTGCATTGTAGTATATATGGAGGGGAAGAGAAAAGAAATTAAAAAAAGGAAACACAAAAAGGAAAAAACAAAGACCCTGAGTACATCTCTCGAACACCCGTACATTCCTGAAGTCCAGCAGGGTAGAAATGGTTGGACAAATCTGTCCCATTTGCTACGCTCCCCTTAAAGAAGAAATCTTCGGTGATGACTTGCTTTGGTCTGGGATTTAAAGGCCATGATCGGGAATGATCTGGAGAGGCCGACAGGGGGAGAAGAGTAATTGTGAAGCCGCCTAATGCAAGCGTGTTAAAGGTGGAGAAGGAACCCCCATATGCTACATGCAGGGGGATGAACGGGCGTGTCCAAAAGAGGAACATGTTTGGCAGTGATGAGCTTTTAAGCATTGCTGCTTACAGAGTGGAATGGCGTAGGGGCCTGTAGCGGATACGAGTAGCCAGGAAAAGCCGTTGATAGGCAAAGCAATAGTGTAAAAAGGGTGGCGCGCTTAGAGCGTGTTGTAAAAAGGAGAGGGCTGCCTGTAAAAATATAGGAAAACAGCCGAGGTGTCGCCAAGCACAAAAAGTGTGCTGTTGAAAGCTGTCTTTAACCAGGAATAATCAGGGGAAAGCGCGAACGCAGTCCCCCACTACCACAAATTATGCAGTCGAGTTTCCCGCATTTGGGGAAATCGCAGGGGTCAGCACACCCGGAGTGCAATGGATGAGCCTCGCCCTGGGAGAACCACCTTCATGATCATGGTATCTCCCCTGCCAGGTAAGTATGAGTTGGAATTGACCAGCTACTGCTCCCCGGTCGGGGCACTCCTCCACCAAGTTATGGGGGCTTCCCGGACGTAGGATAAACTAGCCTTGTTCAACACTAGACCACAAGCCAGCCATGTCCCTCTCAAACAGTTAAGAGTCGTTAATCCACCCCTAATAGACAAGATGTCCCCCGACTGTCCCGATTCTACGAAAAGGAATATAAAAAAAACCCCAAACAAACAATCTCAGCGCGCACTGCAGCAGCAGCACATATATTTGCATCATACTGGGAGGGCCCCTTAGGCACCCGGGCCGCAGAGCAGCGTCCTTCCACTAAACAAAGCTCGTAGCCTATTGCATATCAAAAGGGCACAGATACTACACTGTTCACAAGCCAGTCTGCTCTAACTCACTCACGAGCCAGTGATGTTACTCACTTGTGACAGTATGAAATGGCTGAACGCTTGTAAAACGTACTAAGTACTCAAGGACAAAAAACTAAGCACGCAACTAAATTTCATCAGTGCAAACAGTTACATCGGCCAAAAACATTTAGAATTCCCTGCACCCTTAAAACTCTGCGGCGATGCCTAAAGGGTATACAGTTCTGTGCAAAAGTTTCAGGCAGGTCTAAAGAAATACGGTAAAGTAAGAATGCTTTAATTTTAATGGTTTCTTTTTTTTTTTTTAATCAATTCTCAACGCAAGCTTACAGAAGAAAAATCAACGTTTTGGGTGACTACCCTTTGGCTTCAAACCGGCATCGATTCTTACACTTGCACACTCCGTACACCTGACTCTAATCCTACAAAATCCCTGACTTTGTGCAAGTGTACAATTAACCAATTATGCCAAGCAGGGGCAAATGATTATCAATATATACGTAGGTCATTAACTGGACACAGAAACGGCTGCGTAGGAGGCTTAAAACTGGGCGAACAACAGCTAAAGTCTGCAACTAAGGGGAAGTTGTAGAAGGCAGTTTCAAGTCCCGGAGTCATACACCATGGCAAGACTGAGCACAGCAACAAGGCAAGTTCTACTGCATCAGCTAGGTCTCTCCCAGGCAAAGATTTCAAAGCAGACTGCGGTTTCAAGGTGTGCTGTTCAAGCTCTTTTGAAGGTGCACAAAGAAATGGGCAAAGTTGTGGATCGTAGACGCAGTGGTCGGCGGCAGGAACCTAACGCAGCAGATGAAAGACACATCGTTCTTACTTCCCTTGGACATCGGAAGTAGTCCTGCAGTCCCTTCAGCACACAGAACTGTCGGAATCCAGTGGGACCCAGTATAAACCCATCTAGCGTTCGCAGAAGTCTGGCCAGAGGTGACCTTCATGGAAGAATTGCAGCCAAAAAGCCTTTGGTGCCGCCAATAGGTGGCGACACAAAATATTGATTTGGATTTCTCTTCTGTTCATTTACTTTCCATTTTGTGAATTGATAAAAACGATTAGCACTTCTATTTCTGAAAGCATTCTTACTCTACCGCATTTTTTCACACCTACCTAAAACGTTTGCACGGCAGTATATATGGAGGGGAGGAAAAAAACGAAATAAAAAAAAAAAAGCAAAAACAAAGACGCTGATTACATCTCTCAAACACCCGTACATTCCTGAAGTCAAGCAGGTTAGAAATGGTTGGACAAATCTGTCCAATTTGCTACGCTCCCCCTAAAGAGTAAACCTTCAGTGATGACTTGCTTCGGTCTGGGATTCCAAGGCCACGATCGGGAATGATCTGGAGAGGCCGACAGGGGGAGAAGAGTAGTTGTGGAGCCGCCTAAGGCAAGCGTGTTGAAGGTGGAGAAGGAATCCCCCATATGCTACATGCAGGGGGATGATCGGGCGTGTCCAAAAGAGCCAAAATGTTTGGCAGTGATGAGTTTTAAGCATTGCTGCTTACGGAGTGGAATGGCATAGGGGGCTGCAGCAGATATGAGTAGACAGGGAAAGCTGTTGATAGGCATTGCAAAGGGTGGCGATTGTAAAAGGAAGAGGGCTGCCTGTAAAACTATAGGGAAACAGACGAAGGTGTCATTGTTGCAAGCTGTCATTAACCAGGAATAATCAGGGGAAAGCGCGAACGCATTCCCCGACTACCACAAATTATGCAGTCGAGTTTCCCGCATTTGGGGAAATCGCAGGGGTCAGCACACCCGGAGTGCAATGGATGAGCCTCGCCCTGGGAGAACCACCTTCATGATCATGGTATCTCCCCTGCCAGGTAAGTATGAGTTGGAATTGACCAGCTACTGCTCCCCGGTCGGGGCACGCCTCCACCAAGTTATGGGGGCCTCCCGGACGTGGGACAAACTAGCCTTGTTCAACGCTAGACCACAAGTCAGCCATGTCCCTCTAAAACAGTTAGGAGTCGTTAATCCGCCCCTAATAGACAAGATGTCCCTCAAATGTCTGTTTTTTTTATATTCCTTTTCGTAAAATCTAAACAATCCCAGCGTGCACTGCAGCAGCAGCACATATTTTTGCATACTGGGAGGGCCCTTAAGCACCCGGCGGCAGCGCAGCGTCCTTCCACTAAACAAAGCCCGAAGCCTATTGCATATCAAAGGGCACAGCCACTACACTATTCACAAGCCAGTCTGCTCTAACTCACTCACGAGCCAGGATGTTAACTCTCACTTGTGACAGAATGAAATGGCTGAACGTTTGTAAAACGTACTAAGTACTCAAGGTCAAAAAACTAAGCACGCAACTAAATTTCATCAGTGCAAACAGTTACATCGGCCAAAAACATTTAGAATTCCCTGCACCCTTAAAACTCTGCGGGGATGCCTAAAGGGTATACAGTTCTGTGCAAAAGTTTCAGGCAGGTCTAAAGAAATACTGTAAAGTAAGAATGCTTTCAATTTTAATGGTTTCTTTTTTTTTTTTAATCAATTCTCAACGCAAGCTTACAGAAGAAAAATCAACGTTTTGGGTGACTACCCTTTGGCTTCAAACCGGCATTGATTCTTACACTTGCACACTCCCGTACACCTGACTCTAATCCTACAAAATCCCTGACTTTGTGCAAGTGTACAATTAACCAATTATGCCAAGCAGGGGCAAATGATCATCAATATATACGTAGGTCATTAACTGGACACAGAAACGGCTGCGTAGGAGGCTTAAAACTGGGTGAACAACAGCTAAAGTCTGCAACTAAGGGGAAGTTGTAGAAGGCAGTGTCAAGTCCCGGAGTCATACACCATGGCAAGACTGAGCACAGCAACAAGCCACAAGGCAAGTTCTACTGCATCAGCTAGGTCTCTCCCAGGCAAAGATTTCAAAGCAGACTGTGGTTTCAAGGTGTGCTGTTCAAGCTCTTTTGAAGGTGCACAAAGAAACGAGCAACGTTGTGGATCGTAGACGCAGTGGTCGGCGGCAGGAACCTAACGCAGCAGATGAAAGACACATCGTTCTTACTTCCCTTGGACATCGGAAGTACTCCAGCAGTGCCATCAGCACACAGAACTGTCGGAATCCAGTGGGACCCAGGTATACCCAGCTACCGTTTGCAGAAGTCTGGCCAGAGGTAACCTTCATGGAAGAATTGCAGCCAAAAAGCCTTTGGTGTCGCCAACGGGTGACGACACGAACTATTGATTTGATTTGGATTTCTCTTCTGTTCATTTACTTTCCATTTTGTGAATTGATAAAAACGATTACCACTTCTATTTCTGAAAGCATTCTTACTCTACAGCATTTTATTCACACCTGCCTAAAACTATTTGCATTGTAGTATATATGGAGGGGAAGAAAAAAGAAATTAAAAAAAGCAAACACAAAAAGGAAAAAACAAAGACCCTGAGTACATCTCTCGAACACCCGTACATTCCTGAAGTCCAGCAGGGTAGAAATGGTTGGACAAATCTGTCCCATTTGCTACGCTCCCCTTAAAGAAGAAATCTTCGGTGATGACTTGCTTTGGTCTGGGATTTAAAGGCCATGATCGGGAATGATCTGGAGAGGCCGACAGGGGGAGAAGAGTAATTGTGAAGCCGCCTAATGCAAGCGTGTTGAAGGTGGAGAAGGAACCCCCATATGCTACATGCAGGGGGATGAACGGGCGTGTCCAAAAGAGGAACATGTTTGGCAGTGATGAGCTTTTAAGCATTGCTGCTTACAGAGTGGAATGGTGTAGGGGCCTGTAGCGGATACGAGTAGCCAGGAAAAGCTGTTGATAGGCAAAGCAATAGTGTAAAAAGGGTGGCGCGCTTAGAGCGTGTTGTAAAAAGGAGAGGGCTGCCTGTAAAAATATAGGAAAACAGCCGAGGTGTCGCCAAGCACAAAAAGTGGGCTGTTGAAAGCTGTCTTTAACCAGGAATAATCAGGGGAAAGCGCGAACGCAGTCCCCCACTACCACAAATTATGCAGTCGAGTTTCCCGCATTTGGGGAAATCGCAGGGGTCAGCACACCCGGAGTGCAATGGATGAGCCTCGCCCTGGGAGAACCACCTTCATGATCATGGTATCTCCCCTGCCAGGTAAGTATGAGTTGGAATTGACCAGCTACTGCTCCCCGGTCGGGGCACTCCTCCACCAAGTTATGGGGGCTTCCCGGACGTAGGATAAACTAGCCTTGTTCAACACTAGACCACAAGCCAGCCATGTCCCTCTCAAACAGTTAAGAGTCGTTAATCCACCCCTAATAGACAAGATGTCCCCCGACTGTCCCGATTCTACGAAAAGGAATATAAAAAAAACCCCAAACAAACAATCTCAGCGCGCACTGCAGCAGCACATATATTTGCATCATACTGGGAGGGCCCCTTAGGCACCCGGGCCGCAGAGCAGCGTCCTTCCACTAAACAAAGCTCGTAGCCTATTGCATATCAAAAGGGCACAGATACTACACTGTTCACAAGCCAGTCTGCTCTAACTCACTCACGAGCCAGTGATGTTACTCACTTGTGACAGTATGAAATGGCTGAACGCTTGTAAAACGTACTAAGTACTCAAGGTCAAAAAACTAAGCACGCAACTAAATTTCATCAGTGCAAACAGTTACATCGGCCAAAAACATTTAGAATTCCCTGCACCCTTAAAACTCTGCGGCGATGCCTAAAGGGTATACAGTTCTGTGCAAAAGTTTCAGGCAGGTCTAAAGAAATACTGTAAAGTAAGAATGCTTTAATTTTAATGGTTTCTTTTTTTTTTTTAATCAATTCTCAACGCAAGCTTACAGAAGAAAAATCAACGTTTTGGGTGACTACCCTTTGGCTTCAAACCGGCATTGATTCTTACACTTGCACACTCCGTACACCTGACTCTAATCCTACAAAATCCCTGACTTTGTGCAAGTGTACAATTAACCAATTATGCCAAGCAGGGGCAAATGATTATCAATATATACGTAGGTCATTAACTGGACACAGAAACGGCTGCGTAGGAGGCTTAAAACTGGGCGAACAACAGCTAAAGTCTGCAACTAAGGGGAAGTTGTAGAAGGCAGTTTCAAGTCCCGGAGTCATACACCATGGCAAGACTGAGCACAGCAACAAGGCAAGTTCTACTGCATCAGCTAGGTCTCTCCCAGGCAAAGATTTCAAAGCAGACTGCGGTTTCAAGGTGTGCTGTTCAAGCTCTTTTGAAGGTGCACAAAGAAATGGGCAAAGTTGTGGATCGTAGACGCAGTGGTCGGCGGCAGGAACCTAACGCAGCAGATGAAAGACACATCGTTCTTACTTCCCTTGGACATCGGAAGTAGTCCTGCAGTCCCTTCAGCACACAGAACTGTCGGAATCCAGTGGGACCCAGTATAAACCCATCTAGCGTTCGCAGAAGTCTGGCCAGAGGTGACCTTCATGGAAGAATTGCAGCCAAAAAGCCTTTGGTGCCGCCAATAGGTGGCGACACAAAATATTGATTTGATTTGGATTTCTCTTCTGTTCATTTACTTTCCATTTTGTGAATTGATAAAAACGATTAGCACTTCTATTTCTGAAAGCATTCTTACTCTACCGCATTTTTTCACACCTGCCTAAAACGTTTGCACGGCAGTATATATGGAGGGGAGGAAAAAAACGAAATAAAAAAAAAAAAAGCAAAAAACACAAAAAGCAAAAACAAAGACGCTGATTACATCTCTCAAACACCCGTACATTCCTGAAGTCAAGCAGGTTAGAAATGGTTGGACAAATCTGTCCAATTTGCTACGCTCCCCCTAAAGAGTAAACCTTCAGTGATGACTTGCTTCGGTCTGGGATTCCAAGGCCACGATCGGGAATGATCTGTGGAGCCGCCTAAGGCAAGCGTGTTGAAGGTGGAGAAGGAATCCCCCATATGCTACATGCAGGGGGATGATCGGGCGTGTCCAAAAGAGCCAAAATGTTTGGCAGTGATGAGTTTTTAAGCATTGCTGCTTACGGAGTGGAATGGCATAGGGGGCTGCAGCAGATATGAGTAGACAGGGAAAGCTGTTGATAGGCATTGCAAAGGGTGGCGATTGTAAAAGGAAGAGGGCTGCCTGTAAAACTATAGGGAAACAGACGAAGGTGTCATTGTTGCAAGCTGTCATTAACCAGGAATAATCAGGGGAAAGCGCGAACGCAGTCCCCCACTACCACAAATTATGCAGTCGAGTTTCCCGCATTTGGGGAAATCGCAGGGGTCAGCACACCCGGAGTGCAATGGATGAGCCTCGCCCTGGGAGAACCACCTTCATGATCATGGTATCTCCCCTGCCAGGTAAGTATGAGTTGGAATTGACCAGCTACTGCTCCCCGGTCGGGGCACGCCTCCACCAAGTTATGGGGGCCTCCCGGACGTGGGACAAACTAGCCTTGTTCAACGCTAGACCACAAGTCAGCCATGTCCCTCTAAAACAGTTAGGAGTCGTTAATCCGCCCCTAATAGACAAGATGTCCCTCAAATGTCTGTTTTTTTTATATTCCTTTTCGTAAAATCTAAACAATCCCAGCGTGCACTGCAGCAGCAGCACATATTTTTGCATACTGGGAGGGCCCTTAAGCACCCGGCGGCAGCGCAGCGTCCTTCCACTAAACAAAGCCCGAAGCCTATTGCATATCAAAGGGCACAGCCACTACACTATTCACAAGCCAGTCTGCTCTAACTCACTCACGAGCCAGGATGTTAACTCTCACTTGTGACAGAATGAAATGGCTGAACGTTTGTAAAACGTACTAAGTACTCAAGGTCAAAAAACTAAGCACGCAACTAAATTTCATCAGTGCAAACAGTTACATCGGCCAAAAACATTTAGAATTCCCTGCACCCTTAAATCTCTGCGGCGATTCTTAAAAGGGTATACAGTTCTGTGCACAAGTTTCAGGCAGGTCTGAAGAAATACTGTAAAGTAAAAATGCTTTCAATTTTAATGGTTTCTTTTTTTTTAATTTTTTTATTTTTTATCAATTCTCACAGTAAGCGAACAGAAGAAAAATCTGCATCAAATCAATGTTTGGGGTTACTACCCTCTGGCTTCAAACCAGCATCGATTCTTACACTTGCACAAAGTCAGGGATTTTGTAATATTGGAGTCAGGTGTACGATTAACCAATTATACCAAGCAGGGGCAAATGATCATCAATATATACGTAGGTCATTAACTGGACACAGAAATGGCTGCGTAGGAGGCTTAAAACTGGACGAACAACAGCTAAAGTCTGCAACTAAGGGGAAGTTGTAGAAGGCAGTGTCAAGTCCCGGAGTCATACACCATGGCAAGACTGAGCACAGCAACAAGCCAAAAGGCAAGTTCTACTGCATCAGCTAGGTCTCTCCCAGGCAAAGATTTCAAAGCAGACTTTGGTTTCAAGGTGTGCTGTTCAAGCTCTTTTGAAGGTGCACAAAGAAACGAGCAACGTTGTGGATCCACAGAGCTTCTTTGAAAGAGTTTATCATTTTTCATAAAATCTCAAATTTAGCCTGTAATATATTGTCCACCTTGCCATAAAGAACCAACACCTAGTTTAAATTTTTAATTTCCGCCACTCGTTCCAGAAGTGGTTTTACTTTCCTCCAAAGCTCCTCAGGAGGACCTTGGACACTTAGCTGATGGCATCACACCTCTCTTGTGCTGAAAAGCCTTGGTAGGATGGCATTCATGCACACAGGCCTATGCTAAATCCTTTTGACTATTAAGGAGCTGTTTATGATTAACTTTTGCCCAAATAATTTTTACCTCATCTTCTGGCATTTGAATGATAGGAATCAAAGATTCAGCAGCATTAAAATGCAGTCTCAACTTCAATTTATACCAAAGATCTTCTAGGGTTTTATTATGAAGGTTAAAGTCAGAGATGATAGTTTGCAAAATGCTATAAAACCATGGGGTGTTAAGGCAAAACGGGCTTTTCGGAGATAAAAATCTACCAACCATGTTTCTGAAAAGTAAACCCTGCTGCATAACTCAGAAAAAACAACCAAATTGCTTCGGTATTATGGGCTTGAAGGCATAGAACCAAATATTTTGTATATAAAAAGCACTTTATATTTGGCATACCTTTCCCACCTTTTTCTGTTGGTTTCACCATGTATATTCTTTTTAACCTCTCCATTTTTTAACCCCAAACAAAGAGAAAACATGTTCGAACATCAGGTGCAAAACTCTTGGAGGAAAGGTGAGAGCTGAATATAATAGGTAACAGAACCATTTTAAGTAGTAAGATCTTCCCTTCAATGGTTAACTGTTGCATCTTCCAGCCCATAACCTTTCTGTTTAACCTTTCCATAACCACATTCCATGACTCCTGTCCGTCATTTTTAGAAGTAAAAATTGTGCCCAAGATTTTTAAGGATTCTTTCTTTTGTATTGGGCAATCTAGAGAGGGCTCCCAATTTACTATTTCCATCATGCTGCTTTTATTTAAATTTAATTTAAATCCAGAAGCGGCACAGAAATATATGTTCTTTTAGCCGCCCTTTGAACAGATGTAGTGTTAGTGCACACTATGGCAAGATCATCCATGTACCCAGTTATTTTCACCTGCAGTCCTCCACTCCCTGGCAAATGAACTCCTCTGATCACCTTATCTTTTCTGATGGAGCATAAAAGTGGCTCAATGGCACAGACAAAGAGCAAAGGTGACAAAGGGCATCCCTGCTTTTCACCACATTTTAAGCTAAAGCTTTCTGTAATGAAGCCATTGACTAGAACCTGACTGGTACATTTGTTAAATAAAGGATTTTAAGGAGGACAAAAAGCCCTCTGGAATACCCATTTTGCACAGTACATTAAATAGATACACATGAGCAGAGTTGTATAAAGTACTCGAAACCCATACTTGATTAAAAGTACAAGTGCTCGATCAAAAAGTGACTTGAGTAGAAGTGGAAGTGCTCATTCTAATGCCTGGACCATATCTATCGGTGCCATTTATTGTACAGTTAAAATTACCTGCTACAAGCATTGGTTTAATATTTGCCATAAAGAGGTTCAAAGTTTCAAACAGTTCAATATGGTCTTTTGTATCTGGAGATGCATATACATTTACAGCCGCAAGAAAAAGTATGTGAACCCTTTGGATTGATATGGATTTCTTCACAAATTGGTCATAAAATGTGATCTTGCTGTTCATCAGTCCACGGTAAGATAAATTGTCTCTAAATGGAGAGAGTTCAGCGCTGCTGCTACTCTCCCTAGGAGTGGCCGTCCTGTAAAGATGATTGCAAGAGCACAGCGCAGACTGCTCAATGAGGTGAAGAAGCGTCCTAGAGTGTCAGCTAAAGACTTACAAAAGACACTGGCAAATGCTAACATCCCTGTTAGCGAATCTACAATACATAAAACTCTAAACAAGAATGGATTTCATGGGAGGATATCGCAGAGGAAGCCACTGCTGTCCAAACAAAACACTGCTGCATGTTTACAGTTTGCACAAGAGCACCTGGATGTTCCCACAGCAGTACTGGCAAAATATTCTGTGGACAGATGAAACCAAAGTTGAGTTGTTTGGAAGAAACACACAACACTATGTGTGGCGAAAAAGAGGCACAGCACACCAACATCAAAACATCCTTCCAACTGTGCAGTATGGTGGTGGGACATCATGGTTTGGGGCTGCTTTGCTGCGCCAGGGCCTGGATGGATTACTATCATCTAAGTAAAAATGAATTCCCAAGTTGATCAAGAAATTTGCAGGAGAACTTAAGGCCACCTGTCTACCAGCTGAAGCTCAACAGAAGATAGGTGTTGCAACAGGACAATGACCCAAATCAAAGAAGTAAATCAACAACAGAATGGCTTAAACAGAAGAAAATACGCCTTCTGAAGTGGCCCAGCCAGAGTCCTGATCTCAACCCAATTGAGATGCTGTGGCATGACCTCAAGAAAGTTATTCACACCAGACAACCCAAGAATATTGTTGAACTGAAACAGTTCTGTAAAGAGGAATGGTCAAGAATTATTCCTGACCTTTGTGCACGTCTGATCTGCAACTACAGGAAACGTTTGGTTGAAGTTATTGCTGCCAAAGGAGGTTCAACCAGTTATTAAACCCAAGGGTTCACATACTTTTTCCACCTGCACTGTGAATGTTTACGTGGTGTGTTCAATAAAAACACAGCAACATTTCATTCTATGTGTATTAGTTTAAGCAGACTGTGATTGTCTATTGTTGTGACTTAGATGATGATCAGATCACATTTTATGACCAATTTGTGCAGAAAATCATATATTTCCAAAGGGTTCACATACTTTTTCTTGCAGCTGTAGAAGATCCCACTTAATACCATCAATAGAGACAGAAACAAACAGAACTCTCCCTGGCACAAGTTCCTGTATATGATGAATTTTTACTGGCCCTATAAATAGAATAGCAACTCCTGCATTTTTATTTCCATTTGAGCCTGACCACACAGAAGGGCCATGAGTCCAGTCTTTTGCAAAAGTCTCATAATTGTTCATGTGTGGTATAGCACATTCTTGCAGAAAAAGCACACTTACATTAAAAGAGGCCAAAAAGTTAAACACAGTTATTCGTCTTAGTTGACTTTTTATGCAGCGTACGTTAAAGGATAAGCCTTCTAAAATAGCCATGGTAAAATAAAGTATAGATTCCTAACCAAGACTTACTCAGAAAATCATATTGTCCTCTGAAGGATCCATTCCCATCACTTTACTCAATTGGTGGACCAAAGCAGTGTTTAAGAAATCCTGCTTAGGAGATGCCAGACCGACTGGATTACTATGAATCTTATCATCAAACAATAGATCGCCTGACATATTATTTGCTGGAAGGGGGCTGGGCTCCATTTTCTCTGAATCCTTTCCAGCATAGGATTTTACAACCTCTGCCCATGACTTCCCTTCAGATTGTATCTCCACCCTTGCTCCAATCGCAGCTGGCGATCCGGTTCGCAGTTTCTTGGCTTTTGAATTTACAGCTTGCTCTGTGTCTTCTCCAATCCTGCTTTCCTTCTCTGGATCTTCCAGATTGTTTTGTGATATATTTTAAATGTTGCTCCTTTCCCTTTTTTCCTTCCGATGATATAGTATCCATTTTTTCCAAGACAGACTCTTCCTCCTCTGGCACAGGAACATGGAGTGATGTTGGACTTTCAGCTTTGACAGGTCTTTTTACTTCAGAAATGTCAGAAGTTAATCCAGCTGCAGGATTTTCCAAGTCAACAGCAGAGGGCGCTGGACCAGCTGAATTTTCCTGCTCAAATGATAATTTTACCTCAAGATTAGCTGCAGCAGCCTGCCTTGGCTTCTCTGGGTTGTTACGATGGGGACAGTTTGAATAAACATGTCCAGGACAAAGGCAGAAATTGCATCTTTTCACTTTAGGACATGCTAGAGTTTCATGCTCAAAAGAGTCACAATTCCTGCATCTATGTCTCTCTTTGCAAAGCTCAGTTGTGTGGCCATAGACATGGCATATGCGACAGAAACTGCCCATTCCATCAAAAAATAGATCCCCATTATGTTTTCCAATGCTAAAACGAGCTGGGGAAAGAATGTCTTTTTTGAATGACACAAGATATTTCCTTTTTCCAGTCCACAACCCAAACTGGTTAGTAATTTTATGTAAAAATTTCACCTTATCACAAAACAGTGAAAGCCAGCTGGTAATGTCCTCCTGAGGTAAATTTGGGTTATACATCTTCACCACAAGCGTTTGTAAATTCTCTTCCTCATAATGTGGGGTCACCTTTACACAGTCCAATAAGTTATGATTGCAACATTGCTGCAATTTCCTCACAAAGTCAAGGCAGGTTCTCTTATTAACAAAGGTAACATCATAAACTCCTCTTACATGATAATCCTGTAGTGCAAGAATCTTATCTGGTGTTAGCTGGAACAGTCCAAACAGCAAATCTTTAAAGTTGTAAACCCACTTTAAAGTCTTTTACCTATAGGTAAGTCTATATTAAGGCTTACCTATAGGTGCTATTAATATCTCCTAAACATGCACCATTTAGGAGATATCTACATTGCATGCAGCCGATGACGTCATCGGCGCATGCGCTCTGGAGGAATGGCCATCGTGCCGTTCCTTCAGAGTCCTATGCGGTGAACGGTGGCCAATCAGATGGCCGGAGGACGCGAACAAGGAAGCAGGACGGCCGAACATGTCGGCCGTCCTGTCGCTGAGCGGGCGACACTGAGGGGGCTTCGTTTTAAGGTAAGTATTCCATAATGAGCTAGTATGCGATGCATACTAGCTCATTATACCTTTGTCTTTACAGGTATTTTTTTTTTCTCTTTTTATGAGTGTTTACTTCCTCTTTAACAATATATTCAAGACCTCTTTCCTCTCTTTTCCGTGCTTCAAACTCCAGTCTGACAGAATTATATACCAGCGCATGAGCCGCAATATTCACGTTTTTGGCCGCCGCCATTACAGAGCTTTACCTTTCTCCCTCAGCAGAACTGGAGGGCTGAGGTAAACTCAGCAGGAAAGTAAACAGCCTGTACACTTTAACCACTGACAGCATGAGACAGTCAAACAGACTCACAGCCAGAGGAAACACTCCACAGACACAGCACAGCCAGCAATACTATCCAAACAGCATGAAAACCACCTTCGTGATCATGGTATCTATCCTGCCAGGTAAGTATAAGTTGGAATTGACCAGCTAGCACTCCCCAGTCATGGCACACCTCTGTCAAGTCATGGAAGATTACCCAAACCTTTACAAGCTAGCCTTACCAAAGGTCTAAACACGCAAGTCACAACTTTATATACAGACAGGTAGTGGTAAGCCACCTTTAACTACTTCCTGCCTGCCATATAGCAGAATGATGGCCGCAAAGTGGTTAAGTTATCCTGACTGGGCGTCATATGACATCCAGCAGGATAAACCACTCGTGCGCACCCTAAGGGCGCACAGAGCGGCGATCGGTGGTGTGGTGGTAAAGAGCCTATGACGTAGCTTTCCTCCATTTGCGCTGACAAGGCACAAGTAAAGGAGAGCCGATCTTGGGCTCTCCTGACGGGGGGGGGGGGGGGGGGGTCTTTTGATTTATTGATTATCTGTGCAGACCCATCAGGGATGCCCACTAGAGCTCACCAGGGATGCCTACTAGAGCCCACTAGGGATACCAACCCGTGGCCACCAGGGATGCCAGTGTTAATTAAATATGCCAATCAGTGCCTATTAGGGATTCCAATCAGTGCCCATTAGTAATGCCGATTAGTGCTGACTATTAGTTCCATCTATCAGTGCCCATCAGTGTCACCCATCAGTTCCCATCATTGCCCATCAGTGCCTATCAGTGCCACCAACAGTGCCCATTAGTGCTGCCTATGAGTGCCCATCAATGTTGCATATCGTTGGACTTGCCTGCTGTACAACATAGAAATAAAATAAATACAGAAAGTTAAACAAAGCAAACTGCATTATATCACCATCGTAATAACACAGTGAACTTGCTGTGTCTCGGACCCAGGCAGGCATCAAACATGCAGTGCAAAAGTGGAAAGGATGTGGGGATGCACCATAACAGACACCAGTGAGAAGACACAAACAATCTATTCGTAGTGATGTAAGAGCATCCCCAGAAGTGCATTCAAAAAAAAAAAGAGACACACCATTAGAGGGAAGGAAAAAATATTGACACCAAATATAGGGCAACACATACCCCCAAATGGGATCCAAGAAGGAATTGGCGGGACAGACTGTAAACGCTAGTAAATAACTTAGAGTTCTACTTGATATTCAATTCAGGAAAAATAGGCCAATACCGCCCAGAAAAAATAATCTGTTGAAATCAGATAATATCTATTAAGGAATATATAGAATACCCAGATAAATTAACTAAATGGTATAGATTTAAGGTGGGATATTGATTATACCATATCTCCCAAAACTTGCGGATGGTAGAGTATATAAAAAAGAGGGTAAAATAGTTATACAGTAAACCCCCGCTCCATCGCGGTTCAGTTTTTGCGGTCCCGGTAAATCGCGCTATTTTAATTAGGACCCATTATTTGGAATATCGCGGTAATATTTAGCCATTTCGCGGTTATGTAGCGGTGAATCAGAGCGAGGCTGCGGTGGAACGCATGCCTCGCTCGTGGACCGCACCGAGCGCGGTGACGTTAGAGGGGGCGGTAACGCGATTTGGAGCATGTGCAGATGTGCTCCTTTGCCAACCACAAGCAAGAATGCCCGCAAGAATGCCACCTAAACGCCCATCATCTAAGGCTAAGGCTTCTGGTGAGCCAAAACAGAAGAGGAAGTTCCTTACAATTCAGGAGAAGGTGAAACTTCTTGATATGATAAATGAAGGACAGAGTTATGATGCTGTAGCCTGCCATTATGGTATGAATGAGTCAACGATTCGATACATCAAAAAGGATGACAAGAATATCAGGGCAACTGCTGCACTGTCCATCAACCAAGCTGCAAAAAGTTGTTTCTTCCCGCAATAAAAACATTGTTAGGATGGAAACTGCATTGGCCATTTGGATTCAAGATTGCAGAAAAAAAAGCATCACATTGGATGGTAACACCATCAGGACTCAAGCAAAGAAGCTGTACGACACTTTTGCCAATCAAGGAGGCTCTGAAGAAGGCTCTGCCGCAGCCGAACAGTCAGACAACGACAATCCTGATCAGCCTTCTACTTCTAGTACAGGTACATCTTCATCAGGAGATTTTTCTGCCAGCAAGGGGTAGTTTGACCGCTTCCAGAAACGCTATTAGTTGAAGAGTGTTTCATTGCAAGGTGAAGCTGCATCTGCCGTCAAAGAAGCTGCTGCAAGATACACCAATGAGACCTTCAAGAGTTTCATCGAGGAGGGTGGGTACCAACCAGAGCAAGTCTTTAATATGGATGAGACCGGCTTGTTTTGGAAGAGAATGCACAAACGGACCTACATCATGAAGCAGGAAGCCCGAGCCCCTGGATTCAAGGCTTATAAGGACAGAGTAACCTTGGTTATGTGTGGAAATGCTGCTGGGTTTATGATCAAGTCAGCCCTGATCTACAAGGCCAAGAACCCCAGAGCATTGAAGCATAAAAACAAGAACCAGCTACCAGTCCATTGGATGCATAACCCTAAGGCTTGGATGACTAAACGCCTCACAACTGAGTGGTTCCATAATTGTTTCATCCCAGCCGTCAAGGTCTACCTTGCCGAACTTGGCCTTGATTTTAAAGTGCTTCTGCTGATGGATAATGCAGGAGGCCACACCATGGATCTATTGTACGAAGGAGTGCAAGTTGAGTTCCTTCCACCCAACACCACTTCTTTAATTCAGCCTATGGACCAGGGTGTGATACGAGCATTCAAGGCGATGTACACTCGCAACTCCTTGAATCATCTTGTTGAATCCATGAACAATGATGATAATTTCAATTTGAAGAACTACTGGTGTAATTACACCATTGCAACTTGTCTGGAGAACATACAAAAGGCCCTCAAGGAGATGAAGAAGGAGACCCTGCATGCCTGTTGGAAGAAGCTTTGGCCAGAAATTATTCATGAATATGAAGGGTTCTCTCCTGACGAAGTTCATAATTCAGCTGTGGACAAATCAATTAGGCTGGCGAAGTTGCTAGGAGGTGAAGGTTTTCAGGATATGACCCAGGACGACATCAATGACCTAACTGAAACCCATTCAGCTCCACTAACCGATGAGGATCTGACAGAACTCACCAAGTCAGCGAGCGATGAGGAAGTGGAGGAACATGAGGGGGAGGAAGAAGATGAAGGCTTGTCAATTGAGCGCCTTGGCAGGGTCATGCCTACGGCCAATGACCTGAAACAGATGTTAGCTGAGTTGGATCCTGACATGGTTCGTTCACTGCAGTTCCAAAACAGCATTGATGGAGCCATTCAGGTGTACAAGAACCTCCTCGCCCAAAAGAAGAAACACGCCCAGCAACTGCCTATAACTGTGTTCTTCACAAAACAGAAGAAGGCCACATCCACCCCAAATACCTCCACAGGCACCTCTGATGTAGAAGTGGAGGTCATGGAGCAGCAAGAAGACGACCCACCTACACCAAAAGATGTGCCTGCTGAACCTGCGCCTTCAAAAGGACAGTAGCTGCTCTTATTTGCTGCTTATCGTCATCTTCTTTTCTGCTGAGTACAGTACAGTATGTGCCGTACTGTACAAATTGTACTCTTTTTACTACTGTACAGTATACAGTACTGTACTGTTAGCACAATAGTTTTGTGTTTTTACAATGCTCTTGCTCTCTCTATGTGTTTTTATTGCTTAAAAGTTTGTTTTTTAAAACCTTTAAATGCTATTAAAAAGTTAACAAAACATGCCTAGGGTGTATTTAAATAGGGTCTTTCTATTTCGCGTATTTTCACTTTGTGTCTGGCTCCCTCTTATGTGCACCCTAAGCAGGGAGTCAGAGCCATTGGGCGTTGACGTCACCCGCCCTGGCCGACGAGGTGCACATTCGCCAGTGATCGCAGTCGCGGAAGAGACAGGAAGTCTCTCCACGCTCGCAGGGGGAAGATGGGTCGCGCAAACCATCCGGGAGCCGTCCACACAGCAAAGTGGCCCCTAGTGAAGGAGCCCGGATGCCGCACTGGTAGAGACCAAAATCTAGAATCCACCAGTGCAGCCCTCCGGCAGCACATCCGTCCACCAAAATCACTGATGGGGGTGATCACCTATGCCAAGAGACGCAGTAAGGATAAACACATTATAGTGAAAATAATACATCAAGAGATTTATAAACGAACCTAATGTCATAAATTGTAGCACTGGGCATGGAGACTAAGCCATAACAGTATTCCCCATGACCAGTGTCAAATATAAATAATCCTGAAAATGTATTTACCAAAATACATTTATATCACCCAGTCATTGTGGAGGAACGGAACCAAATGAGGCTCTCTTAAGGAAAGCCTATAACAAGTGTTTTGGGTTATTGTCTTGCTGGAATTCCCATCCATGACCCATTTTCAATGTCCTGACTGAGGGAAGGAGGTTCTCACCTAAGATTTGATTGTACATGATCCCGTCTATCATCCCTTTGATGTGGTGAAGTTGTCTTTAGCTGTCTAAAGTTCTGATGCCTCCTGATGGGATAGGGCTACACTGGGTCTGGCCAGGGGCTGAGACCGAAAAAGCCTGTGGTGTACGTGCCCCTGGGGTGGCAGCCCAGGGGTGCCTTAATTCTCACTGGTGAGGGGCAGCTCACCTGAGTTTTTCGGCACCTTGGTCACTGCACCATCACACTTTTTCAGCACCTGCCTCTTGGGGCGGGCCTTTTGGCCAGCACCAGAGGAATTTTTTATTCCTGGCCGGGGGGCCTGCCAAGGTCCTGCACTTTGGCACTACCCAGCACTTCTCCATTTCCCCTTTCCCCACTCTTTTTTCTTTGTTGTGTGTCCACGTTTGTCCCTTTTTTTGGTTGAGCACTTGCACGACTTGTACGGCGTAGGTCCTCGGGCCTGCCCTGAACGTCTTGGGAGGGGGTGGATATGGCCTTCTGGCTTAGTTCGCCCTCTCTCATGGGGTCTCCCTTCGGGGGAGCCCCACCTAGTACTCGGGCGGGCTGTTTCGGCAGTCCCCCTGAAGAATGGGGTCTGCCCGGCTTCGGCTGGGTGGACCAAAGTGAGTACCTCAGTCCCTGTCAGAAGCTTCGCGCCCCGGGGGATCAGGGTCAGGGCCCTTCCTCTTCGGAGGAGGGCCATGTGTACGCCTTGTGCACTTTTTTGTGTGTCTCACGTTTGCGTGTGTGCACTTTATTATGCACCGGGTGTTAAGTCTTTTGAGTGTGTTTCACACACCACGGGCTTTAAAAAAAAAAAAAAAAGTTGTCCTGTCCCCTTTAGCAGAAAAACACCCCCCCAGCAAAGGCTTTCCACCTCCATGTTTGACAGTGGGGATTGTGTTCTTGGGGGTCATAGGCAGCATTCCTCCTCCTCCAAACACGGCAAGTTGAGTTGTTGCCAGAGAGCTCAATTTTGGTCTCATTTCACCACAGCACTTTCAACCAGTTCTCCTCTGAATTATTCAGATGTTCATTAGCAAACTTCAGAGGGGCAGGGACATATGCTTCCTTGAGCAGGGAGACCTTGCGGGCACTGCAGGACTTTAATCCATTACGACATAGTGTGTTACCAATTGTTTTCTTGGTGACTATGGTCCCAGCTGCCTTGAGATCACTGCAAAAATTCTACTGTGTAGTTCTGGGCTGATTCCTCACCATTCTCATGATCACTGAAACTCAATGAGGTATGATCTTGCATGGAGCCCCAGACCGAGGGAGATTGACAGTTATTTTGTGTTTCATCCATTTGTGAATACCAAGCTGCCTGGCGATTGTCTTGTAGCCCATTCCAGTCTTGTGTAGGTCTACAATCTTTTCCCCCGACATCTTTGGAAGGCTCTTTGGTCTTGGCCATGGCAGAGAGATTGGAATTTGATTGATTGATTGATTCTGTGGACAGGTGTCTTTTATACAGATAACAAGCTAAAATTAGGAGCACTCCCAATCTCAGCTCATTACCTGTATAGAAGACATCTGGGAGCCAGAAATCTTGCCGATTGATAAGGGATCTAATCCTTATTTTACTCATTAAAATACAAATCAATTTATAAGTTTTTGAAATGCATTTTTCTGTAGATTTTTTGTTAATATTCTCACTGTTAAAATAAACCTACCATTAAAATTATAGACGGATCATTTCTTTGTCAGTGGACAAATGCACAAAATCAGCAGGGGATCAAATACATTTTTCCCTCGCTGTATATAATATGAAGACTTCAATTAAAGATTTCTGAAACTTTATGTCAAGTCTTAAATTGTTGCACATTCTCTCAGCTGAAGACAAGCAAATCTTGGAATGAAATTCAAATAACACTGTACTTCTCAATGCAGTTCTCAAACAAGAGAAAACTGAATTTTTGTAAAATCTTACCTGTAAAATTCCTTTCTCTGAGTCCTCCGACAGTCGCCGCCTCTTCATATTCGTCACTAATGGGGGTTATTGACCTTTGCTCCGCAGGAGTAGCTAGGCAACAGAATATATTAATATCAAAGCTTTTAGCATATCCCACCCCCAGGGGGTGGTCCCCTCAGTCAATACCTCCCTGCTTCCTGCATTTCCAACTCAGTTTCAGTAGCATAGCAGTAGAGTACATAAACAAACCCCAAAAGAGGGGCGGGGGCGGCCAGGTTAGATTTTACAAAAATTCCGTTTTCTCTTACGTCCTCCGACAGTCGCGGCCTCTTCATATTCGTCACTAATGGGGACGTCCCATAGCAGTGTGGACATGAGGGGTGGGAAAAAAGCAGCCGCGCCTAAAGCAACGCAGTACCCACATCAGAGAAAGGAACCTTACCAAAGCAAGAGAACCAACTGGGCAACAGGAAAACATGCTCAACAGGAGCAACAACCCAGGAAAGAACAAGTAACCTAGGGGTAAAAACACCCCAACAACCAAGGGCCCAAACAAGGGACCCTAAGGCACCGCCGCACTAAGAACTTTACGGCCAAAGGAAGCATCTGCCGATGCCTGAACATCCACCTTGTAAAATTTTGAGAAGGTGTGAACGGACGACCAACGTACTCAGAGACCTGGTAGAGTGCGCCTTCACAGGAAAAGGAGGAACCTTCCCCTTCAAAGCATAGGCTTGCACAATCGTCTGTCTGATCCATTTGGCGATGGTCGCAGCTGACGCCGCCATGCCCTTCCGAGGTCCCTCAGGAAGGACAAAGAGAGAATCCGACTTGCGAAAGGATTTAGTCGATGACAGGTAAACCCTGATGGCCCTAACAACATCCAAGGAATGCAAAGCCACCTCCTTCGGATGCTTAGGCTTCGCGCAACAGAGACAACGAGATCTCCCTGATCTTTTCAAAAGGAGCATGTTGCAACACGGACAGAACAAGGTTCAAATCCCATGGAGGGAAAGGCTCCCTCCTAGGAGGGACCAAATGTCGCACCCCTTGAACAAAGGTGCTAACCAAAGAGTTAGACGCCACAGGGCGTTGAAAGAGAACGGCCAGCGCAGAAATCTGACCCTTAATCGTGGCCAACGCCAAACGCTGGTCCACGCCCGTTTGAAGGAAAGCCAACACTCTCGACACCGAGTACGAGCGAGGGGAATATCCCCTGGACTCACACCAGGCAAAGTATGCTTTCCAAGTACGGTAGTAAATTTTTCCCGAGGAGGCTTTTCTAGCCTTGATCAAAGTGGGAATGACCTCAGGGGAGAGACCCCTATCCTTCAGGACCTGGCTTTCAACAGCCAGGCCGTTAAAGCAAGCGACTGTAAAGCAGGATGGAATATCGGTCCTTGAGACAGGAGATCTTCCCGAAGTGGCAGACGCCACGGAGCGTCGACCACCAGATTCACGAGGTCTGCGTACCAAGACCGGCGAGGCCAGTCCGGTGCCACCAGAATCACCGCGTGCGGTTCCGAGGCTAACCTGCGAAGGAGCCTGGACAGCAGCTGAATCGGTGGAAAGGCATACATCAGACGATACTGATGCCAGGGCGCCACGAACGCATCTGAGGCGTCTGCCCGAGGATCGCGCGTTCTTGCCACGAACCTTTCCACCTTGTTGTTTAGACGAGACGCAAACAGATCCACATCTGGGGACCCCCACTTCGTGCACAACATCTGGAAGACATCCGGGTGGAGGGACCATTCTCCCTGGTCCAGGGTCTGGCGGCTCAGATAATCCGCCGGCCAGTTCTCCACCCCCGGAATGTGAACTGCAGATATCGCCGGGACGTGCATCTCGGCCCAAGACAGAATTTCGGCTACTTCCCGAGCCGCTCGGGCACTCCTGGTGCCCCCTTGGTGGTTGATGTAGGCCACCGCTGTGGCATTGTCCGTCTGTACCCGAACTGGACGGCCCTGAAGCCTGTCCGTCCAACGCAGAAGACAGAGATTTATCGCTCGCAATTCCAGAATGTTGATCGGAAGGGAGGATTCCTCCTCCGACCAAGGTCCCTGGGCGGACAGAACGCCCAGAACACCACCCCAGCCCGACAGGCTGGCACCCGTGGTGATCACCGTCCAAGACAAAGGACGAAAGGACTTGCCCCCGACACCGCCGGGGACTGGAGCCACCACAAAAGACCCCTGCGGGTGAGTTGGCTCAACGACAGCCGCAGATCCAGAGACTGCGGACGCCCATCCCACTTGGCCAGAACCTCCGCCTGAAGATGCCGCGTGTGAAACTGGGCGAAGGGAATCGCCTCGAAAGCCGAAACCATCAATCCCAGACACCTCATACACCTCCGGAGGGACGAGCACTGATTGTCCCTGAGGGACCTGACTTCGCACTGAAGTGTCCGAAGTTTGTCTTCCGGTAGGAAGACCTTCGCCTGAACAGAGTCCAGGATCATCCCCAAGTAGGGAAGACGAACCGACGGACACAGCGTCGACTTTGAAAGATTTATCGTCCAACCGAACTCCTGGAGAGTCTGCATCGTGATGGACAGGTCGTTCACTAGGCCCTGACTGGTCGCGGACCGAATTAGGATATCGTCCAGATATCCCAGGACAGAAATGCCCTGTGCTCTCAATAAAGCCAGAACCGGCGCAAGCACCTTGGTGAAAACCCGCGGAGCTGAAGCGAGACCAAAGGGCAACGCCACGAATTGGTAATGATCCTCCGCAATGGCGAATCGAAGGTACCTCTGGTGACCCTCGAAAATGGGGATGTGAAAGTAAGCATCCTTCAAGTCGATTGAGGCCATGAATTCCCCCGGAACCAGGGCAGCCACCACCAAGCGCAGGGATTCCATGCGGAACTCGCGAACCCGCACAAAGCGGTTCAGAGCTTTCAAGTCCAGAATCGGACGTACCTTGCCCTCCTTTCTGGGCACAGTGAACAGATTGGAATAGAACCCCCGAAATCTGTCCCGATGAGGCACCGGGACCACCACTCCCTGGGCCCGCAGGTCCCGCACCGCCAGGCGCAGATCCTGCAAGCGCTCCGGAGTCAACTGAAGGTTTGAGGGGAAAAATCTGCCCGCCGGCCGAGAGAGAAACTCGATCTTGTATCCAGATCGAACGATTTCCTGAACCCACCTGTCCCGAATGCGGTCCAGCCAGGGTTGAAGAAAACCGAGCAAACGTCCCCCCACCCCAGAACCGGGTGAGGGCGTACCTTCAGGCCGTATTGTTATGGACAGCAGACCCGGACTGACCAGACTTCTGCTTACCCGCCCACGGCTTCTTCTGGGAGCCTTGTCCCTTGAAGGGCTTGCCCTTATAGTGCGACAGAAAAGCACGAAAGGACCTCTGAGAGGCCCTAAACGATGTATTCTTCTTACCACGAACAAACTTAGTTTTGTGCGTTCGGGGTAAGAGAGTGCTCTTACCCCCAGAAATACCCTTTATCAGAGTATCCAATGATTCGCCAAAAAGGCGAGATCCCGCGTAGGGCAAATTAGCCAAAGTCTTGCAAGAAGATTGGTCAACAGACCAACATTTCAGCCACATCAGGCGACGGTTCAATACCGCCACACTAGAAAGGCGCGCAGCCAAGGGGACCATATCTAAGTCCGCATCACACAAAATACATGACACCCTGATGAATTTGATCCACCATAGCCAAAGTTGTCGGCGGGGCAGAATCAGCCACCAGGGTGTGCCTGAGCACCTGCGTCCAATCCGCAATAGCTTGGGCTGCCATAATGGAAGCAAAAATAGGCTTCAACATAGAACCAGCAACCGTATAAGCATGACGGGCCAGAGACTCCAATCTCCTGTCCGTCGGGTCCCGGAACACCGGGGTATCCTCAGCAGGGATCGCAGTGGATTTATTCAAAATCGCCACCGCATGATCCACTTGAGGCGGCACACACCATCGCTCATCAGTGGCGGGTGTAAATGGATAACGCAGCTTGAACCTATTCGGCACAGCAAAAGGCTTCTTTAAATTGCGCCATTGCTCATCAACAGCACGCTGAAATTCCGTAGAGCAAGGAAACACCTGCGATGTTTTGCGCCTTCTTTGCGTCCCATAAGAGGACATCAAAACTGGAGGACATGGTTCATCCTGTAAATGCAGCGTTTGCTTGATAGAAGCAACCAACTCATCCATGAGTGCAAGCTCTTCAGACGAGCCAGGGGGAGAATTATCAACCCCCTCCACCTCAGCCTCCCCGTCAGACCCCACAAGGTCTAGGGATGAGTGAGACCCTGAGAAGGGCACACCAGCCATAGCAGCCCCATCGCCCTCTGAATCAGAGGAAATAGACACCCTGGGCCGTTTTGTGGATCGATCAGCCACCAGCATCTGCACCTGAGCAGCTAAATTTGCCACAATAGTGGCCAGATCAGCCCCCTCGGGGGAAGCAGCAGCCCCTTGGCCCCCCACCAAGGTGGGAGGAAACTTGCAATCCTGAGAATCCATGCCCCAGCAATAGTAGTAAGAAAAGGGTACTGCCCCTTTAAGATCGCGGCGAGCGTAGCCCACCGCACCCACTGAATACACTGACCCCCACAGGGACAAGAAACTGGGCAAGGAATACAGGAAAAAAGGAAATATAAAAACCTGGAGAGATCACACAGGCTGCTGCACCGATCGCTGTCCCAGAGCAAAAGGAAGTGATGCAAGACTGACCGCCCCTATGAAGCCTATGCAAGGCTACACAAACATGGCCACTGAGGATTCTCCTGGGCAAACAGAAAAATGGCGCCGACATGTGGCCTGATCGATCGCCGCTAAAATGGCGGCGCTTGGCGCCAAAACGCCTTGTCTAACCACACAGGACCGGCCACCATGATTTCTGCCCAAAAAAATGGCGGATCGCCGCACAGCATGTCCCAAATCTGACTGCTCCATGTATTCACCCAGCAGAGCGGGAGAGCCCCCCCCCCTCACAGCCCACACACAGGCAGCAATTCCACACAGGAAACTGACAGGGAGCACAGCAGTCACACAGACATGCAGGGTCACACAGTCCCAGACTGACACCCAAACAGACAGGTCCCCACATAGAGTCACACTTACCAGTCCGGATGGCGTGGGGAGCCTGCTCCAGCGACCAAACCGCTGCACTGAGGACAGGGAGTGTCGCAAGCATGACGCAGTGGAATTGCGGTGCGAAACCGCAATGGCGTCCAGTGAGGTAGCCACCTCACCGATAGCATCCCTGCAGCGAACAGGGATGGGTCGTTCAATGTGCCAGGGCAAAACCTAAGCTGAACGCGCGATGGCAGGCTGGGAAGCCCCTGGCCCTGAGCCCTGGGATCCAGGGTGGCCAGACTGAGACCCAGCTCCGCACGATCATCTTCATCAGAAGAAGCTAACTAACGCTGAAAATAAACAGCTAGGTAAAAGAAAGAGAAAAAACTCCAAATAAAATCAAAGAGAGAAAAGAAGCTGAGACTAAGAGCCCCAGCACAGGAACAGCCCAACCTACTCCTGAGCTAAGCATTAGAAACTGAGTTGGAAATGCAGGAAGCAGGGAGGTATTGACTGAGGGGACCACCCCCTGGGGGTGGGATATGCTAAAAGCTTTGATATTAATATATTCTGTTGCCTAGCTACTCCTGCGGAGTAAAGGTCAATAACCCCATTATTGACGAATATGAAGAGGCGCCGACTGTCGGAGTACGTAAGAGAAATATGCATTTCTGCACCTAGGGGCACTGCAGAGGAAAGACTCCAGTTTAGTTTGCCTACAGCTAGGCAAACTACACCTCCTACAGTTGGGTAATTGTTGGGATACAGTAGATGATAGTTTCTGTCCTCTCAGGCATTAATTGGCGGGCAAATTAGTCAGAGAAATTAGTTTATCTTTTTTTAACCTTTAAATGCTCTCCACCATCACAGCATAATGTTTATTTATAGTCTATTCGATAATTTTTTTCCTTTCCACCTCTCAGTAAAATGGTGAGACCAATATCTAGAGTGTGGAAAATTTCCCCAGTGCAATTTCTCCTGAGACCAAAGCTGCAATTTGCAAAAAAGGTGCACCCCGCACTAAAAAAAAAAAAAAAAAAAACAGCCTTTTCCTAGCTCCCGCACGAAAAGGGTCCACGCCCGGCTTGCTCTACACTTTTAGTATAGTGTCAGTCTTATGGGGCAAATTGGGCCGGAGGGCAGAGTCCAGGAGGCAAATCAGTCTGGCAGCCCCATAAAGTGGTCACACTGCTACCTGCCAGTATAATAATACCTCTTGATGAGGACATTCAGACAGACCACAGGCCGCCGACCAAACCAAATATAACTGGCCTGATGGCCACCAATGCTAATAAGTGTGGCACTGCAGCCTAATGCTCCGTCTACCCTCCTCCTCCCACAGGTATGGCAGGCATCATGTCAATAATATAATTTCATTTCTTTAAACATCCTTGTCCTTGAGTGAACATATTGAATTGCATAATATACAATTAAGACTTTTAATTGTATATGATGGCAATAATATTTTGGACCTGCTCACCTCATATGCGCTATAGCAATATGTCACTGGATTAGTAAGATTACCCCTATTGTAGAAGATATTTGGACTTTGGTGTTATTTGCTGTTTGCAGCCACTGATTATTTCATTTATTTGTATAATGACTATGGACTTCCTAGTCATTATACAAATAAGTGAAATAATCCTATGATTACAATCAGTGGCTGCAAAAACTGATGAGGCCGCAGTGATATGCTGCACTGATGAGGCTCGCACTGATGAGCAGTAATGAGGCTCGCACTGATGAGCAGTAATGAGGCTCGCACTGATGAGCAGTAATGAGGCTCGCACTGATGAGCAGTAATGAGGCTCGCACTGATGAGCAGTAATGAGGCTCGCACTGATGAGCAGTAATGAGGCTCGCACTGATGAGCAGTAATGAGGCTCGCACTGATGAGCAGTAATGAGGCTCGCACTGATGAGCAGTAATGAGGCTCGCACTGATGAGCAGTAATGAGGCTCGCACTGATGAGCAGTAATGAGGCTCGCACTGATGAGCAGTAATGAGGCTCGCACTGATGAGCACCGATAGGGCTGCACTGATGAGCACCGATAGGGCTGCACTGATGAGCACCGATAGGGCTGCACTGATAAGCACCGATAAGGCTGCACTGATAAGCACTGATAAGCACTGATAAGGCTGCACTTGTGGTCTGTGGTTTACAGATGACAGGGCGGGTCAAAACAGGAAAGGGTGTGACCTTTACAGGAAGGGGTGGGTCATATTTAAATTAGGAGGTGCCCAAGTTTAGTCAGGCCTAGGGCAGCACAAAACCTAAATACACCACTGCATATGCTACAAGGATGACAAAGCACACCCTGGCATTACAGAGGTGCCCAAAGACATTAGAAAAACGACTTTTTTTTTGGTGTTAAGTGATGAGGACTAGAATGAAAGCGTGAGTAGCTTTACCCTCCAGAGCTCTCATTCCATAAACACTCTTTATGCTGCTTCTGGATGAACACACATTGTTTCTCCACCAGCAGCATCTTCAAGTAAGAAAGTGTTACAAACCACAGCCTCCCAAAAATACACAAGACAGTTCTTGTGTTTTTAATACATAATAACTATTTAAAAGCAAGGTTAGTTCATTTACTGAATAACCTGTACTTTTATATACTGCATTTCACAGTCCCAGTGTAACAAAAGGACTTTCAATTTGTAAAACTACTCCACACTGAATTTTTAGAAAAGCAGGGGATTAAATACTTTTTCCTTCACTGTAGTATGTATTTCATGGCAAAAGATATATTATTTGTCATTGTAAACGAACAAATTCCACATTTTTTTCAATTTTTCCAGACAAAAAACAAAAAGCAGCTCTTTTTCCAATTTCTCAGTTTTTTTTCTAGGCCTTCCCATTACTAAGCCAGTGGCCACAACAGATGCCTGCAGATGCCAAGGACTCATGATCAACAAGGCGTTATCGTTTGTGAGATGGATGCAACAACCAAACTTAGATTCAGATTCAAATTGCCTGTGTTTTCAATCTTTTAGAACTTAAAGTGATTGTAAAGGTTGTGTTTTTTATTTTATTTATTTTTTTTTAAATAAAAATGTTATATTTACCTGCTCTGTGCAAGGGTTTTGCACAGAGCAGCCCCAATCCTCCTCTTCTGGGGTGCCCGGCGTCGCTTCTGGCTCCTCCTCTTCATCGGGTGCCCCCAGGGACAGCTGCTTTCCATGGGGGCACCCGTGCGGGCATGCTCACCAGTACTGCTGCAGCTTCCATTGACACAGACAGCAGGACTCAGCCCCGTCCCTGCTCTCGTGTCAATGGATTTGACTGAGCCAATGGCTCCTTTTTTTTTTTTTTTTTTTTTAAGCCCGTAGCGTGTGAAACACACTCAAAAGACTTCACCCGGTGCATAAAAAAGTGCCAATGGCTCCTGCTGCTATTAATCTATCCAACGAGGACCTGAGACAGCAGCTGGAGCTGCTGGGCTCGTTCTCACGGCTGGAACGTTTGGGTTCAGGTAAGAGTAACGGGGGTCTGGGGGGCAGCTGCAACCAAGAAGGTTTTTCACCTTGTCTAGGCAAGGCAGGCAGCTCACGGCTTCCTTAACATCAAAAGCACTCTGCCACACTACTCCTCCCGAAAGCCCTCAGCTCTGATGCCAGCAGTGAGCTGGCTCCTGGAAGGAGTTATGCAAATATCAAATGCCTTCATGGGCTGGTGTCAGTCTGGGGGGTCCTAGACTGCCATAGGTAATGCCCACTTGTGATATTAAGCCTCCAAGGTCTGAAATCCAACAGATAAATTGGTGGGCAAAGGACAGAAGGGCTGGACAGAAATGATATAGATCAGGGGTCTTCAAACTATGGCCCTCCAGTTGTTCAGGAACTAGAATTCCCATCATGCCTAGTCATGTCTGTGAATGTCAGAGTTTTACAATGCCTCATGGGATGTGAAGTTCTGCAACAGCTGGAAGGCCGTAGTTTGAGGATCCCTTTTTTTTTTTTTTTTTTTTTTTATTAAAGCCCGTAGCGTGTGAAACACACTCAAAAGACTTCACCCGGTGCATAAAAAAGTGCACACACACAAACGTGAGGAACACAAAAAGTGCACAGGGTGTGCGAACATAAATGGTCTTCCCTCCGAAGAGGTAGGACCCGAACCTCGATCCCCCGGGGCGCAAGACTCCTGACAGGGATTTAAGGTACTCATGGTCTTTCTGGCCGAAACCAGACCGACCCCGTTCTTCAGGGGGACTGCCGAAACAGCCCCCACCGAGTACTAAGTGGGGCTCCCCCGAAGGGAGACCCCATGAGAGAGGGCGAACTAAGCCAAAAGGCCATATCCACCCCCTCCCAAGACTCAAGGCAGGGCCCGAGGACCCACACCCTACAAGTCGTGCAGTGAAAAAAGGTGATAGAAAGTGACAAACTACAAAGAAAAAGCACACACAAACAAAAAGGTGGGGAAGGGGAAGTGGAGAGGTGAATTAGTGCCCTTGTGAAAATACAAGGGTAGGCCTTCCGGCCGGAATAAAAATTCCTCTAGTCGAAGCCAAAAGGCCTTGCCCAAGAGGCAGGTGCTTAAAAAAGTGTGTAGGTGCAGTGACCATGGTGCCGAAAAACTCAAGGCGAGCTGCCCCTCACCAGTGAGAATTAAGGCACCCCTGGGCTGCCACCCCAGGGGCACATACACTACGGGCTTTTTCTACCCCGGCCCAATGGCCAGACCGAGTGTAGCCCTTACCTACCAGGAGGTTTGGAACGTGGACAGCTTAGAGAGAGCCTGCCTTCAACTGGGGACAAGCCTTTTGCAAGGCCAGATTCAACCCAGGAGGAAAGGCCCTCCCACCGCCATCCCAATTCCTCCCCAATTACATCCAGGAGCAATACTAACCGTCTTTTCCCAGCTTTCTTGCTCCCTTCAAACTGATAGGGTCGGACCCATTCAAATCAGGAAGGCATTGGAACCATCCGGCTTTCTCTGGTTTGGCCTACTCCGATCCTCCAGTTACGCCCAGAGCGCCCCGGTTAACTTCGGCCACCACCGATACTAACCTTCCGGTTCCATTCCAACACTGATAAGAACAGATTTTTTTTTTTTATTTTCCTTTAAAGCCCGTAGCGTGTGAAACGCACTCAAAAGACTTCACCCGGTGCATAAAAAAGTGCACACACAGAAACGTGAGGAACACAAAAAGTGCACAGGGTGTGCGAACAAATGGTCTTCCCTCCGAGGAGGTAGGACCCGAACCTCGATCCCCCGGGGCGCAAGACTCCTGACAGGGATTTGAGGTACTCATGGTCTGTCTGGCCGAAACCAGACTGACCCCGTTCTTCAGGGGGACTGCCGAAACAGCCCCCACCGAGTACTAAGTGGGGCTCCCCCGAAGGGAGACCCCATGAGAGAGGGCAGACCAAGCCAAAACGCCATATCCACCCCCTCCCAAGACTCAAGGCAGGGCCCGAGGACCCACACCCTACAAGTCGTGCAGGTGAAAAAAGGTGATAGAAAAGTGACAAACTACAAAGAAAAAGCACACACAAACAAAAAGGTGGGGAAGGGGAAGTGGAGAGGTGAATTAGTGCCTAAGTGAAAAACAAAGGCAGGCCTTCCGGCCGGAATAAAATTTCCTCTGGTCGAAGCCAAAATGCCTTGCCCAAGAGGCAGGTGCTTAAAAAAGTGTGCGTAGGTGCAGTGACCATGGTGCCGAAAAACTCAAGGCGAGCTGCCCCTCACCAGTGAGAATTAAGGCACCCCTGGGCTGCCACCCCAGGGGCACATACACTACGGGCTTTTTCTACCCCGGCCCTAAGGCCAGACCAAGTGTAGCCCTAACCTACCAGGAGGCATCAGAACTTTAGACAGCTTAGGGTGAGCCTGCCTTCAACTGGGGACAAGCCTTTTGCAAGGCCAGATTCAACCCAGGAGGAAAGGCCCTCCCACCGCCATCCGCTGTTCCTTACCAATCACATCCAGGAGCAGTACTAACTGGCCGCAGATCCAGTTTTCTCGCTCCCTTCAAACTGGTAGGGGCGGACCCATTCAAATCAGGCAGGCATTGGAACCCTCCGGCTTTCTCTGGTTTGGCCTACTCCGGTCCTCCAGTTACGCCCAGAGTGCCCCGGTTAACTTCGGCCACCACCGATACTAACCTTCAGGTTCCATTCCAACACTGATAAGAACAGATACTACACTTGATCTTAGCCAAAAGGCCGAGAAGCGGATCCCTGATCTAGATGATGATGGAAGTTTTACAGCCATTATAAAAGACAGGCTCTATCTGCTTTACTGCAACTTCTAATGCACACTGGGAGAAGCTCACAGTGCAGAGAAATCAGACTAAGCATTTTCAGTACAAGAGAGGAGTCTATACAACACTGAAGGAGGGGTTCAGCTTTAAAGCGATGTTAAACCTGAAAAAAAATGTATTCTATCGCAGCTTAAATGTATTCTCTTACAGCTTACCATTTCTTAGGACGTAGTCGCTGTGCTTGTTTTTTTCTGTATTTTCACCTGGTGATCCAGCCAGGATGTTTTTTCACCTTCCTTTAACACACCATGCTCTGCTAGTGAATCTAACACAACCCTCCCCCCCTAGACAGACAATGCTGCTGTCCAAGGCTGTCTCAATTGCTCCTCCATTCAAAGGGATTCTGCCCCCGATCCCGAATCATTGCAAATCGCAGGACGCCCGTGCAATTCTCGTGACTTGCAATTGCACCCCAAATGCGGCGCAATTTTCCAAACAAAATCGCGGGACGCTTGTCGCCCAAAAGAAGTTGTCAGGCAACAATATCGCACTGCGTTTTGGGTCACAGGAATCACGCGGGCTTCCTGCCCGCGATCTGGGGCGCCGATATTTGAACAGAGCCTTTAAGAATGTAAACCTACGATATATATATATATATATATATATATTTTTTTTTTTTTTTGCTTTTGGGTTTAAAGCAGTTCTAAAGGCTATTTTCTTATTTAAAAAACAAACATGTTGTACTTACCTGCTCTGTTTAAAAGGTATTGCACAGAGCAGTCCCTTAAAAAAATAGAAATCCATGCAGTCTCTTCTTGGGTTACCCACAGGTGCTCTCTTCTCTTGCTCTGCATGGGCCCCAATAGCTGTGTGTTATGGGGGCACTAGTGTGGTTACGCTGCCAAGCCAGGCTGTGTGCGTACATAGAAACACACAGTACAGCTCGGCCTCTCCTCACAGGATCTGACAGCAAGCCAAAGGCTCCCGCTGCTACCGAAGTCTTCTGTAAGCCCAGGAAGAGGAAAGATAGGAGATATAGCTGGGGAAGTAATCAATAAAAAGGGAAGGGGGTAGGGGGGGGTCACAACAAATAGTAAAACATTTGTTAGCTTAATGCAGGGAATGCATCATAGTAAAACACGTTTTAGCTTTGGAACCACTTCATTCCCTACAAAATAGAATCAGCACTGCCTGCATGAAGTACACTCCACATGACAAGCAGACAGCCATACCAAAGAAAACATTATTAGTATTCTAGTATTGCTTTTTGTCAACATTTCCTCTGCGGCTGTTATAAAGAAGCATTTTAGAGACCAAAAATATGTACCTCCTGACTTTCGCATCGGCAGAAGCAAAGTGATTCTGTGCACATTCGTCATATAGTGAAGAAATAATCAAAGGCTTCTCATCTCCATCCATACTGGGCTCTGCTTGAATCCTCCAATCCCACAAACCTACAAAACAATAGGAATAAATAAATAAAAAGAACAAAAATTAATAAAAAATTGCCGGCTCAATTTTTCACAACCAGAAATGACGCAATGCTAGAAGGAGATAGGAGCCATTCTTAATTTAGGCATTCAGTCTTTTCTCTGTAATCGGTAGAGAGTAGCAGTGGCAGGAACTACATTTCCCACCGCACATGCGCGAGAGCTGGAGGTGCTCTTCCGAATCACGGAAGAGAGTCCCAGCGGCCTTCAGATGCCCACAGTTAGGATGCCAGTGTTGTACATTTTGACATTAGAGTAAGTAAAAACACAAAAAACACAAAGGGTACACTTTTGAATATCGGCAGTTTGTAAAGCACGAGCGGAGTTATTTAGGGAAATAAAAAAAAAAATAAAAAGAAAACCTCTGGAACTCCGCTTTAAATCCTATTGAAAATCTTTGGAATGACTTGAAGACTGCAGTCCACAGTCACCATCAAATTTTACTGAACAGTTCTGCAAGGAAGAGTGGGCAAATATTGCAAAGTCAAGATGCGCAAAGTTAGTAGAGATAAATTCTAAAGACTAAAGGCTGTATTTAAAGCAAAAGTGGTTCAATAAAATACTGACACAAGGGGGGGGGGGTGATTCTTTTTCCAACTCCGTGATGACATTTTTTAATTTATCTATTATATATAATTATATATCTTTCATTTGGATGTTATAAGTTGCCCTGAGTAAATACAGCTGGATAAAACCGAAACATTGTCTTATTTCAGGCTGCAAAGCAACAAGATGCTATCATTTTAATAAGGGAGGCATTTCTTTTCTATACCCACTGTTTATTCTGAATTGAGGTGAAAAAAAAAAAAAAGCGTCAGAAATTCATAAAAAAAGCCCCAGAAGTCATCAAAAGCGCATTTTAATAAGCATGCAGAACTGCATCTGGAATGCAGAAATTGTGGTCTGAACCAGCCATTAGGGCGGCCAGACAAATTTCTCCAACAAAAAAAAAATTGCTCCAAAACCAAATAACAGGAAAAAATAGAGAGACAAATGCCCATTCTTGTCAATCCTCTATAAGCGCAATACCTTGGCTGACAGACAAAAGTTTGCAGTCCATGGCCATCTTCAAAGTAATTCTAGTACTAAATGACAAGAGTAGAACAAAGCAAGCAGCGATTATACAAGAGACGAGCGCCCTCTGGTGGGTATAGCTCCTCCTGTAAGGATGGGTTTACAAATGCACAGGATACCAGTGTCCATCATCCCTTTACTGCAAAGGTGCAAGCTGTCCAATGCCCTTATTCACACTGGAAATGACATACATGCACTTATAGGATATTTCTAAAGACATATAAAAGCACACTTGTGTTTGTAAAAATGCAGGTAAAAACCCATGTGCTTTTACCTGCATTTTTTTTTCATTTAATCATTTATATAATTTAGCTGCTCTTTTCTTTATGAAACCTTCCTCACAGGGTGGGGACATTGCTATTATTTTCTCCCTACACCACACATTTGTAGGTAAGATGTTTTTTTGGGAGTTATGGATACCTCTATTGTATTTTTACATATTTTTTCACTTTGCTGACTAATTCTTGTTTTTGCACATGGTTCTATGGTTGTTTACCTTTTTGTGTTTTTTTCCTTCAGTTTGTTCATTCTTCCATCATTAGCACTCCCTTTTCACCTCATGATCAGTCTGCACCTTTTTGGTGCCTATTTCACAATTTTTTCCAATACCTGGGAATTTTCCACGGTTCTGCTGCACACATCACCAGATATTTTCTCTGTCTTATGACATTAAGGGTTCTTTCATAGACGGAGTCCGCCAGGCGGACTCATTTTTTCTCAGCGAGGGATCGATCCGCCAATCCCTTGCTGAGCAGGAGGATGACAGCTGTGTCTCCATGCTGTGTGCGGAGACACAGCTGTCTGGTCCCCATTCATCTCTATGGGGGAATCGGATGGGAACGGACCATCTGTCCGTTATCATCCGATCCGTCAGATGGATGGAAAATAGGGTTTCCATCCGTCCAGTTTGGACCGATCGGATGTCAGCGGACATGTCTCCGCTGACATCTGATGCCCCATAGGGATCATGGGGCAACCGTTCAGATCCGCTTAAAAAACTGACAGGCGGATCTGAACGGACTCCATGTGTGAAAGGGGCCTTATAAATATTACATTTTAATATCCAATATCTTCTTTATCATATGGTCATTATGTGTGTCCACATTTTTTGGAACTGCCTTTGTTGTCCTGGCTTGCCCCCTAGCTGGGCCCCCCCCCCCCTTTTGGACTGGTTGACTTAGTCCCGCCTCAGCCCTGGGTTAGACGGTTGCTTTTTGGCACTGGCACTCTCATTTCCCTCCCAGTTACTGGATGTACCTTTGGTACTGACAAGTAAGTAACAAGACAATATATATATATATATATATATATATATATATATATATATATATATATTTATATTTTATTTATTTTTTTTGTGGGGAGTAACTTGTTATACTCTTGATTTTATATATATGAGATTTTTGTATTCCAATACAAGCCTACATTTACAGATATACATTTTTTTACATCAAGCTTCTGATGAGTGGACAGGGATCCACGAAACGCGTAGAGCCCATAGATGCGAAGACATATGATTTGGAGATTGACTATGTACCATTTTCTTTTTATGATTTTTTTTTAATTACTATAATATGAATTGTACTATTATATAAAACAAAAATATTCTCTCTCTCTCTCTATATATATATATGTATAATATCTGGAATATGGATTCTATGTATTTATGTCAATTATGAAATATGCATTTAATTATAACATTTGATTTTACATAATTTTGTAATTTAATAAGTGACCTGCCTCGTTTAAAGTCCCATGACCACTGTTCTATCTCTGGCTCTCTGCATGTACATTTTAGGGATGGAGGCTTGTCACTGTGTATACTTCAGATCATATTTTCTTTTTCTCTTTGTTCTGGAGGATGTTATATGACGTCCAGTCAGAACAATGAGACCCCGTTCACATAGGGGCGATGCTACTTGCTGGGGCGACCACAGCGTGCACCGCGTCCTCGGCGCGACATGCATGGACTTCATATCATTGAAATCTATGCAGGTTGCCTCCAGGTCGCCCCAAAGTAGTACAGGACCCTTTTTCTAAGTCGGATCGACTTGTGTCGCTCCTATTAGAACGGGTCCTGTGCTAATCTATGGCAGGAGATCCACTGCGACTTGTCAGGCGACCAAGTCGCCTGACAAGTCGCGCTAGTGTGAACCGGGTCTTAAACCTCTACCCGGCCTATTAGAGTAATAACGGCTGGGCGGGGGTTTCATTATTCTGACTGGACATAATATGATGTCCCTCATAACAAGCCACTCATGCGCAGAAGTGGTAAAACTGAAGAGTGCAAAATCTGGTGCAACTCTGCATTGAAACTAATCAAGACTCCAGGTTTTATTGCTAAAGCCTAATTGAACAACCTTAAGTTAGAAGCTTATTTGCTATAATGCACAGCTGCACCAGATTCTGAGTGCACCAATTTTAGTCCATCTACCCCACTGTGTGTTTACCTGCATTTAGGAAAGTTCAGTTTAGCAGCAATAAGATCTTGTTCATTCTATTTGCAGTGGCTTGCTATTTCCCACACTGTATAAGGGCAGGTCTAGTGTACTGCTAGAGCACATATAACATGATGGTTTTCTTTTTGCCCCGTTCACACAGAAACGCTGATGTGAAGTGTGAAAAACAGCAGCACGTCTGCATTTTTTTCACATTGAATCCAATGGCACTGAACAGCAGCAGAATGCCCTGCAAACTGCAGCCACTGGTCAGTGTATTCTGACAAGGGTGGGTGCCGCTGCCAGCATGCAATGCCTTAGTTAGGGGGGGAGGGAGGTTGGCGTAGCGAATTTCTCCATCCATCTTGTTTGTGTGGATGGAGCTTGGCTGAGCCATATGTAATGGGGAGTCTTCCCAATGAAGATAAATGTAAGAAGCATTCTTCCCAGTGACCATCCCACTAATATACCAGAAGCTGTAGATATAGTAATTATTACCATGGCTCCCTGAGACCAGAAAGTTATATCCAAGGGTTCCTTCATGTTAAAAAAATAGGGTGAGAAAAGCTAAAATAACAGTTTTGTTATTCTTTTTTATACAGGATTTATATTTATATGGCGCCAAAAGTGAGGGCAGACACCACAGTACAAGAGGAATCAGAGGGTCCAGCTCGTTAAAGTTTTTACAATCTAAGGGCTCTTTCATACGGAGCAGACCGCATTGCGATCCGCTCCGGCACTTTTTTTTTTTTTTTTTTTTTCACGGAGCGGATGACATTTGTGTCATTCGCTCCGTATGTCCGCATATCATCCCATCCGTTTGCGGATGATATACGGACATAATGTATGTCTATGGGCATTGCGGATGACACCGCTGACATCCAATTTTGCATCCGTTCCATTTTTTAAAGGGAACGAGAATAGGGTTCTGTTCCGTTCCAAAAAACGGAACAGAACTGAAAGGATGAAAATCAGATGTCAGCGGATGGTCATCCGCTGACATCCGCAATGCCATTGACATTCATTATGTCCGTATATCATCCGCAAAAAAATAGGATGATTTACGGACATGCGGAACGCCTGTGTGAAAGGGCCCTAAAAGGGGTTGAGGGGGTCTAGTGATACAAAAGACATTACCTTTCCAATGCTTTAAATATATTCATGAATACCTACTATAACAATATATTCCTGAATATTATTTTAATTAAATCAAAGATGGGAGGCTTTTTATTTTGGGCTCGCATAAACTTTAAAATTACCAGTGCTGTTGCTGTTCATTCTACTTTCCTTGTCACTACAGTTCCATTTTAGGCTGGGTTCACACTAGTGCGATGCCAAACATCACATGCTGTGCACATCACATGCGATGTCTGTGCAATGCCAATTCAGCCATACAAACTGTATGGCTGAAATCGCATCGCATTCACACCAAAATGGTGCAGGACCCTTTTTTTTCTCCGCATTGGAATCGGATCAAATGGGTGTACAGACCCATGCGATCTGATTCCTGTCAGATTTCACAGTTTGCACTGCAATCTGCAAAACCGATTTGGGGGTGTCATTAACTTGACCTGCAGCGGTTCACAGAGAGCAGTGACAAACGATGCGGGAACCAGCGCGATTCAAGTGTGAACCCAGTAGAAAATCCCTTGCAGTTTGTTTATGTTAGCAAAAGAAAAAAAAGTTAACTGTGATACTCTTATCTCCAAGTTTGTCTCCATAGTTTCCGTTTGGAGGACATCCTGAATGCTGTCAACAGAATGAGCTCCAGAAAGATTGTGGAATATTCTTCCACACACAGCAAAAAGGTTGCTGCAATACTAATTTACAGAAAACGCACAATTATAATACAGAAAAATCATATTTGTTTTCATGTGTAATGAAGCCTAATCAAATTTATCTATCAAAACGGTCTAGAGAGTTAAATAACATTGGTTTCAAAAGGTATAGTTACGGTATGTATTTTTTTTTTAATTGCTCTTTAGGTGTGGTTTCCTGCAAACATATCTTCAGCCAGAGATGAATGACAAAACGCTATATCTATGTTTAGGACGTGCCGCGTCCTTTCCGATGGAAAATGTAAGACTGAAACACTTTAAAAACACATCACAGTAAACACGCACAAAATTCAGAACTTTAGTTAAAAATGACAAGATAAAAAGAAATGGTCTATTAAAAGACCAAAGAACAAAACCACCTTTGGCTGCAATATTCACCTTCAATTCAGAGACTTCCCCTGCAGTACACTTCTTCTGCTGTTAGAGGTCCTCAGTTTGATGAGCCCACTTCCCCTGAGCCCAGGTCATCCTATACTCACCCCAACCTGTGACTAAACAGGAAAAGAAGAACCAGCACAGTGACAAGCACATCAATATGTCTCCGCTTTTTTTCCTACTGGCATGCGTCTTGTCAGCACAAAACTGATTGGCATTTTGTGCTCTCTCTTTGTTTCGCACTGCAGCTCTTCCACACAGGGACTAGAACAAGCTGATAACCAGATCAAATTCGGGTACTTACACTGCGTATATATTTAAAAAAACGCATTTACTCCTGGTTCACACCGGTGCGGCTTTGAAATCGCACTACCTCAGTGTCATTTTCAAAGCTTCACATCAGTGTGACTTGCACTGCCAATTTCATTGCAGCTTGTACCTTCATTTTAACCACTTGCCGACCAGGCTTTTTCTGGCACTTTATTATTACTACAAGTTTAAATCAGTATTTTTTTTGCTGGAAAATTACTTTTAACCCCCAAACATTAAACATTTATTTAGCAGGGACCCTAGGGAAGAAAATGGCGATTGCTGCAATTTTTTATGTCGCACAGTATTTGGGCAGCAGTTTTGCAAACACAGTTTAAAAAAAAAAAAAAAAAAAACACACAACAGAAAAGGTTACTGGGTTATGGGGGATATCTTCAGACATAACCCGGTACACTACTTGCAGACCACAACGTATATATCCGTATTGTGGTCGGCAAGTGATTAACAGAAGTCTATTCAAGTCCAAATAAAAAAAAAAATAAAAAAAAATAAATAAATAGGTAAAAAGTAGTGCAGGAACCTTTTTCAGAATTGCTGCGAGATAAGTCACGGTGATATGAACAATTCCACTGCTGGCATGGGAATGCGACTTGTCACACTGTAAAATCCATGACAAGTCGCGACGGTGTGAACGGGGGCTTATATGTATTACAGAGCTTCATTAACGTGTATTTTATATCTGCTAGAGTACAGTTCTAAAAAAGCTCATCAAAAACAACTTCTGTGCATGCAATTGTGTGCCACAGTCAAAGAGTAGTGAATATGTTCAGCAACGAGTGATATAAATGCATTCTCTTGTCACAAAGCGGTTTTCTATTCTTTTGAATATCTATAGAAAGAACAAAACCAAAATGTAGAAAATATTCTGTAGCAGATGGCCATGGCGACACAGCTCCAATAGGAAATTTTTCAACCCATACAGGCTCAAAAGTTTGCATGATTGCATCTGATTTTTTGATTTCCTGTGCAGACACCCCAGCAAGACAACATTGGTATGCTAAGTAGCATGCTGGAGTATCCAATTGAAAAAAAAAATGTTCATTTCATTTAGTGCTTATCAAGTAATCTAATCTAAGACCTTAAGGGCTCTTTCACACGGGCTTTCCGTGTGAAAGGTCCGCTGCGGGACTTTTTTTTTTTTTTTTTCACGGGGCGGATGACATTTCTGTCATCGGCTCTGTAGGTCCACATATCATCCCATCCGTTTGCGGATGATATACGGACATAATGTATGTCTATGGGGATTGCGGATGTCAGCGGATAACACCGCTGACATCCGATTTTCCTTCCTTTCCGTTTTTTGAACGGAACAAAAATAGGATTTTTTCAGTTCCAAAAAACGGAACAGAACTGACAGGAGGAAAATCGGATGTCAGTGGATGGTATTCCGCTGACATCCGCAATGCCATAGACTTACATTATGTCCGCAAATCACCCGCAAAAAAAATAGGATGATTTGCGGACATACGGAGCGCCCGTGTGAAAGGGCCCTAAGGCCCCTTTCACACGGAGCGGACCGTATTGCGATCCGCTCCAGCACTTTTTTTTTTTTCACGGACACGGGTGACATCTGCAATCCCATTGACATGCATTATGTCAGTATATCACCCAAAAAAGAAGGGGGTGATATACGGACATACGGAATGCCTGTGTGAAAGGGGCCTAAGGCCTCAAGCACACAACGTTTTTTACAGCTGCTGTTTTTGGCTTTAGACATTTTTTTCTACAGCCAGTAAACTCCCCAGCTTCTTATCCTATGTGTCTATGCACACACAAGCCTCGTACACACGCGTCGAAAATCGGCAGGGAATTTTCGTCCGACGACCGATATGCCGATTTTCGGCTTGTTAGTATGATGCTTCCGACAACCGACTCCGACTTTTCGGCCGAAAAAAATCTGGTGTGCAGGCTATAAAATTTTTGTCCGCCGTCAAAACACGGCCGATTTTCGTGCAGTCAGTACAGATTTCGACAGGGAAAAATCTTATGAGCAAGTCTGGGCATGCTTAAAGAAGAAAGAACACAAAGAAAGCAAACCAACACATGACATCACTTCTGAAGTAGAATTTTGTCGGGCGAGAAAATTCGTGTGCAGTCTAGGCACATTCCAACCAACAAAACACCACTCTGGACAAAAGACGGAAGATCGGTCGGCCGATAATCTTTGCTTGTGTACTAGGCTATAGGCTGTGAGTTTTTGGCAGAGGCATTTTCTGGCTGGAAAAAAAAAAAAACAGAACTAGTTGGTCTGGAGAGACGTTTTTCAGCTGTAAAAAAAACTCTACAAGGCTAAATTGCTGCGATTCTGCCCGCGATCCCGAACCATTGCAAGTCATGGAACGCCTGTGCGACTTCCTGTGACTTGCAATGGCACCCCAAACGCAGCACCATTTTGCCGCGACTGTCGCCCGACGAATCACATTAAAATCGTGCAAACAGAATCGCAGGATGCCTTCCGCCCAAAAAAAAAGTAACTTATTTTGTGAGACAGGCAACCCACAATTTTACTGCGATTCAACGGGCGACAATAGCTGCAAAATCGTGCCGTGTTTGGGGTGCCATTGCAAGTCACGGGAATCGCATTGGTGTCCCGCGACCTGCAATGGTTGGGGTTCGCGGGCAGAACTGCGGCAATTCTGCCTGCGATCCAAGACGCCTATATGTGAATGAAGCCTAACTCTGAGAAGGCTTAAAAATGCTGAAAAACGGCAAAAAACACTGAAAAACCCTCCTATTCTGTGATTATCAGCGTTTTTGAGCAATAAGCTTTTGTGGGAGTATAGTTTTGCTAAAAAAAATTCTACAGCTGAAAAACGCTACTGTAAAAAAGCTGAAAAACTCCTTCTACGGTTACAATTTTTTAGTGGCATTCTGATAACGTCCAGTGTGCATGAGGCCTTAAAATCACCTCTTCCTCTAAAGTTGGCCATATGTGGATTTTCAACCCATGTATGGTCACTGTGGTCTACCGATTGAGTTCTGTTCAACAGCCCGGTCGGGTTTTAGATGCTCGATCAGTGCTGCAGGCTATAGACTGCAGCGCTGATCTGTGTATTCTGGACGACGGGTAAGTCTCCCCGCTGTAAGAATACAATAACACAGTAGGGAGGATTCCTCCATCCACATCAGATGTAAGTATGGGGTAATCAAGTCCGTTTTTTTAATTCAACCAACTGGATGAATTAAATAAAACTCGAGAAACCCCAGGCGCCAGGTTGCCACTGCGACCAGAAGTTTTGGCCTGGTGCCGGAATGCTACATACACCCTGCGCGCGCCCCTCCACTTCTTGCCCATCTGCGGGCCCAGGACCAGCATGGCCCGGAAGCGACGTGTCACATCATTTCTGGGTCCCTGTGGACAGTTTCCTAGGCCATCAAGGCCAGGAAAGAATGTAATGCAGTGCAATGTGTATTGCATTACATTCAGTGGAGCACAGAGAAGACAAACCTGTTAGACCCTGTATGTCTCATTAAAGAGAACCGGTCACAAAAGAAAAAAAAAAATTATTACATAGGGGACTTTTTGTCACTATGTGATGGAAGAAAAAGTTAAAAAAAAAAAAAATTTTAATAATTGTAAAAAATTTTATCTTCACCCAAGCACATAAAATATTCCCACCCCCACATATACGCACATACAAACATACGCAGCAGAGCACCTAAGGGCCGGTTCACATTCCTGCGAGTGCGCCGATCGCATGTAATTCGGAGCGCACTGCTCCTTCATTACACGCGATCGGAGGTGCGGATGCGAATTCAGCCATACACTTTGTATGGCTGAATACGCATCAAACACGCACAGGACCCTTTTTTCCAGCCGCATCAGAATCGGATCGCACAGTGGTTCACACTTGTGCGATCCGATCCTGTGCGCACTGTCAGATCGCAGTGCAATATGCGATTAAACTGGGGGTGTCGTTAACATTTCATTGACAACCCCTGCGTATCGCATATGGCAGTGTGAACTGCCAGGAGTGCGTTTGCGATGAGGGAACAGGCTGCGAATTCGTGAAAGTGTGAACCGGGACTAAATGTAATTTGCGATGCACGTGCCATACATGCCGGAATGAGAGTGATAATTCTAGCACCAGAGACCTCCTCTGTAATGCTAAACTGATGACCTATAGCAGGGGTCTCCAAACTATGGCCCTCTAGTTATTCAGGAACTACAATTCCCATCATGCCAAGTCTTGTCTGTGAATGTCAGAAATTTGCAATGCCTCATGGGAAGTGTAGTTCCACAACTGCTGGGAGGGCCGTACTCCGGACCTATAGGGAGCTTTTAAAAACGTTGCCTATAGAAAATACAGGAGGTCATGTCTTGGAAGTACCTGCAGGCAGACCTGGGCAGAGGCTTTAAGGAAGTAAATCAGGTTAGAAAATTCTTTGCAATTTTCTCCTGATGAGCAATGCTGAAGCTATCTGCAATCTGAACAGGCTGAACAACTTCCGTTTAGAATCACAATACAGTTGAAATCCGTACTTTTGAAAACGGTTTACAACTCTACATAAAAATGTATACGCAGTTTAAAATGACAAGCCAATACTCAGATGCCAGCTGGATACTCACTATACAAGTTTTGATATTCAATTTCCTTTAGATTTACCTTCAACAATGTAGTGCAAGGGCCTGTCTGACCGCATATAAATTGAAAGTGTTTAGGTCTGACCTCATACTATATGGTTTTGGTAAATCTAAAGGAAAAAAATCTGAAGACAAATGTATAGTGTGTATCCAACTAAAGAGTTGTAAAGGCAGAAGGTTTTTTATTAGAAGCAAACCCCCCTCAGGCCACCCTAATACCTACCTGAGTCCCATCTCTGTCCAGCGATGTCCACGAGTGTCTCAGCCGTCCGAGATTCTCCCTCCTGATTGGCTGAGACACAGCAGAGGCTCCATTAGCTGCCACTGCTGTCAATCACAAGCCCCGTACACACGTACCGATCATCGGTCGAACGATCGGCCGTCTTTTGTCCAGGGCTGTCGTGTCTGTTGAAAACTGCAAAAGACTGCACACGAATTTTGTCGGCCAACAACAGCCGACTGCAGAAGTGATGTCATGTGATGGTTAACTTTCCTTGTCTTTTTTCTTTTCTGAGCATGCCCAGTCTTGCAAAGACTGGGCATGCTCAGAAAAGCTGTCTGTCAGCCGAAATCTGTACTGATTGGCGAACAATCGGCCGTTCTGGTGTTGGCCTACAAACATTTTAATGCCTGCAGGACAGATTCTGTTCGGCCGAAAATGCGCTGTCGGCTGTCGGAAGCTTCATATTAACAAGCCTACAATCAGCCGATCGGTCGGCGACGTGTGTACGGGGCTAAAGTCAGCAAGCCAATCAAGGGAGAGGGAGGGGGCGGGCTCTGTGTCTAAATGGACACAGGAAGCTGTGACACAGCTTAGGTGCCCCCATAGCAAGCTACTTGCTGTGAAGGCACTGAACAGGAGGGAGGGACAAGGGGAGCCAAAGAGGGACCCGAGAAGAGAAGGATCTGGTCTGCTCTGTGCAAAACCACTGCACAGAGCAGGTAAATATAACATTTTTTTTTCCCTCTGATTCCTCCTGTATCTAATTGTACTGTAATTGTACTGTCTGCCCTCAATTTGTAAAGCGCTGCACACAAACTGTTGGCACTATATAAATCCTATAAAATAATATACTAGTCCAAACCTTCCTAAGTTATGCCTTCAAGAAGCTGTCACTTCGAACAGCCAATAATATGCAGCATTCCCCACCTGCAGCTGTGTGTATACACCCCCGTGTCTATGTGTGGCTGTGGGGTGGAGATTGCTGGGACCGCTTATGGTTGGCAGTCTGTAGTGACAGCTTCCTGACGGGATAGCCGAGGTGGGTTTAGACATCTCTGGTGCCTCTAACTCAGTGCTTCTCAACCTTTTTTCATTCGAGTCACCCTTTAAAAATGATTGACAGTCTTGAGGTACCCCCATTCTAAAATGTAAAAAAACTATTTTGATAGCTTTACATAATTTAGCAACATCCACACATAGGAAACCCAACATTAGAGGTGATTTATTCTTCCAAAGCAAATACACTTTTACACACTGGTAATGACTAGTGTCCCAATGTTCCTCTTCTCCCTCAATTAGTCAGCTGTCACCCCAGTGCTGAGGGTGAGGGCACAGGAGAGTAAAACAAGGATGCTGTGGAGGCAACAAACAACCTCCATATTAACTGATGATGTCAATGTCTAGAAAATCGTATTTGTGCATATTGAAAACCCGTGGCTTTGTGTAACTAAAAGGCAGGCTTCATCCACTTGCTGGCTTGTATGCAATTTTTTATCAATTTTAGGCATTTTGCCAATGCACCCCTAAAGAAGCTTCAAGGCACCCTGGTTAAAAAAGACTGCTCTATTTGGTGAAAAGCATCAAGCCTAGATTGTAATATCTATGATATTTATTGCATACTGTGTATATATATATATATATCCATGACATAACAACAAGTTTACCCCTGAGGGACCATTTTACTGTCTGAAAATTTAGATTTGTTTTTTTTTTTTAAAGGTCCGATATTTTTTTTTCTGTATTTTGCAGAAAGCTACATGGACATCAACGCATATAAAATGCACGTAAGGGGCGCATTATATGAGGTATTATACATAACTAAAATGCAGAATACTGCATTCTAAATAACACATGCAAAATGCACCGGTGACAACAGTCCAGAAATTTCAAACAAAGGGTACAGACACTTTTCTTCCAATAAAGCACACAATTATTAGATTGTAAGCTCTCAGGAGCGGGGCCCTCCCACCCCTCTTGTATTGTATTGTAACTGTACTGTTTTACTTAGTATATAGTATAATGCCCTATGCAATCTTTTGGCATTATATTAATCCCGCATAATAATAATAGGCATACCTTATTCTTTAGAGTGTAAGCTCTTCAGGGCGGTATATCATTTGTACTATGTGATTGCTCTTCGTATATCATTCTGTATATCTCTGCACTTTGCGTAACATTACATGAGGTGGTGACAACATAAAAACAAAAAGACCATATTGTTTGCACAGATAAACTCCATCCATTACTGTGTCATATCTAGATGTATGCAGCCTGCAGGGAATAAATACAATAGCCCAATCCTCCATGCACTATGTGTCACATATAAAGGAGACTGCTGCCTGTACTACAGCTGTCAATACAGCACAATGTACATGGCTGAGCTCAGTGACATGTCACTACATCCAAATGCTTAAGCTTTTAAACACAGCCTGACCTATTATATGAAAAGAAAACATTAAAGTGACATAACGATTGAATTATGTACCGTTCACACTGTACGCTCACTTCTCTGCCCCAACTTGCACCCAGACTCTGCAACTTCCCTGTGATCTTCAAAACAGGATACAGCTGAACCAGCACAGGCGGGCCGACTCCGGGCCTCCGGGAATTGTAGTCCTTCGCTGGGCAGTTGATACAGTAAAGAGGGAGCTCTGAACTGCAAATCCCACAATGCAGCGCGAAGCCGCGTGAGCCTTGTTTGGTTGGCCGGGTGTATGAGTCAGGGAAGAAGTGTGAGCGCAGAGTGCTGAGTTCAGGGTTCTGGTCGAAGCAAAGAGCAAGGAAACTGCTGAGTGTGGGGGGTCACTTCTCCAAATAGAATGAATAAGTACTACTACAAAGAAAATTAAAGTGGATGTGACAGTTCACTGTATTTTTCTTACTTTGTCATAGTTACTGTTTTAAAGCGTTTATTACCCAAACATTTTATATGCCTGATAAGTGCCCACTGTTTTATGTACTTGCATGAGAAAGTATCTTGCTTTCTTTATGTGAAATCCCTGGAGTTCCTGCCAGTCCCTCTGATTTCCTATTACAAACTGACCACATTAAGCAGGAGAGCACACTTAACCCCCCTTCCCCAATAAAGTTAACCCCTTCCCTGCCAGTGTCATTTTTACAGTAACAGTGCATATTTATAGCACTGATTACTGTAGTAATGTCACTGGTAACCCCAAAAGTGTCAAGAATGTCAGTCAAGGGTCCGATCTGTCCGCCGCAATGTCGCAGTCCCGCAAAAAAATTCGCAGATCGCCGCCATTACTCGTTAAAAAAAATGACAAAAATCTTTCCCTTAGTTAGTAAACGCAATAACTTTTGCGCAAATCAAAATACGCTTATTGTGATTTTTTTTACCAAACATATGTAGCAGAAAACAAATTGGCCAAAAATGTTAAAAAATTTTGATTTTTACATTTTTTTGGGGGAATTTCATATAAAAAAGATGTGAAAAATATTGTTATTTTTGCAAAATTGTCGCTCTTTTTGTTTATAGCGCATGATCAAAAAATCGCACAGGTGATCAAATACCACCAAAAGAAAGCTCTGTTTGTGGGAAAAAAGGACGTCAAATTCGTTTAGGTACAGCGTCGCACGACCGCGCAATTGTCCCTTAAAGTCACGCAGTGCCGAATCGCAAAATAGGGCCTGGTCAGGAAGGGGGTAAAATCTCCCGGGGCTTAAGTGGTTAATAGCAAAAGGGACACTTTTTAGTTAAAAAGTGTAAGATCCGCTTTTCTGCCTCCCCCCCTCCGGTGTCACATTTGGCACTTTTCCTGGACAAATAAGTGTACTAATATTAAAAGTCAGCAGCTACAGTATTTGTAACTGATGACTTTTATTATTTTCTGAAGGAGGCTGGACCTCCTTTTTAAACTAATGCAAGGATGAAAGACTTATTACCAGCAGCCTGCTAAGTTAAAGCAGACCTCCACCTAAAAGGGGAAGTTCTGCTTGATTGCCTCCTCCCCCCCCCCTACTGCCACATTTGGTGCCTTTCGGGGGGGGGGGGGGGGGGCGTGCCTGGCTTGAAGGGAAACCTACCCCCACTGCCGGATGACTTCGCTGCTGCAAAAGTCACCCAGAAGTTCGCCCCCCCCACGGCCATTCAGTAGGACTTCACTGCCTGTTTCCCCTAAAAGAAATGGCAGGGCCGATTGAAAAAATTGGCTGGGGTGCCGACATCGCTGGATTCGTAGACAAGTAAGTGTCCTAATGTTAAAAGTCATCAGCTACAGTTTTTATAGCTGCTGACTTTTATTATTTTTTTTTTGTTTAGGGGCCCCTGGAGACACGCTTTAAAGTAGAACTGTGGACAAAACTTTTTTTTTTCCATTTTGGATAGAGCAAGGGAGGGTTATAACCCCTGTCAGATTTTTGTTTGCCATATATGCAGAGATTTCCTTCACTTCCTGACCCATAGCCAAACAGGAAGTGAGAGGAAATCCATGTAAATTAAGGGAATATATTGGGGTCCTCAGGTCACTAGAACTTGTGTCCCCACAGGAAGATTTCCCCTCTATTAATTTTCTGGGGACACCCCAAAATGTTGGATTTTCTTTTGCTTTCACTTTCAATGATAATGGTAAACAGGACAAATAGAGAGGATGAATCTCATTGACTGCTGAGAAGCATAGGCTCATTTATGACCAACTAATAAAACGATACCTTGACCCCAAAAAAGACAAAGAAGCTGATTACGTTGGAAATAGGGCAGGACCACAGCTTTACTGAACTTTGCAAAAGTAACAACATTCCAAATGTACCAAACAACAATGCCATTCACAGTTATACTGTGAGCACCCATAAAGCATAAACTCACATAGTCTAAAGCCCCGTACACACACGCAGATCGTCGTCATACAAACGTCTGCGGACGAAAGATCTGCCGATTGTACGCGTGTTAGTATGGTGCCTCCGACAGATGTCTGCACACAATCCGCGGACAAGAGTCTTTCTTGCAAACATGAAAATTTTTGTCTGCAGACACCAGAACGGACGATTGTTCGCCTGTCAGTACAGAAATCAGCCGACAGACCGCAGATTTGCAAGACTGGGCATGCTCAGAAAATAAAAAACACAGGGAAAGTTAACCATTACATGACATCACTTCTGCAGTCAGCTGACGTCTGCGGACAAAATTCTTGTGCTGTCCTTGTGCTGTCTTTGCACTTTTCAACAGACACCGACATCCCGGGGAGAAAAGACGAACATTTGTATGACGACGATCTGCGTGTGTGTACGGGGCTTAAGAGGCCTGTCCCTACCTTCAGTGCCAGACAGACCCCAGAATTTAACTTGAGGGCATAGCCCATAAAACAACATCAATTACTGGCAAGGTCAAAACTGCCAATAAAGCTGTGACAAAACATCACAATGGGGGGGGGGGCGATGGGGTCAGCTCTTCTGACAGCTGAATCTCCACAGAGCAGTTGGATGTGCCCCAGCGTAGCCTTTTCCTAGAGTTCGGGCTCCCCCCCAGTCATCTCAGGTCTTTGTAGCCAATCCTAAAGGAGCTACTTAACTTCTCTTTTAGATTCACACCCACAGTGACGCCATGCTTCCAGCAGTCATAGCTCCCTTTCTATAAAGGAGGTTCAAGGGGCCTTCATAATGGGAGCACAGGCAGCAATTCAAACTGACAAACGTTCTAATCCCTCTGAACTCTATCCACAACTAAAAAAAATAAGTTTTGCCTTTAGTTATACTTTAACCACTTAAGCCCCGGAAGATTTTACCCCCTTCCTGACCAGGGGTTTTTTTTGCGATTTTTTACTGCGTGACTTTAACGGACAATTTCGCGGTCGTGCGACGCTGTACCTAAACAAATTTCACATCCTTTTTTTCCCACAAACAAAGCTTTCTTTTGGTGGTATTTGATAACCTGTGCGATTTTTTGATCATGCGCTATAAACCAAAAAAAAAGCGTAATTTTTGCAAAAATAACAATATTTTTCACTTTTTTTTATATGAAATTCCCCCAAAAAATAATGTAAAAATCTAAATTTTTTAACATTTTCGGCCAATTTGTTTTATGCTACATATGTTTGGTAAAAAAAATTGCAAAAAGCGTATTTTGATTGGTTTGCGCAAAAGTTATCGCGTTTACTAACAAAGGGAAATTTTTTTGTCATTTTTGGTGTTTTTTTTTAACGAGTAATGGCGGCGATCTGCGATTTTTTTTTGCGGTACTGCGACATTGCGGCGGACAGATCGGACCCTTGACTGACATTTTTTACACTTTTGGGGGTACCAGTGACATTACTGCAGTAATCAGTGCTATATATTTGCACTGTTACTGCAAAAATGACACTGGCAGGGAAGGGGTTAACTGTATTGGACAGAGAGGGGTTAAGTATGTCCTAGGGGCGTGATTATAACTGTAGTGGGACAATGCTATTGGTGTAAAAACAAAGATCAACGGTTCTACATAGTAGAACCATCTGATCTGCATTTTTACACAGGGAGAATGACAGGCGGCTTGTTTACATAAGCCGCTCTGTCTTTCTCCCGCTGTACCGGCAATCGTAGTGTGACCGGCGGACATCGGGTCCGCCGGTCACACGCCCGCACTCCTCCCTGAACGAGCCGAGGCGGAGCGCGCGCCTGCTATTGGCTCTAATAGCAGTGACAGGCGAGTGACGTAGATCTACGTCACTCTGCCTGGCCGGGGCTGACTGCCGCAGTAAATATACTGTGCGCAGTCGGCAACCGGTTAAGGCCCCTTTCACACTTGCGGACCGTTCAAATCCGCCTGTCAGTTTTTCAGGCAGGTCTGAACGGATGCTCCATGCATCTCTATGGGGCATTGGATGTCAGCGGAGGCAAGTCCGCTGACATCCGATCCGATCCTGTCCATCAAATTCGGAACAATGGAAACCCTTTTTTCCATCCGTCTGGCAGATCGGATAGGTCAGTTCTCATCTGATTCCCCCATAGAGAAGAGCGGGGACCTGACAGCTCCATCTCTCCACACACAGCGCGGAGACAGAGCTGCAATCCGCCTGCTCCCCCCCGCTGAGAAAAACCGTCAAGCCAAAGGCACAGTGCACAAACAAAAGCACAGAAAGTGAAACAAAAAACTGAATGTAACTACAGGCCAAAAAGTTCACTCCAGGTTCAGTGGAACAGAGTTGGATGTCCAATTCTGCACAGTCCCACCCGCAAACCAAGGTAAAATGAGTTGTCTCCTATATGCCTGGTTCTCACCACTGAATTGTGGGCGATGTGGGCTAAAAAAAAGTACTGCATGCACTACTTTTTTCAGTGCAGTGAGAGACAATCCACCACTTCACACTACACAGTGGCCAAATTAACCACCTGCCATCCGCGCTACAGCCTATATACGGCTGCAGAGCGGACTTGAATTTTCGGGAGGCCGTTTTTATACGGCCTCCCAGAAGCAGGCTCCCCGCCAGCTCCCGCGAGCGCGCATCGGGGAAAATCTGTGTCAGCCGTGTCCCTTGGACACAGCCGATCACAGATCGTGGTGAATGGCCAATCACAGCGGCCATTCACCACGTGATCGCACCGTCCAATGAGAGATGATCTCATATGTAAACATATGAGATCATCTCTCATCGCCGGCGCTCCTTCCTCACACGGAGCCTGCAGTGTGAGGAAGGAGGGAGAGATGCACAGCGCCAGGGACACACAGGAATGTAATCAGGGCACCGATCACCAGTGCCCTGATTACTAAAGGTAAATAAAACATACACACAGTGCCCACATTGCCCGCCATCAGTGCCCCCCATCAATGCCCACAATCAGTGCACATAGTGCTGTCAGTCAGTGCCCATCAGTGCCTGCTCATCTAGGCACTGATGAGCACTGACTGGCAGCACTATGGGCACTGAGTGTGGGCACTGATGGTGCTGCCCATCAGTGCTCCTCAGTGCCGCCCATCAGTGCTCATCAGTGCCACCCGTCAGTGTCCATCAGTGCCATCCGCCAGTGCCCATCAGTGCCGCCTATCAGTGCCCATCAGTTCCGCCCGTCAGTGCCGCCTCTCAGTGCCCAGCAGTGCCACCTCTCAGTGCCACCTCTCAGTGCCCAGCAGTGCCACCTCTCAGTGCCTAGCAGTGCCGCCTATCAGTGCTCATCAGTGCCGCCTATCAGTGCTCATCAGTGCCGCCTATCAGTGCCGCCTATCAGTGCTCATCAGTGCGGCATATTAGTACCTCCTCATCAGTGCCCATAAGTGCCACCTCATCAGTGCCCATAAGTGCCACCTCATCAGTGCCCATCAGTACAGCCTATTAGTGCCCATCAGTGCCGCCTCATCAGCGCACATCAGTTAAGGAGAAAATTTTATTTTCAAAATTTACTCGCAGAAAATAAGAAAAACTTTTTTTTTTTTTCAAAATTTTCTGTCTTTTTTCTTTTTTTTTGTAAAAAATAAAAAACCCAGAGGTGATTAAATACCACCAAAAGAAAGCTCTATTTGTGTGAAAAAATGATAAAAATTTCATATGGGTACAGTGTAGCATGACCGCGCAATTGTCAGTCAAAGTGTGAGAGCGCTGAAAGCTGAAAATTGGTCTGGATGGGAAGGGTGTTTAAGTGCACAGTAGGCAAGTAGTTAACCTAATGAAATGTCTGTGTGACATTTTAATAAAGTTTGTTTAAAAACAAATTAACAGTGTGATGCACTGAGATCCCTCAAGACCACAACCAGCCACTGCATTGTAATTAGCTCTTAGGGTGTGCATTGGTCCGATCCAGAAAAGGAAGGACCCTTCCCTGACTCCCGCCAAGGAGCAAGACTCCCGATGGGGGCAAGGCAGACTCAGGTACATCCAAGCAAAAGACCTGGCCAGTACTGGGTGGGGGGTTCTCTTGAAAAGATCCAACCTAAGGCAAGGGAGGAAGGAACCTTATGGCTTCACACCCGCCACCAAGACTTCAGGGAAGGCTCAAAGACCAACACCCTACAAACTGAGTGAAGAAAGAAAAGCCAAAACAGTAAATTAGAGGAAATCCCTCAAAAGTGAGCAAATCCCTGATTGTCACTAAGGTCACCAGAACAAGTGTCCCCATTGGAAGATTTTCCCTCTATTCCTGTTCTAGTGACACCCCAGAATTTGGGATTTTTGTCCACCTTCATTCTTAGTGATAAAGGCAAACAGGACAAATAGAAAGGCTGGGTTTTCCTTAAGGGTGGGGATGCAAAGAGCAATTAAAACCTGACATGTTTTAATCCCTCTCCACTCTATCCAAAACAAAAAAAACTTTTTTATGTCCCTCCCTTCCTAAAATATTCAAAAGGCAGTATAATCTGTGCAATACTGTGTCCCATGGACACTTCAGATGCCATTCCCGTTTTGACCCCCCACTTTGTTTGCTAGGATGCTGGCATAGCAACCAATGACATTGTGGCCCCGAATTGTTACTGGGAAGCTGGCAGATGAGCCGCACAGCATCATTGATTGCTAGAACGAGGCTGCTGCCATTTGCACCATATCAACCAATGATGCTGGGCAGCCCAACCACCAGCGTTCTAGCAACCAGGTCTGCAATGCCTTGTGTATGCAGGCCAACAGTAGGCCTTGTTTACATGGGTTGAGGGCAGTAAAAACAGGTTAACTGCAGTTTAATTGACCTCAGAACTACATGTTAACATGGCCATCAGCAATGTTATTACTCACTCCATCAGCTCAGCAAAATGAATAACAGAGGCTGCATTCACCAGGCTGTACTGCCACCAATCCAAACTCATTTAGTGCCGGTTCACAGCCATACAGATTCGCATCACATTCGGACCAAAATTGCATAGGACCCTTTTTTTGATCGGCACCAGAATCGGGTCGCATAGGTGTTCACACTTATGCAATCTGATTCCTGTCCGAATCGACAGTTCGCACTGCGATATGCAAACTAATCTGGGGGTGTCGTTAACTTTGTATTGACACTCCCAGCAGTTTGCATATGGCAGTGTGAACTGCCTGCAAGTCGGGTGCGATGCGGGAACCCGCAGTGGATTTGTAGGGTTCCTGCATCGCACCAATGTGATCTGGCACTTAAGTGAATGGGAGCAAGTCTCAACCACTCTCATAGTTGCCAACATTTGAAAAAAATTTCCAGGGACACTTTGCAGCACAGCTATCAATTACTTACCACACCCACTTCCTCGAAGCTCCGCCCACTCCGCATAATTAATCTCCGCCTACTTATCAGATTATAGGGTCTACTTCATAAAGAGAGAATTACAGGAAATTGAAAAGAGAATTGAAAACTTGAGGCCAAAGTAGCAGAGTTGGAAATATTCTCCCATTCAGCTGCACTACTTCTGCCTAAAGATTAAAATTCTCATCACAATTCCCTGCAATTCTAAAGTGTGAAATGTGCTCAGGTGTGACCATACAAAAATGGAATATGGAAATATAAATAAAGTGCAAGGTGTAAATAAGTATGATTATACTATCTGGTATAATTAGGTTTTATCTTACTTATTTACACCTAATACTTTATTTAGATTTACATATTACATTTTTTGTATGGTCACACCTGAGCACATTTCACACTTTATTCACCTGTCTTTGAATTCAGCCCTCTGTAGGGTGATAATTTTCATTTACATAAAACAATGGGGCATCCTTTCCTTCCTAACACATTACCCAGTCCATACCAGTATAGATACTTACACATTACCCAGTCCATACCAGTATAGATCCTTACACATTACCCAGTCCATACCAGAATAGATCCTAACACATTACCCAGTCCATACCAGTATAGATCCTAACACATTACCCAGTCCATACCAGTATAGATCCTAACACATTACCCAGTCCATACCAGTATAAATCCTAACGCATTACCCAGTCCATATTATCCTAACACATACCAAGTCCATACCAGTATAGATATCCAGCATGAGATTTTTCCCATTGAGGATTGAGGTCTGTTTTCATTTTTTTGAGCAATATATATATATATGCACACACATACACGGATATGTACACACATTTATTTAGAGCTAGAAAACTATATATATGTATGAATTAACAGGTGTATAAATTATAACTATAAAAAAAACATTATTCATAGTAGTAATTAATGGAGTGTGAGGCCTCCAGCTTGTCGGAAGGTGCTCTGCCTCCCCCTGCTGGTGGATTTTGGAAAGTGCACCATGCTGACACCCTGCCTTCGGTGACACGTTAAATTTGTGACAGGCGGGAAGAGTGAGCAGGCACAGAGAGAGAGACAACCTGCTGCCAGAACTACAACTTTTTTTTTTTTTTTTGTGATTTACATTGTCCCTGATTAACAGGGACACTGTAAAATACCCGGGACAGGCTCCTATTTGCCGGGAATGCCGGCTGTTATCCCACTTTGCTGGACTGATAGCACATCTCTGCATATTATACAATGGGGTTGATTTGCTAAATTAGTTTAGTGTTCAGTTATAACATTGAAATTAGATGTAAAAAAGATGAGCTGGTCTGCTATGTGTAGGGCAGTAGCCGCAGTACAATTCATTGTATAAAGCTTTGCACTGTTTACTGTTTCCATTTTTGTTTTACTTTTTTAAAATGTCACAATGGGGCCGCGGCTGTGTCTTAGCCAATCAGGAGGGAGAGTCCCAGACGGTCGAAGAACTCGTTGACATCGCTGGACAGAGAAGGGCTCAGGTAAGTATTAGGGGGGCTAAGAGGAGGCTGCTACACACAGAAGGTTTTTTTTATCCTATTGCATAGAATGCATTAGGATAAAAAAAACCTTCTGACTTTACAACTCCTTTAAGCTTATAAAATGAAAGCTAGAAGCCAACTGGCTGCCAAGTACAACTGCTCCAGATTCTGGCTGCTCAGGTTTGGATAAATTCCCCTGACTGACTCAAAATATAAAGCCTTTTTCCACTTAAAACACACTAAAGCAGGCAATAATGCTAACATTAAACCAGTATAGAAGCGGGTTCTAACACTAGTGTTCACTGTGATTGGCTATCACAGAGATAATGTGATGAGGAGGTGGTCTTACCAGCCCCCAATTGTTACTCTGGGACCAGGAACTGTTGGTAACAGCTTGGTCCCCATGCTGGCCTGTGGAGCCGTTTAAATACACTTTAAAGCTTAATTTTAGATGGAAGTAGGGAAGAAGCCCTCCAAGATTCTATTTTTTTTTTTTTAATGTAGTCTTTATATATACATACACAAAACAGAAATGCATATGTAGCACCCTCATAGGTAGGTGCTAGGGAAAAGCATATATGTGGCCCTGTCAGCTTATCAGAGAGGCCTGATCGTTTAGTTAGGCTGTCGCATGTTTCCAGGTGTGATCTGTTGAGTCTGGGGAGTCTCCCCACTGTATCCAATGAGGGCTTTTGTTGGACAGTGGAGGAAACCTGGCCAATAGCACACCAGGGCTTATAGCTGTCTCAGTGGGCAGAGTTTGCCACAATGCACCCTGGGATAAGATATAAGTCTGAGGGGAGCATGTGACATGGGGTCTTTGGCGGGAAGCAGAGTCCCAGGAGGAGGCTGATGGTTGTCTCTCCTCCTGTCAGAGCAAGTGAGGGTGTCCTGGGCAGTCGGCCTAGAGGACCCGAGGTTGAGCTGGGCTGCAGGAAGGATCCAGAGCTGCTGGGCAGAGGTGTCCAGGAAAAACAGTGTTGTGAATACTCAAAACCCACCAGGGGTCTGCCTGAGAGAGGGGGCCACTCCAGAAGGCCAAAGGGATCGAGGAGCCAGCTAACCAGTAGTTGTGATTGAGAAAGGGGGTGCCAGTGTCTAAGCCCTGAAGATTAGTGAGAGAAAAAGGGCGCCGGTGCGGGCCCTGAAGTGTTCAGCAGTGCAGCAGTGTATTCAAATAGCTACCTCAGCAGGAGTGCTTAGGGGAAGCTTAAAAGAGGACTTCTTTAGTGAAAAAGCAGTCACAAGCAGTGGCGGCCCGTGCATAGGGGGCGCCAGAGCACCGCCCCCCCTAAAAAAAAAAGAAAAAAAATAGAAAAAAAAAAAGACAAAAAGAACAAATAAAGTTTTGGAAAAAAAAAAGAATCGTGTTCGCAGGCCTATGCGCTCGGCCTGGTGGCTATGGGGGGGGGGGGGGTTTACGACCCAGAAGAGGCGCCGATTGGCTGCCTTCTGGGGGCGTAACCTGGGCGCAGGAAAAAGCGCTGAGCCACCCCCACCTTCGTGATATCCTGGCTGTGATTGGTCCAGTCTCCAGCCTGGACCAATCATCATCCAGGACATCGCTAACTCGCAATGGGGGCGGTGCCGGTGCGTGCGTCAGTCACGCACCGTCACAGCCCGATCTCCTTCCCGGCGCCCGGACCGGAAGACAGAGGACTGAAGAGGAGGACGTCCACGGCGCTGCTCGTCTCGGTTCCCGGAATCCCGCAACCCGCCGCCGTCAGAAGGTAAGTGATTGAAGCCGACCTGTGCCCTCACCTGTGCCATGCCTATACCATCACCTATGCCATCACCTGTGCCATCACCTGTGCCATGCCTATGCCATCACCTGTGCCATGCCTATGCCATCACCTGTGCCATCACCTGTGCCATGCCTATGCCATCACCTGTGCCATGCCTATGCCATCACCTGTGCCATCACCTGTGCTATGCCTATGCCATCACCTGTGCCATGCCTATGCCATCACCTGTGCCATCACCTGTGCCATGCCTATGCCATCACCTGTGCCATGTCTATGCAATCACCTGTGCCATGCCTGTACCATGACCTCAAAGTCATGCAATTTTTTTACCGCGTTTTTTGCCGCGAAGCAATACCTATTACATTTTTCTTTTTGCGCCCCCCCCCCAAAAATTTTGAGCACCAGCTGCCACTGGTCACAAGTCAAGTCAGCGTTAACAGGCATCCAGCCAGCATTAACCAGCATCAAGTCAGCGCCAACAGACATCCGGCCAGCGTTAACCAGCGTCAAGTCAGCATTAACAGTATTGTTCAAGTGTCTCTGTTTAATGAGCCTAGTTTAGATCAAGAAGTATCCCACTCATCCCTTCTCCTTTCCAAGTTACCAAATAAATACAAAACCCAAAGATACTGGACTGGTCATTGTCTCAGTGCTCACACTTGGAGAAACATGCTTAAATGTGCTGTTGTTGCTAGCGGTAACCCAGGGGGACCCATATCCAGCAAAATGGCTGGGAATTGTGCTACATTTGGGGGCTCATCCGGGATTTCCCCCTAGGTTACTGGGTCAGTTGCCTGTGGCAACGGCCAAAAGAAAAATTCTAAATCTCCATTTTTGTGTCCGGAACTTTATTTCAAACCTCAAGCCAAGTGTGAGGTCAGCTCTGCAGGAGGTAGGGAGAGTGGGATGAAGATTGATGTGTACATGTGTCATGGTCTTACCTTCTTGCTGTTCTCCTTCGTTTGACATGTGCTGGCGGCCATCTTGGTTTCTGGGTTTCTTGTAGCCTCCCACCCTGCGGCTCCTCCTTCCCACTGGGAGGAGCTGGATGCCTAGCTCATATATATAGGAGGTCTGTGGCTTCAGTTCCTTGCTTGGTCCTCCTGTGTTCACATGCTTCTAAGACTGCTGCTGCTTCTGGTGCCTGATCCTGGCTTCGTCTGACTACCCTGCTGGTTCCTGATCCTGGCTTCATCTGACTACCCTGCTGGTTCCTGATCCTGGCTTCGTCTGACTACCCTGCTGGTTCCTGATCCTGTCTTCGTCAGACTACCCTGCTGGTTCCTGATCCTGTCTTCGTCTGACTACCCTGCTGGTTCCTGATCCCGGCTTCGTCTGACTACCGTCCTGGTTCCTGACCTCTGGCTTCACAAGGACTCTGCCTCGGTTTCGCCATCCGTTTGGACTTCTGCTTTACAGCTTGATTTTCAATAAAGCCTTCTTATTTTCACTTATCTGTTGTTGTACGTCTGGTTCATGGTTCCGTGACATTAGGACCAAGCCATGAATTCTGACGGTACAGGGCCATCCTCGCTACCCACGCTGGTTGCAAGACTTGATCAGCAGGATCACCTGTTGGGTCGGTTCGCCGTGGAGTTGCAAACCCTGCTTGAACACACGGCTCATTTCGCTCCCGTTGCCGATGGGTCGGTTGTCGCTCCTGGGCCCGCTCCTACTGCCGCTCCAGTTGTTGCGCCAGAGTCTACCCCGACACCTGTTGTTGCGCCTGCTGTGTTTCGGGGTATGACCGGTTCTGCCCCCCTTCCACAGCGCTTTGGGGGAGAGACAACTCAGTGCCGAGGTTTCCTTAACCAGGTGGGCATTTATTTCGAGTTGCTGCCACATGCCTTTCCTACTGAGAGATCAAAGGTGGGCTTCTTAATTTCGCTGCTCTCGGACAAGGCCTTGGCCTGGGCCAGCCCTTTATGGGAGAACAACAATCCGGTGGTTGCCGGGTTTTCCGGTTTTGTTGCTTCTCTTCGGAGGGTATTCGATGTGCCGGCTCGTGCTGCCTCTGCTGCGAAGCTCCTTATGTCCATCAGACAGGGTTCACGATCCGTAGCTGAATACGCCATTGAGTTTCGTACCCTGGCAGCAGAGGTGGGCTGGAATAATGAGGCTCTGGTCGCTGCTTTCTCTCATGGTCTCTCGGATGCCTTGAAGGATGAGGTTGCAGCTAAGGACCTACCAGTGGAGCTCGAGTCTCTTATTTCTTTCTTGATTTTGATTGACACCAGACTCAGGGAGAGACCTTCCTTTAAGGAGAGTCTGCGGAGGCCTCCTAACAGATTGGCGCCTACCTTTGCTGTCCCACCCGTGCCTCCCTCTCCTCCCACGCCTCCTGGGGATGACTTGGCTGGGGGTGAACCCATGCAGCTGGGCTTTGCTCGCCTGTCCGAGGGGGAGAGGGTACTCCAAAGACGCGAGGGTCGATGCATGTACTGTGGTCTCGGGGGGCATTTTCGGTTGGCATGTCCGAACCGTCCGGGAAACGCTCGCACCTGAGATCCTGTCGGGGGCAGATCTTGGGTGGAGTCTCCTCGTCCCCGGTTTCCCGTGTTGACAAACCACTGATCACTGTTGTGCTCTCCTGGGTCGGGGGCTCAGTGACGACCCAGGCGTTGGTGGACTCTGGTGCTGGTGGTTTGTTCATTGATAGTGTGTTCGCTGCCGCCAATTCCATTCCTCTGAAGGCCCGAGGTTCTCCACTGGCTCTTGAGGCGATAGACGGCAGACCCCTTCTGCCGCCACACGTGACTCATGAGACCCTTCCAGTGGGGTTAGCCATTGGTGCCTTCCACAGAGAGTCGGTCTGCTTCCAGGTTATTTCGTCTCCACACTACTCGGTGGTCTTGGGGTACCCCTGGCTCCAGAAGCATAATCCGACTTTCGATTGGAGATCGGCCGAGATCCTCTCGTGGTCACCGCAGTGTGGGGCTAGTTGCATCCATGGGCCTGTCAAGTTGCTGTGTACTTCCTCGGACTCTCTGTTGCCTCCTGAATACGAGGAGTACCGGGATGTATTCGATAAGGTGCGCGCGGTTGCCCTACCTCCGCACCGCCCATACGCATACGATTGTGCCATCGAGTTACAACCTGGTGCCGTTCCTCCTCGTGGCAAGGTCTATCCACTGTCGGTAGCGGAGAATGAGGCCATGGAGGAGTACATGAAGGAGGCGCTTTCACGCGGACACATTCGCAAATCCTCGTCCCCGGCAGGGGCTGGATTTTTCTTTGTGAAAAAGAAGGGCGGTGAGTTGAGGCCTTGCATCGATTACAGGGGTCTCAATCGCATCACGATCAAGAACGCTTACCCGATACCCTTGATTTCCGAGCTGTTCGATCGCCTTAAAGGGGCCACGGTCTTTACCAAACTCGACCTGAGGGCGGCATATAACCTCGTAAGGATCAAGGCGGGCGATGAGTGGAAGACCGCGTTTAACACCAGGACCGGTCATTATGAATCCTTGGTTATGCCCTTTGGGTTGTGCAATGCGCCCGCAGTCTTTCAGGAATTCATTAACGATGTTTTCCGTGACCTGTTGCAGCAGTGTGTGGTGGTCTATTTGGATGACATCTTGGTATATTCTGAATCCATGGAGACCCACATTCTGGATGTCAGACGAGTGTTGCAACGGTTACGAGAGAACAAGCTGTTCGGTAAGCTTGAGAAATGCGAATTTCACCGATCCCAGGTAACCTTCTTAGGTTACATCATTTCCGCTGAGGGGTTCTCCATGGATCCTGAGAAGGTTTCGGCTGTCTTACAGTGGCCCCAGCCCAGTGGTCTTCGCTCCCTGCAGCGCTTTTTGGGCTTCGCCAATTATTATCGGAAGTTCATCAGGGACTTTTCCATGCTAGCCAAGCCTCTCACGGATCTGACCAGGAAGGGCAGTAATTCCCAGGTCTGGCCGCTCGAGGCCATCCGAGCTTTTGAGGCTCTAAAGTCCGCCTTTGTGTCGGCTCCGATTCTGTCGCATCCCAACCCTGGGTTGCCCTTTGTCCTCGAGGTGGACGCGTCTGAGACGGGAGTAGGCGCCCTTCTGTCTCAGCGTAGAACACCAGAGGGTCCTCTGCTTCCTTGTGGGTTTTACTCCCGGAAACTGTCTTCCGCGGAGTGCAACTATCAGATTGGTGACAGGGAGTTATTGGCCATCGTGCAGGCCCTTAAAGAATGGAGGCACTTGCTCGAGGGTTCGGTGGTTCCGGTCCTCATCCTGACGGACCACAAGAATCTGACCTACCTTTCTGAGGCCAAGAGATTGACACCACGTCAGGCCAGATGGGCTCTGTTCTTGTCACGTTTTAATTACGTGGTCTCCTACCTACCCGGTTCCAAGAACATCAGGGCGGATGCCTTATCACGGCAGTACTCCGACCTGTCCAGGGAGGAGTCGATTCCGACTTCGGTCAAACCTCCGAATCAGATCCTGGCCGCCATTCGCACCAGCCTGACCTCTCCCCTGGGTGAGAAGATTTTGGCGGCTCAATCTGGTGCTCCCTCTGGGAGACCCAACGGCAGATGTTTTGTGCCTGAGGAGTTGCGCACTCGGTTGTTGCGAACCTACCATAACTCCAAGACCGCGGGGCATCCTGGAAAGAATCAGCTGTCCTGGGCTGTTTCACGTCTGTTCTGGTGGCCTTCCCTACGTTCCGACATCGCCGCATATGTAGCGGCATGCTCCGTTTGTGCCCAGAGTAAGTCCCCTCGGCACCTTCCGTTGGGCCTTCTGCAACCCATAGCCACCGGGGAGCGCCCATGGTCACACCTGGGGATGGATTTCATTGTGGACCTCCCTGCATCCCGAGGCCATACGGTCATTCTCATGATTGTGGATCGATTTTCCAAAATGTGCCACTGTGTTCCTCTCAAGAAGTTACCCTCTGCACAGGAGTTGGCCACGATTTTTGCCAGGGAGGTCTTCCGGTTGCACGGTCTGCCCAAGGAGATTGTGTCGGATCGGGGGAGTCAGTTTGTGTCCAGGTTCTGGCGCGCTTTTTGCTCCCAGTTGGGGATTCATCTCTCCTTCTCCTCGGGCCTACCACCCTCAGTCCAATGGGGCCGCAGAACGATCCAATCAGGCCTTGGAGCAATTCCTTCGTTGCTATGTCTCCGATCACCAAGACAATTGGGTTGACCTCCTGCCTTGGGCTGAGTTTGCCAGGAACACAGCGGTGAACTCTTCCTCTGGGACGTCTCCCTTCATGGCCAATTATGGGTTCCAACCTGCCGTGTTACCGGAGGTATTCTCTCCCCAGGATATTCCGGCTGTGGAGGATCACCTTTCCGTCCTACGTGCTTCTTGGGTACAGATCCAGAAGTCCCTTGAGGTCTCTGCGCAGCGCCAGAGACTCCAGGCTGATCGCAGACGAGCGCCTGCTCCTTCCTACCAGGCCGGAGACCGTGTATGGTTGTCCACCCGCAACCTCAACCTTCGAGTGCCCACTCCCAAGCTGGCGCCTCGCTTTGTTGGTCCCTTCCGAGTGCTTCGCAGGGTAAACCCGGTAGCCTATGCCCTTGCGCTTCCTCCTGGCATGCGGATCTCCAACGTGTTTCATGTCTCCCTGTTGAAGCCACTGGTGTGTAATCGTTTCACTTCCTCGGTTCCTCGGCCCCGTCCGGTCCAAGTGGGCAATCGTGAGGAGTATGAGGTGAGCAATATCCTGGACTCACGCCTGGTCCGCGGTCGGGTGCAGTTTTTGGTTCATTGGCGTGGTTATGGTCCAGAGGAGCGTTCCTGGGTTCCCTCCGCAGATGTCCATGCTCCTGCCTTGCTCCGAGCCTTCCACGCACGCTTCCCTCAGAAACCGTTCTTTACTCCGCGGAGGAGGGGCCCTTGAGGGGGAGGTACTGTCATGGTCTTACCTTCTTGCTGTTCTCCTTCGTTTGACATGTGCTGGCGGCCATCTTGGTTTCTGGGTTTCTTGTAGCCTCCCACCCTGCGGCTCCTCCTTCCCACTGGGAGGAGCTGGATGCCTAGCTCATATATATAGGAGGTCTGTGGCTTCAGTTCCTTGCTTGGTCCTCCTGTGTTCACATGCTTCTAAGACTGCTGCTGCTTCTGGTGCCTGATCCTGGCTTCGTCTGAATACCCTGCTGGTTCCTGATCCTGGCTTCGTCTGACTACCCTGCTGGTTCCTGATCCTGGCTTCGTCTGACTACCCTGCTGGTTCCTGATCCTGGCTTCGTCTGACTACCCTGCTGGTTCCTGATCCCGGCTTCGTCTGACTACCCTCCTGGTTCCTGACCTCTGGCTTCGCAAGGACTCTGCCTCGGTTTCGCCATCCGTTTGGACTTCTGCTTTACAGCTTGATTTTCAATAAAGCCTTCTTATTTTCACTTATCTGTTGTTGTACGCCTGGTTCATGGTTCCGTGACAACATGGAAGGTTGCCCGTGGTAACGGAAAAGTTCCAGTCAGTACTGCCAAATGGCGGGAACCTTCTATTTCAGTTATGAGATGTACTCTGCTATCAAGTATTGGAGAGCAGGGAAGAGATCTATGTTAGTGAATAAAAGCTGCAGCTGCTTAACAGAAGAAGGTCCAGGTGTGGACGAAGAAAATGGCGGCCAGGGGCACCTGGAGCAGGGTGCCAGGGGCCAAGTTTGTGTGCAGGCTATATGGACTGATGTTGACCGTGCATACGACAGCGGGACATTTGTTCTATACAGCAATTGCAGTGATACTGTGAAGATTGCAGTCGGCCATGCCGGGAGGGGCAGTGGGACTATCTTCGGAAGACAGTAGGGTGAGCCTTACTTGTACATGTGTCGGGGAGAGGACTGTTGACCGTGAATGTGACAGCGGGACAATTCTTTTGCCTGGCAAAGAGGGACAGCTGACTCCAGGAGAGAGAGGCGCAGCTGGGGCCCTGCTACAAGTAAGAAGAGTGGATGCATGTCTGGCGAGGGACATGGTCTGCTTTGCAGTAACTTCCCTGCGGGCTAGAGAGAGAGAGCATGGCATGGGAAAGGTTACTACACCGCGCGGGAAAGCGCGATCCACAAAGCACTGCCCAGCAGGAGGGGCCACCGCCAAATAAGGAGTATGGGTGGAGACATCGGTCGCGCCCAGCCAATCAGATGTGACTAAGGGAGTCTATATATTACCCACCCTTCGTATGGGACACAGGCATATGGATGGTGCCCGAGGGAGGACTGGCGCTGTGCACGGGAGGAGGCCTGGAGAACCTTGGCACGGTATGTCCTCAGTGTGCTCAAATTACAATGAAAGTACAAGCTTGGAGTCAGTGCGGGAATCTGCTACTGTGTGTGGAGAAGAGTGAAGGCTGGCCAGGCAGATGTGTGTGGCTTGTGAGTCGGGTCTTACTCGAGAAGTGACAGGCACGGAGTCCAGGTTCCTCCGCAGAGGTGGGAGGGGCATGATCAGAGTGCTGATGAAGTTGGAGGCCATACAGTCTGACAGTGGTCCAGCTTTGTCAGTAAGGGGGACTCAGTCACAGGGAAGAGGGTGCATTCCAGTCCAGCAGGACTGGAGGTGGTCAGAAGATGCACTGGAACCTACCGCAGCAGAGACAAGGTCTGCCCCTGTTCCTATTTTTCAGCAAAAATGGCCAGCGGCCATTAAGGCCTCAGCAACCTGTCTTGGCAGTGAGGAAGAGGCCAGGGTCATTAATGTGGGGTCTCCTAGCTTTCAGGATAAATATGGATCTATCGAAGAGGGAATAGATGACTGGAGGTCGGAGGAGGAAACAGAATGGAGCTGGAGTTCTGAGGCTGGGAGCAGTTTACCAGGTCCTGACATTACTACTGTGCCTGACAAGGAGACTCAGGAGTCAATTGAGAGAGGGGAGCTGGC